>NC_090440.1:1827661757-1828286757 GCF_031143425.1 Pleurodeles waltl | reverse complement strand
AGGGACTAGTGAAAAAAAATCTGGTGTAGTATCACAAAGGAGGATCGCACCCAGGGACACTATCTTGTATAAGCAATCGGATTGTGTAGTATTTAGTATTGCTGTGTGATTAAAAGAACTTTATTTTCTTAAAATACTAATACTGGGCTAGATGCTGAAGTTATTGTGTCTTTTTGAGTAATTGTTGTATGCTGGGCTTGGACACCTTATATCACCGCTACCCTGTGAGTCAGGTGCAGGGAGGGTTGTAATTGGCCAAGTTTGCAGAAGCACTGTAGGGCGGTCCCTGGGACATGAGTGCCGAACAACATCAACCATTGTGGTTGAGATCCAGTAACCCTTAAAGCTCCCATCTCCCCCAAATGGGGACTGGCAATTTCATTACTGTAATTTTCCTAACTACATGTCAACTCACCTTGATCATTGCATTAGGTGACTCAGAGATCAGTCATCTGTTTGATGAATCAGTCCATCTTGTACCTCTAGGAATCAGATTTTCCATCCTGCTAGTTGATCTGAACTTCCAACGTGTCAGTGAATGAACATTAGTGAGATAGTGCTCTCCAGCTTTAGTGACCTTTTTCCCTAATGAGAATGATTCAATCCCTTCGTTTCCCTACACTAGACAGTGGAGAAGGTGGTATGTTTGCTCCATCAGGTAGGCATCTTCTGGAATTTTTGCAGTATGCTCTTTCTGGTTCCCTCATATTACCCCTTTTTTGTGAACGAACACCATAAAAGCAGGTGTCATGCATCAATCATTGTTTATTAAACAGATAAATTTTTAACTCCTTTCTGAAGCTAGAGAAATTAGATTCAAATCGAAGAGAGATGGACATGCCATTCCACACCCTATCTGTCAAAACAAGCGTCAATCAACCCCTTATCTAGTTTTTTTGTGTTTCGCTGTTTTGATTAGATTTTAACCGTAGAGAACATGAAAGAGAGTAACAGGAGAACATACAGGGAGTGCAGAATTATTAGGCAAGTTGTATTTTTGAGGATTAATTTTATTATTGAACAACAACCATGTTCTCAATGAACCCAAAAAACTCATTAATATCAAAGCTGAATATTTTTGGAAGTAGTTTTTAGTTTGTTTTTAGTTTTAGCTATGTTAGGGGGATATCTGTGTGTGCAGGTGACTATTACTATGCATAATTATTAGGCAACTTAACAAAAAAAAAATATATACCCATTTCAATTATTTATTATTACCAGTGAAACCAATATAACATCTCAACATTCACAAATATACATTTCTGACATTCAAAAACAAAAACAAATCAGTGACCAATATAGCCACCTTTCTTTGCAAGGACACTCAAAAGCCTGCCATCCATGGATTCTGTCAGTGTTTTGATCTGTTCACCATCAACATTGCGTGCAGCAGCAACCACAGCCTCCCAGACACTGTTCAGAGAGGTGTACTGTTTTCCCTCCTTGTAAATCTCACATTTGATGATGGACCACAGGTTCTCAATGGGGTTCAGATCAGGTGAACAAGGAGGCCATGTCATTAGATTTCCTTCTTTTATACCCTTTCTTGCCAGCCACGCTGTGGAGTACTTGGACGCGTGTGATGGAGCATTGTCCTGCATGAAAATCATGTTTTTCTTGAAGGATGCAGACTTCTTCCTGTACCACTGCTTGAAGAAGGTGTCTTCCAGGAACTGGCAGTAGGACTGGGAGTTGAGCTTGACTCCATCCTCAACCCGAAAAGGCCCCACAAGCTCATCTTTGATGATACCAGCCCAAACCAGTACTCCACCTCCACCTTGCTGGCGTCTGAGTCGGACTGGAGCTCTCTGCCCTTTACCAATCCAGCCACGGGCCCATCCATCTGGCCCATCAAGACTCACTCTCATTTCATCAGTCCATAAAACCTTAGAAAAATCAGTCTTGAGATATTTCTTGGCCCAGTCTTGACGTTTCAGCTTGTGTGTCTTGTTCAGTGGTGGTCGTCTTTCAGCCTTTCTTACCTTGGCCATGTCTCTGAGTATTGCACACCTTGTGCTTTTGGGCACTCCAGTGATGTTGCAGCTCTGAAATATGGCCAAACTGGTGGCAAGTGGCATCGTGGCAGCTGCACGCTTGACTTTTCTCAGTTCATGGGCAGTTATTTTGCGCCTTGGTTTTTCCACACGCTTCTTGCGACCCTGTTGACTATTTTGAATGAAATGCTTGATTGTTCGATGATCACGCTTCAGAAGCTTTGCAATTTTAAGAGTGCTGCATCCCTCTGCAAGATATCTCACTATTTTTGACTTTTCTGAGCCTGTCAAGTCCTTCTTTTGACCCATTTTGCCAAAGGAAAGGAAGTTGCCTAATAATTATGCACACCTGACATAGGGTGTTGATGTCATTAGACCACACCCCTTCTCATTACAGAGATGCACATCACCTAATATGCTTAATTGGTAGTAGGCTTTCGAGCCTATACAGCTTGGAGTAAGACAACATGCATAAAGAGGATGATGTGGTCAAAATACTCATTTGCCTAATAATTCTGCACTCCCTGTATATGTCATGTAGAAGCTTGATGTTGTGTCATGCGTTGTTTTGTAACAGAGGCAGAGAGGTCTGAAGAGACTTCTCTAGGCGATGGTTAACCAGTATAATTGTCTCAGATGGTTAGAGATTGTGCACTCCTTCTTAATCCTAGATGTGCTTCAGGATTTTGTACCAACTACAGTTTATGCACGAGGTAGGAAGGTAGGTTCACCAGAAATGTGTTGCATCAGTCCAGCCGTGATGTTGTGAGGGCTTGGACCAGCATTTTTCTTGATAAGGAATTTTCCTGATGATTGCTAGGAGATGAAAGCAAGAGGTGGTAAGGGATTGAACATTTTTTTTTCAAAGCTCAGACTTGAATCAAATTTGATTCCTAGGTTTCTGCATGTTCAACAGAAGAGAGTAAGGGACCTAAGAAGGCGAGCCACAATTCAGTTTTCCATAAGGACTTCAGTTTTAATGCTGTTAAGTACCAGAGTTATTTC
This sequence comes from Pleurodeles waltl, assembly GCF_031143425.1. Lineage (NCBI taxonomy): Eukaryota > Metazoa > Chordata > Amphibia > Caudata > Salamandridae > Pleurodeles > Pleurodeles waltl. Next base: position 1,828,283,758 of record NC_090440.1, on the reverse strand, counting down.
TCACCCAGTCAGCGACTTCCTAAAGGCAGGATGAGAATTGAAGGGATGTGATTTCAGAGTTTCCATTCAGCCTTAAGATCAGTGTCATCTGCATGCACATAAAAGTTGAAGCCAGACGAACCAATAAGACTAATGAGGATGTTGTACACATATTGTTAGGCTGGGAGCCGAGTCTTGGGGATTACTATTCCTGATCAGCTTGCTATGAGAAAAGAAAATGCTAATATGCCGGTTTGTGGCTGGTCTGTTACAAATAAGGTGAACCAGGGGTCCACTTTCGAATTCTCTACAGCTGCAGTAAGATCTCTTAGGCTTTTCGTGGGATTTGTGAATCCTGATGTAAGTTTTTATATCGATCTCTTGGCTTGCAGCTTGAATTTTAAACCCCCATTTAGGTTCTGTTGGTCAATCAGTGGTTTCAGTGGTTTTCTCAGTTGCTTTTCTCTGTCTGAATGATTAGTTTCCCTCCTTCAAATGGTGCTAACTCAGCTGCCAGAAAGTATTCACAGCACAGGGCTTTCACAGAGATGCCGGCTGTATGGTCTTCTTTATTCAGCAAGTTTAAGTAATAGCCCTCTGGATGTACTTGGCACAGCATTATAACCATAAAACACACTGCAGGTATTGTCTTGTTTCTAATTGCCCATGATTACTCAAGCCTTTCGATCGTAATCAAAGTAATTCAGTTTCATTGTCTTTATCTGAATGTGGAAATTATGCCAGCCTCCTTTGCAGTAAGGGTGGGATACCAGCTCTTGAACACTATTAGTTTAACATTTTGGTCCCGGGAGGAAAAAGTTGCATACTACAATCTTGGATTACAAAGATGCAATCCTAGTACTTGAGAGTTATCATCTTCACTGACAACGCAGTTATGGCTATTCTGTCTGACAATTGAGACATGGCTCTAAGACCAATGTATGATTGTGGCTGTCACATATATGGCAAAATGTGAGAAGAGCACCAAGGCAGACAGACTGAAAAAGCATGCTTTCCTTTCAGTGGGCTTCAAATGCGAGAGTAGTAAAATAGTAAGACGGTCCTCAGTGGGCATCTGTGGAGTGAATATTGAGAGTTGTTCTTGCAAGACACTTTTTTCTTTTTTTTTTTGATTAAAGATAACGATTGCTGAATGCTCCACGATCCCTGTAGCCCTGTTTTATCTAGGAGTGTCAGAAGTGCTACCCATAAATGGTCCTCCTGATTGATCCCCATTGTCAGAATAGGTTTTGGTTCTCTGCTCTCAAATGTCAGGAATTGGAAGACCAATTATAGATTCCCTTTTGATAGTACCTTCAATCTCAATGGAAGGACAGTAGATTGTCACCCTCGCCTTCTTTTAGTGTGCCGGCTGTTTGCTTTCTCAGACTTGACCTGCAGGAATTTGGAGCTGTTACCTTGAAAAACAGGCAACGAGTGAGCTTTCCAGGAGCAGCGAACGTAGAAGCAAGCCGTTTTGTGCTTTGTCCTAGTTAAGAACTTCAACCTAATTCTTTCTTCATGGACAAGGTTTTGTCGTTCGACTTGTTACTTCGAAGATTGAATCTTTAGTAACTGTTGTATCTTTTACCAGCTGAGCCATTTGCATGTGTTATCTGCTAAAGAACCTTAACTGCTGTACAATGAACACAAACTTTCATTTAAACTCACCTTCATATTCCTCCCGAAGTTGTGTGTTTCACTTTCAAATTAACGAAGACATTTTCCTTCTGATATTGTATGCGATTTTTTTTTTTTTTTTGCTTGACTTGGAAAAAAACATCTCTAGTGGATATCACATCCCCGTTTTTGTTACTAAAGCTAAGGTAAGATGTAGTTCTCTTGAATCTTAAGTGAAAATTGGTGCTTTTCAGTAACGCACAATGCCTTTGAAACAGAAAGATATTCAGTTTTTTTTTTTTAAGTTAAAAGGCAAGACAGGCTAAAGATTAGTATTTTCCTTTGAAGGCATTCTTCGCATCTTCTTGAGATGCCAATACTTTACTGTGCCTTAGATCATCAGGCTTTTTGGTATGCACTTCATTATCGCTTGCGGAGGTAACATCATGTGACTTTTTATATTTGTTTGGTACTTTAGGATCTGTTAAGTTTAGAGCTTTTGGGGGGCTTTGTAAAACATTGGAGCTATTTTTGCAACTAGATAGAGTATTGCATGATTCTGGGGCATCACTGAGATGTAAGAGTCTTGTCTGAAAACAATAATTTGAAGTCAAATGTTCGCCCACTCTCTTTCTCATACCTTATTTCTGATGGACACAGCCCCTGCGGATTTCTCACCTCTTACATCTCCTCCAGGAGCCAGGCTGGATCCAGAATGTTGAAGCAGCTCTCCTGTGCTGATAAGGAGTAATTCTCCTCCAATTCAGCTGTGCCATCCATTCTCAAAATGATATCACAGATCCGTATTCGCAGGCATGCTTACCTCATTTCCTTATTTTCTGCACCATTCGACACATATTAGGATTTGTTCCCTTTGAAACACTACCCTACACATTTTTTTAAAGTGTTTTAACAGTATGCTTCCCCTGACAGTCACAGGGTTTAATCCATATTACTCCTGTGACAAACAGGTGTTGCTCTCAGACCCTCACAACGTCCGTTTCTGGGGCCTGGGATTCAAACATTACTTCCAAGTTGTGTGAGAAGTAGGCCCCATGTAGACCAAGGCCATTAAGAAATGGAAGATGAAACTCTTCAGCTGAGGATTTGAGTTGAAGACCAGGCCCATTATTTATCCATATCCACTCCCACGTCAGGTACCTCTTCAGCTTACCTTTGACTGGCAAATCTTTTAACTGTTCTCTTCCAAAGACTAGTAGGCCAGGAAGAAGCACAAAAAAACACAGAGGGAATTTTCAGCTTCTTGATGTCACTGTTACTAAAGGAGTAGGTCTTCAAACTGGTTCTTTCACTGACTCTGGCCTTGATGTTGTTTTCAGAGCCTGTTTTGGTGGATACTTAACCTGTGCCAGGTTCGGTGCCATCTGCGGGCCAGCAGCCACCTGAATCATTTCTGGAGATTCCAGCCCCTGGTGCAGTCCCTGCACAGATTGTGACTGTCACCCAGATTATTCTGGCCCTTTTCTACTAAATTATAGCCCCTCAGTTTGCTTGTGGGCCTTCAATGCCTTCAACCTCGGCTTTTACCTATGGCTCCACCCCCAATGCAGGTTGACCACATTCAGCATCCTACTGACACTTTTCATCACCAGCAAAATCATTCTCCACTGAAGGTCTTGTCTTCTGTGTCGGTGCCAGCATTTCTTTTTATTAGAAAAAAATTGTAAATTTCCCTAAGATAAAAGCCGTTTTGGTCAGATCCTAATTCAAAGCACAGAGTTTTTGCAGTGTGAAATTTGATGGAGTAAGAGTCTTCTTATAGACCCTTGCCTCATGATCAGAATTTTATGAGGCTTATGTGGATTTTCGATAAAGATTGAGACCAAATTCAGGGCCCAATATCATTTAGCTTGCCGTATACAACACCAGCTAGGCAGGCACTCTTCACCCTCCTACTGGCATAGATAGTAGTGACTATGTAAGCCTGCAGAAGGCCAGTGGCTTGGATAGTTCCCCAGAGGTGATATGGAGCATTGTTATAGGCCTCTCACTGAAAGTTACCTCATTCATTGCTGTTCATCACAAAGGTGCAGAGGTCCTTGAGTTGCCATTGCAAGTGGGGAACAACAAGGCTATTCTCACGAACATTCTGAAGCTTGTACTCCCTGAGGTTGATCCACTACTCCCCTTCACTGAGGCATTGATGGATCCCATCTTGGTGGCATGAAGAAACCACATTTGCTTCTGTGGGGAGCCGCTGTGTCACCCTCCACCATTGATTTGGTGCCGTGGACAGAAATTGTTGAGTGCTCACTCCTTCCTGGAGTGTATTGTTGTTCTGATGGATACTTCTAACTGCAGACTCCTTACCTTGAAAATAACCCTATGTAAATGGAGATTTTTCTCAGCATTGCACTTGTTAACAGGTGGGGTTGTGTGGCTCCACATTGACCTCATCCCTCACCTGAAGTGACGCTGGAGCCAAAAATATGAGCCATTCCTGCACACTGTCTTCAGTTACTTTCTTTCCATGCCTTTGGATGGAAATGGAGACCTTGCTCCCTAAACTTTCTCTCATCCTTTTGACAAGTTCTTGTCAAATATTTTCTCTCGGTGTGCAAGGGGTTATACCCTCTGAAATCTACAAGGTTTAAACCTCCTAGGATCTGTCTCACCAGGTATGTTTCTGGTGCCTGGGTTCTTTGCACGACTCCCCATCTTGCAAGGACTGTGGCCAGATGAATCCCAAGACAATCCAGTACCGCAAAGGCAAGATCTACATTGCAGAGCACCATCAGAAGGCACTTAAAGGCCAGTCCCGGTTAATGTCAAGAAAGCAGACCCATTCACGTTTCTGTTCTCAAGGCTGTTCCGAAAAAAAAATCCTCTTCACATTTCAGTCCAAGTCATCAGGCAAGTCTAAATCCAAAGAGAAACGCAAGAAGTCAAAATTGCGTCTTCTTCATCCCGCTGCTCATCAGGAGAAGCTGCAAGAACCTTAAGGTGTCTTCTGGTCTCCGTTTCGGTTCCAGTCTCCTATTGAGGAACTAAATCCACAGCTTATTCTGATACAGCCCAAATTCCCCAGTCCATTGGTGATGCTGCAACAAGTAGAGGCTTTTAAACAAACCAGGCTGTTCATCTTTAGCACCCTTCCAGCTCCCTTAGACGCACCTTCTGGCCCCAAGGATCTAAGGAGGCATTCAGGTGGACTACTGTCAGTGGATCCGTCCTTGACTGCTTCCTCACATTTTGACTCTGCTCTTTGGTCCCACTCAATTCCATAGTCGATGCCCAACTTGACTTTGAATATTGCACCACGATACTTGCCGGTCTCTGGCACTTCAACAGTGCACCAACGTCCGAGGAAGAGCCCATTGTCTTAGCAGACTTGGAAGCAAACCCGGAACGACAGTGACTGAAGCCATGCCCGCCACATCCTTTAGCACAGCCAGACTTTCTCATTCTGATTTGGTAGAACTCTGCCTTTCTTAGGGAGCGTCACATTCCTTTTGCTTCAGACTCAGAACACAGTCAACATGGTGATGAAAATGACTTGGATGATGCTTCCCGACATTATAAAGACAGTCTTTTCATGGACTTTTAGGATACCATTGGGCTAGCTAGCACTTTCCTGGATAGTGGGTTAATTTCTACCTCTGGTCCCTTACAGGGGATTCAGCTGATTTTGCTTGGTGATCATATGGGCTGTTGAAGGTCTAGACATGCAGCTGCCGTTTGTTGTAGTAAAGACTAATGTCCTGATGGAAATTCTGCAACCTGGGCAGACGTCCACGGAACCACTTCTCCTTTTTTATAAAGCCCTGATAGAAATACTCCTGGGCACTTGAAGTAAAACTTGTTCTTGCCCACCAGTCAACAGACAGGTTGCCAGAAGAGGCAGACATGCCCTTAATGATCCTCCTTTCTTCATGCAACATCCTACAATTAAAAGCTTGTTGGTCCAAGCGTCCACCAGTAGGTTCATCCCTAACTCATTTCTTGATATGCTTTCTGATAGGGAATCAACACTTATAGAGGCGTTCGGGAAGAGGGTGTTCTCTTCAGCTAGCCTCTCCGCTCAGTAAATACTACCTGCCTCCTGAGGCATACTGGAAAGTGCATAGACATGGTGCATTTGGAACAGGCAAGCTTCAGACACCTTCTGAGTAACCCATGAAACACGAGTTACATCGAAATAGCATCCCCAGGGAACACCTAAGATATATAGTGCATTAGTTTTCGAACCTGGTGCTGTCTCTCCACGTCACAAGTTCATTGGTTCCTTGTTATGCACGTTTAAGAAAGTTCTGTTATGAACTATGCAATTATTTCCCTAAATAAATAATAAGGTTACAGTTAACCAAGAAGCCTAGGGATTCAAAATAAATAGCCATAAAATAGGTATGAAACTTATCAGAACTACACTTGGAGAGAGCTGTGTGACGCCATCACACCCATGTATGATGTGGACAAGGTATTTTCTGTACGGTGGGACATAATGAAAATCTGAAGAACACTTTAGTTGCTACATTCTTTTTGTTGGCACAGACAGAGTAGCTAGGATGCTCCGTTCAAACCTCTATATGGATAATCCCGGTTACTTAAGTATATCGCATAAATTAATATACCCCCGGGTGATGATTCAGAATGCAAAAACCGAATTGGGAAGTTGTGATAATATCAACAAATTACATGCAGCATTGCTTAGCCTTTATCATAAGATCCCAAACATTGTTACTTTTCGAACTGTTACAAAGTATTTTGATCTGATGGTATTTTGTTATTTATTTCTAACCATTCTTGCAAATCTTCTGACTAGTTATTCTGAAGAAGTTCTGGCATAACCATCAGCACATAAAATAACGATTGCACTCGCACGATATTAACTGTACACCATAAACACGCACTTTTATTCTGTGTATGAAATTTATGGGCTAACAGTCTTTGTGTTTTTTTCTCAGTGTTTTCCGGAGAATGCCGATATGGTTGCAACGTTAGACTTCTACTTCCAGGTGACCACAAAAACTGTACCTTGTTTATGGAGTGTATTTCACAATCGCATGCAAAGTGTGGCGACTATATATGTTTAGTGGATAAAACAGGCTATTTCTTAAAAGTTTTGATACATCATTCGCCATTGTCTGATGAAAATATCATATTGTTTAGGATTGCACATACAGTTCTCTGATATTTACTACTCGTGTGTTTTAAAACAATGAATCCTAGATATTTGAACTACTTTTCCTCTGCGAGTTTGTTCTTTTCATTGAAGTCCGCTTCCCCGCCTCCCGTTGTTTATTACGTTTTAGTGAATATTTCTGTTTTGTAAAGTATTTCCCAAAGTCAATACATCTGTCCATGTCTTCTTTCTGTTTGGCTAGTGCATGTGGCGATATGTAAAGCTCTTCTTTGCCAAAGCCAATCACAAAAAATATGTACGTTATTTACTTTTGTTTCTGCCCAAATCCACATAAGTATAAACTCAAGCTCCACCCCTCTGGATCAGTATCAAAATATGTGATGGAAAATGTCACCATGGACCCTCAAATATAGAGCATTTGAGTAATATTCTTGTAGCTATTTGAGCTGCTTCAAATGATTTGCCCCAACGTAGTTTTTACACGTACCTCTCTCTCAACTTATTTACTGAATTCATCCGCATCACATATCAGACAGAATAGCTTATCAGGTTGAAAACTAAAAGACTGTGCCGTCCAGTGTTCTCACACTTAAACCCCATACCACATTTCCCACCATGGAAACATCACTTTTGTCCCATACACCATAATCCTCTCTACTTCTCGGAAGCATGGGCCAACAATACGTTCTTAGATCTTTTTCTTTTAGGTGATCTCGCTGTGAATGCACACAGCAACATTTTAGTGGTTTACCTCCAATCTGCCTGCCGTAGGAAAACAGAACAAGCATTTACAATGCATCGGGTCTCGCGTTTGCTCATGTTAGAGCTGATCACGTTGTAAACTCCTAACCCGACTTTTCACCTATCGGGCAAAAGTGCATTTATGTACATAATCCGAAAAAGTTAAATCAAGTACGTAAAGCGCTCGACTTCTGCCAAGCGAGATCGGGCTCGTAAATTAGAGGAAAAAAAAGTCCACGAGCCCGATGGAAAACAGAGAGCCTCGCATGTTTTCTGTACTTGGTCGCTGCGCTGGAGGAGGGCTAGCCACTGGAAAAGGCATGCCGTATGCGTGTCTTCGACTAATGAAAGCAAGTAGATTTTATTAGGGAAGCCCACCAACCAATAAAAAACACTGATGTGAAGTTGACAGGGCTCCGAGCCCTTTTATAAATACAAAAGAGTCTCCCTGCGAAACGCATGCGCGAGCGCATGCAACGCAGGCCCGACCCTAAAAACTGCCTGGGGCACAGGCAATCGGGGTATTGTCATGCGATATCCGGACTAACCCATTCCTGGTTTCGTAACTGCCTCACTAATGGCCTACAGAGCTTTCAGCAGCCCACACACCTCGTCCCAACCTCTATGGCATAGGTCTTCAAACTGGGGGGCGGGCCCCCGTAGGGGGGCCGCAAATGATCCCAGGGGGGCGCCAGACTCTGGTCAAAAGAAACATTAAACAGATAACAGGCCTTTATTTTAAGCAGAAGCATGTTACTGCATTTTAAAAAAAAAGATAACTGTACTTAACTGCAATGTTTAAATAGGTCTAGACATATTTAAACAATGCCACCTTTATAGAATAATTGTGAAAAAGTCTGAGGGGGGGGCCCAATGATTTCTATTTTTCAACTGGGGGGGGCGGGGGTGCGGCATTAAAAAGTTTGGAGTCCTCTGCTCTACGGTGAGGTAAATTGGAAGTAAAGCCGCCAGTCTGCCTTCTATAGGCATAAAGAGTTTCTGGGCTTCAGGATGGGCAGCCCCCACCCCATTCCTATTTTGTAATTATCTATTTCGTTTCTAGTGAGCTTTCTGACCATCGCCTCTACCCGGTAATGGTAACATTTAAAGTAAGCCTCCAATTTTCCTCCCAAAGGCTGGGGCCCAGTGCCAGGAAGAACTGACCTCACCCCTTTAATAAAAGATCCCTTGTGTCCCAACGAGCTTTCTGCTCTTCTCCCCTCGGGGGGAAAATTGGGGTTAAACACCTAATCTGTCACCCTAGGGGCACAGAAAAGACAATGAGCTCCAATGGGGACAGGGTGTGGCCCGATGTCATGACAGACTGTCCCCTGTCCCATGATTAATAAAAAATAAAAAAAAATAAAAAATGCCTTCTTAACCTCCTGGAACAAAGGTTTTCACAGCAAGTTATCCTCTTGGTCTAACATTGCTCCATGCCTTGCCTAATGGTACTTTTTAGCCTTGCTAGTTGGCCCATAGAATTAGATTGTGTCTCTCCTAGGGGTCACCCAGTGCATGGCAACTGCACTTTATAATTTAACTCAATAGTCACTCCTGAGGTTAGGTAAGGTCCTGTTATTCTGTCTTTTCCCACCCTGTGCACATTACAAGTACTGGATGGTGATGATGAAGCATAGGGATGTGTCCAAAGAGGGTCATACATAATAACTACGCATAGCAAATGTTACCATGCCATTTTTTAGCTATTTTATTCCAAGTGATATCGGTGTTCAGCATTTCTTTGACTTAAACAAGTAAAACGTCTAATCACTTTCGTTTTAATATATAAATAATACTCCTGCTTATATATTACTCTTGTTAATGTCGGTTCTGTTTCTTTCTTTAAGCTGTGCTCAATTGAAGTGACTTGTGAGTCAGCCAGTGTGATGGCAGCCACGCTAGCCAACGGGGGATTTTGCCCAATCACAGGAGAAAGAGTATTAAGCCCCGAAGCTGTGAGAAACACATTGAGCTTGATGCATTCCTGTGGCATGTATGACTTTTCTGGACAGTTTGCATTTCATGTAAGTAATATCTCCATTTTAAAGGGACTGCACAGAGCACTAACCCCTCAGCACCAAATCCATGTTTATTCAGAATTTCTATTGTTAGATTTTATAATGCTGTGATTGATAAATGTGCACACAGCAGAAAACAGTTCAAATTGTAGCATATTTCTGTGTTTTGACAATTCTTTATTTATAGTCAAATAGCAGTAGTAGTTGCCTACTTGCATAATTTGCACTAAATGTTGTGTCTTCTCTAGCGCGAACTTCAGTGATAATCATAACCTAGATGTTCCGCTCCTGTGTGGAACTCCAAAGGTAACTTTTAAAATAATAAATATATTTTTGTGGTATGTGGCTGAGGGACCCATTATAGTAGCTCATAAGTGGGCATTTGAAGTTACCGCACCATCAGGTACTATAAAAGTCTTAGACAGATTTAAGTTTGAGAAGTGTAGAATACGAGGCGAGGATGTGGTAGAAGATAGGCCCTGGTTAAGTTGTGCAAAGCTGCACATATAAATGTTTAATAATAGAGTCACAGAGTATGAAGCTCTTAGAGATACCACAGAGGAGGGCTATGGACGTTACTTATATGATGGAAGAACTAGGACTTGGTACTGGTCCGTTAAATAGGAACCAGGAATGCCAATAGTCTAAAAGTTTGGATGGAGTGATCAGTGGTGTTAAATCAGCCAAAGGTCCAAAAGTACCAAGGCCACAACCTCTACTCTGACCACTAGTCTTTGCAGACCAACAGCCACAAAAAAAAACTCCCAATTTGGTGCTTCTGCCAGCTTAAAAACCTTCTCGAAAAGATTCCAAGAGGCCATGTGGCACAGACTACACTACAAATCTGAGTGAAATCCACCTCCATTTCCAAGTTCCCAACGATCTTCCCAATAATAATGGTTGACCGACCACCCGGTGTCAATCTGAAATGTTCATCATGGGGGAGTGCTGTCTCCGAGCCTCTAGTTCCCTCCTTCCTAGCCCCACTCTCCCGCACCTTCCTCAAAACCTCTTGTATCAGAATATCCAGTGTATCTCACATTTATCTCATTTTTCCCTTCTTCTACACAGGCACCACTTCTAGCAACCTCTGCTTCATCATAAGCTTCGACAAGCCACCTGTTAACAGAGATAATGTAGCTTTCAATTCTCCCCAATACTTGCCTATTATTTGCACTCCCACATAATATAGACAAAGCCTGCTTTCCTTTCTCGACACTGAGAAATGCAGCAGATTTTTTTTTCCAGGTAAATTCCTTCCAGCTTCTACATTCTATGCAGAACATTGGATTGCACCAACTTAAACCTTGCATTATAAGATGCTTTAATTACATGCAGGCATTCTTGCTTCCAGTGTCTGTCCTCAGTGGGAACTTCACTAGCATACGCTCATGTATTCTAACCTATTCTAACCATCTGCCTTTAGAGCCCTGTACAAATTGGCGACCGATCACTGCCCTGAGCTTTATAAACAAGGCAGCAATAACTGAAAAGTCAGAGGAACCTCCCCTCCCCCCCAACCTATAGAAAGTCAGACCACAAGAACTGTGCCAGACCGAGTACTCCCTATTATGCAATTTGCCATCAATATTGAAGCGTTTGTCATCATGGAATGCTTCTTTGCCTTTAGAATTGCCATTGAGATTAAATTTGATGTCGATTCAACTTTAGGCATCAAAGACCCTGATGTTGAGGACTCCAGTGATGCCAAAAACTCCATCAGTTTTAAGACCACTGTTAGTGTAGGAAATTAACCTTTTCTGTATGGTTGCCTCATATTTTTAACTTTTTTCTGAACCGGATATTTAACCAGTAGTAAAGTGTCTGTCCTCCCCCTTTAAATGTGTCCGACTTGGCATGTTGCTAATTGATATATTTAGCTTATCTATGAGTCCTTAGTGTATGGTACAAAATATACCTGTAAGTTAAATATTACTAGTGTACAGCAGCACATATTGTTCCCTCCACTACAGAGATAGTGTAGAACAAAGTGTCAGGCTTACAAGAGTAGCCTGACTTTAGCAGTGTAAAAACTAAAATTCAGCCTGTCAAAATAAACCCTTTTGACAGGTGATTTCAACACCTCCTTTTTAAATATTATCAAGTCACCCTTATGTAGGCCTTGCACCCCCAAGTAGGACATGTAAAAATGCAATGTTAACATGTCCTTACAGTGACTAGCAGCCAAAAGCTATTTTCACTGTGGTGGCCCTAGCTGTCCTACGTAAAAGATCATGGTATAGAATGAAAACTCAAAAACTGCATCTTGGAAATGGGACTATCAAGAAAAATAATTGAACAAATATTTTAATAGTTATTAAAAATACATTCTGTTACTGAATTACATGCAAATCTCTATGCATCTATTCTTGTCTGACAACACTATTCATTTAGGTATAGGGTGATAGGGCTGCAACAATCTGTACCGACATCCAGGGGACCATACTAGATTTTTATCAAAAATTTGGAGCAGGCTCATCAACCTGCTGTCCTTCTCTTGCTAGATGCAGAAAAGGCTTTCAGTAGGATACTTTGGCCATATCTGTTTAAACTCTTAGAAGAAGTAGGCATGGTGACAAAAATGAAGACATATATTCAAGCTCTGTCATACTCCATCCACTAAATTCAAAATCTTGTCAATCTGGGTAACCAGAGGCACTATACTGAGCTGCCCCGTCCCCAGTGATGTTTGTGCTTACCATTGAGCACCTAGTTCAAAGGATTGTGCAGAATCCCGAAATCAGTGGGAATGGGAGATGTTGAACATAAACTCACACTCTTTGTGGATGATATGCTTGGTATCATTAGTGATCCAGAACACTCCATCTGGGCCTTTGAATCAGAGCTGAATCAGTTCTCTGAAGTTGTCAGCGTTTAAGATTAATTACTCAACGTTTCAAGGCATAGGGATAGCAGGCACTTTACAGCAGATGGGACAGTGGGTAAGAGGCAAGGACTTTGGCTGGACAGCAGTATCCATTAAATATGCAGTGGTGTTCATTACAGGAAAATCCAAGGACTTACAGGATTGTAATACCCCCCTCCTCCGCACTTTGTTAAAGGACATGTACTGCTGGGGCAAATTGGAGATCTTGTGTTTCAGGTACATAGATAACCTAAAAATAAATTTAGTTCCACATCTACTCTACATCGCTGCTAGATGTGACAGCCTTAGGGTGGTCACCCCTAACTTTTTGCCTGCCTCTCTTCACTTTTTTGACGCTGTTTTTGCTGGTTTTAGGACTCTGCGCACTTTACCACTGCTAACCAGTGCTAAAGCGCATATGCTTTCTCCTTTAAAACATGGTAACATTGGTTCATACACAATTGGCATATTTGATCTACTTCATTTGCCCAGGGCCTTTAGATTGAATGCTATTAGTGGGCCTGCAGCACTGGTTCTACCACCCATATAAGTAGCCCTTAACAATGTCTCGGGCCTGCCATTGCAAGGCCTTTGTGTGCCGTTTCACTAGAACTTCGACTTGGCATTTAAAAGTACTTGCCAAGCCTTAAACTCCCATTTTTCTAAATATAAGTCCTCCCTAAGGTAGGCCCTAGGTAACCCATACGGCAGGGTGTTGTGTAGGTAAAAGCTAGGACACATACCTGTGTGTTTTATATGTCCTAGTAGTGCAAAACTCCTAACTTCGTTTTCCACTGCTGTGAGGCCTGCTCTTTTCATAGGCTAACATTAGGGCTACCTTCATATACTGTTTGATTGGTAGATTCTGATCAGAAAGGGGTAGACAGTTCATATTTAGTATGGCCAGAATGGTAATACAAAATCCTGCTGACTGGTGAGGTTGGCTTTTATATTACTATTTTAGAAATGCCACTTTAAGAAAGTGAGCTTTTCTCTGCACTTAAAATCCATCTGTGCCTTACAGCTTGACTACCATCCACATCTGGGCAGGGCTTGTTGACAGCTCCCTTGTACATTTCCCCCAGACAACCACAAACACAGGATGCTGAGTCACACTTGCACTCATCTGCATACTGAATGGGTCTTCGTGGGCTGGAAGGGTGGAGGGGCTTGACACTTACATCTCATAGGCTAGTGTGCTGCCCTTACACAAAGGACTGCCACACCCCATACTGGGACTCAGGCAGACAGACCCATACTGAAAGGGGACCTTGTATACATCAAAACCACTCTTTGAAGTCTCCCCACATCAAAGACACTTTTGGGTATGTATATTGGGTCCCTGACCCCACCAACTCGGGTGCCCTGACAGACACTCTGAACCAGATCCTGCAACCTGCCAAGAGGATCTGCCTGGCTGCCCAAAGGACTCACCTGGACTGCTTTACTGTGAAGGACTGCTGCCTTGCTGTTACCCTGCTGCCTTGCTAGCCTCTGGCTCTGCTGAGAAGTGCTCTCCAAGGGCCTGGATTGAGCTTGCCTCCTGTTCCTTAAGTCTCAGAGCCAAAAAGACTTCTTCTCTGTAAGGAAATTCCTTGTGCGGTGAAAATCAGCACAGGGCCTGCCGGAATCAATGCACAGCCTGCCTAGCGGTGAAAGAATCATTGCATTGCCGACCCACAACGACCCAGCCTGGCTCCCCGAGTGGAGATTGACGCAGCACAAGCGTTACGACCAGAACTTCGACGCACAGCCCACCGGATTGACGCATCACTGAGCTGGAATGACCCAGCCCGACTTCCTGCATGAGGAATTGACGCAGCGCCTGCCATGCGACAGAAACTCTGCCGCATCGCCCACTGGATTGACGCAGCACCTGTGACTTCGTCCAGCACGCCCAGGATTTCCACGCATCGTCCCTGGGTGTCAAAAGAGCCCGCATCGCAAAGAGGATTCAAGCCTGCTCGCCAAAATTTGACTCAAAGTCCTTGCCGTGTGGAAAAGAATCAACACATCCTCTGTGTGCGCCCAGAAATCCGAGGCACACCTTCCGTTTTCCATTCATCTCCTCCTCTGCAGTCTCCGTGCGTGTCATTTTGACACAAACCAGGTACTTTTTGCACACAAGAGACAATTATTGCTTTTTACAGACTTGAGGCCCTTCTTAAAATTAACAAATCTTGATCGTTATGACCTTAATTTATTCAGATAAATATCTTATATTTTTTTAAACCTATGTGGTGTATTTTTGTGGTGTTTTCACTTTGTTATTGCATGATTTATTGCACAAATACTTTACACATTGCCTTCTAAGTTAAGCCTGACTGCTCAGTGTCAAGCTTTCAGAGGGTGGGCACAGGATAATTTGAATTGTGTCTGACTTACTCTGACTAGGATGGTGGTCACCACTTGGACAAGGGTGTATACCTCTGCCAACTAGAGACCCCATTTCGAACAGTCACTCAACCCCAACACATATCCAGAGAAAAATGCTGACTTTAGTTTGGCAAAATAAAAAACCTAGAGTTGCACATGCAATGCTATTCCGCTCCAAGACCATGGGAGACGTCTGCTTCCCGAGAAGGGACATACGTACAAGCAGCCCGGCTTCGACCTTTTCAAGATTAAAATCTTAATCTAGGCAATAAGCCCAGGCTCTAAGGAGATCAACACTATTCCCCTGTCCCATTAGCTTATTCACATCGCTTCCCCAAAGTGCTCACTCTCAGGCCCACGAAAGGCTCCAGGCTTCTTTACCTTTCTTTGACTTCTGGCAGCAAGTCGCATGCAAGAAGTGTGCAACTTTTTTCCTCTCCTCAATGACACCCATTACATTTAATCAGGACTCCCCCCACTGCATGATAGACCCCCAGCTTCTGTACATGGAATTTGAATAATCCACCTTGATATGGAGAGATTTTTGTAAAGATAGTGAATTGCTGATTTCCGAGCCTTTTTGGGACCATTTTGACCACTGACAATCAAAGAACTTCCTTCTTAGGCAACATCAACACTGGGCAGTGGGCTCAGCCCGCAGGGGGGAGTCCTGGGGCCAAATACAGTTACAATCATTGTTTACTAATAAAATCTGATGGAAGGGCATAACTTGGTTATACAGCTACATGCCAGCTCTCATGCCACAGACAAATCACAACTATGTTACAATGATGAGGACGGGGGCAGCAAACCGCACTTACCTGGCAGTCTGGGCGGAGATCTGGAGATGACAGCTGCTTGCTGTCACAGGTACATAGAAAGAGAAGAAAGACCACAGTTAAGAAAAGGGGAGAAGGGAACTCGTAAACAAAAGAAATCATCAACACTGACGAAGGACTATCAAACACATGAGGGAAGAGGAAGAGCTACAAGGAGAAAAGTAGCATTTGAAACCTGGAAGAAGAGAATGGAGAGCAGGAGTCATGACGGAGATGCTGAGGAACCATAAAAACAACGTAAAATTGAGAAGGCGGTGAAGAGGCGCCCTTGGGACTCTAAACTTGGAAAGAGCAGACAGAAAGTTGGGTGAAAGTCACAAGTGAGGATACCAAGAACGAAGAAAGCTGGTCGTAAGATTGGTGGTTTCCTCCAACATCTGTGGACATGCCTGCCACAACTGAGGAAAGTTGTGGCTTCCTGGTTGAAGGACCAGCGCTTAACCGCTGAATATTAATGAAAGAAAGGCATATGTCCTGACGTGGTTTATGAGTCAAAATAAACAAATCCTCTCCTGTGAATTAAGAGGACCTTTGAGGAGGGAGGAGGTAGGGGGAGAAGATGCAAGGGCACTGGTGGTGATGGTCATAATGTGAGGGAAAGGTCCCACTGTTTATCAAGCCCCTAAAGCCCAGAGGTGTAGGACCAATTGAAGCAGAAGGAGCAGGGGAGTCACTTCCTTGACACCTCAATGAAAATAGGAAAGTGAGTATCCACAAGCCCTAAGGGAGCATGGGGGTGGGAGCATTGGTGGCGGGAGCACAACACAACTGAAAGAGGCATTATCACATGGTGGGTCCTTAAGACACTTAAGGGAGAAACTAGGGGAGCACCTACTTAATGTGAAAAGCATTAGATCCCATTTTTGTTTGTTTCTTCACTTATCTGGATATTCTCCTGTCTCTTGAGGCATCTGTGGCACTGCTTACCCAGACTTAAGTAGGAAGACAACAAGGGGTTAAAAGAAGACCTTACCATCCCATCTCACAACCCAAGAATGAAAGAGTTCAGATTATCCGGAAGGAAGAAGTTATTGGTTGAAGCATCTGGTTACTATATTCACAGAACAACCCGTCTATATGTGACTCTAATATAGCCATTAAAAACTACCATACGTAAAATAGAAAAGCCTCCTAAGCCTTTTTTCTGACTGTCCCTCCACAAAGTGGTGTTGGAAGTAGGATCGGAGAGATGGAGGCATTTGTGGCTAAAATGGCTGAGGGCCAACAATGAATAGAAAAAACTCTGGAGAAATTCATGGTGGTAGTTACTGAAGATGGGGCTTCTTTCACAAAGCCATCCAAAGTCAGGCCAATCGGATTGGCAAGGTGGTCCAAGCCCAGCACACAGCAATCGGAAAATTTGCAAGTGTACTTATATAGCAAAGAGGCCATACAGTCCTCCCTTTGGTGGTCTTACAAAAGTATATGTGAGGGGAGGACCCAGATTCTTTCTTTAGTACTTCTGAGCATATAGCTCAGGCAGTGGCATGACTGGGAGATCTATGGGGCAAACGACCTGCCAAGCCGCCAACCCCAGCGGAACTATGCCTTGCCCAGATATTAAAAAAGTATTCTAGAACGATGGGTGTGGACGAGAAAACCTATCAAATCAGGTTGAGACAAATCAAAGAGGGACCCAGTGAGACTCCTGTGCCTTATATACCATAGAGTTGAGGATATGACCGACAGGTAGATAAAACCGGAAGCTACTACTAAAGAAGAACTACTAGAGAAAATATATGTAGAGAAGTTCTTAAACTCAGTCACTCCATTAAACTCAGTCATCCCCATGTACATAAGAGGGTAAAGCAATAGAGTAAGTTAACATTGGAGACTGCTGTTGAAATAGCTGGAGTCTATAACCAAGCCAAAGAAAATAGGGGGACGAGAGGAAGGGGGATCAAAACGGAGACTGTTTACTCATGACAAAGGTCCAAAATCTATAGCTTTCAGAAAGGCAGAGGGAGTCACTATAAGCCTGGAAGAGGGCTTTTTCCATAACCCAACACGGTGGCAATGCTATAATTGTGGTGGAATGGACCACATAGCTTGTTATTGCCCTCAGAAAGTAGAGCCTGTGGAGACTAGACTGTCAAAAACCATAATATATGCTAACCAAATTTCTCCATACACCCTACAACTCTTTCCTGGATACCAATGCACTGTGTGTCTTTAAAGCGTAAAGAGGCCCCATCTCCTTCAAGCAAAACGACCACCCCAAACATAAGTAGTGACTAGCTAATGTGTCCATGGTGACAAGAAAATGTATCCTGTTGTTGCGGCCCATAGACAGCACAGAGGAGAGGTCCCAGTTTCCCTTCAAGTGGGCTTTATCCTGATATTACCAGAACCCTTCATTGTAGGGATGAATTATCCGAAGTTCTAGTCACTGTTACAAGACTCTAGAAAGGAGGAAGAGCCTTGGTCCATTGGACCCCCTTTTTCCAGACTAGAGGACACAGAATGGCCTTTACCCAGCCCGAAGAAAAGCAAGCGACAGAAAAGGGTGAAGAAGCATGGAACTACAACAAATCTGTCTACTTATAAAGAAGGAGTAGTATGGGAATCAGATAGGAATTTTAAAGATGCGAAATGCAAAGACCCACTTTTTCGCGAGGCTTTAGATAGGACAGAAGATGAAGAAAATCTTAAGGTGGTAGGTCCAAAATTCTTTAAGAGGGACAGATTAGTGTATCGAAATGGTGAGAGTTGACAACCCATACAGCTAGTGGTCTTAGAACCCTTTAGAGAGAAGGCCTTTTTCTTAGCACATAGCCATTTGTTAGGGAGTCACTTAGGTCAAGAAAAAACAGAAAGTAATATTAGACAAGTTCATCTGGCTGGGTATTTATAGCTACATAAAGACATACTTCAGGGAATGTATCATTTGTCCAAAATGAGCTCCTTTATATCCTGTACCTCTTATAGAGAAACCCTTTTCCAGGGTAGGAATGGATATTATAGGACCCCTATTGCCTTCCCAGAGCGGATGTCGGTTTGTCCTTATCATTGCAGACTATCCAACCATATATCCTGAAGGCGGTCCACTGTGGCAACCCAACACCACCCATATAGAAAGACCATGATAGAAATATTTTCAAGGATGGGTTTTCCCAGTGAAATCCTTAAGGGTAGGGTTTCTCTGAGAAAACCTCAATCTGTCCTCTGAACTCATGGAACATGTGTGCAAACAACAAGAGATCTAACAACTAACGATGGCTGCTTATCCCTCCCAGACAGATTGGTTGGTGGAACAATATGCCACTTTAAAAATTCCCTTAAAGAAGCTCCTAGAGATGGATACCAGAAGGTGAGACCAGATGCTTGAGCATGCTTGCATGAGCCCCAAAGAGGTTAAAACACAGAAAACCGTTATCCAGGCTGTTATAATATCTTGCTTTGATTCAAGAAATATACTGTACCAGGGAGTCAATAAAGCCCTCCTTCACCGTTCACAGATTGGTTAGAATTCTGCAGCCCATTTCTTGGGATATCTGCTCAAGCACCCTCACATCTCTACCCAACCTAGGGATCTCTACTGACTCCCAGTGAGCAAGCACATTTAGTTTAAAGTGCTCTATTTTGCTTACAGAGCCCTTGCTGATGCGGGTCTGCCACTTGGTTTCTCTCTATCTGCCTACTAAAGTTTTTTGCTCTTCTCATTGCTCTTTTGCTCAGGTTCCACGGTTACTTGGACCAGGTTGGGTTTCTACTCCTTTGAGTATCTGGCTCCCAAACTCTTGAACTCCCTTTCTCCTCTGTTGCAGAGCTGTCCAAAAGAAAGGTGCTTTTTGAAATAACTTAAAACACAGCTCTGTTAACTTTTCTCATCATTGAAGCTTTGAGGTATGATTTCTTTGGGTTCACTTAACACTAGAAATCTCTAGTTGGTTAGCCTATGTTCTTTACAAATCCCATAAATAGAAGTAAATAGAGATGCAGTCAACAGAATTGTATTCAGCTCCCATTTGACTTGTAGTCAGCAAACTGAAGGGAAAGCTCTGAAGAGAACTTTTAAAATGTTTCTTACCACTCTTCTGTAAAACCGGTAGGTTAATAATTTTAATGGCTGTATCTTGGAATTGCTGTGACATGCACACTCATGCAACTTTTCTTAAATCCTGACTTTGCCAATAAAGGTAGAAATGGTTGTAAATGATTCAGTAAATATTTTGCCATAAGGGGACTTTGTGATACCCAGCTGAAACAGAATACTTTGTGTTTTGCTGAACAAGATTTTTTTGGTTGATTGAGCTCTAGTATTCTCTAACAGTCATGCTAAATATCTAGATGGGCAATTCATTAAGCTTAGAAACCAAGCGATCAAGTTCACTGATGCATGCTTGTGGTGCAGGATCTGAAAAGTAATAATACTGTAATAACACACCTGGAAAGTAATAGTGGGTGTGATCTTAGAGGTCTATACAGAGCTAATATTGACAAGTGGAGATTAATTAACTAGTGCTGCCTAGGTCACACTGGGCTTATCTAGATGATGCAACTTGGTTCTGTCTTGACTGATCTTGGCCATGGTTATGCCAATGAGGGAAACAGTGGAAAAAGTAAGCAAATGATATGCACCATGCCATTGGAAAAAGCATCCCTTCTCGTCCTATTTTGTCAATGGCTTAGTTGTGGTATTTCTTTGTTGTTCTTAGTCTCAAAGAGTTTGAAGGCTGGACTTTTCCATTTGTATAAAATTCTGGCGTAACTCTACAAGGTATGATTTCTCACCCATGGGGGACACAAGTGAACTTTGTTCAATGCACCAGTGATGGATGTGAAAGACAAATTTTTGTAGACCCGCAAAGCACTATTCAGTGTATAATTGAGACAGAGGCATTGCTTTTGGGCTACTAATAATCCCTTAAAGAGATCAGGGATACCGTGGTTACAGTGACAAAAATATTTATTGCTACAGGAATAATCTGTTTCTAAGGACATCTAAAACAACTACATAGAATATTATACCAACAGGAAGAAGGCACATTATAAATAACAAGAATAAAATTAACAATTCTAACATGTTTTAAAATGCCATCTAAAACTTAGCACCCCAATTCCTATAACTAAGCACACTACTAAGAGATCATGGAAGGCAGAGCAACTTGCAGTCTAGAGTTTCTTAGGGCGAAGAGACACACTGCAAATCTGGTTGATAGCAAAGACTGTCTTTATCAGGGATGGCATGAAGATGGTGTTCTCGCGATGGGGCAAATGCATGCTGCGGTAGTAGTCAATCGGTCTACCTCTGGGACTCAGCTTCATCGGCTTCAGGAGGGATGTAGCATCTGCAGAGTGCACAATGTACTGGCAGTAGGTGAGACCTTGTCTGGTGGAATCTCAGTAAGTAATCTGAGCGAAGGACCTCTCCTCCCATGTCAAGTGGTAGTTCTTAAACAGTAAATCTTATAAGAAATTGGAATTTCTGACTGAGTTTAGGAGTATTTTACATAGATTATGTGCATCAAGGTGAGCATCCCTGACGTTTCCTTATGGACATGTAATGCAAAAGGAAATCAATTCAGACATTATTTTGGTTATATGTCTGTGTGCTTTATTTTTTAACCTTGACCTGTTGAAATGTAAACATTTCACCCAGACGAATGTTGTGTTATTTGTTGTATCTGTGTCATCAATTGAATGACTTGGCACTTTCACAGTTCTTAGAAAGATAAGGTCAGACGAAATCTGTGCCTAATAAATGGCAAGAATGACAGTGATCCTGCATAAATCAGAAAAGATGACGACTTCCATTGTCAAGATGGAGTCGGGGCCTATATGAGATGGAGTCGGACCTTAAAAACGTTATGTCACTGCATTTAACCCCTTCGCTGCCAGGCCTTTTCCCCCTCCTGTGCCAGGCCTTTTTTTGCCTATTTGGGGCAGTTCGCGCTTAGGCCCTCATAACTTTTTGTCCACATAAGCTAACCAAGCCAAATTTGCGTCCTTTTTTTCCAACATCCTAGGGATTCTAGAGGTACCCAGACTTTGTGGGTTCCCTTGAAGGAGGCCAAGAAATTGGCCAAAATACAGTTAAAATTTCGTTTTTTTTTTTAAAAATGGAAAAAGTGGCTGCAGAAGAAGGCTTGTGGATTTCCCCCTGAAAACCCAATTTTTCAACACAATTTTGGCATTTTACTGGGGCATACCCCATTTTTGCAATTTATTGTGCTTTCAGCCTCCTTCCAGTCAGTGACAGGAATGGGCATGAAACCAATGCTGGATCCCAGAAACCTAACCATTTCTGAAAAGTAGACAAAATTCTGAATTCAGCAAGGGGTCATTTGTGTAGATCCTACAAGGGTTTCCTACAGAAAATAACAGCTGAAAAAAGAAAAAATATTGAAATTGAAGTGAAAAAACCATAAATTTTTCTCTACGTTTTACTCTGTAACTTTTCCCTGCAATGTCAGATTATGGAAAGCAATATACCGTTACGTCTGCTGGACTCCTCTGGTTGCGGGGATATATAGGGCTTGTAGGTTCATCAAGAACCCGAGGAACCCAGAGCCAATAAATGAGCTGCACCCTGCAGTGCGTTTTCATTCTATACCGGGTATACAGCAATTCATTTTCTGAAATATAAAGAGTAAAAAATTGCTATCAAGAAAACCTTTGCATTTCCAAAAAGGGCACAAGATAAGGTGCTGAGGAGCAGTGGTTATTTGCACATCTCTGAATTCCGGGGTGACCATACTAGCATGTGAATTATAGGGAATTTCTCAAATAGATGTCTTTTTTACACACTCTCCTATATTTGGAAGGAAAAAATGTAGAGAAAGATAAGGGCCAATAGCACTTGTTTTGCTAATCTATGTTCCCCCAAGTCTCCCGATAAAAATGATACCTCACTTGTGTGGATAGGCCTAGCGCCCGCGACAGGAAACGCCCCAAAACGCAACGTGGACACATCCCATTTTTTTTAAAGAAAACAGAGGTGTTTTTTGCGAAGTGCCTACCTGCAGATTTTGGCCTCTAGCTCAGCCGGCACCTAGGGAAACCTACCAAACCTGTGCATTTCTGAAAACTAGAGACCTAGGGGAATCCAAGGAGGGGTGACTTGCGGGGCTCGGACCAGGTGCTGTTACCCAGAATCCTTTGCAAACCTCAAAATTTGGCTAAAAAAACACATGTTCCTCACATTTCTGTGGCAGAAAGTTCTGGAATCTGAGAGGAGCCACAAATTTCCTTCCACCCAGCGTTCCCCCAAGTCTCCCGATAAAAATGATACCTCACTTGTGTGGGTGGGCCAGGTGCCCGCGACAGGAAACACCCCAAAGCGCAATGTGGACACATCCAAAAGTTTGGAAGAAAAAAGAGGTGTTTTTTGCGAAGTGCCTACCTGTAGATTTTGGCCTCTAGCTCAGCCGGCACCTAAGGAAACCTACCAAACCTGTGCATTTCTGAAAACTAGAGACCTAGGGGAATCCAAGGAGGGGTGACTTGCGGGGCTCGGACCAGGTTCTGTTACCCAGAATCCTTTGCAAACCTCAAAATTTGGCTAAAAAAACACATGTTCCTCACATTTCTGTGGCAGAAAGTTCTGGAATCTGAGAGGAGCCACAAATTTCCTTCCACCCAGCGTTCCCCCAAGTCTCCCGATAAAAATGATACCTCACTTGTGTGGGTGGGCCAGGTGCCCGCGACAGGAAACACCCCAAAGCGCAATGTGGACACATCCAAAATTTTGGAAGAAAACAGAGGTGTTTTTTGCGAAGTGCCTACCTGTAGATTTTGGCCTCTAGCTCAGCCGGCACCTAGGGAAACCTACCAAACCTGTGCATTTCTGAAAACTAGAGACCTAGGGGAATCCAAGATAGGGTGACTTGTGGGGCTCGGACCAGGTTCTGTTACCCAGAATCCTTTGCAAACCTCAAAATTTGGCTAAAAAAACACATGTTCCTCACATTTCTGTGGCAGAAAGTTCTGGAATCTGAGAGGACCCACAAATTTCCTTTCACCCAGCGTTTCCCCAAGTCTCCCGATAAAAATGATACCTCACTTGCGTGGGTAGGCCTAGCGCCGGCGACAGGAAACACCCCAAAGCGCAACGTGGACACATCCAAAATTTTGGAAGAAAACAGAGGTGTTTTTTGCGAAGTGCCTACCTGTAGATTTTGGCCTCTAGCTCAGCCGGCACCTAGGGAAACCTACCAAACCTGTGCATTTCTGAAAACTAGAGACCTAGGGGAATCCAAGGAGGGGTGACTTGCGGGGCTCGGACCAGGTTCTGTTACCCAGAATCCTTTGCAAACCTCAAAATGTGGCTAAAAAAACACATGTTCCTCACATTTCTGTGGCAGAAAGTTCTGGAATCTGAGAGGAGCCACAAATTTCCTTCCACCCAGCGTTCCCCCAAGTCTCCCGATAAAAATGATACCTCACTTGTGTGGGTGGGCCTGGTGCCTGCAACAGAATAAGGCCCAAAACCTGAAGGGATAGAAGGGATAGCACAGCAAGTTTATAAGGGCATATTCTTTTATACATCTTTAGACGGACTCTGCTTTGGGGACCCACATAAGTGAGGTGTCATTTTACTTGGGAGACTGAGGGGAAAACTGGGGAGTAGGAATTTTGTGCTGGAGCGGTGATCCTACTAAGAAAAATCAGGAAAATATGCTTTTTTATGCAAATTTTGAGGTTTACAGAGGAGTCTGGGTAAGAAAATGTTGGGGGAGCCACGCAAGCCACACCTCCCTGGACTCCTTGGGGTGCCTAGTTTTAAAAAGTTTCTGGGTTTTGTAGGTTTCCCTACATGAAGGCCGCACCCAGGACCAAAAACATAGGTGGGCCCTCCCCCCCAAACACAGGTATTTTTGGAATATATCACTTTGATGTGTGCACATACGTCCGTGATGTGCCAAATACTAAAATTGTGAAAAGAAACACACTTAGGTTATGTGAAGAAGACCCCTCACCCACCAACCAAGTTGGTGGCATGCTTCATCATCGGGGTCCCACCCGAGGCACCTAGCGTGTCACAGGTGTGCTGCGACGCCTGATTACAGCGGAGCAGGTTTTGTCATTTTTTTACAACACATACTGGTTGGATTTGGCACGAGGGTGAGTGATGGTTCAGTGGATCAAATTTTATTAACAAGAGATTTCACAAAAATGAAATGCACTGCTAATAACTGAAAGGCAAAAAAGTGAACCAATGACTCACAGCTCGTGAGCTGTAAAGCCGCGACAAGGCACCAACCGCTTTACAGTCCATTCACACACCTTTCATACATGACACGCACAAGATGATTCACACCGCCAGCCACGGGCCCAGCACATTACAACACTCACAGCGACAGACCGCGCCACTCAAGGGCCCATCACTTACATACGCCCACATGCCTGATACAAGAATCACACCAGCTGATGGGAGTGTGGACTGCCATTTGGCTGGCACCGCCAGCCAAGCGCCACCCCACGCACACCGCCAGCCAAGCGCCACCCCACGCACACCGCCAGCCAAGCGCCACCCCAAGCACACCGCCAGCCAAGCGCCACCCCAAGCACACCGCCAGCCAAGCGCCACCCCACGCACACCGCCAGCCAAGCGCCACCCCAAGCACATCGCCAGCCAAGCGCCACCCCACGCACACCGCCAGCCAAGCGCCACCCCACGCACACCGCAATCACTTTTTTTTATTTATAAACAACAAAGAAACTACTAATTATAAAATAAGCACAAAACTACAAACACAAAAGCTCTAACTAAATACACGACAGATGCCAACCGTGAAACATATGAAAATATAAAACAGACAGCTTACGCTCACGGTATTTCCCAAAAGTTTTTCCTTGTGTGGTAACTTCTAAAACAGCTGGGCACACACAGCCCAGGCTTTGAAGGGCATTCGGGGAAGTACATCCGGCTCTCCCTCCGGATTGATCTCCGGGCACATACTCTACATTTCTTTGTGGGCATGTCTTTTTTGGGAGTGGGAGGAATGTGATCTGGAAAGTGCCGATCTTTCAAACTAGCCACATCCTCCACCACTTCTACTCTAGGAACTCTTGCCGGTTCCACCACAATAAGGCTTTCTATCACCGACTCCTGAAATTTAACAAATGTCATCCTTGACTCGGGTGAACAATCCTTGTATACAATAAAGGCATTAAAAGTTGCCAAATGAAATAAATGTAGGGCCAACTTTTTATACCACACATATGACTTACGAAGAGCAGTGTAAGGTTCTAACCTCTGATCTACTCTATCAACACCACCCATGTGCCTATTGTAGTCCAAAATGCACGCAGGTTTGCGCACTTCCGCAACCTGACCCCAAACAGCCACAGGGGAAGTACTCTCATCATGGATGGTCGATAGCATGTACACATCCCTCCTGTCTGAAAATTTCAGAGCTAGCAGCTCATTATTCCGCAAGGCACTGCACTGTCCCCTCTCAAGTTTTTTACAGACAAGCTCCCTTGGATAGCCTTTCCGGTTAGAACGGATTGTGCCACAAGCAACAGTGTCCACCCTAAACAACTCCTTGAACAACTGCACTCCAGTGTAGAAATTATCTACGTACAAATGGTGACCTTTGTTAAACAGCCGTCTAGCAAGTTCCCACACAATTTTTTCGCTAACTCCAAAAGTGGCCGGACAACCAGGAGGGTCAATACTGGAATCCCTACCAGTGTGGACCCGGAAATTATACACATATCCTGTACTGCTTTCTGACAGCAGATACAATTTAATCCCATACTGTGCCCTCTTACTAGGAATGTACTGCTTAAAAACTAAACGCCCCTTGAAAAGGACCAAAGACTCGTCCACACTTATCTCTTTGCCTGGAACATAGACCTCTGAAAACCGATCCACAAAATGATCAAGAACAGGCCTAATCTTAAAAAGGCGGTCACAATCAGGGTGATCTCGTGGCAAGGCTAAAGCATTGTCTACAAAATGCAGCATGCGAAGAAGAAGCAAATACCGATTACGTGTCATAGTTGCAGGAAATATAGCAGTTGCCATCAAGGGACTAGTAGACCAATAAGAAGCCAGTGACGGCTTCCTGATCAACCCCATCAAAAAAGACAAACCTAAAAACCTTTTCATCTCTTCCAGATATGTGGGAACCCAATGAGTAGCTCTAGACTGAGGCTTAAGTCTGGCAGCGTTGTCCCGCAAATATTGCTCTGCATACACATTTGCCTGCTCCACAATGTCTTCCAAAAATACATTGTCCATAAACAAGTGAAAGAAATGGACAGGCAGAAAGTTTTCCGTATTAACTCTACACCCTGGGAGACCAGTAAATGCAGGTAACTGTGGCTGCTCCATGTTTGGGGCAATCCAGGTGTCAGGTCTTCCAATGGGAAACCCTGCAGCCCCAGGCTGCTGCACTCTTGGCACATCAATGTCCTCCTCTAACACAGGCCCTTCATCTGCACTGAGAGTAGCTTCCTCATCAGAAGAATACTCTCGGACAGAAAACTCACTTCCAGAATCTCCTGCTTCCTCCTCTGCCTCAGATGCAGAGTCAGTGTCGTAATCATGGTCTGAAGACGACTCAAAGAGCATGCGAACAACCTGCTGAGCGGTCACTTTGCGGCTAGCCATGATTCGAACAACAAATGGATTGCCAACAACAACTAGCACTAAAATAAGTAATAAACAAAGTGTAGCTTTATCAAAAAGAGTTATGTACTACAAAAAACTATACCACTCAGTTGCCTGAAATAGCTACTCACCAAGCAACTACTCTGCACAGACAGCAATCACCAATGATATCCCACTAAAAAGAAAAAAGAAAAAAGCAAATTAGACATATGACAACACAAACATCACTGTGCTCAAATCTAAGGACAATGTCAAACACACAATACTGCATTTAGTACACCACCTACAAACATGTCAACAATACTCCTTTGGAGTAAATTGCTTTCACTTACCTAAAACATGCAACTATGCAAACCACAGGACAACTACTGCCAAAACCTCAAAGATCCACAGCAAAGGAAGCAAAAGCGTTGAACTAGAAGAAAAATAAGAAATAAATTGTTATAATCACAAATACAAATACTTTGCCAGTTGACAAACACCCCACCACCAAGAACTTAGAAGTTGTCCCTGGCACCTAAGTGGATCCTGCCCCCCTCGGGGAAGATGGGCGTAAAAAAATTGGCCAATCTGCCCCCAAGGGGGGCAGAAATGGGCAACACCTCTGTGCCCCCTTTCAGGGGGCGACCCTTCCCAAAGGGGGCACCCCCAGCACAACACAAAACAAAACAAAAAAATCCCTGTCGTATTGGTGGTTTCTGCCCTCCTTGGGGGCAGATGGGCCTACAAAATTACGGGCAGAGATGGCCAATACAAATTTTCCCCACCTTAGGGGGGCGACCGTTGCCCAAGGGGTGCCCCCAAACACACAACACAATCCCTGGCGCCTAGTGTGCTCCCACCCCCCGGGCCAGATCGTCCAAAAAATGGCTGGTCTGCCATTGGGGGGGGGGGGGGGGGAGGGGGATGGGGGGCGAAACAGAAAAAAAAAAAAGCTCCCCAGGGGAGCAACCCTTGCCCAAGGAGTTGCCCCCAAAATAAACAATAAAAACAAAATCCCTGGTGTCAGCCCAAAAATTGGCAGATCTGCCCCCAGGGGGGGGTGAAATACAAAAAAAAATTGCCCCCGGGGAGGGGGGGACGAAATACAAATAAAAATTGACCCGGGGGGGGGGGGGGGGGGCGACCCTTGCCCAAGGGGTCGCCCCCAAAACACACATAAATAAACATATCCCTGGTGTCTAGTGGTTTTCGTCCCTCCCCCCCCCCCCGGGGGCAGATCCGCCGAAATATCGGCGGATCTGCCACGGGGGGGGGGGGGGGGGCGAAATACAAATAAAAATTGCCCCCGGGGGGGGGCGACCCTTGCCCAAGGGGTCGCCCCCAAAATTACCAAGAAAGAAAATCCCTGGTGGCTAGTGGAGATTCCTGCTCCACGATCGCGGGCCCTGCAGGAATCTTGTGAAAACAGGCACAGGGGGAAAGGAAAAACCCTTTCCTTTCCCACTGTGTCTGTTTTCACCACCCCCGCCCCCCAAAAACGGAGAGGACTCACCTTTCACGTCCTCCTCCGAAGACGCGCTGGAAGCAAATGGCTTCCAGCGCGCCCGGCAACACTAGATGACGTCAGCGCGCTGTGCGCGCGCTGACGTCATCGGATTGCCGTGGGGGGGGGGGGGGGCGGGGTTGGAAGGGGAAGGTCTTCC
The DNA here is from genome assembly GCF_031143425.1 of Pleurodeles waltl. NCBI lineage: Eukaryota > Metazoa > Chordata > Amphibia > Caudata > Salamandridae > Pleurodeles > Pleurodeles waltl. The sequence continues at coordinate 1,828,255,000 of NC_090440.1, read as the reverse complement.
CCTTCCATCCCCGCCTGGGGGGGGGAGTGCACGGGGGGGCACGCTAGCGCTCCCCCAAGTTCCCCTGTGCCTAGGACGAGATGATCCCATTCGTGACACTTCCCCGCCGACCTTCTTAATGAATCCTCCATTTAGTTGGAGAACCAAAGTAGGTGATCTGCCTTCAGAGAAAAGCTGTAATGAATTACCAATCACAATAGCATCTGTGCTTCCCCTGATAACATATACAATCACAAGTGAGGGTAATTTGGGAGTATTTAGACACCTGTGATGCATTACTCCCAACATAATACAAAAACACAAAAGTAATGTCAGGTTTGAGGAACCCATCACATTGGATAGGTTACAGACCGAGTGTCTCTTAATAAGAGAAATCTGGTTTTGGAACAAATCCACCCCCTTAAGTGTCATGCTTCATCATAGGGTTCCTCTCCATGCATCTTCTGAGAGGTAGGTGGTGTGGGCTACAACTCCCGATCAGGGGGAGCTCTTAAGGTATTTTATTTGAAGTAGGGCCTCCAAGGTATGAGTGGGTGTGGAAGAGTGTAGTGTAGATGCTAAAAAAATAAAATAAAAACAATACCCCTAGCTTTACTATATGTCACCAAGGGGTATATTATAATATAAGGTTTGATGTGTCTTCAACCCAGTAGTGATGAAAGCGTTGACATCTTTCAGCCAAACTAGAAACCTTACAATTAGGTGATTGTCATTTGTCAGGAGCAACATTAATTCTCTATCAATCTGCACAAAAAGTATGTGACTCTCGTGAAAGAAAGTTATGTATAAAAAACATCAAATGATACAACCAGTGTGCCACATTGAATGTGGATATGTTTACCTTTGTCGTCACCTGTGGGGAATCAATCAAAGTTCAAGAGACAAAATTAAAAGTTAGATTGCAAATTCATATCCATAGGATCAGAATGCATGGGAGTACCACTGGAAAATGGTGTCCTTCTCAGTCCTTGCGTTCATTCCGATTCCATGAATGTGAGGTTAGTATTTACCATACTGTTTTCAAAAGCATACCAAAAGTATGTATTTTCTTACCCGCAGCCATAGAGTGTTCTGTCTCAACTCACAATTTCTCAAACAGATTATTAACAGGGCTGGCAGCAGGGGCTATCTGATAGTTAGCTAGCTGCAGATTCCTTACTTTAGAATGTTTAATCAGGCGCGAGCCTGGATCCGGAAACATTTTCCTCCGTATACGTCTGTGTATTGGTAGAGGGTGTTGTGCAACTCCATATCAACTTCGTGCCCCAGATGTGACGTCAGTGGAGTATATATAACCCCCTTCCCGAAGTCAGTTCCTTCTTTATCACGCTTGCAATGCAGATCTGGTAATGGCTGGTTAGGCCGTTTTTAGCCTACTTTGACGTTTGTGTCGACTGAACAGTGTGCTTTTACTGTCCATGTCTTCAGGCTTTAAGCCCTGTTGGTCTGTTGGCGTCTGACTCACACTCTGATTGCATGTGGTGCCTGGGAGAGTACCATCACGCCGAAGAGTGCGACTTTTGTCGCCGTCTCCGGCCGAAGGCTCTGTGGGAGCGCCATATGAAGCTTCTAGCGGCACGGATGTTGGAGTCATCCCAGTCTTCATGTCGGTCACGATCTCCTTCTCGTACTGAAGTCCGGTCATGGGCCCGGTCAAGAAGTCATTCTCATAGATGTCCGCCTTCAACGTCCCAAAGTAAGTCCTGACGTAAGCGGTCGAAGTCACTAAAGTTACAGACTTCGCAGCGTAGGGCTTCTCACCATCCCTCGACTGAGGAGTCGAGGCCTGAGTCTGCCCTGCGTTTCCTTCCATTTCCTAGGGCTGGGGCGACTATGACGTAGAACTCTACAATTCCCTTCACGCTGTTTTTGGGAAACCACCTTCCCCTGGGAGCTCCTGTGGGCACCAAGGATGTGCAAGGGGTCTTGACTGTGTCCACGCCAGCGGGTTCGCGCTCAGCTTTAGTTAAGCCTCTGGCTTAAGTTGACAAAGCCCTTATGGTGCCAGTGCACAACCCTTCGGGGTTCACACCTTCAACGCTGGTATCCGATCAGCTGACTCTGGTGTCTCTGCTGGGGGCGCCGGTCGCCCTTGCATCCCTTTCCCCGTCTGAAGTCAACATCAAGGATTTGAGTTCTCAGCGCCGCTTGATGTCAGCTACAGCGCCAGTCATGTCAGTTATCCCTGACCGTCCTCCACATTCTGCGGAGTCACCTCATGTTTGTACTTCTGAGAGACATGGTGAAAAGGTTGTGGATATACCACACATTTCACATGAGGAGCAGCCTCTTATAGAGGACAGCTGTATAGCTGACCTAGTTACGGCTAGTTGTTCGTATTCTTCCCAGACTAAGGCCTACTTTCACCCCCTGGCCTTGCTACTCGGGCGTCACTAGCAGACATGCTGAGAAGGGTTGCTGTGTTTTTGGATTTGACACTTCCTTCAGTGGAATTGTCCTCTGCTCCTCTTATTGATGTTCTCCATCAGGGACAAATGGGAGTTGAGCCCCTGCTTCCTTACATGATGTTTTGTTGGGAGCTTAAGCTCAGCCTGATACAGGGGCCCCTGTTGCTCAGGCTACATCTCATAGGCACCGACCAGCCCCAGGTGATCTGGCCTGTTTAATTAGACATCCTACGCACTGTAATTTGGTGGTACAGGCTGCTTTAGCCTCCCACGACATTGAGGCTCTGCCACATGTCCCATCTGACAGAGATTCCAGGAATCTGGATGTTTGTGGAAGGCATATTTTTTCCTCCACAATTTCTGCCTTACGTTCTGTGAATACGTCTTGCATTCTGGGATGGTTTTCACATTCATTATGGGACTCATTGGCAAGCAACTTGCCTACGTTACCAGATGATATCAGGAGCTCTCATCCCCCTGTGATTCCAGATGGCCAGCAGGCAGTTAAACTAATAATTCGATGTGGTATGGATACTGCTAACTCAGTAGGTCGGACCATGGCCTTTTCAGTGGCACTACATCTGCGTGCGTGGTTACACACTTTTGGATTTTCAGAAGCAGCGCAAGTCACATTAAATGACTTGCCTTTTTATGCACCCTGTTTATTTGGTGCATAGGTTGACTCCGCTCTAAGGTGTTTTTGTGACAGTAGGTGTGAAACCGCGAATTAGCTTGGTTCCTATCTATCCTTTGGTCTAGTTCAATGGTTCCCAAACTTTTGACTTCTGTGGACCCCTACGTTATCATTACTGGAACCCGGGGACCCCCATTTAATCATTATTAGAATCACCCCTCACCCAATCACACACACACACACACACACACCCCTGAGTCATTACTGGAAGCCAGGGACCCAGGCATAAACCTTGTTGATGATTTGAACTGCAAACAAATACACTAAATATAGAAACAAGCATTTCATCAAACACATACACAAATGATAACCCTTTTCTATTTAATTTGCAAACAAATTAAAAAAAAAATTAACTACAAAATATTAATTTTAATAGGAAGGTTGGAGCTTTTCTAAATTCAGTTGGAGCCACCAATCCTCCATAGTATAGTCTGTTTTATGCACCTGCACTTCTCCCACCAATCAATCTGAGGATACTAATTCAATTTTTAGCCTCCCATTTCAAATTCCTTGAGATTTACAGTAAGTTTAAAAAATGTTCACTTGTATGTTTAGCCACTTTGTTTATGTACACTTTATTAATCTGTTAGTATTCGTTAATTTTCTAAGCAGTCATGGACCCCCTGAGGAGGCTTCGCGGACCCCCATGGGCCCCCAGACCACAGGTTGGGAACCACTGGTTTAGTTAATACCTACTGTACTACCAGATGAGCCATGCTCTAGCAGTGTTATGAGAATTTTTCTGTTCTGTGTCTGTTCCACCTAATGGTGGCACCCAGTGGGTGTTCCTGCTTTACGCAGGTGTTCTTTTTTTCTTTAAATTGTTGAGTAAGTATTGGGATATTATTCTAGAACCCTATGCAGGAGGTTTCATGTCTGCTGTTTCAAGGCTATTGTTAGAAATGGGGTTTCTGGTTGGTTACGGTATGCAATTAAGCCAGGCAGAACCCACCCACTCTAGTCAGGGCGAGGGAGTTACACACCCAAGATAACCCCTGCTCACCCCCTTGTAGATTGGCACAAGCAGTCAGGTCATCCCGGAGGCAATGTGTAAAGCAGTTGCACAACACACATGACGCACTATCCCCACCACAAAGGAAACACAACACCAAGTTGTATAAAAATAAACTGTATCGTACACAACATTATTAGACCAAACACAACATGTCAGTAATACCCTGCTACCCAAGCAGTTGTCAGAACATTACACAGTACAATTACTCTGCAGAAATCAGCAGTAGTCACATATAACACACAGGTTAATCGTTATTCTGCAAAATAAAAAGAAGTCAGGAAAACATCACTATAGAAATGCACGTGTCATAAAAGTATAATAAATACCTATACCAGGAAAATTAGGAAATGCATGGCAAGTCATAAACACAGATCAGCATAAATGTTCATAAAAGGAACATTAAATAGTATATGGTGCATCAGCAAAACTACGTTATCATCATTGCCTGTAACAGGAGCATCATAAACCGTATGACAAGTCATTACACAAAAAAATATCACCATGGTAAACCCTTCCTCATGAGACCCACACAAAGGCCCAAAAGAAAGGTGAAGGATTACTAAACTAGGCTCACCCAGGATTGGAGAGCTGTTACCACTCCAAGCGCAAAACAGGATGATTCCGACGAGCACGGGGACCTCCATGCCCCAATGGGGGAGAGCTCTCAAGCTCCTGCGGGGTGATAGTACACTTGTGGGCAAGACCGAGGGTCTCCCCCCCAGCCTGCTGATTTTGCCTCAAGAGGCAACCAACAGGGTCCCAACCCAACCCTGAAGGGGGTCAGCGAGCCCAAGGATCTCCACTTCAGACTTGTCATTGACAGATTGTTAGCTATTTCTTTTTGAACCTGATATAAAGACAATGTTATTTACTTAATTCTGAAGAAGAGCGGGTGCTCAAGAGTTGATGCCTTCATGGTATGTACCTTACTTTAAGTAGAGTCTCGTTTTGCATGCCTGATGAGCATCTGGCGTCTCTGTATACATATATAGAGACGCGGATCCTCCGCGGATCTACGTGCCACAAGAAGAATCTGTTTGGCTGGCTGCAACATGACATAAAAGTTGTGCCCGCCATTTTGTTCGTTGCATCGGGGTGGGAAAAGAAGAGAGAAAAAGAACATAAGGGGTAATACTTCGTGGGCAAAAATTTACCAGGTATTTTTTTTTTTCGTCTGAATCATGGATCCACAGATTCACAGAGGGATCCACGGATCCTGGATTCGTGAATCCACTTGAGGATTTGCGAATCTAGAGAAAAATTGAAGAAGAAAAAAACACCCACTGTATCCAAACTTCAGTTATGCGCAGCTTGGGTTTGGGTGCATGCAGGAGGGTTGCCTTCCAGGCCTGGCCACCCAGGCCCTGTGGCCAAAGGCTGTTCGAAGCACTGCTTATATTCATGCAGGTGCATGCTAAAAAAAACATAGAAATTCACTGAAAAACAAAAGGTTACAGGGACGTTATAGTTAGGTTCGGAGTTTTCAGCAGTTATAGTTAGAGTTACTTCAAGTAACAAGAACTCACGCTCTAAGGTAACAATAACTCGCGCCTTCGCCTTGCGCAGCTAATTGCTCCACATTTATATGACTGATGACACCTTCTTTGGCATCATTGATATTAATGCTGCAATATTTGCAATAACGTTATTGATCAGAAAACTGTGCAGGGCGCAAGTTATAGTTACCTTGGAGAGGGAGTCATAATAATCATACTCATAGCGCATCACAGTTTGTTGGATTTTCTACACTTTGGGGTGTAGACATTTGCATGGACTTGATCTTTGAACATTGATATTATTTTTCTTGGCTTATGTCAGGCTATCATGGGTTTTCATTGAGAAGTGTCTCTCTAGATTCTGTTTACTCTTAGGAGTAGCTGTGCGCTTTTGTGTTTGCATTCAAAGATTTCCTTCTTTTCTGAAGGAATTTACCTTCTTCAGGAGTATTTTTTCTTCTCCATGAAGATATTAATATCTGTTCTGCATCTAGGTGTTTACGCCTCTTCTAGGTACAACTGTTTTCATTGTGACCTGACTACTAGTTGTAGGTTGGGTTCGCAATTTAACAAGTTGCGTTAAGACGGAAAATACAAAATCGGATGGGTTCTTTTGATTTAAGAATCTTGTAAATGTTTACGTTTTTGCGTCATTAACAACTTTTTTAGTTCATCTGTAGATGTCTTATTCATTATAAGAGTCACAAATTCTCCTTGGCTTCCACCACTTTACCAAGGTCCCCTTTTTCATTTATTGCATAGATATCTGTATATTTTATTCTTATGTCAGCGGGCATATGTATTGAGACTATCTTGAAGATGTCTTATAATCTCTAGCTACTTTTCTTGGGGAAAAGTATATTTATATTCCAAATGATTGCTATTGTTGTCTTCAACCCTTTATTTAAGAGGGCAGTTGTATGTTTTTTTTCTGCAAGAGATAAACATTCTGTCTGTGTCTTATAGTGTAGGTCTGGTAGGATATACCTTTACATGGTAAGAGGTATTGCTCAATAACATGTTACGCTGCTCTGTGTTCTGCAGGGTAAAACATGCAGTTTCGATCTACATGTAAGAACAAATACATTTATATTCATTACCTCATTTGGCAATACTGCCCTCCAGTCATTTATATAGTTTTTTACTCATATTTTCTTTATGTTTGTGATATCATTGCCGTGGTCCTTTCCACAGTATTGATGAGGTATTTGTGCATGGGTTTGCATCCCCTTAGGAGAGTAAGAATTTAATATTAATTCTGTTAGTTCGCCTTTTACACTGATTGGTCATGTTAACATGGTTTTTCCTTACTCCATGTTTTTGAATGTTCATGACTCATTATATGTGGTTCCTTCCACAGGTCTTAGGTTGTGAAATATGTTAAAGCTGACCTACATTATTATGAATGTTCGGTCTTTTTGCTTTACTTTAGGCCAGTTTTGTTCTAGGTACAAATTTTAATGGTGTTGCTATCTCCATGCTATTAATGCTTTATGAACTTTTACTACTGTGGTCCTTTACACAGTTCTTTTACTAATGAGACTGTATTTACTCTTAGGTTTTCTTATGAATGCCTGGTCTATTCCTCTTGTACTAGACCAGTTTTCTTCTGGTTAGAAACTTTCAATGTTTTTGGGTCACTACTGATACATATTTTTCTTTTACCTGTGGTTCCTTACCTTACAGAGGTTTTGATGACGCAGAGTATAATATTATTCACCTTAATTATTATGAGTGTCCAGTCTTTTGCCCCTTTTCTAGACTGGTTTTATGATACCTAGAGACTTTTTTGAAGGTCTCAGTTTGCACTTCCTCCTCTGGGTTACTATGCTTTGGTATCTAATTCTAAAGTAAGGAATCTGCGGCTAGATGTCTCTATCAGATAGTTACTTACCTTTGGTAATGCATTATCTGGTGGAGACAGGATCAAGCTGCAGATTCCTTAAATCTCCCATCCTCCCTGCTCTGTGAAGCAAGTCTCTTTTGTCTCAGAAGATTTCTTTATGGAAATCAACACATAGAATTAAGAATTTAGAGCTTATTTAACACAAAAGTGTCTTTTGTTCAAAGGACACTGTTTCTATAGACAGTTTCTATGTGTGGCTCCATGTTTTGAGCATGGAAAATAGGCACGGAATTAACTGATGTCGGCGAAGGGGTCATATGGACTCCGCTGAAGTCACATCCGATGGACGACATAGATACGGAGTCGCATGATGCCCTCTACTGACGCGCAGACGTACTATGGAGAAAAAAGTTTCCGGATCCAGGTTAGCACCTGGGGGAAGTAAGGAATCTGCAGCTAGATTCTGTCTCTTCCAGATAATGCATTACCGAAGGTAAGTAACTGTTCAACAAGATCATCTCAGTGGAAACATCCAAAACATACATACAAATAAGGATAAAAGGTAGCTATGAAATCTACCCCTAAAGTTTAGTCATTCTGAAACATGACCTTAAAACAACATGTTTAGCGGCCCATCTTTGTTATTCATAAGGTTGGTTCTCAGTCTCGTCATAAATGTACTTATGATCAATATCAAGAGTAATATGACATCATTGATTAAAACAGGGTACACAGGCCCATCTTGCATGTACCTAAGTTTGGTCACTCTCAAAATATTGTATGTTGTTGAACGAGTAATGTGCTCCACTCCGGTGAAAGATGACCCAGCCCCAGTCATTGTAGTGAGTTTAATTAGTACACATGCTGACAAAACTGCTATGGAGTGGAAGTACGTCCCTTAGCAAAGAAATATTGTGAGACAAATGGAAAAATATTTACTCCCAATGAAACTATAAAGGATGCGCTCAGTGCATATTAACTTCCGCACTTATTAAGGATAACAAATAGTGGCGCTCTTTGACGAATTTACAGATGAGCACAACAACAGTTGTTTATTCATTCGATATGCATTAAAATAACTAATATCTGCTGCCCAATCCATCTGTATGGCTTTATTGCACTTTAAAAAGTCTGAATTGTCACACTCTCAAGAATGTGATGGTAGTGGTTGTATGGGTATTGTCATTGGGTGCACTGGCATGGACTATGGGCGATGCAAGCTGCAGTGGTCTCTTGATGCACTTGGCATTTATTTTTCCTTTCAAATTAAGCACTGGTCCACTTACCCTTCCCAGTCTGGTGTCAGTCCAAAATGATCTGTCTGGAGCAAGGAAACAGTGAGGCCGACAATAGCTTCTAATAAATCATTCTCAGTGTCAGACATGACGTGTTTCCCATGTCCAAAATGGGATCTATGGGGCATGTAATCCTAGGTGTAGAGGAACACAGTAGAGTCTGAAATTCCCTTACTGTGCCCAGTGGGCCAAAAAAAACAACCCACAGGAAACAGTGATGGAAATCATTTAACTATGGTATACCATCTTCTTAAAAATGTCTTTTGTCTGTGTGTCATAATCATTTTCTGGTGATACTCGGAGTCAACCACCAAGTGATTCTCAAAAGGGATGTTGGCAGAGTATCCAGGAGCAATGTTAATCTCAAAGCCAGGTTATGTCGTTGTTGAGACCCAGTATGTGGGGTTTGAGCCTAAACACCCAACGCAGTTCTTTTGGAAAAGAAAAGTATGTAAATCAGATCTATATGCTTCACGTTTGTCAGTCACTGTCCAGCGTATCTCATTGTCACTGTGGTTCATCTCATTGAAGTCCACTAGCATTTTTAATTTATTCTGATGGCATCTGATTGGACTTTGATAATCCATTACTTTTTATGTGGTCATCCCAGTGTAGCGTAAGCCACATGGACAGGTGGTCAAATAGATGAGACTGCTTCTGTTGCAGTTGCTATGAGGTTTCAACTCCCAAGGGCTGGGGAGACCCAAGTAAGTCTCAGTTATATGTCTAGTAAATTTAATAGACTACAGGACCCACAAGAAAAATGCTCCCTTTCTTTAGGGAGTTACCATAATGTCCTTATCTTTTTTTCTTGGGTTTCGTATGATTTCTCTTCCAGGAGATCCTTGACAATAGTCACAAACACTATTCCCACCTACATGTGGGGACCCCGGAGCACATATTAAATATTATATATATATAATATATATATATCAATGACATGTGTAGCTGCAGATACACATGCTGTGCATGGCTTCCGCCATCTAGTTGTTTTTCTGCGCAGAAGTCTTTTCGGAGTCACTGGATTGAGTGACTCCTCCTCTTGGTCATACTGCGCATGGGCATTGACTCCATTGTTTAGATAACTTTCTTGAGCGTCTGTATTGTTTTGATCACGTTTCCACCGATAGTACAGTCGAAAACCAAATTTCGCCCTTTTGGCCGCGAGCGCACAACTCGGGCATACCACATCGAAGCCTGATGGATCGGGCTACATTTCGATTCTGTCCCGATAACCATGTAAAATTTCCATACACAGACCAACACCTCCTATGTAATCTGTGTCTCTCTCCCGATCACTGAGAAGAGGATTGTGAAGCCTGTCAATTGTTCCGATCCAAGAAGACCGTACGTGACCGGAGAGCCAGGAGACTGGAAATGGTGTCAAAGAGTACTGAGTATATCAACCTCCTGGAGAAAGAACAGGCGCAGATGGCAGTTTCCATCCAGGACACCGACTCCGAAGAAGACTCAGAGGAAGATAGACTCATCACTGCTGGTCAGCACGTGAGCACGACTGCCCCTAAGCCCACTCCTAAAAGATCATCGAAGGCCTTGGGTGCACCACTGCTAGAGAGCCATGGTTCGACCTGCAAGAATACTCGGCGACTGACCTTTGGGTTCTGCGCCGAAAAAGTCCACCAAAAGCTCAACCTCCGAACCGAGTCGGCTTCCACACTCTTCGTAGTTGAAGTCTCAATGTCCTGCCTCGGAGCCGAAACAACCGGCTGAATCTTCAGACCCAAAAAAATTGCCTACTTCGGAGCTGAAAAAGTCTTCTTATTCAGAAGAACAAGGACTTTCGAGCCACCTAAAACAGAGCTCAAAAACATATGATGAACAGTCCTCAAAATCATCGAAACCATCAGAATACATTTCAGAGGACACTGACATTCAACCAATTTTAGAAATCATGGATGAAAGACAATCAATGATCCATATCCATACAGAGACTGGGAGGTTCATTACTGCACCTCCTCCACAGAATAAAAGAAAGTTGACTTTTCAGGAACATCTCAATACTGCTCCACCACCAGCAAAGACTTTTAAATGAAAGGAGAAGACATTGCCTTCGCATACTTCTCCTCCACACTCACCACAACTTTTTTTCACCACCACCCATTAGCCCGCCACCATTGCCTTCACCAACTCACTCACAGACTTATTCTCATGGTGATACGGTTGATCCTTGGGATCTGTATGATCCAGATCCCATACCAGCTAATGACCCAGACTTACATCCTTCTAAACCTTCCCCACCAGAGGATATAACTGCATACACGCAGATCATAACTAGGGCAGATGCGTACCACGCGGTGCTCATGCACAGTGAGCCTCTAGCAGAGGATTTCCTTTTTAATACCTTGTCCTCCACGCACTCACGTTACCAGTGCCTCCCAGTGTTACCTGGCATGATCAAGCATGCAGATGAGATATTTAAAGAGCCTGTTAAAGCTAGGGTTTTAACACCACACATAGACAAGAAATATAAGCCTGCACCTACAGACCCTGCTTACATTACACATCAGGTACCTCCAGACTCAGTGGTTGTCAGTGCTGCCAGAAAAATGGGCTAATAGCCAATCGTCAGGGGATGCCCCTCCCCCTGACAAAGAAAGCAGAAAATATGATGCTACTGGCAAGAGGGTAGCTACACAGGCAGCTAACCAATGGGGCATTGCAAAGTGACAAGCCTTGTAACAAGGTATGATAGAGCACACTGGGACGATATGCAGGAAATATTACAACACCTGCCAAAGGAACATCAAAAAAGGGCTCAACAGATTCTTGAAGAGGGTCAGGCAATTAGTAAAAATCAAATAAGGTCTGCCCTTGATGCTGCAGATACAGCAGCTAGAAGCGTGAATACTGCTGTAACCATACGCAGAGACGCATGGTTACGTACTTCTGGATTCAAACATGAAATACAGCAGGCAGTCCTAAATATGCCTTTCGTTAAGAAACACCTGTTTGGTCCTGAGGTTGACACCGCCATAGAAAAACTCAGGAAGGCCTCAGACACTGCTGAAGCAATGGGAGTCTTATGTACAACACCTTACAGAGGTTCCTTTTGTAAGCCGCAATTTAGAGGAGGATTCAAGCCACAATCTACAAAGGCTTCTACCTCCCAGCCTAAACAAGGTCAACAACAGCAGTATCAGAGAGGGGGATTTAGAGGCTCTTATAGAAGCCAACACTTTAGAGCCGGAGGCAAATTCCAGGCCTCAAAACATGTCACTACCCCATCAAAACAGTGACTTACTAAGCATACCACAACCCCACACATCTCCTGTGGGGGGCAGACTTCAGCAATTCCACTCCCAATGGCAAAATATCACCACAGACCAATGGGTACTTTCAATTATCTGCAATGGTTATTGCCTAGAATTGATTTCTACCCCTCCAAACATTCCTGCATGTTATCACAGGTTGTCCCCAGAACACAATGTTCTATTGCAAGAAGAGGTACATTCGCTACTACTAAAAGAAGCAATAGAATTAGGCCCAAAATCTCAACAAGGAACAGGGGTATACTCCCTATACTTCCTCATTCCCAAAAAGGATGGCACTCTCAGACCCCTTCTAAATCTCAGACCACTAAATATATATATCCTGTCAGAACACTTTCACATGGTAACTCTGCAGGACGTCATTCCACTACTACAAAAACAAAATTACATGACTGCATTAGACCTCAAAGATGCGTATTTCCTTATACCCATCCATCCAGCTCACAGAAAATACCTAAGGTTTGTGAAAGCAGGAACACATTACCAATTCAAAGTTCTGCCTTTTGGCATAACAACAGCTCCAAGAGTATTCACAAAATGTCTAGTGGTAGTAGTAGCTAACCTAAGAAGACAATACATACATGTCTTTCCTTATCTAGACGATTGGCTAATAAAATCAAGCAATTTTATACAATGTCAACAACACACTCAATACACAATAGAAACCCTACGTACATTAGGGTTCACTCTCAACTACCAAAAATCCCATCTTCAGCCAGCACAGGTGCAACCTTACCTTGGTGCTGTTCTCAATACGCAAAAGCCTTAGCCTATCCAAATACACAAAGGTTACAAGTTTTCCAAAATCTCATACCACAAATGCAGCCAAATCAACAATACACTGTACGATTTATCATGAAACTATTGGGAATGATGGCATCCTGCATAGCAATAGTACCGCATGCAAAACTAAACATGAGAACACTACAACAGTGCCTCTCACAGCAATGGTCTCAAGCACAGGGTCAATTGCAAGATCTATTGTTAGACTGCCAAACGCACAGGTCCCTTCAATGGCGGAATCTTGGCAATTTAATGAAGGGGCGGTCATTCTAAGACCCTGTGCCTCAGGCCACAATAACAAGATGCATCAATGATAGGTTGGGTAGCTCAGCTCAACAACCGTTCCTTGCCCTAAAAGCGTTTCAACCACTTCTCAAACACAAGACTGTCTTGATAAAAATAGACAATATGACGCCCATGTATTACCTAAAAACAAGGCAGGACACATTCATCCCAACTGTCCCTTCTAACCCAAACAATATGGAAATGGGCAATTCACAATCACATTCATCTGCTAGCAGAATACATCCCAGGAATACACAATCAGCTAGCGGATCTCCTAAGCAGGACACCCCAATAGATACACGAATGGGAGATTCATTCTCAGGCACTTCAGTACTTTCAAAAGTGGGGGACACCAGAAAGAGACCTATTTGCAACAAGCGAAAACGCACAATGCCAAAACTTCGTATCCAGACACCCACACCCTCTGTCCAAGTGCAATGCTCTATGGATCAACTGGTCAGGGATATTTGCTTACGCTTTTCCCCCCTTTCCCATTACTTCCATTTCTGATCAGCAAACTGCATCAGACCTCTCTCACCATGATACTCATAGCCCCCACGTAAGCACAACAACATTGGTACACAACACTCCTAGACCTGTCAGTAGTACCTCACTACAAACTTCCAAACAGACTGGATTTGCTAACACAAAACAAAGGACAAATCAGACATACAAATACCAGTCTCTCAACTTAGCGATTTGGCTCCTGAAGTCATAGAATTTGGATACTTGCAGCATCCATTAGAATGCATGGAAGTTCTCAAACAAGCACACAGGCCTACAATTAGACAATACTATGCTAACAAATGGAAACAACTTGTTTATTACTGTCAATCTAAAAATACTGACCCACTTACAGCATCAATAGAAGATATTGTATGCTACCTTCTTCATTTACAGAAGTAAAATTTAGCTTTCTCATCTATTACAATTCATCTTACTGCCATATCAGCATATCTGCAGACCATACAACATACCTCTCTCTTTAGAGTTCCAGTTATCAAAGTCTTCGTGGAAGGACTAAAACGTATTGTTCCACCACCAGTTCCTGCTTGGAATCTGAATGTTGTACTCACAAGACGAATGGGCCCACCTTTTGAACCCATGCAGTCCTGTGAGATTCAATTTCTAACCGGGAAAGTTGCTTTCCTAGTAGCAATTACTTCATTAAGAAGAGTTCGTGAAATACAGGCATTCACTCTTGAGGAACCTTTTTTCCAAGAACACAACCATAAAGTTGTACTTAGAACTAATCAAAAATTTCTGCCAACGCTTGTGTCACGTTTTCACATAAACCAAACAGTGGAATTGTCAGTCTTCTTCCCACAGCCAGATTCAACCGCAGAAAGAGCCCTTCACACTCTTGATCTTTTGTGGATAGAACAAAAGAATTTAGAAAAACTAAACAGCGTGTCGTTGCCTTCCAACAGCCGCACAAAGGTAATCCTATCTCTAAACAAGGATTAGCTAGATGGATTGGTACATGTATTCAAACATGTTACATTAAGGCAAAACGACAACTTTTAATCACATCTAAAGCTTATTCCACTGGGAAAAAAGGTGCCTCTATGGCATGTTTAGGAAACATACCAATGGCAGACATATGCAAAGCTGTCACATGGTCTATACCACATACATTTACAAAGCATTACTATGTAGATGTATTTTCAAAGCAACAGGCCATTGTTGGTCAAGCTGTCTTAAGAACATTATTTCAAACAACTCCAACTCCTACAGGCTAGCCACCGCATTTTTTGGGGAGAGCAACTGCTTTGTAGTCTATGCATAGCATGTGAATCTGCAGCTACACATGCCATTGAACGGAAAATGTCACTTACCCAGTACATCTGTTCGTGGCATGTAGTGCTGCAGATTCACATGCACCCTCCCTCCTCCCCGGAAGCCTGTAGTCTTTGCAGTTTTCTTCTTTGGACATATGTATATACATTTACATTTGCATGGACATCTATTTTTACTCACGATTTTTATACAACATTTATATTCTTACACTGTATCACTCCGTCCAACACCCTTTTGCGGGAAAATAATCTATGGAGTTGATACCCATGCTCAGTATGACCAAGAGGAGGAGTCACTCAAACCTGCGACTCCGAAAAGACTCTTCAAATAAAAACAACTTGTAACACTCCGAGCCCAACATTAGATGGCGGAAGCAATGCATCGCATATGAATCTGCAGCACTACATGCCACGAACAGATGTACACTGGGTAAGTGGCATTATATATATATATGTATATATATGTGTGTGTGTGTGTGTGTGTGTGTGTGTGTGTGTGTGTGTGTGTGTGTGTGTGTGTGTGTGTGTGTGTGTGTGTGTGTGTGTGTGTGTGTGTGTGTGTGTGTGTGTGTGTGTGTGTGTGTGTGTGTGTGTGTGTGTGTGTGTGTGTGTGTGTGTGTGTGTGTGTGTGTGTGTGTGTGTGTTAGATGCCATGTGTAGCTAGCTGCACATACACATGCTTTGCATAAGTCCACCATCTCGTGTTGGGCTCGGAGTGTTACAAGTTGTTTTCCTTCGAAGAAGGTTTTCGAGTCACAAGATCGAGTGACTCCTCTCAGTGATAATTTGCATGAGCATCGAGTCCTTTGTTAGATTGTTTTCTTTCCGCTGTCTGGTTCGGACGTGTTTCCTCTCGCTCCGGTACATCTCAGTTCAGTACTATCTGAACTTCTCTCTTCTTTTCTGTAAACGTCGGCATAGTTCTCGATCGCGTTTTCCAAACTTACATTTGATCCAATTGTAATCGTCGGGGTGGATTAAATGCCCTTTATGGGCGACTTCGCCCTTCTTGGGCCTACTTTGACGAATAAGTAGTCAAACAATGTCAAGCTGATGGAATGGGCTCTGTTTTGCTTTTGCCCTCCTGTAGGAGGCTGGACTGGCTTGTAGTGAGTACCAAGGGGTACTTACACCTTGCACCAGGCCCAGTTATCCCTTATTAGTGTATAGGGTGTCTAGCAGCATAGGCTGATAGATAGTGGTAGCTTAGCAGAGCAGCTTAGGCTGAACTAGGAGACAAGTGAAGCTCCTACAGTACCACTAGTGTCATATGCACAATATCATAAGAAAACACAATACACAGATATACTAAAAATAAAGGTACTTTATTTTTATGACAATATGCCAAAAGTATCTCAGTGAGTACCCTCAGTATGAGGATAGAAAATATACACAAGATATATGTACACAATACCAAAATATGCAGTAATAGTCTTAGAAAACAGTGCAAACAATGTTTAGTTACAATAGGATGCAATGGGGACACATAGGGATAGGGGCAACACAAACCATATACTCCAAAAGTGGAATGCGAACCACGAATGGACCCCAAACCTATGTGACCTTGTAGGGGGTCGCTGGGACTATTAGAAAATAGTAAGGGTTAGAAAAATAGCCCACCCCAAGACCCTGAAAAGTGAGTGCAAAGTGCACTAAAGTTCCCCAAAGGACATAGAAGTCGTGATAGGGGAATTCTGCAGGAAAGACACAAATCAGCAATGCAACAACGATGGATTTCCAGTCGAGGGTACCTGTGGAACAAGGGGACCAAGTCCAAAAGTCACAAGCAAGTCGGAGATGGGCAGATGCCCAGGAAATGCCAGCTGTGGGTGCAAAGAAGCTGCTACTGGACAGTAGAAGCTGAAGATTCTGCAGGAACGACAAGGGCTAGGAACTTCCCCTTTGGAGGACGGATCCCCCACGCCGTGGAGAGTCGTGCAGAAGTGTTTTCCCGCCGAAAGACCGCCAACAAGCCTTGCTAGCTGCAAATCGTGCGGTTAGTGTTTTTGGATGCTGCTGTGGCCAGGAGGGACCAGGATGTCGCCAATTGTGTCTGGGGACAGAGGGGGCGTCGAGCAAGACAAGGAGCCCTCTCAGCAGCAGGCAGCACCCGCAGAAGTGCCAGAAACAGGCACTACGAAGATGCGTGAAACAGTGCTCACCCGAAGTCGCACAAAGGACTCCCACGTCGCCGGAGGACAACTTAGGAGGTCGTGCAATGCAGGTTAGAGTGCCGTGGACCCAGGCTTGGCTGTGCACAAAGGATTTCCGCCGGAAGTGCACAGAGGCCAGAGTAGCTGCAAAAGTCGCGGTTCCCAGCAATGCAGTCTGGCGTGGGGAGGCAAGGACTTACCTCCACCAAACTTGGACTGAAGAGTCACTGGACTGTGGGAGTCACTTGGACAGAGTTGCTGGATTCAAGGGACCTCGCTCGTCGTGCTGTGAGGAGACCCAGGGTACCGGTGATGCAGTTCTTTGGTGCCTGCGGTTGCAGGGGGACGATTCCGTCGACCCACGGGAGATTTCTTCGGAGCTTCTAGTGCAGAGAGGAGGCAGACTACCCCCACAGCATGCACCACCAGGAAAGCAGTCGAGAAGGCGGCAGGATCAACGTTACAGAGTTGCAGTAGTCGTCTTTGCTACTTTGTTGCAGTTTTGCAGGCTTCCAGCGCGGTCAGCAGTCGATTCCTTGGCAGAAGGTGAAGAGAGAGATGCAGAGGAACTCGGATGAGCTCTTGCATTCGTTATCTAAGGAATCCCAAGAGACAGAGACCCTAAATAGCCAGAAAAGAGGGTTTGGCTACCTAGGAGAGAGGATAGGCTAGCAACACCTGAAGGAGCCTATCAGAAGGAGTCTCTGACGTCACCTGATGGGACTGGCCACTCAGAGCAGTCCAGTGTGCCAGCAGCACCTCTGTTTCCAAGATGGCAGAGGTCTGGAGCACACTGGAGGAGCTCTGGGCACCTCCCAGGGGAGGTACAGGTCAGGGGAGTGGTCACTCCCCTTTCCTTTGTCCAGTTTCGCGCCAGAGCAGGGCTAAGGGGTCCCTGAACCGGTGTAGACTGGCTTATGCAGAAATGGGCACCATGTGTGCCCATGAAAGCATTTCCAGAGGCTGGGGGAGGCTACTCCTCCCCTGCCTTCACACCATTTTCCAAAGGGAGAGGGTGTAACACCCTCTCTCAGAGGAAGTCCTTTGTTCTGCCATCCTGGACCAGGCCTGGCTGGACCCCAGGAGGGCAGAAGCCTGTCTGAGGGGTTGGCAGCAGCAGCAGCTGCAGTGAAACCCCGGGAGAGGCAGTTTGGCAGTACCAGGGTCTGTGCTACAGACCACTGGGATCATGGGATTGTGCCAACTATGCCAGGATGGTATAGAGGGGGCAATTCCATGATCATAGACATGTTACATGGCCATATTCGGAGTTACCATTGTGAAGCTACATATAGGTAGTGACCTATATGTAGTGCACGCGTGTAATGGTGTCCCCGCACTCACAAAGTCCGGGGAATTGGCCCTGAACAATGTGGGGGCACCTTGGCTAGTGCTAGGGTGCCCTCACACCTAGTAACTTTGCACCTAACCTCTACCAGGTAAAGGTTAGACATATAGGTGACTTATAAGTTACTTAAGTGCAGTGTAAAATGGCTGTGAAATAACGTGGACGTTATTTCACTCAGACTGCAGTGGCAGGCCTGTGTAAGAATTGTCAGAGCTCCCCATGGGTGGCAAAAGAAATGCTGCAGCCCATAGGGATCTCCTGGAACCCCAATACCCTGGGTACCTCAGTACCATATACTAAGGAATTATAAGGGTGTTCCAGTAAGCCAATGTAAATTGGTAAAATAGGTCACTAGCCTGTTAGTGACAATTTGTAAAGAGAGAGCATAACCACTGAGGTTCTGGTTAGCAGAGCCTCAGAGAGACAGTTAGGCATCACCCAGGGAACACATACCTATAGGTCACAAACTTATGAGCACTGGGGTCCTGACTAGCAGGGTCCCAGTGACACATAACAAACATACTGAAAATATAGGGTTTTCACTATGAGCACTGGGCCCTGGCTAGCAGGATCCCAGTGAGACAGTGAAAACACCCTGACATACACTCACAAACAGGCCAAAAGTGGGGGTAACAAGGCTAGAAAGAGGCTACTTTCTCACACCTCCGTACCACGGCAAGTTCCCATACACCAATCAGCACTCGGTGTGCAATCTCTGTCTTTCTCCAGATCACAGAGAAGAAAATTATGTAGCTTGTCGATCCTTTCGTTCAGAGAAGACTCCTAAGGATCGAAGAGCACGTCGGTTGGAGATGGCGTCCAAGTCCTCAGAACAAACTTTCGACACAACAGTTTCCATTGTAGACTCTGATTCAGATTGAAATTCCAATGGCGACAGCCAATCCATCCCACCGGCGCAGTACGTGTATCACTGCAAAAAAAGTACTGACTTACCTGTCACATGGTGCCAATATCCTCTTGTTATGGTTTAAATGCAGTCTATTGTCTAACAATGCCTTTGTATTCCTTTGCAGTTTTTGCTCAAAAAAGGCTGTGTTTGCAATATATGCTGTCTCTTTTCAGATTTAAAGCTTGAGTCTGGGGAGCGGTTCATTTAAGGAAAACTCATGGTAAATTGCTCATTTTTAGCCTCTAATTCACTGGAAAATACAAAAGTTACAGGGACTTTATAGGCTTACATTTTAAACGTACAAAACCATAGCAATTCACCTGTTTTAGTTTTCTCAACAAAATGGTCTCCATGCCTGTCATGCTCGTGTTCCCTCAAGATCTTTGGATATGAGTGTTTACCATACTGTTTTCCACTGGCTCTGTAGAAGCCGGGGAAATCTATCTCCTTAGCAATATCTCAATTTTAGATCTACGTAAAGTAGCCACCTGTGTTTGATCCACACCTTCACACAACATTACGTTCTAGAGTCAGATTCTCCTTCTTGGTAATCTTCATTGAATGTTTATTAAGGTCCTGGAAAGAAAGAAGCTGCCCCAAGGTCTACGGTCAGCAGACTTTGTTGTGATCGCGAAGCAAGGCCTTCCTGGCACCAGATGTGAAGACTGCAGGCAAATATCTTTGCTCAACACCGAGGTTGAGATTTGGGCTAAGATGTTGGCTAACAGGTGTGATTTCTTAGATGATTCACCCCGATCAATCTGGTTTTATGCCCCATCGCGTCACCAGGCATAATATTCAGAGGTCTACAATGCTTTAGAACTGAGCCAGAAACAGCTCGGTCACCAAGCTTTGATGATGGTTGACCAATTGAGAATATCTTGTCACGCTGCTCCGCTGTTATGGGTTTGACCCGCGCTTTATAGGTTATATACACTTGCTGTATACCAACGTGATGGCGCAAGTGTGCGTGTGTGGGGGGTGTCCAGTTGGTTTGCCATCCAGAGAGGGACTCGCCAGGGACACCCCCCCTTCCTTATATTATTTGTGCTTGCTATTGAGCTGTTGGCATACTGGGTGCAAATTGATGCTCTGTTCCACAGTTTTCAGTGGTCCAAGGGGGTGAGCAATAGGTTATCCATTTACACGGATGATGTCCTGTTGTTTTTTGATAATCCTGAGGAGTCTGGGCCTCATGCCGTACAAATACTGAAAACTTTCAGGACTTACTCAGATATCCGCATGAATGAGGCCAAATCAGCCATTTACTCCATCGCCCCTTACCCCCAAAACCTTTCTTCGGCTCCCCAGTTGAGGCTACACCGGAGTGGTTTTAAATATGTGGGTGTGTTTATTACACTGGACAGGGCCAGTGCCTATGAGTCCAACCTCCGCTCCCTGATTCAGGGACTGATGGATAGAAAATACTGGTCCACTATGCTACTATCCCTGATGGGGCGCTCAGCCATCTTTAAAATGGTAGCTCTGCCAAAACTCCTATACTACCTTTAGAACTATCCATATCCGATTGCTGTTCCTTCTTCTGGAAAATTAAGATCCTGCTGCAGTCTCTGATGTGGGACAGAGGGGGTCCCTCCGTGTATCATTGGCCACCCCAGACATGCTTCTCTATTACCGAGCGGCTCACCTACGTATCCTGAATGACTGGTGGTATCACTGCTGGTATCACAGATTCAATGATCCAGCTTATGTATGGAAGCATGGTTTATGGTATGTGCAAACCTATCATTTATGGAGGGGTTCAACCTGCTCACCTACCCTCTGGTACACTGGCCATGTTGTGGGCGTGGGAGGGTACACTTAAGGATACATGATGGGCTACCAAACTCACACTGGAGTCCCCGTTATGGCAAGGGACCCGACTTCCTCTAGTAGGGGCCCTTAGAGGGTTTTCCACTTGGGACACCATTGGTATTTCGGTGCAAGGGGATGTACTACAAGAGGCGTTGTTGAAATCTTTTCTAGACCTACAATCAGAATACGATTTCCATCGCTCCCAATTTTTCCGATATCTTCAGCTCAACCCTTTCTACAGGCAGTGCGAGATGTTCCTGAACACGCCCCCTTAGAGGCTAAATTGCTCCTGACTAACATTAAAGAACATAAGCTTTCTGAGATACACTGCACCCTCCTTAGGAATGTGCCTGACAATATGACCGGGTGAGGGAGGCCTGGAAGACGGTAAAGAGTAACTCGTACTCACATGTTCGTATGTGGTTGACACGTCTGGAGGAAGCTGAGTTTGGACGCCAGAGCTCATGTGGAGCTTTTCCGTGTCCCCGTCCCCGTTCTGGAGCCAAGTCCTGCCTTTGAAATCGGGCCCGCTCGGGTACTTTTGGATCCCTTGACCACAGACCTCCCTCAGGATTCCTTCAGACCCCAGGCCATATTGGATTTTTTTTTTTAGCCTGGGATTCGTTGTCAGTTGCTCCCGCTTCCTGTGCTGCTGCCTGGTCATCAACCAGATTGTGGTGGGAGTAGTGAGGCGGCGGAACGTGGAATCAAGCGGAGGACGTGAGCCTTGAAAGTTGGAGGTTGAAGTCAGAAGCCTTAAGGCAAGGCAAGTGCAAGGCAAGTGGGGGCGGCGGGGCGGGCAGAAAGCTTAGGCTGCAGGCAGCTCGCGTTGGGCGGAGGCAGCTGGCATTAGGTCAGTGCGGCTTGCACAGGCTGAGCTGTCTGTGTTGCCCTGTCCCCACCTGCCCCTCTCAAATCCTCAAGTCATCCCCCCCCCCCACCTGACTCACTGCTGCATCAGGATACTGCCACTTAAAATTGGAGAGATCTGCAGTACACTGCATTCTTTTCTAGCAGCTCATCCGTTAAGTCCTGAAGGGAGGGTTATAAGAACTCTGAAGACCATGAGGTCTGGTAAAGCAAGAAGGGAACCAGTTATCACCCAAAAGCGTAAGAAGGGCTGACAGGGTGATGTAATGTGCAACACCAAAGACCAGCTGCTTCTAGATCAAGGAGATGGGCCACAGCCTTCATTTTTAAGCCCCATTACGCCAGTGGCCCCTCGGACCATTGCATAAGATGTGGAACTGTTCAATACTGTAGTTTTGAAACCTTTGGATCCTGCTGCAGTTATGCTCCAACCGTTTGGCTCCATGCTGACTTCATCGATCTTTTGTGAGTCACCTTTGCTGGCTTATTTTTTTTAAAAATCCTGTTGTTAAAAAAGCGTACGATGGTGGCACCCAACACTTGACGAGTCTGAGACCATTTATGACAACTGGTGCCACGGAGGCCTTAGTAAAGTGGCCCTGATTATTTGAAATGCAAGCACATATACATTATCCTGCATTACTAGCTATTTCTGTGGGCCACTCTGGCCTAGCTAGTACCATAGAGGTCGAGGAATTAGACATAGATTTGTTGGCACCTAAAGAAAAAATAACTCCATTGGTGTCATGGGTGGATCCATTGAAGCATGAGGTTTCGTCAGTCGTTATTTCAAGTGATCATTCCTTTGATGCCTTGGAGGCGGTCTCTTTCCCACTAGTGCTTTTGCGGCAGAATGCGCAGGACCACCATAGTCAAGTTTGCCAGCAGGATAATGGTATGGACCTCATGACTAGCCCACCTGCTTCACAATGGACTCACAGCCCAACTGGCAGCATGTTACCTATACTTCCAGCAAAATCACCTAGTGGGGCAGGCAGAGGCAACTCTAAAACAGATTCTAATGAGAAGGAACCCAACAATCATTCGCTCTTGGACCTATCTTGTTTTCAATTTGAATCAAATCGGTGGAGTGTTTAGATACTCAACCTTAGCCTGCGTCCAATGTTATGGCCAAACCCTGTGGGCCTGTTTAGTTTCAGTTTTTGCAAACTTTACAATCTATTGTTCTGGCTTTGAATTATCACTCTGATAAACTGGATGTGCAAGTTGACTTGTTGAACACATTAGCCACTTATGTGGCGGGGATTGATTACAAATTAGATCATTTAAATCAGTTAATAATCAGAGCGCAAGCAAGTACTAACTTAGTCCACGCAGCTTGCTGTTGTTCTCCGATTATAGAAAGTTTTTCATCCCTTACAACTGTTTTAAGGTCAGTTGTATCCGAAAAATTAAGAGGGTTTCATCTTGCTCAGTGCCTTCAGCTACTTCGATGAATTTCAGGCATCACTGTGATTTGCCACTGAAAAAAATTAAAATGAAAACATTCGCTGATTACTTATTTCCCACAAGGGCTTAAAAAACAACAAACTGAGCCACTATGAAGTTGTCGGAGTTCCTGAGCAAGGTACTTCAGATAGTTCAGACTGTCTAAAGGGTCGCCCCTTTGCAGTTGAACCCCTAGAACCAGTTTGATCCCCTCATCTTCACTGTGTTCCACAAGCTGGTTTATTAAAAACCATCTTCATCAGGAGTAGACCTATGCATGCAGCATACATTAAGCAAGAGAGAAAGGAAAAGGCTCAGAGAAGAGCAGAATAAAAGGCAGAGTCTTTCCTAAGCTGGAAATGCAAATAAATGTCAACAATTGGCTCAACATGATTTACAACAGCCCCAGGAGGCGACAAATTTGACCTTGCCAACTGGTTCATCTTTGGTTTATCAGGGTGGTTTGTTACCATCAAGCGAGTCTGCACAAAGCTTACCGACCAATGCCCCTATTAGTAGGGATGGAACCATATCTGAAGAAGTATCGGTCCCCCTCAAACAAAAGTAAAGTCAACGGCTCTGCTGCATCAAATATTACAAGGTCTGGGAGGGACGGTCATGGAAATATTTTAGCAATGTCATTAAATCATACCGCGGCTAGCGAAACGGTTGTGACATAGTGAGATTGAGATTTAATAGCTTTTTTACAATGCCTCTTAAAACTCAAAGCAGCCAGCTCCCCCAAGCAGATCCAAGTTATCAAGATACTACCTCTTTTGCTGACCTAGAGGTGTTTCTCGGCTTGCGGGCCAGATCCATCTAAGGCCACCATCCTGTTTTCCATTGCGTCTATCTGGGTGCACAACTGCAAAGTTACTTTTCAAGACTGAATACTGCTCGAGAGGCACTCATGATATTTTAAGTAGAGGGAACTTAAGCTATTCCGGAGTTAAGTGGCATTGGATCTGGTGATATTGTCTCTATTGAATTTCTTCACCAGAAGGGCTCATAGACAGGGGAAGCCACTTTGGCAACATTAGTCTCCGTTGCCCTAGCACAGTTAATTCTTGCTAGAGAAGATATATTTTTTCCTGGAGTATTACGATCAGTCCCCATAAGAATCCTGGCTACCCTTTATTGTTATCTGAACCACCATATCCTAAAGCCCCATTGAGTTGAAGCCATTTTCAATTTTGAAAAGTGCTCAGGGTAGTTTAGTTACATATAGCGATATCAGAAGGGCAGAAGTTGGTAACTCATTGGGGATAAAATTGGGATTGGTTACCTTCAGCCCTACTACATCAGCAGTCTGAATGATCTCCGTTGGAGGAGGCTCATATGCTAAAGTGCGAATCCCTGACATTATGTTCTTGGAAGATCCGCAGGGTCGCCCAGAAGATCAAATCTGTGGACCTGTTGTTCTTAAATAGTTATGAAATAATTGTTCTGCAGGAAACATGGGCGGGGTAAGTTGTCCGCTGCCAGGGTTCTTGGAATTTTGGAAAGCTGCATGTAGATAGTATAAAAATGGTCATGCTAGGGGTGGGTTATCTATTTTGCTGTTAAATTAAAAGGTCGATTTGCACCACTTATTTTGGAGGAAAACTGGGTTCAGGACATTAAGATCAGTAATTGGAGATCGCAGCAAACTCTCTTTTTGATAAATGTCTATATTAGTCCAGGAGCAAAGGTAAAAAGGGGAAGTTGAATCTTCTGATGCAGATTCTGGGCGATCTAGCCAGTGATCAGCCCTATGGTGATTGTTTGGTAACTGGGGACTTTAGCCCAAATTTGTTTCAAGATACCTCTGAAGTGCTTGAGGGTCACAATCTCTGTAACTATCTGATAATACCTGAACAGTCGAAGTCAAGGGATTGTCCTATTAGCTCCTTCGGTGAACTGCATTTAAACAGCCCGGGATTTAAACTACTGAATGGCCATCTGCCTCAAGACGCTCCCCCGAGTTGGATGAGATATGATGGGTGGACATGTTCCAATTTGGATTATATCATCTGTAATATGGAACTATTCCTCTTCATTGAAAAAATGTTGATATTCACTCATGTTGAAAGTGATCATTGCCAGCAGACCTTAATTATAAACTCTAGCCTTCATCACCATGCTACGGCTCGGGTTGTGGGTGGCTGCGCATGTATTGAGAGTTTAAAGCGTATAAAATCAGAGCCTTCCATTAGCGGCATATCAATGGCTGAATGTGTTAACCACTTAGATTCTGTAGTAGCAGGCAGTGTGTCTCCAACTAATCTATGG
The DNA here is from genome assembly GCF_031143425.1 of Pleurodeles waltl. Taxonomy (NCBI): domain Eukaryota; kingdom Metazoa; phylum Chordata; class Amphibia; order Caudata; family Salamandridae; genus Pleurodeles; species Pleurodeles waltl. The sequence continues at coordinate 1,828,229,273 of NC_090440.1, read as the reverse complement.
GCTAATTTTGTGGATAAACTTTCATCAACCTGCAAATAATTCAATTTTGTCTATGCAGTTTTGCTATTTCGAGGGAGACTCAGGAGTTAAAGAAAGCCGTAATAAAGCTGCTAGGGCACTAGAAAGAGCCCTGGCTCAAAGACCGTATTCATTAAGTTTAAGGAACCGCAGGTGGCTTATAGGAAGGCCATTTATGAAGAGAAACAGAGATGGTCTGAACTTTTTTGGGCAAAGCTCATAAGCGCCAGTAATGACTTGAACTCTAGAAAAGTTTGGTCCCTTATTAATAAATCAACAAACGGTCAAAGGGGGTTTGGCAGTATTATCATCTCCAAGGGGGAATGGGCAGCCTTTTTGGGAAAGCATTTTTCTGCAAGCGTCCCTGAAGAAAGAGTGCTAGGTAGCGGAGTGCAGACCTCCATAGTAGTACCAATCATATTCCTTCTTCAGTGATTGGAGCCTCCTTACCTTCAGTCAGAAGCTACGGCTTTTTCTTTGCATTATCTTTGTCGTATTAATCTCTAAGGCAAAACAAGATGGGGCTCCGAGTGCCAGTGGCCTTATGCAGGCGCAATTCAAACAGGATATATTATAACCTTTTGGGCAGGTCACCTTGTGAACCTCTTTGACTTTTGTGTCATGTCCTCAAGAATTCCTGAGTCTTAGTGTGGGTCTATAACTCACCCATTACATAAAGGGTGGCTCAAAGTCAGATCCAGCCATTTATAGGTGGATAGCACTGCTTGATAATGAGGCTAACTACTATGCTAGCCATCTGTTAGAATATCTGCGATCCTGGGCTGAGTCGAAGGGGTTAATTCCAGTATGCCTAATGGGGTTTTCTGCTGTATCCGGGACATCCACCAGTTTATTAACTCTATCTGATTTGATGGATAAGGCAATTGTATCATGTTCTGTTTTGCACTGCTGTTTTGTGGATTTCCCGGCAACATTTGATCGGGTCCTCAGGGGTTCTTTGTGAGCCAAGTTACAAAATTGGGGTTGCGGACCTGTCATCTACTCTTAATGCTGTTAATTCTCAAAGCCCTTCCTCCAAGATTGGTAGTCTTCGGATTAGTCTCCTGTTTTATGCTGGTGATTTGGCTATGTTCTGCTATACCAGGGTAGGCCTACAGCGACTGCTTAACCACCTTGCACTTTATACAGCTTTAAACAATTTGGAAGTAAGTTTGTTAAAACAAAAGTGGTTTCTTTTGGTAGGATAAGGCTTTTGGGAAGCAACTGGTATTATAAGGGCAACAAACATATTTCAGACCATTGTTATAAATACTTAGGGGTGCATTTTGATGCCGGGGTAGCTTTGTTAGACAGAGAAAGGAGGTTGAAATAAAAGCTGTGGCTCTGCAGGTGTCTCTTTTAAAATTATTAAAAAACCCTACGGGGACAAATTTGTTCCCATTGTTGGAAGTCATGAGAGCAAAGATCACACCCTCATTGACCTATGGCCAGGAAGTCATGTTGGGTAGAGGTCCATGCTTGTTTAATAAGTTGGTCACTAAGATATATAATAGAGTTTAGTTTATCGCAATCCTCATCCCCTGCGCAGGTTTGGCTTGAATTTGGCCTTTTAGATCAGCAGGCAGTAGGTGCTGGTACCTTTTTGAAGCTGTCATAAGCTACAGAGGGCAAAAGTGGGTAGTCTGGAGCCAATTTTATGGCTCAAAATTAGTGTGACTGAGGCAAAAAGGTCACTCTCCTGTTTTTTGGCTGATTGCAAATGGTTATTGAGAGTTGAGGATCTTTGGGTTAATAATCCATCACAGTCACATTTCAAATTTGGTATTAAAAAGTTTGTTCAGCTATGGCCTTTCCACTCAGATCGAGCTCTCCTTGCCAAGCTTAAACATGCCTGGGTGGTAATTAATACATACTGGCCAGCTACCCAAGCTGGCTATCTCTCCTACTCTTATGTATGGCACTCGTATGAAAGAGAAATTCATGGCCCTTAGGATGGGTGAATGGGCTTTTTTGAAGCATTTACCCACTTGGCTGCTCAACCCTCGGGAGGGTGTAATGTGTAGGGGCTGCGGTAGCTGAGAAGAATCTTTTGAACATGTGGTCTGTCTGTGTCCAGCTTGGTGGATGGAGCTTACATCTTTGTTGCAAAATAAGTTGAATTAACTGGGCCTTCGCTCCTGCCAAAAGATCATCATAAAGTCCCTGGATCCAGATAACAGGATGGTGAATGCTTTGTTGACCAAATCTATTAAAGTTGCTCAGGTCAAGTTTGCTAAGGTCACCGTGAGCAGTGACTAATGGCTCATAAAAAAAAAACCTTTCCTGCTCTTGCGGGCTCTGAACCATTTTTGCACAGTTGTTGAGTTTTTATTTGTTTATTGCTCTTATCATATTGATGGCTGCTATTCTGTGATGGATTAATCAAAGCATGTAAGCACTTTAAGGATTTATGCAGTCGCCTGCTCTGTGTTTAAGCACTAGAATTTGAATGTGTGTATTGCTTATGGGAAAGGGTGTATAACATGTAGGGAAGTAATTTATGGACTCATGAAGTTGTTTTGGTAACTAATATGTGCAATTTGTATTTTGTAGTTTGGATCTCTTGCTATTACTGGAATGTACCCATTTGATGCAAATGTACTTCCTTTTCAGCTGATAATTTTTTATTGCTTTTCTGTATATGTATTTAATACAATTGAGTATTTTATTGTGATTACAATGTTTGATATTAGTGCAGTGTTTTATTGGTAACATGAGGTTCTTAATCTGTGTAAGTGGGCGTTTTTTTGTATTTGCAGTATTCGATTGTCCTTGGTTTTAAATTGTAATAGATTTTAATACCTGTACAATAAATTTACTTTACACTTTACACCTGGAAGACTGATTTAGGTCCACTAGACGATGGGGACTGGATTTCTACCTAAATGATTCATCTGTGGCTACTAGTGGGTAGGATATGGTTTTACCTGCCCAACCGGTGTTCAGTTTCCTCAGACCATTGGGTCCTGCAGGTTGTCTTTCATGGTTTCACACTTCCTTTTCTGTCAGTCCTCCTGAAGTTCCTCCTGTTTTCCCTCAGACCTCAGCAGAATATGGCTCAATCTTTGCCAAATCAGTTCACACATTGCTAGCCAAATTTAGGATGCTGACTCTGGCTCATGTCCTCTCCACCCTAGATCCTGAGGATTGAATAGAATGGTTTCCTTAGACTTGCAGGATGTGTGCTTACATATACATGTACTGTAGTCAGACTGCCCTTTTCTCAACTTCATTGTGAAGTCTGAACATTTTCCAGTTCACCTTTCTGCCTTTCAGCCAACACGATTGAGGTGAATGCAGCTGATCTTTTCAGGATATACCTATATTTTTTTTCGAGGTGGCTGGTTCTGAAGCTCTTCACAGTCAGTTATGAACCACCTTCAGATTGCAGTCTCAGTACTGTCTTCCCTTAGGTCTTCCATCAATGAGCTGAAATCTCACTTTCTACCCATACGATGGTTCCATTTATAGGGGCCATTCTGCATACAGTGGCATTCAAATCCTTTCAGCCACTGCATGGAATCAGGGACACCCAGGATATGATCCTGATGCTTTGGGCTTGGTCTTGTGTTAAGGTCCATCCAATTCTGAGGCTTCTTGCTTTCCTGGTCTTATGTGGCCTCATGTATCGTGCCGGTGCCTCATGGCCGTTGGCGTGTGCAGGTTCTGCAGAGGAACATTCACCTTCATTGGGCTCAGCACTGGGGGCGTCTCTTGGACAAATTAGTGTGTCAGCTGAAGTGGCCTAGGATTTTCAATGGTGCTTGAAGGATGCCAACCTAAACTGTGGAAGATTGTTCCTCCCTGCCCCATCCAGGGCTCAGGTGGTAATACATGCATCGTCTTTAGTGAGAAAGCCACTTGGACAAGATGATTAGTGGCCTCTTGTCTCCGATGGAGCAAAGGCAGCACATACATCTTCTGCAGCTCCATGACATCCAGCTGGCCTCAAAGGGCTTTTTGTCTGTCATGAGGAACAGCCTTGTTCAGCTTCTAAAGAACAACACGATGACCATGTGGTACTACAACAAGCAGGGTGGGGTGGGATCTCCTCTTTAGTGCCATAAGATGATGCAACATTGGCACCAGCCTGACTGTCAAGCTGCTGGTAAGATACCTAAACACTCAGTAGATATCATCTGGCCGGCCATGAGTGGCATCCCACCCAAAGGGAGTTCAGAGTTTCTGCACTCTTTGGGGCATACTTTAGGCAGATATTTTCACTACCGCTGAGAAAACTTGCTGTATTGTGAGTCTGAGCATCTACCCCTACTTTGCCTATCTCTTTAAAAGGACCACTGTCCAAACAAGCGTCAGGTTTCTGCATCCAGACGTCGTCAACCTACATGTCCTTGCATGGAGATTGAGTGGAACCAAGTGAGTGGCCTTGATCTCCCTCTGGAAATGGTTGACATGATTTTGAACGCTTGTCACTCATCCACAAAATCTGTTCTGGCTGGTGGACATAGCTTGTGGCCTGGTTCAAGGACCAATTGATTTTGATTTGCTTCAGGTTAATATTTTTGATGTACATTTATTTGTTTAGTCTTCTGCTTGGAAAAGTTTTGCTGTGGATACTGTTAGGACACTGTTAATTGTCACTTTTCAGTCCTATGGACTTCCTGCCTTTGCCTGATCCACCCTCTGTCCAAATGTTACATGTTCCCTCTTGCATCCTTTGCTGTGCTGCAGTGGGGCCTTAATTTTAGTCCTTACATTTTTGGTGTAAATTCCCTTTGAAGTTGCTGGCAGTTGTTCTTTGCGATAGCTGGCACTTAAGCAAATACTTCAGCACATTGGGTCCTAACAAACAACCTGGTGTTAAAGATACTGGCATCCTTTCTTCTAAAAGTGGTGGTGCAGTTCACCTTAAGTGTGGAAAAGTCCATCATGCTTTGAGGAGAAGCTTCATCAGTTGGATCTTAGGAGAGCCCTTAATTTGTTTATAGATTGGACTAGAGAGCAAAGGTTCGAAAACCAACTTTTTATTGGATCCACCATTGCGAGAGGGGAAAAGGACTGTCCAAAAGTGAATCCTTTAAAGATGGATCATCCTCTGTATCAAAACCTGCTATGCCCTGGCCAGAAGGAATCTCCTTAGGGCCTTAATCTCATTCAGTCAGAGTCCAAACCACCATATTAGCTTTAAGCAGAAGCATTCCGGTGCTAGGCATCTCTCAGGCTGCCATATAGACATGCGTGCACACCTTCATGAGGCACTATTATATCAGCTCCCTGATGCGGGAAGGGGAGTCATTTTACCTGCTCGGTCCTGCATGACTCCCTGGTGTGACATCCGCTCTTGCGACCCACCTCCTGTGGAGAGTACTGCTTTGTTATCTATTAAAACAAATGAGGAACCTATGGTTTGACGTTTCCATCATAAGTACAAGTTACTCACCTTCAGTAACACTCTTTGTGGTGGATACCTTACCTAACCATAGTTTCTGCACTACCCTCTCCTTTCACCCTTTCTGTAAAGTGGACTTTTCTGTAATAATAAGGTTCTGTGTTACCCATTACACTATTGTGGTTCTCAGTCTGTTACTGGTAATCTGCAGCTAAGGTCGCAAAATGCTTTATTGTTGACTGACGTACTGATGCAGAAGTGACACCCATATATGATTCTGCACCCTCTCTCCTGGAGAAGGAACAGAGACACGGGGAGGCCGATTGCACCACCTTTTATAAAGTCAGTAACGTTTCTGGATCCTGTCTGGCACCAGCAGGAATTTAAAAGGATAACAATCAGTGGGTAGAGTACCCACCGGAAAGAGTATTACCAAAAGTAAGTTAGTTGTCTTTTAGGGATCCTCTTCTTTTACATGCCTTGATGGGTTCCTTTTAGCTGCATTTTTAACCAGATCCTTTCATGATTGTTGGGTTCACATTATACACCATAAGACGTTTCTTCATGTCCTCAGGAAAGGTGACTTTTAGCAGAGTTTTCAGTAATTGAGATTGAGAATTGATGTGCCAAAATTGTGTACCTGCAGGCCATCAAAGTGGTGGTGATCCTTATAAGACAGGGAAATTATTGTTTTCTGTCTGTAACTTGTGCAGTCAACTGAACGTTGCAGAGAAAGCCATGATCTGAGAATGTGTTCTTAAGTTCTTGATCATTAGGTTGCATGCACAGTATGTGCCTAAAAGTTGTGCCATTTTTGGCAGTGAGAGGGAAAGGTATCTCCTAAAGTTTGTCCCCCTGCAGCTGCTGCTTATCTGAATCGGTAATCCCTTGCTTGTGACAAAGTCAAAAGCTTTATCGTCAGATTTGGTTAAAGCCGCTCCATCTGGTCTGCCTCCATGTACGTTGGCTTTGTGTGGTAACAGGCTTGACAGCCAGTGGCTTTTAGGGTGCAATCTGTGGTGTCTAGCTTGTTGCTGTTTCTTCAACAGCACGCACAAACTCTGATCACCAGTCATATACTTAGCTTTACTATTAAAGGTGTAGCAGAGTTCCGTTAGGGGAAGTCCAGTGGCAGGCAGGTCCCTCAGATCAATAAATTTGAGATATTGGAGACACTTTTGATTACGATTTAGATGCACTGGGGTTTTCAGACCCATAATGCAACAATGAGGATGATGTTTTATCGGTGGACAACCTGGTTTCTCCCTTACATCCTGACTCGGTCTTGCTTATTGATCTAGAGAATGGCAGTGGGGTAGTTACTTTTGCCCAAAGTGGAATTTCCAGTTTTTATGCCTCCTTTGGAAGAATGCAACAATTTTGTAGGTGTGAGCCACAAAGTTAATAGTCTTACTGTTGCCGTCAACAGATTAAATGGCCACATTGTCACCTTTTAATAACTGCCTTTTATACCCATTAACATGACCAAGGGAAAGACCAAATTTAACACCAGTCCTGCATTGTCTGGCTTTTGGAAACAACAAGTAGCGGCAGACGATCATAGATGTGAGTGCCCACTTTACCCCAAGAGAGCTTTCTCTGCCTGAACTAAGATGAACCCCTTCCTGTTAGCATTTCCTGAGAGATAATCAGCAAAATTAGTAACTTGAGCAGAAAGGTCTCTTACATGTTATTTTGAGATTGCCTTACTTTGTGAAAGGTGGTGTGACTCGCTATGTAGGATTATTTGTATCTAGTTACTCAAGGGTGGCATGAATGCATCTAAACTTACCTACATCTAAGCAGTCCTTCCAATCCTGGATGTAGTTGATACTCTTGTCAGACCAATGGCCACTGGTATTTTTATCAGACATCACTCTAGGATGTGGGTTTCGGCCTGTAAAGATGTGCTTTCAAGCAGGTTTCTTTGCATGCTATTTGATGGCAAGAAACTGATAAGCTAGCTCTCGCAACCGTTTTCGAGAGGGTGTTACAGATTGGGAGAGGATGATTTGGTAATCTCACCTCTGAATCTGAACATGGGTTCTTCCTGGAGGCTGCTATTCAGGGAATGCCTCCTGTTTCAGTCAGGCGTCAGGTGCTGCATTCAAATGTTTAGACTGTCTTAAAGCTTGGACAATGCAAGTTAAAATGAGGGTCAGTTTACAGTTTGTTCTGTTGGCTGGATGGCCCTATACAAAAGGTAGTGTTCTCGAGCAGGAGGAAGCTATTCTCAGTTTTGCGCGTTTTGCAAGATAAAGACACCCTTTTGTCTGAATTGGCTGATGTATTTCAAATTTCCTCATACCTGGCTGAGTCAATCGAAATTTAGACAGTGAACGAGTAACTGGCACTTTTACCTGCTTTCTTGCCTTCTTTCTTTAGTGCACCAGGGACTGCACAACGGCTGCCCGTCTACACACTTCATGCCTTCAATTGAGGATTCTAACAAGTTTACGTTTCTTATCGGGGCAACATTTGTGAAGCTCATGCGTTTCTTAAGGTGGCCCGTGCTGAGTCCAAATCTCTGACATTGAAATATTTTTCCTGGTCAGTATTACTTCTATCAGCTGGATAGGGGAGTTGCAGATGCTGCCTTCCCATCTTCCTTACGTCCTCTTCTTTCCGAAGCTGGTAGTGTTGGTGAGGCTGACGTTTCTTCCTAATTGTGAATTCTCAGAAACGGTCATTGCCAGCTTTCCTTCCTTCTCCTTATGCCTCAAAGGTGGTGGATGGGTGTCATGCATGGGGTGCATGTTTTGGACTTTTGAAAGGCCACTCTACAAAAGCTTTGAACAGATACGGAGAGCTGTTCTAAAAGTACAGCACAGACAAAACTGTACATCATTGTCAAACAAAAAGCCACCTGAAGGCATCAGGGCTCATTGGCTGAGTGGAGAGGCGACCACGTTTACGCTCTTTAAAGGAGTTCCAGGTCTAAAGATCTGCCAGTCGACCACTGCAGTGTCCATGCATGTATGCATTATTGTCTTGGCATAGAAGCAAGGTCGAAAACACAGCTTGGTAGAGATTTTCACTAGCTTCTGTAGATTAAAACACTAGTACAGTCCTAAGATCTGATGTCTGTGTAGTCACTACTTCGGAAGTTTTCAGTCGACGAGCCTGCTGGAAAATATGACTGAAGTTTGTTTTCGTTGCGTAGCTTTAGCTGCGCAATCAAAACATGCCCTAATCCGATGGTGGAATAAATACAGTAGGAGGTGTCCTGGTACCATGTGGATTTAAGAGGAGGTATCGTGAGGCATCTCGAAACATGACTGAAGAAAAACAACTTGCAACGTACAATCAACCCTACAGGGTGTAAACCGATTCTTACAGGTAAGAAACGTTTTCTATGTTTTGTAGCTCTCGTATTTTTTGTCCTGGCCCATGTGATGCAGAGGAAAATAAGCACAGTAGGTGTAACCAGCGATACATCACCAGTAGTGAATAGCTGTGTCATGTCTGTGGTTAAAGACCATCTGCCTCCCCCTTGCACTGTTAAAGGATGCTGCTGCAAAATTGTTAGATCCAGATTGACAGTGGAAAAGATTTCCAAGATAAAGGATCTTTGGTACTATGAAGTATCCTCCATGAACATAGCTACCGAAGGTAGAGCAACTTTTTTATTAAATGCGGTGGAAGTGTGTTAGTTACGTACCTCTGTAACTGATTGACCAGAACGTTCCATTTTAGTTTTGTGTGAGAGAAAAACGTTTAGAAATGTATGAATTCGATTTAGATGTATCATGTGTAACAGCTGTTAGAAATTGTGAACGGAGAGTATAGATATATATATTTATTCTTATATATGTATATATATATGAATAATAATTGTGGTATTTCTTTTAGGTTGGTCTTCCAGCAAAATCTGGAGTTTCTGGAGGAATCCTTCTTGTTGTTCCAAATGTCATGGGCTTGATGTGCTGGTCTCCGTGTTTGGACAAGTTGGGCAACAGTGTCAGAGGCATTCAGTTTTGTCATGTAAGCTTTACACAAGCTGTAGTATCTTCTGTTAGAAAAATTAAATGTGCATGTTTGTTCAGAGGTGAAAGGGAAGCAAAAAGATGTATGGCAGAATGTGTGAGCACTCACTTGCTCCTCCCCCTTGAAACAATTAAGCATGGTCACTGAACTCCTTTGCCATCCTTACACCACAAGATTTGGGGACAGCTAGCTCTGCTCCTCGTTGACTCTGGAATAAGTCGTGTGCATGTGTTCTACTGGACAGTGATTTACTCACAGTATTTATATTTCCTATATCTTGCCTTGCTTTTTGGTATCATCTATTCTTTCAACTCATTTTCTCGTTAACACTGAAGTATCTCTGCGAGTCTTTCCCACTTATAACTTGTAGAGTTGTTTGGCCATTATCACTTTAGCAGGCTGACAATGAAATTAGGACATTGCCTGGTGTGGCAAGCATTAGTAATTGGCAAATATATATATATATTTTTACTGAATCACTATAGTTTCGTCTGTTTATGACCTTGCATGTTTACATCGCCTGCACTGATGTCAAAGTCTGTTTCTGTGCCCATGTTAATCGTGCTATATTCGGCTCTTAAGAATGAATATTACACCATGTGCTGAAGGTGTTGTACATTAGCCCCTTATCTGTTGGGCCTTTTCCTGCCCCAGTGCTGAGCCCTTTTTTGGCTATTTGGGGTAGTTTGTGCTTAGGCCTTCGTAACTTTTTGTCCACATAAGCTATCTACCTCAAACTTGTGTCCTTTTTTCCAACATTCTAGGGTTTCTAAAGGTACCCAGAGTTTGAGACCAATGAATTAGCCAAATTGCAGCTAAAATATTGTTTTTTTCATAAGAATGGTGAAAAAGATCTGCAGAAGAAAGCATGTGTTTTTTCCCCTGAAAATGGCATCAACAAAGGGATTGCGGTGCTAAAATCACCTTCTTCTCAGCTTTCAGGAACAGGCAGACTGGAATCAAAAAACCACATTTTTTAACACAATTTTGCCATTTTAGTGGGACATACCCCATTTCTACTATTTTTTGTCCTTTCAGCCTCCTTCCAGTTCGTGACAGAAATGGTTGTGAAACCAATGCTGGATCCCAAACAGCTAAACACTTCCGAAAAGTAGACACAATTCTGAATTCAGCAAGGGGTCATTTATGTAGATCCTTCAATGTTTTCCTATAGAAAGTAACAGCTGAAATAAAACATATATTGAAATAAAGGTGAAAAAAAGAGCCATTTCTGTCCACGTTTTCTTCTATAACTTTTTCCAGCTATGGCAGATTTTTGAAAGCAATATACCTTTACATCTGCTGGACTCTTCTGGTTGCGGGGATATATAGGGCTTGTAGGTTTATCAATAACCCTAGGTACCCAGGGCCAATAAATGAGCTGCACCTTGCAATGGGTTTTCATTGTATACCAGGTATACAGCAATTCATTTGGTGAAATATAAAGAGTGAAAAATAGGTATTAAGGAAACCTTTATGTTCCCAAAATGGGGACAAGATAAGGTTTTGAGAAGCAGTGATTATTTGCACCTCTCTGAATTCCGGGGTCACCATTCTAGCATGTGAATTATGGGCATTTCTCAAATAGACTTCTGTTTTTTACACACTGTTTTACATTTGGAAGGAACAAATGTAGAGAAACACAAGGGGCATTAAATAACACTTGTTCTTCTATTCTGTTTTCCCCCAAGTCTCCCCATTAAAATGGTATCTCACTTGTGTGGGTAGGCATAGTGCCCGCGACAGGAAACGCAAAATTTACACATCACATTTTTACATTGAACTCTAATGTGTTTTTTGGAAAATGCCTAGCTGTGGATTTTGGCCTCTAGCTCAGCCGCCACCTAGGGAAACCTACCAAACCTGTGCATTTCTGAAAACTAGACACCTAGGGAAATCCAGGATGGGGTGACTTGTGAGTCTCTTACCAGGTTCTGTTACTCAGAATCCTTTGCAAACCTCACAATTTGACCAGAAAACACCTTTTCCTCACATTTCAGTGACAGAAAGTTCTGGAATCTGAGAGGAGCCACAAACATCCTTCCACCCAGCATTCCCCCGAGTCTCCAGATAAAAATGGTACCTCACTTGTGTGGGTAGGCCTAGTGCCCGTGTCGGGAATGGATCACACAGCGGTCAATGTTAGTCCCTACATGAGGACAACTGTTGACCCTGGGGTGATCCATTCCTGATGCAGGCACTAAGTACGGGAACTCAAGTGGAGTAGCATTTTTATCAGGACAGGTGGGGAAACACTGGGTGGTCGGAATTGTGTGGTTCCCAGCATATTCCTGGAGTTTGTGTGACAGAAATGCAAGAAAAAATTGAGTTTTTATTCAAGATTTCACATTTGCATGGTATGCTAGGAAAGAAAACTACGGGGAATCCACACAAGCCACACCTCCGTGGTCTCCCCCTCGGTGTCTAGTTTCCAGAAATGTCTGGGTTTGGTAGGTTTCCCTATATGGCTGCTGAGCCCAGGACCAGAAACACAGGTGCCTGCCTTACAAAACCAGGTTGTTTTGTGATAGATAATTTTGATGTCTCCACAAAACGATTTGAGCAGTGGAATTTGGGGTAAACTAAGTTGGGGAGCTCCCAAGAGAGCACTCTCTCTGTGCTTGCCCTCGCATGCACCTGCTCTCTGGGTTGGGGTAACCCGTTATTGTCCTCATCTCCACCCTCAGAATCACTGGAAGAGGAGTTGTCGGATTGGACCCTGCTAACTGAAAACATCCCTCCCAAAGTCTACGCCATTGTCCTATCCCTCAGATGCTGTCTTAGCATCTGCTATCTGAGTCTCTGATCCTACGTCAGAGCTGTACTCTATAACCCAAGTTAGGGCTTGAGCAGCAGTCATCCAATGAGATACCATCTCTGCTACTGGCTAAACTGTCACTCTAAAACACTACCCTATGTAGACAGTCACAAAATTGCTGGTGGGTGTGTGTGAGATGCGTGCAACAGTAATGGTCACCTTACCTTCGCTTCTCCCCGCAATCAGCATGTTCTCTCAAGACACTCAAAAAAACAAAAAAGACACACTATTACTTCACCTTGTCACATACCAGTCGTCATTCTTTAGTGCCTCTGGCACCCAGTCTGACAATCATTATTGGTGCTCCCACTCCCATGACCTCCTCGGATTCCCTCGCTACCACCCAGCAGAAGTGCCGGTCATCTCTCCATAGCGCTCCTTTCACATACATTTCATTTGTATTATAGCGCAGGTAATGGCTGGCCTTACTAATCCACTCAGCTATTCACATAAAATACAGATTTGATCTTGGCAGTAGGCATATAAGCCTTCTGCGCTACTTTATAGCATCAAAACTGCCACTAGATAAATTCAGATCCTTTTCTACAGAAACATAATCACAAGAGTTAGCTTGACTTTTTTATTGCTGCCTAAAAGCTACAGTTGAAACGCGTTGGTTGGAGTATGCGCATTGCTTTGAAGAAGCGAGCTGCGAGACAACTGGTGGCGAATATGTGTGTGTGTGTGTGTGTGTGTGTGTGTCTGTGTGTAAAGAGATCACTTTTTTATGTGGGTGTGGTTTCACTGGGGGCCGATGGCAGCCCCCAGGGAAACCACACATGCATTGACAAAAGTATATATATTTTTAATAACTGTATGATTTCCTGGGTGGGGGGAGGGGAGAAAAGTGGGGAGGAGTGATCTTGGACCTCAGGGAAACCATACAGGGGGTCAACCCTGCTCACAGCGAGCCCCTGTCACTTTCATTGTTTTCAAAAAGTTTTCTTTATTAATTTTTAACCTGCACTCCCCCAGGGGTAAACTAACATTAAAAAAAAGAAGGGGCCGACCCCCGCTCTCCCAAAGTGTAATCCCTGGTGTCCAGTGGGTTTTCCTGGCCGTGGATCGCAGCATGGCTGCGATCTACAGCCAGGAAACTATTTTAGGAAGGCCTCCTTTAAAAGGGGAGAATCTCAACTTTCAAACGAGGCCTTCCCGAATGTGTCTCCCCATGGGATTTTACATTTTAAAGAAATCCTCTGGTGCAATGCACTGGAGGATTTTTCAAACCCCTCCCTGGCGTCGGCCACTGGCCGATGCCTGGACCAATGGGGTTAATGTTGAGTTTGTCATCTCGATTTCAACAGAGCGTTTGCAATATTGATAACATTTGTATGTTTCAACCAGCTCGTAAATTTATAATTTGAAACCTTAACTCACTGCACTATGGGCCACATGTATGGATATTAGGTTTTGGGACTTGCAAATTGCGACTCTTAGCAGCTTGGAATTTGCGAGTCATAAAACCTGATGTACAGCAGTGTCAATTACACTGTTTGCGATTCCCAATTGGGTCTCAAATGACCTACTTCATAAATATTCATGAGGTAGGTTGCAATTTGCGACCCAAATTGGGAATGGCCGCCCTCACATGGATGGTGGCCTGCTGGAGACTGCAGACCACCATGTCTGTGACTGCTTTTAACTAAAGCAGATGTTTTTTTTTAAATGCAGCCCATTTTCCTTAAAGGAAAATGGGATGCCTTTCAAAAACAAAAATGAAAAGTTTTCTTTTAACTTTTTCAGAGCAGGCAGTGGTCCATGGGAGCACTGCCTGCTCTGAAAAAATATTTTTGAATCCATTCACAAAGGGGAATGGGTCCCATGGGAACCCCTTCCCGTTTGTGAATGGGTTAGCACCAGTTTTGACTGCATTCATGGTCACAAAACAATCCTACATCACACTACGTCTCGCAATTAGCAAGGGAACACCCCTTCCTAATTGCGACTCGCAAACCTATTTTGCGATTCAGTAAATAGATTACTGAATCGCAAAATAGGGTCTGTACATACCAAAATGCTTTTTCCTTGTCGCAAACGTTTGCGACAAGAAAAAAGGTATGTACATCTGTCCCTAAGACATCTCGGCTGTTGGGGATAATCATCATTTCAGTCCTAAGGGTCCTAAAGGAGACTCTAATAATATTTTTAGCCAAAATGTACCACCATGTCCTGGGTACATGATCCCTAACCTAAGTAAAAGAATTACGCTTATGCTCTGTCATTTTCCCTTACTTAGCCTATGGACTATACATGCCACCTACTGGAAGGCCTGGAAACGGTTTCTGTAGCTGTTTTTATACACAGCTTTTCACACCAGCATATGCAGAAGTCAGTACAGTGCACTCCCCAATCCCTACTCAAGAGTATACTCATGAGGTGTTTTTTAGAAAGTAGTGTGGATCACAACCTACGTATCGCAAGCTTAATCAACCATGACATTTATAATTTAATTTAGGTCTTTAAGGTTTTTTTGGGCTGTTCCTTTCTCCAAGTTTTCATTGTAGGTTGGGACGCTTATGTTCCAAAGCTCCAACTTCAAATGTGATTTGCCAAAGGCCATTGCAAAACCTGATCCTCATATTTTGTTAGCATTACACCACCTTGAAAGTACTGGGTTGTTTTTAACCATATATCGTGTATCAGGCGGACCTTTTAGTTCTAGGAAAGGGCTATGAAGCATCCTAAGAACAGGGGACGCCAAAGGCTTTGGACCATTGCATGCTCCTAGTAACAAAATACTATGGGGGTCATTACGACCCTGGTGGCCAGCAGAACACTGGCGGTAACACTGCCAACAGGCTGGTGGTGTTCCGCTAATGTATTATGACCGTGGCGCATTAGTCACTGCCATAATGCCCGCACCTCCAGTATACCGCCAGGCTTCCGCCAGGCGGTCATAATCCCCAACCGCCAGCCTGTGCATGGCAGTAAGGGGGGCTCGGAGTGCCCCTAGGGGCCCCTGCACTGCCCATGCACTTGGCATGGGCAGTGCAGGGCCTCCCAGACACAACCCCATCATGCATTTCACTGCCCGAATTTCGGGCAGTGAAATGCGCGACGGGTGCTGCTGCACAACATCATTGCCGCCGGCTCTGTTATGAGCAGGCGGCAATGTTGATATAACTTTTCCGCTGGCCCAGCGGAAATGTCAAAATAGTGTGCCACCAATACACTGGCGGTATTGTGGCGCCCGCGGCTTCTGCGGGCTTTTTTACAAAACCGCCGAAGTCGTAATGAGTGTGCCACCAATACCGCCAGCACTGGCGGTATTGTGGCGCCTGCAGCTTCGGTGGTCTTATTTGCAAGACCGCCGAAGTCGTAATGAGGGCCTATGTTTCTTCTTTTTCGATTTTTTTTCTCTCCCGCATATATATGGAAGTGTGGCATTGTATGATTCGTGCCACAATGTGTCTCCGAGCATTCGGATGTCGAGGATACTATGCTGAGCAAGGATTTCTCCCAACCAGACTTGCATCAACAGTGATCTCAGTGTGCAATTTAGGATCAAAGTAAGCCATCTCAGTCGCATTTTCAGTTGCATGTTTTATATTCTTGAAACTGTGGTCACGTTCAGCAGTCCATCAGAACTGGACATTTCGCTTTGTCAGGTCTCACAAAGGGGCGCTCATTGTGGCAAAGTCATGAATGTATTGCAAAACAGTAGCTGGCCATGCGCAAGAAAGACTGTATCATGGTGAAGTCCTGTGGAGGGCTAGTGGTTGATAGTGCTCATATGTTTTCAGGCTCTGGAGTCATGCCTCTATCAGAAAATAAATGTCCAAAGAACTTGAGCTTTGTTTTGTAAAATTCACACTTTGTAGGATTTAAGGTGAGGCCTGCATCTGCATGGCAAGTAATGGACATACGTGTTTGAGGGCTTTATCATACTCCTTTAAGGTTGAACCAAATACTGGTATATCACTGATGTTGAAGACGTGTGACAGGCTGAATAATCCTATGTATGGCATTTTGGAATATTTCAGCAGCAGAGGACAACCAGCACTTAATCTTTTGTATCTAAATACACCAACATGAGTCGAAAAAGTAGGAATTTAGTTGCAGTTCTCTTCCAGTTCAAGGCGATGATAGCTCTTGTTCAGGTAAAGACAGAAAAAATCTTTGGCTCCATTCAACTGCATGATCATATTTACAGTGCACAGACCAGGATATATATATGTTCGATGGCATGTGTAGCTGCAGATACACATGCTGTGCACAGTCCGCCGTCTGGTGTTGGGCTCGGAGTGTTACAAGTTGTTTTTCTTCGAAGAAGTCTTTTCGAGTCACGAGACCGAGGGACTCCTCCCCTTTCGGTTCCATTGCGCATGGGCGTCGACTCCATCTTAGATTGTTTTTTTTCCGCCATCGGGTTCGGACGTGTTCCTTTTCGCTCCGTGTTTCGGGTCGGAAAGTTAGTTAGAATCTCGGGAAAAATCGTCGGTATGGTTTAGTTCGGTATCGGGTTAGTTAGAACAAATCGACACCGAATCTTGAAGAGCTCCGGTGGCCCTTCGGGGTAATTTCGATCCCCCGTCGGGGCCTGGTCAGCCCGACCGCGTGCGACTTCAAGACTGATGGAACGGACCCCGTTCCGCTTCTGTCCTAAATGCCATAGCAAATATCCGTATACGGATCAGCATCTGGTCTGTAACTTGTGCCTGTCCCCGGAGCACAAGGAGGATACGTGTGAAGCCTGTCGAGCGTTTCGGTCGAGGAAAACGCTCAGAGACCGAAGAGCCAGAAGATTGCAAATGGCGTCCACGCCGACAGGACAACATCGGTTCGAGGACGAAGAGGAAGCGTTCTCCATCCACGAGTCGGATTCGGGGGAATCAGACGCCGAAGACATAACAACCGTGAGTAAGACGTCGAAAATTAGGACTCACGAAAAGTCCACAAAAGCCAAGGGGACGCCACTGCCAACAGGCCATGGCTTAACCCAAAAACTAGGTGACCGAGCCAAGGCACCGAAAAAGGGCATGCTGGTGTCGAAGTCATCCGACTCCGGTCGTGATACCGCCACACAGCAACCTCGGAGCCGAGACACCGGCTCCGAGACAATTCGGCGCAGAGACAGCGGCACCGAAGATGTTCGGCACCGAGATACCACGCCGAAATCAAAGAAATCTTCTTCAGAGCCTAAAAAGCCTACCGAAACGGTTTCGGTACCGAAAAAAGCCTCGGAACCGAAAATTAGTTCCTATACAGAGGAACAAGGACTAAACACCCAATTGCATAGATTTGGTCAACAGCTTCAAACTGTAGAAACTGACTACACTTAAAGGAGGCTTCACATCCAGGAAGACACAGGGAAGATAACCACTCTTCCCCCAATCAAGATGAAAAGGAAACTTGTTTTCCAACAAGGGGACAAGCAACCACAAGCAAAGGTGGTAAAGAAAGTAACACCACCACCTTCTCCACCACAATCAGCACATGCATCACCGGCGCAAACTCCACCACTAACGCACTCACCAGCTCATACCACAATGAGCCAGGATGATCCCGATGCATGGGACCTCTACGACGCCCCAGTGTCTGACAATAGTCCAGACTCATATCCAACTAAACCGTCACCACCTGAGGACAGTACATCATATGCACAGGTGGTCGCAAGGGCAGCCGAATTCCACAATGTCTCACTACATTCGAAACCTATTGAGGATGACTTTCTCTTTAACACCCTGTCCTCCACCCATAGCCAGTATCAAAGCCTTCCCATGCTCCCAGGAATGCTAAGGCACTCAAAACAAATATTTCAGGAGCCAGTTAAAGGCAGAGCCATAACTCCAAGGGTGGAGAAAAAATATAAGGCACCTCCCACAGACCCAGTATTTCTTACAACACAACTAACACCGGACTCAGTAGTTGTGGGGGCAGCTCGTAAAAGAGCCAACTCTCATACATCAGGCGACGCACCACCTCCAGACAAGGAGAGCCGCAAATTTTATGCAGCGGGAAAAAGAGTTGCAGCACAAGCAGCAAATCAGTGGCATATCGCCAACTCGCAAGCACTCTTGGCAAGATACGAGAGGGCTCATTGGGATGAAATGCAACATCTCATCGAACACCTTCCCAAGGAGTTCCAAAAAAGAGCGCAACAAGTGGTGAAAGAGGGACAAAGTATCTCGAACAATCAGATACGGTCTTCCATTGATGCAGCCGATACAGCTGCAAGGACAATAAACACTGCAGTCACAATACGGAGGCACGCTTGGCTGCGCACTTCTGGGTTCAAACCCGAAATCCAACAGGCTGTGCTCAATATGCCGTTTAATGAACAGCAATTGTTTGGGCCGGAGGTAGACACTGCCATTGAAAAACTAAAAAAGGACACCGATACAGCCAAAGCCATTGGCGCACTCTACTCCCCGCAGAGCAGAGGCACATTTCGGAAGACACCTTTTAGGGGAGGGTTTCGGGGTCAACCCACAGAAACCAACACTTCACAGACAAGACCACCTACCTACCAGGGTCAATATCAAAGGGGAGGTTTTCGGGGACAATATAGAGGAGGCCAATTCCCAAGAAGTCGGGGAAAACTTCAAGGTCCCAAAACCCCTCAAAATAAACAGTGACTCACAAGTCACACAACCCCATCACACAACACCAGTGGGGGGAAGACTAAGCCAATTCTACGAATCTTGGGAAGAAATAACAACAGACACTTGGGCCTTAGCAATTATCCAACATGGCTATTGCATAGAATTTTACAAATTCCCTCCAAACGTCCCACCGAAAACACACAATATGTCAAAACAGCATATAGATCTTCTAGGACTAGAAGTTCAAGCATTACTACAAAAGGACGCAATAGAATTAGTACCAAGCCTACAGAAAAACACAGGAGTTTACTCACTGTATTTTCTAATACCAAAGAAGGACAAAACTCTGAGACCAATACTAGATCTCAGAACACTAAATACCTACATCAAATCAGACCACTTTCACATGGTCACATTACAAGACGTAATCCCACTGCTCAAACAGCAAGACTACATGACAACATTAGACCTAAAGGATGCGTATTTCCACATACCAATACATCCTTCCCACAGGAAATACCTAAGGTTCGTATTCAAAGGAATACATTACCAATTCAAAGTGTTGCCATTCGGAATAACAACTGCGCCAAGAGTCTTTACAAAATGCCTGGCAGTAGTAGCTGCAAATATCAGAAGGCAGCAAATACACGTGTTCCCTTACTTAGACGACTGGTTAATCAAGACCAACACGCTAACAAGGTGTTCACGTCACACACAGTATGTCATACAGACCCTTCACAAGCTGGGTTTCTCCATCAACTATGCAAAGTCACACCTTTTGCCGGGTCAAACACAGCAATACTTAGGAGCGACAATCAACACAACAGAAGGGATAGCCACTCCAAGTCCACAAAGGGTTCAAACATTTCACAAGGTGATACAGGCCATGTATCCAACACAAAAGATACAAGCAAAAATGGTATTAAAACTCCTAGGCATGATGTCTTCATGCATAGCCATTGTCCCAAACGCAAGATTGCACATGCGGCCCTTACAACAATGCCTAGCATCACAATGGTCACATGCACAGGGTCAACTTCTAGATCTGGTGTTGATAGACCGCCAAACATACATCTCGCTTCTATGGTGGAACAGTACAAATTTAAACAAAGGGCGGCCTTTCCAAGACCCAGTGCCACAATACGTCATAACAACGGATGCTTCCATGATAGGGTGGGGAGCACACCTCAATCAACACAGCATCCAAGGACAATGGGACATACATCAAAGGAAGTTTCACATAAATCACTTAGAACTGTTAGCAGTATTTCTAGCGTTGAAAGCATTTCAACCCATGATAACCCACAAATACATTCTTGTCAAAACAGACAACATGACAACAATGCATTATTTAAACAAACGGGGGGGACACACTCGACACAGTTGTGTCTCCTAACACAAAAAATATGGCATTGGGCAATTCACAACCATATTCGCCTAATAGCACAATTTATTCCAGGGATCCAGAACCAGCTAGCAGACAATCTCTCTCGGGATCACCAACAAGTCCACGAATGGGAAATTCACCCCCAAATACTGAACACTTACTTTCAAATTTGGGGAACACCTCAAATAGATCTATTTGCAACAAAAGAAAACGCAAAATGCCAAGACTTCGCATCCAGGTTCCCACACCATCAATCCCAAGGCCATGCTCTGTGGATGAATTGGTCAGGGATATTTGCGTACGCTTTTCCCCCTCTCCCTCTCCTTCCATATCTAGTAAACAGATTGAGTCAAAACAAACTCAAACTCATACTAATAGCACCAACATGGGCAAGACAACCTTGGTATACAACACTACTAGACCTGTCAGTAGTACCTCATGTCAAGCTACCCAACAGACCAGATCTGTTAACACAACACAAACAACAGATCAGGCATCCAAACCCAGCATCGCTGAATCTAGCAATTTGGCTCCTGAAATCCTAGAATTTGGACACTTAGACCTCACACAAGAGTGTATGGAGGTCATAAAACAAGCTAGAAAACCTTCCACTAGACACTGCTATGCAAATAAATGGAAAAGATTTGTTTGTTACTGCCATAATAATCAAATTCAACCATTGCACGCATCTCCAAAAGATGTAGTAGGATATTTACTACATTTGCAAAAATCAAATCTAGCTTTCTCTTCCATAAAGATACATCTCACCGCAATATCTGCTTACCTGCAGATTACTCATTCAACTTCCCTATTTAGAATACCTGTCATTAAAGCGTTTATGGAAGGCCTAAAGAGAATTATACCACCAAGGACACCACCTGTTCCTTCATGGAACCTCAACATTGTCTTAACAAGGCTCATGGGTCCACCTTTCGAACCCATGCATTCTTGTGAAATGCAATACTTAACGTGGAAAGTTGCATTTCTCATTGCCATCACATCTCTAAGAAGAGTGAGTGAGATTCAAGCATTTACCATACAAGAACCATTTATTCAAATACACAAAAATAAGGTAGTTCTAAGAACAAATCCAAAATTCTTACCAAAGGTTATCTCACCGTTCCACTTAAATCAAACAGTAGAATTACCAGTGTTCTTCCCACAGCCAGATTCGGTAGCTGAAAGAGCACTACATACATTAGACATCAAAAGAGCACTAATGTACTACATTGACAGAACACAACAAATTAGGAAGACAAAACAACTATTTATTGCCTTTCAAAAACCTCATACAGGAAATCCAATTTCAAAACAAGGCATTGCCAGATGGATAGTTAAGTGTATTCAAGCCTGCTATCTTAAAGCAAAAAGAGAGCTGCCTATTACACCAAAGGCACACTCAACCAGAAAGAAAGGGGCTACCATGGCCTTTCTAGGAAATATTCCAATGAACGAAATATGTAAGGCAGCAACATGGTCTACGCCTCATACATTTACCAAGCACTACTGTGTAGATGTGTTAACTGCACAACAAGCCACAGTAGGTCAGGCTGTACTAAGAACATTATTTCAAACTACTTCAACTCCTACAGGCTGAACCACCGCTTTTGGGGAGATAACTGCTTACTAGTCTATGCACAGCATGTGTATCTGCAGCTACACATGCCATCGAACGGAAAATGTCACTTACCCAGTGTACATCTGTTCGTGGCATGAGTCGCTGCAGATTCACATGCGCCCACCCGCCTCCCCGGGAGCCTGTAGCCGTTTAGAAGTAGATCTTAAACAATTGTACATTTGTAAATATATTACTTTAACCTTTATTATGTACATACATATTCATTCCATTGCATGGGCACTATGACTAACATACACAACTCCTACCTCACCCTCTGCGGGGAAAACAATCTAAGATGGAGTCGACGCCCATGCGCAATGGAACCGAAAGGGGAGGAGTCCCTCGGTCTCGTGACTCGAAAAGACTTCTTTGAAGAAAAACAACTTGTAACACTCCGAGCCCAACACCAGACGGCGGACTGTGCACAGCATGTGAATCTTTTCACGTATTGTTACTGGTGTAGTTATGGTTACAGAAAAAACCTTTTATGAGATTGTAACCGACTATATTACACATAAAGGATGGGTATAATGCAAATGCTTCTTCCCTCAATTCTTTGCAGGATTTGGTTTCATTGTGCAATTTTCACAACTATGACAATTTGAGGCACTTCGCAAAGAAACTGGACCCGCGCAGGGAAGGTGGTGATCAGCGGGTAGGTTATATTAGTTTATCTATCTTACCTGATTAAAAATATTTTTTCACTTGCATAAAATTCTCAATGTAAGCTAATTATTATTACATACAAAATAGACTTACTGTTGTGATCACTAAAATACGGTGGCACACTAGCCCAGCAATGGGTGGAAACAGTTTATATTCACATACTGTCCAACTGGATCAACTTATAGCCGTGGTGTTAAGTTAGGCCACACAGGTTTTGTAGACCGTTAATTGCAAGAAATATGTCCTATTTGCCAGCATATGTAACATGAAAGCTGTGTCTGTGATTATATAGTACTGCTTCTGTGGTTTTTATGCTACTTCTAATGTTTCTCATGTTAGTTTGAATATCAAGCCCTAGGCATAAACACTGAATATATGCTACTTTACCCCAAAGGCATTTCAACGAAAGTTGGTATTCTGTGCTTGTTTCTTTTTGGAGTTTGTTGGCATAGCCATTTAAAAGATTTAAAACCTAAAATTGTCCTTGCCTTATAGCCAACAAGCATTGGTAACGCCAGTAAGTCCGGCTTCAAGGGAGTGTTGTATTGTAATGTGAAGCATTACAGGTACATAGCATGGTAATGGATATGTATTTGTGTGGAAGCTAAGAACTGTAGAATAATATTGCCAGTGGTTAAAATGTGCTGTGAAAGTTGCACTATCAAGCCAATCCTAAAAATCAGTGTACGTTAATGACTGTTTTTTCCCATCTGTGCTGCTGCCAGAGAAAGGCAAACACCATAACCTATCTGATTATCTAAAACACTTTAATGGCATTGCAATGTTGTGTACGCCCCTGAAAGTTCAAGCTCAGCTAGCTGGATATATACAAAATGATCAGAGTTGCATTAAAGGCAAGCACTTTTTTGTGGAATCACACTTGTCCTGTCCAATAAAAGTAAGCATTCCTAGGTCCCAACATGTGGTTGAAGCCAAAGCCCTTCTTTAGTGTTACTCACATAATTGTGTGGTGACAACTTTACTGTCAAGCCAGACCATAAAAAGAGCAATTGCACTACAAAGGAACCTTTCCAACTCAGTACTCAAAAAGTTGGAAATATTTGAACAATTCTCATTCTAGAGTTGGGTTGGTATTAAGGTTGTTTTGTTTCTATGTTTTAGTCGTTTTCATGTATTGAAAAGCTAATTTAAAAATAATTTTGTAGTGCAAATCACTAAATGCCATATTCCAGTTGTCCCATCTCACAATCTTTGACATGAGGAAGATGTTTAGAAATGTTAATTTAGCAGTGTAAGTATAATCCAGTTGTCAAGTATTACAGACCATTAACTGCAGTATCTAAAGCTACATAGGAAGAATGCTCTGTCTACAAGGCGACATAATATCACTGTACAAACCATTTAAATAAATATATATTAATAGACAAATTAGTAAAAGTACTGAAGCAAGGTGTTGTAAGCAGTTAAATTGTAAAATATAGCCTCTTTCATTTATTTTCCTCTCAGATATTTATTTCAATGTGTGTTGCATGACTTTGCCTTTCTCTCTTCACTCCTTTCTTCTCCCGTTCCCCTTTTTTCAGATCTCTGCTCCCAACATTCTTGGTCTTCCAATGACTCCAAAAACATTTGACACTATACTTGGGAAGGGTGTTCCCACCATAGACAACAGGATTCAAGCTGTGCAGAGACTACAGGAAGTAGATGTTATTCCTGTGGTACTTGGGCTCATGCAACATGCGCACGCATGTAATTTGAGACTAGGGAGCTAAATGCTATGTAGCTGAATTTAAGAAGAGGTTGCAGCCGAAACTTGGGCCTAATTCCTGTTCCAAGTCACGGGCCTTACTTTGGTCCTGGTTACAACACAGCTCTTGTGAAAAGTAATCTTCCCTCTCAGTTTTCCAGTAAGTCAGAGCCTAGGAACAGATGTAGGAAGGGCAAGCGTGACCCAAACCCCCAACTCCCTCACCAGACGTCTAGCTAAAAGGTGCAAGGGTCTCCTGAGCCAGAACTGATTCCTCTATTGGTTCTGGATGTCCCCAGTTTCCCAGGCCATCGTCCGCCCCCACAGCAAATAGCGGCCCTCAAAGAGGTCATGCTCCATATTGTTGGTGCAACTCTAGCTCTCTTTGGCATCCCTTCAGGCCAAGGGAGGTTCAGGGGTCTCCAGTCAGACTTTGGCTATCTACCCCTCTTCCAGGCCCTGTACCCACTCTGATATTGACTTCTACAATGGCACCAAGGAACATGCTGCTTCATTCCATACTGATTCTGGCTGTCAATGACCCTAACCCAATGTCAGCCCACTCCAGGCCTATATTGGGCAATAAAATCATGAAAGCTCAATCAGTGGTTCTACAACTGGTTTCCTATCGCAGACCTCTGCCAATGGACGTCATTTAGGGGCCGCAGATATGACTCATGGCTTGCCCTTTGCGATCCCTGACACTGCTTTTGCGACCCCTGGCCTCTGAGGTGGCCAAATTAGTGCCAGGAACACAGTGGCAGCTCGTCCTTATGGACGTCGGTTGTGACTCCACTCTTCGTTTTCTGTCAGCTTTTACTACACTGATAGTAAATTATTCAATATTAGTGTAATAAAAAATGGGGTACAGTTAGCTGAAATATGCCCTTCTCTCGTAGGGGATTTCATGTATAGTCATAAGCACTGAATAGTTCCGCGCTCCTGCGGGGACCCCGGAGCACTGATGTGAAGTATATTCTTAAGTGCAGATACCAGCCCTTTGAAAAAGGTCTGTCAAAAAACCACTTAAGAATAACACTGTGCAGCCTATGTGAACAGCTACACAGGCCAAATTGTTGAACAGAAAAACAGCTGTAGTGTACATTCACGTTCAAACACTCATTTATTCTAGAAATGTAATAGAAAATACATTCTCATACTTTATTTACACCTCTCATGAGAATAAAACAGTGCAGGGCATTATACAGAATGTAAATAGAGCTGTGCCTTTAAGAAAGTAAAGTCTTCCTGTATCCCATCATGCACAGCAAAAGGCAGTTGCCTCAGTTCTTTTTTCCAGCTCCTTCTGACAGGACCCTGAAGCATTGAGCTCTACCTCATAAAGCCTTTTTTGACAGAAAATTCAATTAAAACCTTTTGAATTTCAATTTCACTCGACGTTTTTAATATTGAGTGAACATTTGCTAACCTTTTCTGTCAAATTCTGACAGAAATTTAAGGTTTTTCTATTTTAGAATGCCTTCACTTTTTGTTAAATGTCCTTCTTGTGGCAGAAAAAAGGCTAAAACAGACCCACACCAGGCCTGTATAATTTGCCTACCATCCAGCCACAAACCTGACTTCTGTGACATCTGTAGAACTTTCTCCAGAAGAACCCTTCGTGATAGGGAGAAAATTCGACTTCAGGCAAGAGAGGACAGGAGAAGAAGTGGTCAATCTGCCACAGAGCGAGGAGAAGGTCAGTCTTCTACCAGGGCTCACCCTGTTTCCTCTGCAACTTCTGCCAGACCTACTCAGAAACGGCATAGGTCTCCGACAACGTCGAGGGCATCGACGTCGAGGCCAGGAACGGCGCCAACATGCTCGCCGTCGAGGACCGGCTCACCGTTGAGAAAAAGGCATCGCTCAACGTCGGCAGCTGTTTCGCCGTCGAGACGGCGTGGACGCTCGCCGTCGAGAAGATCTTGGTCTGGGTCGCCGTCGACGCGAAGCGGACGGTCGGCGTCGAGGGAGAGTGCTTGCCGTCGAAGACGGTCGCCGTCATCACATCGACGTCGAGGAAGGTCGTCGTCGAGAGGATCTCAGCGACGAGGGGAATCAACGCCAAGAGGCACCCGCCGTCACCGTACTTCGACATCGAGGAGTGTGTCGACGTCGAGGCGACAGTCAAAGAGGCCTAGAAGGGTTTATACCACTTCAGAATCCTCGACCTCACTCATCCTACTTCCAGCTTCGCCTCAGCTGTCTCCTCAACAGCCGCCGTTGCCGCAGACACCGGTATCACCTACGGCTCCTCTTCCGGCTCCACCTTCAGAGTCTGTTCCGGTGACTCCAGCGGAATCCATAGGACATTCCAGGCATTCCTCTAGACGTTAGTCTTCCTCTCGGCACCATCGACATGAGTCACTTCAGAGATCTTCACGTTCACGTCATAGACATTCCTCTTCGTCTACACGGGATTACTCTCCAACCCTGTCGGACTCACCGTCCCAGAGAGTGTCCCCCATAGATGACGTGAATACCTTCCAAGAGGTCCTAGTGCGCGGGGCGACCAAACTAAATATCCCGCTGGCGGTACCCGCCCCATCGACCTCAGTGATTTTCGAGACTTTACACCAGAGAACATCCTCAAGACCTTTACTTCCACTGGTCCCAGATCTTCTTGAACCGGCAATGGATATTTTTCTGACACCGGCCACAACAAAATCTGCTCCTTCCAGGCTTATTAAAAAGTATCGCCCACCGGAGCAAGACCCTTTATTCCTAAGGTCGGACCCAGTGCCGGACTCAGTGGTTATAGTAGCAGCAAAGAAATTACACTCTACATCTCCGTCTTCCTCCTCGCCTCCGGACAAGGAGAGCAGAAAGATCGATGCCGCAGGCCGAAAAGTATGCTCTACTGCAGCCATCACAATGAAAGCAGCCAGTGCTACTGCTTTATTAGGAAGATATGATCGTGCTCTTTGGGACTCTATGCTACAGTTTGCGGAGCACCTACCCAAAGACAAAAGGGAAGATTTATTGGAGGTCGTGGGTGAGGGTGCCATGGTTTCCAACCAGGTGATAAGCGCTGCTGCTGATTCTTCGGTGCTGTCGGCACATAACTATGCTCATGTAGTAGCTTTAAGACGACACGCTTGGTTGCGATTGACATCTCTCAAACCAGAGGCACAGCAGAGAATTCAGAATTTACCATTCTCAGGCTCCACCTTGTTCGGCTCTCATGCCGATGACGAGATGTCAAGAATGAAGTCTGAGCTAGACACTTTAAAAGCGGTAGGCATCGAACGCCCAAAGGAACAACGAAAAGTATTCCGTCCCTACCAGCGAAGGCTATTCACCCACGGGTATCAGACACCACACTGCATGTCCTCACGTCCCCAGCAGCAACAACAGCATCAAAGGGCCTTCTCGACACAGCGAAAGTCGACAAGGGGTCGTTCCACGCCGCAAACTCAGGCAACTCGCCAGGCTCCAGCGTCTAAGCCCTGAATCTTCGCTTCCCCCTCCTCCGTTATCCACTCCGGTAGGGGGAAGTATCTCAAATCATCTGGACGAGTGGCTACGCATCACAACAGACACCTGGGTATTGAATATTGTGCGAAATGGTTACGCTCTCAGATTCTTCAGTGCTCCTCCATCTGTTCCACCCAAACCAGTCAGCCACCACCTCGAAGCTCTTCAGTTAGAAGTAGCAATCCTATTACAAAAAAGAGCAATAGAGCCCATCCCGATCAACCAACGCGGGAAAGGTATTTTCTAGTGCCAAAGAAGGACAAACAAGAGCTTCGTCCCATTCTAGACCTAAGGACAGCAAACAAGTGGATTTGCAGAGAGAAATTCAGGATGCTATCCTTGCACCAAATTTACCCGCAACTTCGTCAGGGCGACTGGCTCTGCGCGATAGACCTTCGCGACGCTTATTTTCACATTCCGGTGAGCAGGAAACATCGAAAATTCCTAAGGTTCACCGTCGGCAAAAGTCATTACCAATTTGCGGTTCTACCCTTCGGCCTCAAATCAGCACCGAGAACTTTTTCCAAATGCATGGCGGTGGTAGCCGCCCATTTGAGGAAGCATTGAATATTTGTCTACCCCTATCTAGACGATTGGCTTATAAAGGCCTCCAACTATCTAGATGCTCAACAACATTTCAACTGGGCTCAACAGCTGCTCCAGAATCTCGGTCTTCAAGTCAATCTTCTCAAGTCCACAGCAACACCTGTTCAGAGGCTGCATTACTTAGGGGCCATTATAGATACCAATCAAGGAAAGGTGTTTCTTTCAGAGGAACGACGATTATCGATTCTCCAAAAGTGCAAACAACTAGAGAGAACACCACAGACCACTGCAAGAATAATATCCTCTTTACTGGGCTCGATGGCGTCTTGTATCCATCTCGTTCCCAATGCTCGCCTCCATATGAGACCCTTACATGAGTGCTTGGAGGATCAATGGTGCCGACTGATGGACGATTGGGAGAGCACAGTCCTTCTTTTCCCCCCACGCACTACAATCCCTCAAGTGGTGGTGTTCATCCAACAATCTCTTGGTGGGGATTCCTTTCCAGCAACAGACTCCAGCTCAAACCATCGTAACAGACGCATCTCTGCTCGGATGGGGAGCGCACATGGATCATCTTCGAGTCCAAGGCAAGTAGTCACAGAGAGAGAGTGTCTATCATATCAACCTGCTGGAGCTTCGCGCAGTCCATCTTGCGCTCAAGGCCTTCCTACCTTCTCTGAAAACGGAAACTCTCCTCCTCCAGACGGACAACGTGGCCACCATGTATTACGTAAACAAACAAGGAGGCACCAGAAAAGTGATGGTAGTGGTCACTACCCATCTTCAGAGGTTGGGAGTTCTCGTATTCATGTATCTCAGTGACTGCCTGCTGAAGGTTAGCTCACTGAAGTCAGCTATGGACCAGCTCCAGGTGACTGTAAAACTTTTAACATTGTTGGGTTTTGCCATAACGCTTAGCCTTGCAGCAGGCCACTCTCACTCCCCCGCCAGAATAAAACCGTGATGACATATGACTTTCTGCTGGCATGTTGGAGGGGTGAGGGTCACTGGAGTTTAGAGGGCTCTGCTCTCCATTAGAGCCTGCCTCCACCTGAACCTATTGGAGCAATACATTTTTCAGGCCTTAAAAGCGTGCTTACAGCCCATCTCACGCAAAACACCATTGTCACATGGTACTGCAACAGGCAGGGCAGAATGGGTTCCTGGGTCTTATGTCTAGAATTCCAGGCCACCATTCTGGTTGCCAATCAACTGGCAGGGTCCCTGAATGCCAGAGCCTACAAACTGAGCAAATGTCATCTGGCTGATCACAAGTGGTGCCTGCATCCTATGGTGGCATTCGCCATCTTCCACCAGTAGCTACAATCCTGATTAGATTTACTTTTTAGATAGAGAACACGTAGCTTCATCCGTTTCATGTGAAGTTTCCCTAAGAACACTTACTAGGAGATATATTTTAGTTGTAATGGAGCAGTAGACTCCTATACTTTTTCATGTTGCTACCACTCCTGTCCCTACTGGGACTAAGTCATCCTTCTGGCTCTGGATTGAGTCAGAAGAGTGCGGTGTCTGGATCACCGCATGAGCATCTGTCCTCCGATCACTCTACCACTTTGGGTAGACCTCCTCTCCCAGCAGCATAGCATAGCAGAGTACTCCTTCCAAATCTGTACAACTTAACTCCCTATGTTGAGATTGATTAGTGGCAGTTAACTGCTTTCGATCTGGTGTCTGAGATGGTAGATGCCATGCTCACTTCCGTAGACAACTCCATTAAATCAGTTTACGCTGGGACAAATGTGTAACCTGAAGCAGTACCCAGGAAACCTAACCCTTACAGGTGAAGCTGGCATCCTTTTGCTTGGTTTGTCTTTAGCCAAGCATGGTCTTGCAGTGGGCATTTCGCTGCCCTTTCAGCCTTTCTTTGTTTGCCAGACCTACCATAAGTGTTCAAATTCTCTTTTTTCATGAGATTTATTGAACATTTTATGTACATGTTCCCTATCACACCATATATGGTGACACGGTCTGACTGTAATTTGGTCTTGAAATACCTCAAGCCTATGCCTTTCGAGCCTATGCATAGCTGTTTGCTTTGCCTTCTAACTTTGTTTTTCTTATTGCGATTACATCAGCTCAGCACGTGAGTGAACTGCAGGCACAGTCTGTGCAAACTCCTTGCACCAAATTGGTGCTGAGGACTAAGGCAGCCTTCTATTGAAAGATTGTGACTCCTTTCCATGTTCACCAGTGCATCAATCTACCAGCATTCTTTGCTCTCCCTCTCCTCTTGAAAAAGTAACAGAGCCTTCATTGACTGGACCCGCAAAGGGCTTTAAGGTTTTCCTTACATCGTACTGAGGACCATCAAGGGGACAAATACCTTTTTAGGTTGTAAGGAAGTGGACCTTATTGAGATGAATAGTTTTCTCCATTAAGATCTGCTAGACACTCCCCTGAAAGGCCAGACAGCCGTTCAACCCGGGCTCAGGCCTCTACCATGGCTTTTGGATGGGGGTGGTGCCTGTCCTGCCAGGCTGCAGCATGGGTATCTGTGCATGAAACACTAGTGCTTTGACAGCCAGCTCTGGCAAGAAGGACATTTTTCCCCACTTGGTTCTGCATGACGTTTTTGTCTGAGTCCACTCCACAAACCATACACCTTGAGGAGGTACCTTGAGGAGGTACTGCTGTATCTATTCTAAGATGAGGAACATACGGTTAGAAGTATCCATCTGCATAACAAGTTAATTTCATTGTGTAATGCTCTTTCTATTCTTGGATATTCTGTTTAACCAGATTCCTCACTTCCCTCTCTCCATCTCTTTATGTGGAGTGTCCTCGTTTTAGTATCTAAGAATGTCAGCACACTGTAGTATATGTTCTGTGTTTCTTGGCGAAGAAAGAGGAAAAACAAGAAACTGGCCCACTCACCTCTACCTCGTGGCATGCCAGAGCACAGTTAATAAAAACCTCGAGATTCAGTCTCTAGCCTGGGGGGTAGTCTAAGGTGAGGAATCTGCGGTTAGAAAAGTATCTACCTGGAAGACCTTTACCAAAGGTAAGTAACTGGTTCTTTTTGGCCCTTTTCAGCTTTTCTGTGTTAACCTGACCGCCGTCTTTGTTCAAGTCTCCGGCTGCCATGTTTTTTGGAAGTAGTTTACATTTACTCTTAAGCCTTTTTGTTACGCCTCTGTGTGCATCTGTCTTCCTCATTGTGGTACATCAGCAGGTCACACCAGTGAGCTACATGCACTTTTGGCACAATCATGTCTCACATTCTTCTTTCCAGAAAAATTTATATTAAGGACCCAGGTGGCCTTTCTTCCAAAAGTTTCAACTCCCTTCCCCGTCAGCCGGTTGATTAGGCTGATAGTGTTTTTTTGCTCCACCTCACCCTTTGAAAGAGGAGGAGATGCTCCATCTATTTTGTGCATAGAGCTCTCTTAACTTTTACATTGATTTTACAAAAGATCTTTGCCTAGCTGGTTAGCTTTTGGGGGGTTTCACTGGGGCTAAGGCTGTGCAAAAGAAGGCCTCATTATTAAAATCTGCTATGCTTTCTCCAAGAAGCAGTCCCTTAATGTCTTTGAGCTCATTGCACAAGGACCAAAGCCTCTTTGGCAGTGTGGGTGCCTTTTTTGTCTTCTAGCAGGTTTCTACATGGGTGTACACATGTTGACAAAATACTTCTGCCTTGACAGGATAGTCTGGCGGGAAGGACACTTTGCCCGCTGCATTCTGCATGACTTTTTGGTCTGAGACCTCTACCTTTGGGAGATGCTTCTGGGGAATCTTCTGTGAGAAGGGTCCATCAGAAGAAAAGGTTAATTACCTACAATAATGCCTTTTCTGGTGGATACTTTGACTGCAGATAAGCACCACCCTTCCAGCTCCCTGTTCTGTTGTGTAACCTCTTTGCTTTCTAAAAAAGACCCTAATTAAAAATCAACATACTGCCTCAAATATTTTTTTCTATGCTTAGTATTTGGAGGTGCGGAAAAAGACACAAGTCTCTGATGTCAGTGTGCAAGCGTGACTTATCTGCTCTGCCACTACCAGGGCACCAACTATCAGTGTGCAACAGCATTGCTGGAAGAATTTTCCGGATCCGGTCTGCCATCTTGGATATTCTAAAAGTGAGGTTTTAGAATACCCTTTGGTATTATAGGGTATTTAAAAAGTGAAGTTTGGGTTTTTTTACATTTATTTCTGCATTGTAAGATCTTCACAGACAGCCATAAAAGTTAGAGTACCCCCCCCAACTGTTGCCTTGGTAGGTGCAGAGATCCCAAAACGCTTCATATTGCATAGCAGGTATATAATACTAAACCCCCTTTTCAAATCTACAGTGCAGCACCTATCTCACAAAAAAGCTGCTTACTTGAGGCAAAGGTTTTGTTCATAGCCATAAATTATAGATGTTTAAAGAAGCAGACTGTCCCTTTAAGGCTCCAGGGGCTTCCAACACCCATGATGCTGTGCACTGGCATATCCCTTACAAAATCAGTTTTGTTTTTCTCGCTCCTAGAGTGGGATCCTGGAACACCGGGTGTTTTCATGCCTTCTTTTTCTTAGCAATTTAAGTTTTTTTAATTTCACTCAGCATGTTTACAATCTAGCAAACACAATAAAGTATTTTTTACGTTCTTTTCCACAAGGTTTGTGCCTGCCACAATGTTTTCCTTAATTTTTGAATGTGGATAATGTGATAGGAAAAAGCCTGACACATAACCCCACCAGGATTGTGTGGTTTGCTTACCATCTTCCCATATTCTAAAGGGATACGTGTTTTGCAAGAAGATATCTAATTGAACCCTCAAAGACAAGGAAGGAATAGGACTTAACCAAGTGGGATGACTTAGGTGAAGGAGGAGAAAGAGGACACAAACCCTTCAGGGAGTGTTCCGCTTACACTGCAGTGGTGCTTGCAACTCCAGAGGACTCTAAGAAAGGGACATCCAGAGAGAGGTCAGAAAAAGATGAAAAAAGATTGTCTCGTCGGCATTCCCATCAAAGTTGTTTCATGCCACTTTTGAAGACTTCAGCATCAGCAAAATCTCATCCCCCACATGTTAAATGTCAAGAGCTGACTCCGAAGCACCATCATCTCCACTAATCCAGCAAGTCTTCAGAACACTCCAGCCACACACCAGTATGGTGTTTGCCACCTATTCACTTGACATTCCCACACCATTCATCATTGGTGCAGTGGTTTCCGAGCAGGTGGTAAGTCAGGTAGTCATCACTTTATTGCATAAGTATTTAAAATCATTGAAAAACATCATATAACAAGTATGAAAGCAGAAATAAAATGATGAGATCGTGTAAATAGAGACCACAATTGAAGTAGACAAAAACTCCTAAGTGCATCATAGACACAGCTGTCATGGGCTATCCTACTTCAACAGCCATTGTGCCCACAAGATATATTAATCAGCTGGCTTGCCAAGCCTCACTGAAATCCTAAAACAAGTAAATGCCTAGTATATACTACTGCAGCCAGCTTGACCTACTTCAGCAGCAAGTTTGCCTGCTAAGAATATTAATCAGCTGGTGTGCCAGCCACTCTGATATCACCATTCGCATAAGGGGGGTGCCAGCCCTTTGTCCTTATGTTAGGTCAGGTGTACGGACCCATTCCAGAAGACAGGTAATTATTTACTTTAACAAACGATTAGTGCCATACAGCATATGCTCATGGTGCAATATATGTTGGTGCTGACCACAAGGCGGCAGACCATCTGCACCTTGTATTTCAGTTATATACAGGTTGGTTAGAGCATAGTAGGGAGCCTAAAGTGTTGTATGCAAGGTCTACTCAATTATAGGCCAACTGCAGCGGCAATAGTGTGTTTAATTTATTGTTTCTTCCCTAGTTAAGACCCTTGTTACATGTTCTCAACCCGTGTTTCAGGAATAAGAGCATTAGGGGTGTGAGTCTCTGTTGTGAAAGTCCCGGGCAGCAGCATGCAAGGTGGACTACTGATTCTGTGTGATATTGGCACACCCTGCATTGTTTCAGAGTTCTGTTCAAGGACTTCTAAAGACACCTATATTCCCATATGGGTAGAGTTAGAAGCCGCATCAGCAGTATGCTCCTGAATGCATGACCACCAATAGCCACCTTTAAATATTGTTGACAACCAGGGGCCTCACATGACCCCACGAGGCCATCTGCACCTCTAAGGTTCCTGATGCACGTGATATTGGCTTCTCTTGAGGCCCTCCCCCATTGTTCTTTTAAGGTCTTCTTTAACAGGGTTGTCCATATAAGGGGATCTTGCACATATGTTGAAACCAGATCCAAGGATTCCTCAGCGCTTCGTGGATACCTAGCCCAGTTGCTTGAGTTATCTATAAAAATTGCTTTCAGTATCCCTCGCAGACAAGCTGAATTTGCCCTGCTCACTCGATTATGAAATTTAATTATGCCCTTTTTACACACTATCTCCATCCTCGTCAAGTTGAGTTCCAGCCGAATCACTGTATGCCTTGTGGATCTTGGCATCTCAAATATTTTCTTATAGGTTTATAGATGGCAGAGCTCAAGAAGCGTGGTGAGCCTACCAGGGTATGCAAGATGGCCGTAGCTGATTGTTGGTAATAATTTGGCCTTGATGACTCTCCTAATCGACTCTGCGGTGGGAGATTTAAGCCTATGATATGGTTTGAACCGGGTATAGGTGATTGTCTCTGCTTTCTCCACCAGCGCCGAAGCCTGATGTCTAAATGGTGTAGTGATTTCAGAGGACAGCTTGATGGTAAGGTTTTCAGTGTTGACTGTCACTGGAAATGATTTCTCCTGGGAAAGGATTAAGGCTGTCACCTTATATTGAACCAATCCTAAAGCTTTTGGGGCTGCCAGAGTTTGTGATTCATGCGGAGGATCCATTGCTGATTCCATTGCATCCTAATTATCTTCCTCCTCCTCCGAAGACAGTGTCAAGGCAGACTTTGTGTCACTTTCACAAAACGTTATTTCGACTCTCAGAAGATCTCTGGTGGCTCCACTTTCTTGAAAGCAGACCCTAAACCAGACTCCGTAATAGTCTCACTGGAAGAATCAGACATACATCAACCCTTGCAACCATGGCACCTCTAGGAAGGAAAAGAAAAATAATGGATGTGGCAGGCAAAAAAATGTGAAGGACACATCGTGCAGCACTGATGTCAGCTACTGCTACTTTCTGCTTGTGGGCTGTTTTGGCCAGAAAATCATAGAAGGCCTTAAATCATTGTCTGAAGAACTATAGAGGCCTTGCAGGTAGGATTTTGAGGATGTAATTTGGGAACGTTTCCTTATCTTGAAGCAAGTCATTAGCACAGCACATTTGGTGGAGATAGCAGCATCTGGTTACTGCCACAGTATAATTTCTTTTAAGCCTGATGCTCAACTTAAAATTATCAATCCACCATATTGTCTATGTTCCCTATTTGGACCACATGCAGAGCAAGAAATGGTGAGGCTGTAAATTGAAGCTGAGACCCTGAAGACAGTAGTTTTTGAGAAGTAGTTCTTCAGTTCCCTGCATAGGTAGAGGTATAGATGTTATCTTCTTGAGAGGGTTCAGTCTCCTCTTTGGCTCTATCAACAGCAGAGCTAAAGATAGCCTACCAGCTTTTCTGACAGGAGTGAACAACAAATGAGGTCCATGCCAACTCTTCAGTCCAACAGTTGCCAAGGACTTCTCCTGCCCCATTCTTTTAGCCACACTATACCTCATCACCCTGAAGAGTGGGATGAAGTCAGAAATGACAGTTGGGTGCTGATTGTTGAAAGGAAAGGATTATTTGCTGTGCTTGAAGTCCTCTTCACTGCTTGTTCCACATAGTCTGACATTGAGATTCTGGCTGGCTGATTTACGGAATGAGACCCCTATTTCGCTAAGGATACCTGCAGTAGAACCAGTTCCTCCCCCACACAGGTATATCATTTATTAAACATTTTCTGGTTCAGAAACAAAGTGTCCAAAGATGGAATTCAGGCCAATCTTGTCTGCCAATGGTCAGCAAGTGATTAAAAATGGAAGAATTCTGTATATTGGCACTCCCATCAAATTTGCCCACGTCTTAGGAAAGGGGCTGGATGTTTGCTGTAGGCCTGCAAGAGGCCTGCTTACACTTTGCAACTGTGAAGAGATACAGAAAATTCTTCAGATTTCAGGCAGTAATATCACACTGTCATTTTGCAATAGTGCCCTTTGGATTGAAGTCCTCTCCTCAGACATTCTTCAAAGTCAGTGTCATAGTGGTACCCCATTTACGATGTCAGAGAACATTATTTTCTCTGTACCTGAACAGATTATAAAAGTCAAAAGTGCCATGAAATTAAAAAAAGGCCTTGCATCTAACGACTTCAGATTAGGTCTACAGATAAAGCTCTAGAAGTCTCTCTCACCTCACATACAATTTCTGACTTAACATCAGGCATCCTGAGAAACAGTACAAAGAAAAGTATTTCCTTTGGATGAGAAAGTGATCACCTTATTTCAAAGGCTGCCCATGCCACACCCCACCAAGTCTTCATATTACTGGGTTCCACAGCCTCCTGATTTTCTATTGTCTTGAATACAAAACTTTACTTACGACTTTCCCAGATATGCCTGGAAGATCAGTGAGGTCGCAAAAGGAGATCATATAGGACGGTAATCCCTCCATTTCAGTAGCAGCAAAACAGCCTCTCTCCTAGTGGTACAAAAGAGCCAGTCCCCTGCAAGATATTCCTTTCCTTCAGGAACCTACAATGAAAAACGTTCTGCCGGATGCCTCACTCTGTGTGGTGATCCCAGTTCTTTCTGTGCATGATAACCGGTATAGGAAAGACAGTCATCATCACATCAGTAGCTTGGAACTTGCTATGAACGATTCAAAGAGGTAGTTCAGCAACAGTGCTCTACTTAAACAAACAAGGAGGCCCAGGATGGTGATGCTAAAGATCTCAACGTCTGCCTTGTTCCGAGGTCTGTCGATAAAGTCAGTTCAATAACTGGAACTCTTTAAGTCAGCAGAGAGATTTCCCAAGCAGATTTAATGAAGAAAATCACAAATGTGGCGTAGACACACGTTAGTCAAGAAATCTTCACGGATAGGGGCTACCAAAAATAGATCACTTTGCAACCTCTTGAAACAAAAAAATTGCAAGACTTTGCATCCAGACTTACCAATCTAAGCTTAATGCCCTTTTGATGATAACATTAATGTATGCATTTGCACTGATCCATTAACATCAACAATCATCTTGAAGCTCCAGAATTTGACAGATGACTATTATCCTCATTGCTCCAGAGTGGCTAAGGCAAAGTTGGTGTCTGGACCTGCTGCAATGTCATTAAAGGCACACTGGAGATCTCCATGCAAACCAAACTTCTCTCCAGATGATAGGGTAAGATATTCCACCCAAATGTGGGATCCTTATAGGTGATAGCATGGCTTCTGAGAATAGACAATGCAATAATCTGAATCTTCTTCATTATTGCATGGACATTCTGAAATAAACGGAACTTCCTTCTAAGGGCTCTGCCTACCCTTTCAAATAGAACAAATTGTGCTTTTGGTGTCACCAAAACAGGCACAATCCAAATCCTGCCAAGAAGTGATACTCCTTTACTTATATGTTGGCTCTGGCAAAGTTGCCATTCTCTCACAGCAAAGTACCCCTTGCTACTATTGCAGCTTTCAAGGATGGTCCTTATCAAGCTTCCTTTTTTAGACCTCCTGTGATGACAGGATCGTTAGAAGGCTTAAGGAAAGTTGTTCCTCCTGTATGGATATTTCCACCTTCTTGAGAGCTCAGTTTGGTTCTTTCAAACCTATTCACAGGGCTTCATTGCAGCATCTGTCTTGGAAGCTATTACTTAGGCTTGACAGATATTGAGATACAAGCCATTTTGCCAAATGAACTCCATACAGTGTTTCAAGCAAATAGAGTAGTAATTTCATATTTACCAAGCCATTACTCTCACAGTTTTCTTAATCTCAAATTGAGCATTCTTTGTGCTTTTTGGATGTCAGGAGAGTGTTTTGCTTCTGTCTAGACCAGACAGAGCCTTATGCATTTCTCACCAGCTCCTATCAACTACAGTCATATTCACCATGGTCTAGCAATAAAAAACAATCAATTTCTCATTGGATTGTATCTTGTATATCAATGCGGTATCAATTGGCTGAAGAACCCGAATCCCTACCAGGGAAACTCGGAGCCCATTCCACTAAAGCAAAAGTGGCTACTACGGCAGCCATTTCGAAATCAGTCGACACTTTTAGAAAACACAACTGTTTTGATTTGGATAAGGAAGCAGACTCCAATATTGGGCAAGCTGAGAAGTCTTTGTGGTTTGCTCTGTATTACAACTTCAACCAGTCTCTTATGTGAATTAGATTTTCTATCCCTTATGCCAAAGAGGTGCGAGGGAGCACTGTTTTTTTATCTTGCCGTACCAATTTAACATTTGTGGCTATCAAGGAAGATCCTATGATGCAGCCTTAAAGGGACTGCATACTCTTATAAAGTAAGTCTATCATGCTGCACTTTTCCTGATTACTTAAACATACAGGCAGCAGCTTGTGTGTCGGTGCTGCAAGAAGGGTTTTTTAGGATTACACTCCGTCTAAAAATGAGACTATCTTGCCTTTAATAGGCAGCTAAAGGGTGCTAAGTAACATCAAGACATGTCCGGCTCTTCACCCTGAACACATCCACACATACTCTGTCTTGCACTCTCTCTCTCTCTCTCTTTCTCTCACTCTTTCTCTCACTCTCTCGCTCTCTCTCTCTCCCTCCTTTGATAGAAGGTGTTCCTGGGTCCCCACTTGCAGTGGGGAATTAGTCCAAAGTGAATCAGTCCGACTCACAAAGGCTAACATACACATTTATTACAAGTACACTTAATCTTACACTTTTGAATAACTTTATTAATTTTGGTTGTTCACCATTTATGAGTGTAAAGTTACTTAAAATTGTAGACTTGCATATTCCCACACCCCGTAACAGGGGATGTAGTCAGTAAAAATATCAAATACGATCACTAATAGTGACTTTACAACTGTATTTGATGTTTTGCATTCCGGACAGACTAACTCCCCCTCTCGCTGTCTTCCACATTTACTAATAATATGAAAACTTACATGTGTAGAGATCTCTACAGTTGGGGTGGAGTTCTCTGCACTTATAAGATAGGAGAGACAGATGTGTGAACTTCCGCACATAGGTATGTGAATAGCATTTTGTTGTACTTTATTAGTAGTATTCTACTCTTCTATTCTATTCTAGCACTACTAAATGTTTTACAAAATGCAGTTTGTGAATTGGCCCCTATGACGTCAGTGAAGATTCCTATCATGCAGAACCAGATTTACAAGTAGACATTTCTTCCACATTCTTAAATGTATAACTTTTTATTTGAGTTGGCATAATTTTATTCTTTTGCTGAAGATTCAAGTCTACTGTAGGGATTTCTGTAAGTTTTAATTTTTTTGTGTTGCTTATTATTAATATAAGTATGGATTGTTTTAACTAACACAGAATAATGGAGACTGACCATTGACATAATTTTACTAAGTGCTTACTACGAAACTGATGAGCATTCCTCCATGTGTCAATGTTTATTTATATTCTGACCAGAACACAAGTTATTTTAAATCTATAAAAAACATTCTTAACTCTGTCAGGATGCATATCTCCCATCTCTGGTGGCAACTCTTCTAACTGTCGATTCCCTGCCTTCTGAATTCCCTCAGTCACCATATTTAATCCAGTACTTTTCAAAGCAGGTTACTCCTGTGCACCAATAAGTGGTACCAGTTTCTCCACTGAAACCTTGCACCATCACACAAATTGTCAACAATGATGCTCTAAAGGCTCCATCCTTATGTGCTGACATCAATTCCTTTATTTTTTCTACACCCTTCTACTACTGACCTTGTCAGTGTTTCCTGACTCCAAAATGTGTTTTCTAACACACGCTGCTAGGGAAATGTTCCCCTAGAGTCCAGAGGCTTTGGGTTTCCTTCATGGAGCCACATGATGGTTTTTGGGTTCTGGGCACAACTCCCAAGTTATGCTACAACCTCTCCCTAATGCATCCAAAGTTTATTGAGGAAATAAGGGATGTGGCTGACCACAGGAAGTGCAAGAGGTCATGCTCCAAGCTGTGGACCTGCTCCTCCTTCAAGTCACGGACCTGCTCTCAGGTCTGGTCCTGCTCGAAGTCGCCATCTCGGGTAACTTGAAGATGAAATCAAGAGACATGAGGGAGAAGAGTGGCCTATCCAGAGGTTATACATTTAATAATAAAAAATATAGGCATCAATCTGGGATAGACTTTGTCTTGATGGATAGGGATTTGGGCCAGTGCGTGAAGAAGATTTTCCATGTTGGGTCTCACCTGTCTGATCATTCTGCTATTTGTATGTGCATTGGTTCAATCGGGAGGGTTATTCAGGGGAGATAGACATAAGATAGGTCATTATTGTTAGAAGGAGAAATAGTGGCAGAGTTACAAGTCGACGTAAGGGAATTTTTTAATCTCAATGTGGGTTCTGCCTCACCGGCCATGGTTTGGGACTCCTTTAAGGCATTTCTCCGAGGGAGGCTAATGAGTATTGCTGCGTTTAGAAGACGACAATATAAAGAGGAGGTTTCTCAGTTGGAGCAGATAGAAACCACACTGGTTAGCCTGGGGCTTGAGGAAGTGGATAACCTATACAGGGCTGGCCTAAGACTGCAGGCCGAGCTAGAGGGGGTGAACGCAGGTAGGGTCAGGTAGAGGTATGAGGCATATAGGCTGGAGCATTTGGAATGTGGAGAAAATTGTGGGAAGATACTAGCATGTAAATTGAAAGCTGACAGTGAAAAGAACAGGGTCATAGAAGTTAGAGATGTCAACACAGGAAGACTAAAAAGGGGTAGTAAGGAGACCAGTAAACTCTTTCGCAATTTTTTCTCTGATTTATATGCTGAGGAGTTGGAAGTGCTCTCGGATGACGTGACAGATTGGTTGGAAGGCTCAGGACTGGGGTCTCTGTGCGAACCCCAAATCAGCAAATTGAGTTTGGGGAGTTCGAGTTTGCCCTATAATCAGTCAAGGTTGGGAAAGCCCCAGGCCCGGATGGGTTGCCATTAGAGGTCTATAGATGTCTGGGAAATAGCATTAAGTCCTTTTTTTGGACCTGTGTAATGACATTTTAGAAGGGAAAAGCAAGATGCCCGCGTTGTGGAAAAAAGCAAATATTACTGTATTAATGCCGAAGCCTGGGAAAGATCTGAGATCATGCGATGCATATAGACCAATTTCCCTGTTAAATAATGATTATAAAATATTTGTAAAGATTATGGAAGATAGGTTAAGTGGGGTCCTGTGCAAAATTATCCATCAAGATCAAAAAGGCTTTATGAAGGGGAAGTGGATGTGGGATTTGACACATATCCTGATAGGCTCAATAGATTTAGCTATTGCTTGCCAGGATCCTTTGGCGATAGTCCAGGTGGATGTCACTAAGGCCTTAAATAGGGTGAACTGGGTCTATTTGAGGAAGGTTTGTGAATTTTGTAACTTGAGGAACATTTTATAGGGATGTTGCAGGAATATCTCAAGGTCCTGAGGCAAGGATTCTGGTGAATGGGATGTTATCCTCTTCTTTCAAAATTAAGAGGTACTAGACAGGGATGTCAGTTATCTCCATTGCTTTTCAATGTATACCTTGAGCCTTTTGTGTGCAAACTTCGGAGGGATCAGAGGGTACTCCCATTTTTGCTGTGGGGATTGGAGTAAGAAGATTTCCCTTTATGCGGACGATATATTAATATATATATCTGATGTGGCCCAAACTTTAGATGCTGTGAAAGACCAGGTGGGGGTGTTTGGGAAGATTAGTGGTTTCGCTGTAAATAGTGAATAATCGGAAGTAATGGTGTGTAATATGAAGGTAACTGGAGTTCCAGTGAAAAAAGAGGTGAAATATTTAGAGGTCACTATAATGCAATAAATAAATAAAATGGCGGAGGTTAACTTTAAGAAAATATTGAGGAAACCCACGCATCTGATGAAGAAATGGGTTAGTCTTCCCCTTATAATTATAGGACAGGTGAACTTAGTAAAGATGATGATCCTTACTAAGTTTTTATTTATTTTTAATGCAGTCCCGTTGATGTTTGAGAAACAATGGCTGAGTAAGCTCCAGAGAGAAATCGGTAGCTTCATTTGGGCCTCTAGAAGGGTACACATTGCTTGGAGGAAGTTGAAGAGGAGGAGAGAGAAGGGAGGGTTGGCATTACCTGCTGTGGAGTACTATGCGTGGGCTTTTTTTCTGAAGAATTTCAGGGAACTAAGGGTGGAACCTGGGGACTCTGAGAAGGGACAAATGTTCAAGGCTATGTTGAAATTAAATTGTGTACACAATAAGAGCTTGCTGTATAAGTTTGGCGACCCCAAGTTCATTAAAAAAAATCCGGTTGAAAGTAATTAAGGACTTGATAAAACTTTGGTGGGTCTGAGAAGAGCTGTCAGGTTGCCATATTATATTAGGTATCCCCCAATTTGGGACTCGCCAGGTTTCCCTGAATGGCCTAGAAGTATGCTTCTTGTCCCTTTGAAGAGGCACATTTGGGGACAATTGGTCAAGGATTTGGAGTTAGTCATCTTTCGAGACATTGAATCCTGACGCTGGGGGCACCTTATACAGGTTTAAATACCTTCAAATCTCCAGTTGGTTGATGTAAGTGAAAGAGGAAGTTGGGGTCTCGAACGATTTGAAAGGGTTTCTATGCTCTGATCTCCCTTTGAGATGGGAGATAAGGAAGTTGTATTGGTTGATCATCGAGAGAGTGGATGGAGCGTACTCTCTTCGGAGAAACTACAGGGGAAGGACCTGCCAGGTCAGCAGCTCATGGATCTATGGCAAGCTTCTAATGCCCTTCTATACGAGATAGTTCGACCGGCATCATTGAGAAGGAATCACCTTTTCACTATTCATAGGGCCTACTGGACACCTGCGAAAATTATGTAGAATCGGGCAAGGAACGATATTTAGCTTGTAAGAAATTTGGTCTTGATAGCGCAGATGTTCTTCATATGTTTATGAGCTGCCCCCAGGTCACCAGGTTTTGGAGTAAGGTGGAGGAGGTAATAAGTGAGGTACTCTTGATTAACCGTCAGGTCGGCCCCTCCCTGGTTCTTTTTGGGGGTTTTCAGGAACAAAGCCACTTGACACTTGAGAGGAAAATGATTAAGTTGCTTTTTCATATGGTTTTGTTGGCTAGGTATGAAATTTGTAGAAAATGGGAGACTCCTTTCCTCCAGACAATGGAGGATTGGTTGGAGGCACTAATTTACTATTCTACTATGGATATGAAGAGAGGGAGGAAGGAGCAGGAACTTTGGGCTCCTTTGAGAGAGTGGTTGGAAAGCTCGCATTATCAGTCTCCCTTCCGGGAGCCTTGATTGTCTGATGATTACACTGCCTCTGATCCTAAGCTTGCTTTGTGGATCTTAAGCAGCACACGATTGGTGACTCAGTGTTGTTTCCTGGAGAAGAATCTCCTGACGAAGAGAGGTAAAGCGTGGTGGGAGGTTGCCTGAACTCCCTGGGGCCACCCTTGAGTCAGATTGTGGTAAATGAGGACCTAAAAAATTTTTTTTTAAAAGAGACGTGAAGAGAAACTTGTCCCTGTCCAATCTCTTGGGCTCTGGGTAGAAAGTACGCAATCGGCACTCTAAGGACCAGACTCGCTTCCATCCTCTGACTACAAACCTGTCATGAATGTGGCCTTGGTGAGTCCTGGATTCTGTAGGCCGTCATTAACTCTGCAGCAGATAAAGGTTTTCAGGAGGGCCATGCGGCAGCTTTTTAGGATGATGCCAGCTCCCTGTAGAGTCCCTTAAGTATCGCATTCTGCCCCATAGAACTGAAGGGCCCCCATTCTGACTTTTCGTGTTGGCCTCTGCTCTTGGTTCTCTACCGTTGCTGATCTATAACTCCTTTCCTGCACCAGAGGCTTTGTCGGTTCTGACCATTTAGACTACAGCCTCGACACCAGTGATAGTGATGCTTACCCTGGATCCGACTTTCCATCTGTCATACGCCCACACTAGGCCTATGTCTCATTACGACATTAGCAAGATACAGCCCTCAACTTTGAATGAAACCCAGCATCTTCCCTAGTGACAGTACTACTGTAAGTGGGACGCCTTGTTTGGATTCTGCTCAGGGGCCAAGCTCCCCACTAAGTTAAGTGCCTCCTTCCCTATTTTTCAGAGCAGCAGATGTTCTACCTCTCCAGTTGCCAACTATAAAGACAAACCTAACATAGATCTTGCAGGTTGGGCCTGCTACCTTTTAACAAGGCTTTGACAGAAATGTTTAATGAAAGCCTGGTCAAAGCCATGTTCTGCTCCTCCATAATTTGTTCAGTGGCTAGGCATCAAAGAAATGCCCAGGGGACTTCCTGACTCAGCATCTGAGTCCCAAGAGATTGCTGTTTTAAATTTCCAGAGGCAAGGTAGATCCCAACACGTTCTCTCTTGGACCTCATAACAAATTTGA
Source organism: Pleurodeles waltl (assembly GCF_031143425.1). NCBI lineage: Eukaryota > Metazoa > Chordata > Amphibia > Caudata > Salamandridae > Pleurodeles > Pleurodeles waltl. The sequence continues at coordinate 1,828,184,644 of NC_090440.1, read as the reverse complement.
AGTTCAATGGTGCATTTGGCAATAGTCTTTTCTTCTGCCAGTGTGACATTGAGGTCCCTGAATGCCGTCTGCTTTCTGGGCCTCTACACATATGACTTGTGGGATATTACCAGTGAGATTATACCAGCCATCCCTGACAAATTGAGAAACGCCTGACAGACAATCCAGGGTGGACAAGATGCTGTTAAATATGTTTTGAAGACTGCCCTGTAAACCTCTGCAACACAAACAAGATATTGCCAGCCTTCTGCTCTGCACAACATCTTCTTGCCATAGAGCCTAGCCCATATAGTCCTACTGCACAGTGTTTACCCTACCCATACCCAGTTTTTAGATAAATTACCCAGATAGCAACCGATGTTAGCCAGCTATCACATTTGTACTAACCCATCCATATGTCACTATTGTCCAATGCCTCCCATTTCCACCAGTTATCGCATGGTAAGTAGTTTTGGGAAATGCAGTTTATAATTAACGGGGACTGACCAACATATTATCTTGTTAGATTACAACATGGTTCACCAAGAAAACTCTACTCAGCCTCCCGTAACTCTAGAAAAGCAGCAGGCTTTTACGCAGAGAAATTAGTGATCTAAGCATTACCAAATAACATAAAATTTCAAAACCAATTTAGAAAATTCAAGAAAAATTCAGTAAGTAAAATGCCACACAAATGGTAAAAATTAGATTAAGAGAAATACAATATATGTGTTTTTATGTATTCAAGTACGAAAATTAGTGTATTACCAGCTGTGGCTACTGAAGAACACTTTTGAATAAAAGACAATAAGCAAGAAAAAGTTATCATAAATCTGCTCTGCCTCACAGAAGTTAGGAGGGGAAGGGTAGAGTCACTTTCCTTGTATGCCTAACGGGAATTGTGAAAGTAAACTTTTAATCACAAGCAGACATCTCCATAGAAAAATCCACTTCACCTATGCAGGGCAATCTGCGTTTAGCTGTTATTCAGAGTAGGAACCTGCTTTTCTTCAGCAGATAAGACACACGGTTGATCTATCTAGTGTATTCTAGCTCTGCAGTGATGTAGTAATGTTACCATATGATAACATTGCCTCACATATCCAGTAGACATCCCCAGTCAGATAGGAGTACATCCCTCCCTACATCATGCATTAGTGTCTATTGCATAGTTTCTTCCTCCATATAAAGTTGTAGAATGTTTCTCCCATTGCATAGTTAGCTTACCATCAAGCAGTAGAATCTGCTGTCCAGCTGTTGTCTTGAGTCTTACCTCAAAGGCTGTACCTCTGATAAAGCCTGACCTATTGTAACTGCGCTCAAGTCTTCTCCAACCCACACCTAATCTGCTCCCCATTGCCATTATGAAGGAATATGTCTTGAGCAGCTTCTCTTAGTTGTTGAGTTAGAGAATGCCTCCAATGCCTTGTGAACTCATGGGATTGATGGGAAGCATCCCTGAGCTTCATATGCTGCTCAGTGTAGCATTATGAAATATCCCTTGGGAAGAGGGATTACTCCTCCTGTCTCCTTCCTGGTAGCAGAGGATTGATTTCTTTGGATAATGGTACTGAGGACCAAGCCACCAAGGTCCCAAATGACCACTGAACAACAGGGAAACATCTTTTTGGGTCCCTCCTAGCACCTGTAAGTAGTGCTGAGCCATTCACAACTCCATACCTAATGTGGCTTTCTTAAGTATTAGTACAGGCACTTAGTACAGGCAGTCTTTAGCTCTTTTGAGACACTTCTGTTTTTAGCATATGCTATAATGTAAATAGATTTTTTAAAATTGCTATTCTTCCAATAACAAACGCCTCATATATGAAGGCGTGTGATTCACCATTAGCTGTGGCGAATGACATTTAATCCTTACAGGCCTTTTGTCAACTTAAATTGGCACAATTTAGAGTTTGCCGGAGAGAGTACCACCAAACTGAAGGACCCCCTCCCAGCCCCTTGATTTATAGACGGGTGGACCTTCAGTATGTAGATAGAGGGACCTCCATACCACTCCCATGGCCTGAGAGAGGGCTGACGAAGGCAGCCACATGATCCGTGTTTATTTTTACAGACTGCCACCAGAAACATGGCGGTGTGTAAAAGTAAAAACTTTTCAATGACTCCCAAGGCTGGAGGGTCATTGTTTTTCATTTCTATTTTCAAAAACAAAGTCTTGCTTTGGGATTTTGTTTTTGAAAATAAAGAAAGAAAATGATTGTGTGCAGTTTAGCGCTGCCGTGTTGCCGGAGCCTCACTACACACTTTAAATGTATTAGCCTGCGGACATCTCTAAATTCAAAATCAGGCCATAAGTGTTAAAAATTTTAATGAGTATGCTATTGGGAACTTTGCATTGCAGTAGGCGTTTGAATTGTCTTCTTTTTTGCATATGTCTCTTTATTTTTCATATTTGTCTACAGTTTTGGTGATTAAGTTTAATGTTGTAAATAATTTAGGCTTGCCTATTACATAAAGAATGTAGGCATGTAACAATGATCTTTTGATAGTGTGAACTGCAGATGTTTGCCTGCCTTCCACATTAATAAGTAAAAATAGTACCTTTTGGGTCATTATCAGTAAGTTAATTAAGCACTTTTCTCTGATCTTCTCTCGAGGTATATTTTGGAGTCCAGACTGATTCTTTATGGTCACTGGTTTGATTATAAATGTGTGTGTGTGTATAGATACGTATATCAAGAGAGAGATTTTAATAAATTATTGTTTTAAGTTATTTTGTCTTTGTAAATAAATATATCCTGTGGGCTGGGTGCAGATAGTTTTAACAATCCTTCAACACTATAAATAAGAATAAACCTTTTTTCATTAAAATACACTAATACATTATATATATATGTTGCTTGAAGAACCAGCAATCCTATGGACCAATGGACTATGAAAGCCTTCAGCAAGAGCTTGCTTTGAAAGAAACCATATGGAAAAAAGTGTCACCTGAATCAAACGAGGATACCACCACTACTACCGTAGTGTATAGGATGGGAAGTCTCGGAGAAAGGAACTAAAGAAATGAGTGCTAATATATGAAATTTCTTCTGTGTGCCCTTGAGCATCTGGAGTTTGTTTTATATTTTCCAAGTATTTTAAATGGGTTTGTGTTGTCTGACATGTATGTTTGTTTGTAGATTCCTGTTACTGCATTATGGCCTTTAACCAAAGAAACATATCAATGCGAAACTTTGAAATGCAGTTCTTGATATATGTGGGACAACTCCGACCACAAATATTTTAAAGAATACCTTAAATTATGCCAGCGGTATCCTGAAAGCACCCTCCTAGATGCAAAGGTTTATAACAGGATCAGAGGCTGGATCTGTTGTGTTGATAACCATGATACTCTGATTTATTCAGTGGATGTACATTTAAAATATTAAGATCTTTAATTAAGGCAACCTGAAATAATTTGTCCACCTCGTCCAATGTGTCAGGTTCTCCTATTTGTGCATATGTTTGTCAGCCAGAGGAGGAAATCACAGTCTTATTTTCAGTATTCTTGAAGTGTCTGAAGAGGAGAATTTGGTTTTGACTATCAGTGTTTTATTACAAAATTGGAGGTAAGAGCAATTCTATTTTTTTTAACCTTTTTTAAAAATGAATTGCTAAAGCAAAACTTGATATCTTCCTATAGACAATGGAATCTGCTTGACCAGATGTATAACTAATCTTTTGTCTTTTGAGAATGGTAAATGACTGATTGGCATGTGACAGTTGTGTTGCGTGTAGAGTGGTTAACTGTTCAGTATTTAGAACTTATGCTGCATTAGCTACAGTGTCTTAATGTAATTATAGAATGATGACCAATTATTCTTGGAGGCAAGGGCAGAGGATACATTGTTTGCTTCACATTCTGATTTTCTCTGTAATCAGTAGGGGTCATATTGGATGAATGGGTGGTATTGCCTTATGTTGAAGTAGAACAATGTTCCCCTATGGCTCATTTACGTATTTGCAGGGATATTTCAATAATACAGTTGGCCTAATCATAAACTGTCATATGTGAAATCACCATTAATTCCCCTGTGATCTACGCTTTTATATATTTAGCATAGCTAAAAATCAAGACACTTAACTCAAAGTAGGCGCTCCAAGTTACTGTACAGTGCAAGTGCTAAAAGGTGAGACAAAATCTTATTAACACAAAAAGTATAGGCAATATTTACAGTATGTACACAAAAGCTAATGCCTAGATTGGACAAAGAATCACTTACAAAATCGGACACTCTCAACATTCAGATTTGGATGGTCCAAAAATGAATGATAAGGGGAAAACCCACACAATTCAACGTTATAACCCATTACAAGGAATCATATGGGATCTTCATTACTACAGAAAGAACCTTGGTAGCAACCTTCAAGAGAAACATAAGTATTGTCACATGTCACACTGTGAGCTGAGGCAGGGGGCATATTACCCTGAAATCAAGCAGACCTTGCCTGACCAAACAACTTCTGGTCTATATCTAGAAACTACAAAGCCCATGAACCACAAGGCCACCCGATTATGATGAATATGATATATATATGATATATGTAATATACCTAGAGCACATACATAAACATCATCGTTATTCTTTTTTATTTTATATACATTGAAATCAATATATTCATAATACATAAATATTCCTCAAGACCAAAAAACAGTCGTCAATATACAATGTTCTATATACAATAGAAAAAATAATCAATCTGATAAAGATTACAAGAATGTGATTATGTACCCCCATGCATCAAACAATCACACCTCACAAACCTAATCAAACTCAACTCTCATTCATACCCATACACACACTTCATCAGACATAATATCCACTTATTTAAAAAAATCCCTTACTGTTCAAACAAAGTATCAAATTATCATTCCAGTATAACATACCATAATTTAAATCTAGCATACATTAATTCATGTGATGTATTAGTACATAGTCATTCTTTTCTTGTTTAAATTGCTAACTTAAATATATAGGTCCCACGATTTAAAACAAATCCTGTATTTTTAGAAAACTGTAGCACCGATGAGCGTTTCGGTGCCCCTCCAACTAGGGAACCACCGTCATCAGGATGTATCCACACTTCAAAATGAAGTGGAAAGTTCTCTGGTAGATTCTCCAATTTTCTGTATGACGGGGCCTCGGGCCTCTCTCTGAAAACAAAACACAGGGCTCATATTAAAACCGACTAATAGAATACCAATCGATCTCTCGGATAAAAGATTACGGAAATCACCACTGCCACCAAGTGTGCAGTACATATAACGAACCATAAGACAGCAAAAACAAATTAATACATAAAGAACTAACACCCAGTCTAAGTATATAACCCTAATTTACCAACATGCTTCCAGACCTCCAGCATGTGAAACAACAGGTACAGAAAACAAAGGATAACAGAACAGCACCCATGTGTCCAAGCAAATAAAAACCCTTTGTAGACCAAACTAGTACTACCTTCTATTCCAGATGTTCCAATTGCTTTTCTACAAATCATCCACTGACCTTACACTATCAAGGGGTTCATACAGGTAGTTCTCCTGTAGTTAGTCCAAAGACTAATTCTCTAGGGGAACAAAAACAGGAAGATACAATGTTACGGTTCGTAATCCTAAATATTTACATAACGTTCCTCTCAGTTGCCCTAATAATATTGAATCCTGTCGATGTATACATCCAGGGGAATGTTAGCCCTCGCCATATGGGGTCTCTTCTGCTTTTCTATGGAAAATCCATCCGATGTTAGTACAGTGCTCCTTCTGCTGATCATAGAGCTACCATAGAGGCTTGGAGGGCAGCTGTCACCCAATAGTTTAAAGTTCTGTCCAACAGGCACTGGGGATATAACCCTGTACGTACACCTATAGATTAAATAATCAAAAAGGGGGTGTCAGAACTCATAACCTCATGGTAATATTATACTACACTTACACTGCGGCCCGTAATAGTCAAAGGGACATAACACATATAAATGGGACCAAGAGGAAGAAATATCTCAACACCTTATGATAGCATCAAGACGAAATCCTCAAAGATCCCACGCCTTAGTACTGCTAGCCGTCAGACTGGGGAATGTCCCATTTATATACCTTCTACTATGTTCCCCAGACTGTGTAAGGCGGATACTCGCCTCTATGGTGTAAATTCCAACTAGATATCATAAAGTGCCCAATACAGTGTGGAGAGAGAGCTCGGTGGAAATTCCATTTCCCCACCTTGCTGTAGCGTTACCACACAACACAAACCGGTAAGGCTGCTCTATTAAGCCCAGATACATGTCCCGCTCCAGAAACTTTTATTAAAGAACCAGAGGAAGAATAAATCAAGAGGCCCATCAGTGAAATAACTTCTTTGTGGGAAAACAGGAAAAATTAATCACCATAATGGCACTTGGACATGCAGCCTGTGTGATAAAGCAAACAGCGATCAGCGGTGAATGGGAGTTATATTGCCGCCGAGTCATTACATGCCCAACCCAAAACGTTGTAGTCGTGTCCACCCTTTTCTGCATGCTTAATAACAAGCATTTAATGGCAATGGAACTAAAAGGAGAAAGGGAGATAATAAGCTCTGAATCGTTACATGCACACTGCAAAACCATCACAACTGTGTTGGGTAGTAGCTCAAGTATCGGTGTGTAGTATGCAAACCCACCGGGATAGGCATTATCATCTAAACTTACGAGAACACCATTGGCACGCAAAGTAACCACCCTTGTGAGCCTAATGTCATCATACGCCTAAAGTGAATGTGGATCTAACTGCAATCCTCTGCATGTGATGCTCACTGTTAGCGCACAAAAATATCAAGAGAATAGCGTCAGCCCATTGAAAAAAAAGCGAGAAATCTGTGGTGATATAAATCTATAAATAACAGTCTAATGTAAACTTTTACCTTTAACATGTGGGAAGTTTTCTCGAACACAGCGCTATCTGGAGAAAACTTCACAGCATCCCAAGAAAAAGGGAGAGAGAGGTCCAAATAAATGACTGACGCATGAGGAAGTGTAAAAACAGTTAGACTCTCATCCTGACCCAGAAGTTGGAGCGCTCTGTGCGAATCCTTCAAAAGAAAGGCCAACAGCCTGGCGCACAAGCGGACAGCTGTGTATGTGTAAAATACATGTGCATGCCTCAAAATATCTATATTGGTAACCTAATCACTTGAACCCATAAAAATACAAACAAATGCAAAAACTGGCCACTATGGGAATCTTATGCTGCTAAAATGAGTCATATGGGAACATTATTTGTTGATTATCGTATTACCAGGTTCTTTGTAAATACTGGGTCCCCATGCATTGGACGAGTTATGTTAGAATAGATCACATGATATACATCTGTTTTCTAAAACAATATTCAGAGCCTTTGGACTATAATTTCCAAGATAATATAATCTGAAATGTATGTAAGTGAGGAAAACATGGCAACATATTTATCTCATCATGCATTAAATATATTTTTGGTGTGCTTTAAGCAAAGCAAGAGATGAACCACTTAAAAAAAAAAAACAGAATAGAACACTTCTTTTTGTTCACTATTTTAGTGTTTAGGATTGCCCTGAAAATATCTCTTGTGACATTAACATAGGTTTGTATCTCGCGTTCATTTAGTCGTACTTCAAGGATTTCCTGCCCGTGACATGAGATAGCAATAGCAGTTCACAATTCAGCTAAGTCTTTTGATGCCGATGCACATGCTGCTACATTCTAAATTGACCTCTGCAACTCATTCTGTACGAGGGATAGTTCTCTGCCCCGCAGTTATATCACCAACGCCAAACTAAGCCAGTTTTCTCCGAAAGCCATTTTGGGGATTAGGTAATACTTTAGCACCTTAATCATTACTATGTGTTATTACCAGGAAATGTTGGGCCTTTTCTCCCCAATAGAAGGCTCACACAATGGAAGGGTGACAGCCACTTGTTTTTCCAAATGGTCATATGTGCCGTCCATCCAAGTGGGTTCAGCTGCCACTCTCCTTGTATCCCAGTAGTCTAACCACGAGGTTAAGAGAAGCATGTGACACCGGCGTTTGGTACAGACTCTCTTCTTGCATTGAGGGCCTTCATACCTCATCAATGTCTACATTCTTCATTACTAAACAACATTTAAGATTGCCTTGAATCATCAGGTACTAAATTTAAATCTAAGAGTTATGTCTGGCATCTTTCCAATTAGGAAATAGAACCTAGTAAACTAGTAGGAGACTCGGGGTTGAGTGATCCTGAAGAAAGCCAATGAAAGCCTCTGTCACCATTTTAAAGGCCGAAACTTGACCTGAGCAGACGTACGAAGAAGGTGTTGTAATGAGTACCAACTTTCTTCCACTCCTGTATTTGTCTGTAATCTTGTATTATACTGGTCAACTCTGAGAAAATAAACCTGTTTTGAAATACTGCCCCAATACGATCGTAAAATTAGCAGCAGCCTGTCATTGCCCACTTTCCCGATGCTAATATTTACCATTTGCAAAGGCAGTAACTGTCGTGAGGTTTTGCACTTCTAGCTTCCTTTGCCTTGTGATTTGCAAGGAGAGCGCAGAGGCCGTGTGTCAATCGGTACCATGAAGTTATTAGGTAGAAATAATTACATATTTAGTGCTTAATTCTGTTCGACAGCCCGCAATTAAAAAAAGTTAACCTGCACTTCATGAAAACTGCTGGGGTGTATTTCAGAAACTCAACATCTCCTCTCTCCTAACAAGAATCATACTTTTCTGCGCCAAAATATTTTCCAATCGCTTTTATAGACTGAAGATCCTACAAGTAAATCGCGTTTAGTCTAGCAAGTAAAATGTTCTCCTAAACTTGCAAAATGTATTTATTTCTAATGGTGTTTCACTTTGCTTTCTGATCAAGCACCATTTTTTTAGTAGCCTCTGCTGAAAGTGAAAGCAGTTTTGCTATAGTGTGTGTATGGTAATCATGTTTTCTAAACAATTATATTATTATAATACACGCACATAAGGGTATTTTTATTTTTTTTATTTTTTTTAAAGTTTTGGCCGCATGGCTATTATTAGTGCAGCATGTGCAGTGGCACGGGAACTCACACATATATGGCTATATAACTAGAGGGCAGTATGCCAGGTTTCCATGCTTACGTTAAGGCCCATGGCAATCTTGCTGTGACACTAGGTCTTACTACTGTATTGCTCTAAAGACGAGTCTCCCATTTATTCATCTCTGCTCCAATCGGGAAAAAACTCCATAAACGTCAGTATTAGGTAGGTGTTGCAGTAGACACATCAATGCATAAACCAATGGGTTCACATTGAAATAAACTGTCCAGATTTATGATGCTTATGGATTGTTTTGCTGAATAATAGTGAGATTACATTAACTCGTTACGACATGAATGTCATTATATATATATTCATTATAAATCCGGCAACAAGATGAGCTTGTTTTTGTGGCCATTACAATCATTGCACTTTTTAAACGAAGCTTATTTGAGGCATGAAATAATCAGTTTAGTCAAATGTAGTATTTCGTTTTTTTCTGAGCAGAGCAGGTAGTGCCAAATTGCAGTGTGGCCCTTTGATGTTGCTCTGTATGATTTCATAAATTATGGATGTACTTAGACATAGTTTTGGCACCCAAGAAATGACACCTCAATGAATGTATTAAATGGGTGCTATCAGCTTTACATCTGTATTGATTTCACATTATTTAAATTAATACAAATATATTTTTCTGCACTTAAAGATTTATTTAAGACGTATTTTAAAAGTGTATTCTTGACATTGAGGTTTGAAAGTAATGAATAAGAACGCTTGCCAGTTTTCCTGTATGCCAGATATTTTTTTCTCCACTGTTTGAATGTTTGTGCTCTCTTCAAATATGTTTCAAGAATATAATGAATATTTCATGGTTACATGTAAAAAAATGTTTAATATTAAGCACAAGATGATGCTATAGATTCAGTATGTACTACGCCATTACCGATTCTTGATATTCAAGCATTTTTAAGTTAGTGTTTGCTTCTTTTGTCAGCATTTCATTTCATAAGTAACTTGTTTTTGACCTTTTTTCTTTTGTGTTATGTTTCCCTGATTTCTTGTAGTTTAATGTTGATCCTGTTCCATTTATCCTGTATTTTTATGTCCTTAGTCCATCAGCATGCGTTTTGTATCGTTCAATAAAATTTATTTTAAGCTCACGTTGTTTTTTTGATTTGTCTTCGGACCACATTTCGCTTGGCTTGTTAAAACATTCATGATCCTACATAATAAGTATTATATATATGTGTGTGTGTGTGTGTGTGTGTGTTCGAAGCGTGTGTGGCCATAGATGCACTTGTCGTTCATACTCCTGCCATGTAGTGTTAGGCCCAGACTTTGCAACTTGTTTTTCTTCAAAGTAATTCTGGTTTTCACGATTTGTTGTAACTCCACCCTTGGCAGATTATGCACCAGCACACTGGTTTCACCTCTGTTTGTTTTCTACCTCCATCTGACTGAAACATACAGGAAGGCTGCTCTGATATGGATGTGTTTTAATACCAGCTCTTCCTTCTTGATTGCAGTGACTCACTCCTTCGAACACTGCAACATAAACATTGGTACTGCAATTATGAAAACATTCTTCTGCATCAGGTGGGGGACTTTGATTCCCGTGGTCACATTCTGGTACTCCTTGACTCACTGTGACCTTGAGACATCATCTTTGACTAGTATCGTCAATGTGGATGGTTCTTGAGGAATGCACCTAAGGCAAGGATATGGAACATAGACCCTTCTAGTTCTGCCTTGGCTATGTCACCAAGTATTATCACTAGGTGTCCAACCTCTACCTCTCTCCAGACCATATGGAGATTTCCTGCAAAGCTTGCCTCCCCTTCCTCTACAAGAAAATCCTAAGGTACCAGATTGAAAGAAGGTAGGCCCACCACAGGGTGCAAAGGCAAGCCATATCAGAGATGCCCAGCATTTATGAGCCAAAGATCTGCTAGGTGCTGAGGAAGAGGAATCTGTGCCCTTTAGCATCCCGTCATGACAGACTGAAGAAAGTCCAGGAGCCATCTTCTCCAAGGGCTCAGACGTCAAACACGAGGTAGATTTCCTCGAGCCAGCAGCAAAACACATCCCGGTATCTGTGCCGAAGACCCAGTCGACTTCAAATGCTTCCTCTCTGCCGCAGGGTCAGTCTTGAGGCCCAAAACGCCTGTTGACAGAGGCAAAGCACAGCTTCCACTGGATTCGGGTATCAACCCCTGAGTCGAGCTGCAAATAACAGAACCTTAGGTTCTGCTCTTCTGACTGCGACCCCTGGATTTGAGAGACTGGGTGGATGTCTGGGAACAGCCATGCACTGAACTGCACCATGCTTAGACGTTGCCTCGGCGCAAGGCTCCGAAAAGCCACATTCAGAGGTGAAACCGTTGCCAAAAGCGTTTCCACTGGCAGCAATAAAACCGGCACTGGCACATCCCTCGAGCTGAAGTAAGACACCCAAAAGGGCAGCCTTTGATAAGCTGTTAGGGAGGGGTCCTGGATGCAAATCAAAAGAAGTTTTCTATCCACCGGACATAGGCAAAATTATTGCCAAACCTCTGGCTTCAGGGCTCATCTGGATCATTAAAAAATGCTGTCTGTCCTTCAAGGAGGAATTAGGACTCTACCCTTCCAGATCACAAAGTCTCAAAAGGGTCAGGCATTTAGTTGCTGATCCTACACCATTACCACCAGTGCCACACACACCTCCTCCTATAACACCACTACTTCCACATTTTTCTCCCCCAGACCCACAGGACACTGACTAAGAGCTGGGCAGTCTGTACTACCCACAGGCCACTTAAGACAATACGTTTAGGCCCTAGGTGGGAGGTGAAGTCTTCAGAGGACTACGTGGTATACTCCCAAGATAACCCCAAGAAGAACTATATATCTGCCCCTAACAGTGCAGCTTTTGTTCATATACAGATTACCCCCTGACTCCCTGGTTGTTCACACAGCCTGTAAAAGGGCTTGAGCATAGGCTAAATGGACTGATGCAGCTGGGAAGTGGATAGTGTGTGGGGCAGTCACTCAATGGCACATTGCAAACTTGGTGGGTCTCCTCTCCAGGTATGACCAATTCCACTGAGAGGGAATGGAGGACCTCTTAAAGTACCTACTAAAGGCCCATCATAAACTTGTGGCAGGAGTTGGTGGCAGAGGGGAAAAATGTCAGCACTGCTAATAGTAGATGTACCCTCTGTGCTGGATATGGCCGCTAGAGGTATAAATATTAGCACCTCCTGCGCGCCATGCCTGGTTTAGGGTGTCAGGGTTTAGGCCTGAGATGCAGCAGTGTCTCTGGAACATATCTTTTAATGTCAACTAGGTGCTTGAAAAGACCAAGAAGGATACAAATATTACCAAATCCAAGGGTGCCTTTCAATTCGCCAGTCCCAGACCTGTTTTTTCAGGCAGCCAAGCAGGGTTGGGGAAAAACGTGCAGCCTCAGGCTAGAAACTCCTGTGCCAACAGCACCAACAATTCCTTCAGAACCCCTAGCAACCCAAGACATTCCAAAGAGGGCCCTATAGGGCAAATGAACTTGAGAAGTTCAATGGTGACTCAGCAAGTGGGCCTCCGCTGGCAAACAGCGACTCTCCGTTCCTTTCCCCTGACCATGTCACACCTTTGGGGGAAGAAAGAATGCAAAGACAAGGTGATGAATGGAATGCTTGAATTAATCTCAGCCACTGATGAACTGGCATGTGGGCCAGTGTAATTATAGGTGGCTGAGATTAATTCAATCATTCCACCCACCACTTTTTGTATACGTTAGTGTGTCATCCTAAGTGGGATGGGTATGCCCAGACCTAAGCCCTGTGCACACCGTGTCTCTGGAACCAAGCTGTACCTGGCTGATGAGCACATAACAAGAGCAAAACCGGTCCTGGATTGCTGGGTGGATTGAGATTCAACCCTGAGTAATTATCAGTGGGTGAGATTAATTCAAGCATTTTTGTATACTTTATGGGGAAGAATGAGGCACCTCCTTACTCAGTTGGTAAACATCACCTCAGACCCAAAGACTCCCTCCATTATGCCCCAAATTCCACACAGTCCCTCCCAACATGCCACCCCACCTTCATGTGCTTAGTTGAGACCACCTTCGCTTTCTGGAGGAAGAGGTTGAAGTGCTCTTGGAAAAGGACGCCATAAAACCACTACGATTATACCAGTGTGGAGCAGGGGTGTACTACCTGTTTTTTTTGATTCCCTAAAAGGACAGTTTGCTCTGGCCAAATGTCTACCTGTGAAAATTGAAGTTCATCCTCTCTAAGTGCTCTTATGTGGTCACTTTACCAAACATAATCCTGCTGCTGTGCCAAGGCAACTTCATGTCAGCCCTAGATCTCAAAGATGCATACTTTAACATCCTGATCCACTCAGTGCATTAACAGTACCTTTGGTTTATAGTGAGTTGTCAGCACTACAAGTATGAGGTTTTATCTTTCGATGTCACTACAGCACAGAGGGTCTTAATAAAGTGCCTAGCCATAGTAGCAGCACACCAGCTCTGAAATGTGATACACATCTTTCCATACTTAAACAACTGTCAGATCAAGAGCCACAGCAAACAACAATACCTAGCACAGATTCAAACAGCAGTGTCCCTACTTCAGAGCTTGGGTTTTACCATCAGTTCAAAAAAGTAACCTCTTCAGCTGCAGCTGTTATAGTTCTTCCTCAGCTCAGTTTTAAATGCAGTAACAGGCAAAGCATACCTCCAATGAACAGAGGGTGCTGGTATTGCAAAAGTGCTCCCTCTTTTTCAGACACATCGTTTCACCACTGTTCGCACTGTCATAAAATTGTTGGGAATGATGGCATCCGCTACACAAGTGCCTCTGGGGGCAGTAGGCACAGGTGGAAAGTCTTTGGGAGGATCTAGTGTTGGTAACAACCAGGGCTCAGAACTCTCTGCTTTGGTGGAATAGAACCAATCTTTTGTTGGGCAGGCTCTTTCCTGACTCCCTTCTTCAGGTGACCATTACATCTCTCGTAGGGTGAGAAACTCACATCTGTGAGATAACTGTCCAAAGCACCTGGACCCGTCAGGACCAGGGACGTCATGTAAACTACCTGGTGCTGCTGGCCATCGGAATAGGCCACATTTCTCTATGCTTATACTTGACCTAAGTTGTGGGGTACCTTCTAAACAGACACCACTCGTCTCTTTTTAATGTTCCAGTCACAAGGCCTTCATTTAGACTTCAAATAGGGTAATAACTCCACACTTCCTTCATCTCTGTGCAACTTCATTGTGGTCATCACATGACTCACGGGCCCTCCAATTTAGCTCATGAACTTATTTGACCTATAGATCTTGTTCTGGAAGGTGGCTTTCCTAATTGGATTCACTCACTGAGCAGCATTAGTGAGCCCCAAGGTCTTAACAGTACAGTAACCATTTATAAAGTGTAGCAAAGGTGGGATAATTCTTGGGACCAATCTCAAATTCTTGCCCAAGGTTGTTTCACCTTTTCATATGAACCACACCATTGAGCTGATCATCTTCTTCCCACAGCAGGGTCTGTAGCGGGAAGGACCCTTTACACTCTAGCTGTTGAGGTCTCTCCTATTACATTGATAGAACCAAACCAGTTAGAAAGTCTTATCAACTTTTTGTGGCCTTTGCCAAACCCCACATTTGACTGCATCATCTCTGAAGCTGACATTATGATGTGGAAAGTTAAGTTCATCCAAATTTGCTATGTCAATGCCAAACACACAATCCCAGTGTCCCCTAGAGCCCGCTCTACATGCAAAAGAAAGGGTGCAACCTTTTTTCAAGGTAACACCCATACAATGAATACCTGCAAGGCTGCTACTTAGTCAATGGCACCCACCATCACCAAGCATTATTGTGTAGAAGTTCCAACATGTCAACATTCTTTATTAGGCCAAGCTATCCTCAGAACAGATTTTCACACATCTGCATCATCTGCTTGCTAGCCATTTCTTTGGTGAGGGACTGCTTTATAGTCTGAGCTGAGCATGTGTATCTACAGCAACACATGCTACGAACAGAAAATGTTAATTACCCTGCAACCATATGTTCGTAGTTTGTAGTGCTGAACATTCATATATGGCCACCATCCACACTGGACGCCATGGATAGTGACAGATGATTCTGTGTCTTTTTTCTCCCTTTATTATACCCAACACACTTTGTCTTCAACACAGTACTCCACTTACACCACTTAAACTACTCGCCCACTGAGGGGAAACACTGAATTAGAGCCAGTGTACTGGCACATTGTGGCCCACGGTGGAGGTCTTGTGACTCAGACGACTTTGAAGAAAAGTACGTCGTAAACATCCAGGCCCAACACTAGATGGCAGGAGTATGCAGAGTATGTGAACCTACAGCCACACATGCTATGGACAGATGGTTACGGTGTAACACTTTCTCTGTGTATATCCACACAAACCATGTATGTGTTTGGTTGCACTACATGAATAAACACATTGTTGCATGAAACACTTTAGTGCGATATCCTCACTACTGGATGCTCAATAATTTGCAAGCTTGTGTGGGGTCTTCAAACCCACAAGTTGCACCAATATCACATGTGCTGCAAAGAGGATTTTGTGTGTGTGTGTGTGTGTGTGTGTGTGTGTGTGTGTGTGTATACATATATACAATTGTATCCATCTTCCAGTACGGCCAAACTGAGTAGAGATCTTCTAGCATATCATAAGTGACATCTTCAGGGTATATTCTGTCAATGAAGAGAGCCCTAGCTAGATTTATTTGCCACTGTCAAGAACATGTAGTGTCAACAGTTTTGTGCTTTTGAGTATCTGTGAGAGCACTCATTGGTAGATGCTGCATCTTCTGCCCTGTCTTCTGAAGGAGCTCAGAAACAACAGGGCCTGAGTAATCTTAATTGCCTCAAATTGGTCCAGGAGTTAAGGTACCTGGATGCCTGTGCATGAGCATCTGCCCTCCGAGCAGGTTACCACTTTGGGCATCCTGGGGCCTTTGAGGGCCTCCTGTCTGTGCAGTGAGGCAAGGCCCTCTATCTGAACCATCGCAAACTACACCTCCATGCGTGGAGATTGAGAAACAGCAATTGACAGCATTAGGCTTGCCATCTCAAGTGGTAGGTGTCATTCACGAAACCAAAACAAAACCCTTTCGCACTGGGTGCTGGGACAAGCCAGGACACTGAGCCCTTACAAGGAAAATTGTTGAACATCCTTTTATTTTTTCCCAGCCAGACCTTGCAGTGGGTACTGTAAAAGGTTATTTGTGAACCCTTTCAGCCTTTCTATGTTTGTTGGATTAACTATCCTTTTGCAGCGTAAAATACTACCTTGTTGTAGTTCTCAAAGGTTTACTTTCCCACCCATGGGAGATCCAAGTGAACTCTGTTCAATTTCACCAGCACTGAATGTGAAAGAAAGGTCATTGTAGTTCTGCAAAACCTCACTCAATACATAGTTGAAGTGAAGTCATTGTTTTTGGGTTACTAACAATGTCAGAAAAGGGATCAGGGCCACTGCAGTAACAGTAAACTTATTTCGCTCTTCACAGTATCACACTCACAATACTAAGAAGAACAGACAGGGCGTAACTGTGTCTAATTACACCTAAAATAATCAGAAAGGATATTATAAAAACAGCAAGAAGCCACATTGAAAATAACAAGAATAAAATTAACATATCTGATAGAGGCTTCTAGCTGCAGATTTCTTACTTTAGAATATTCCCCAGGCATGGCATCAGACTGGATCCAAAAGATTTTCGAGCAGTACTCCTGCGCACCAGTAGTTGGCATTGTTCAGCTCCACGTGGCAGTCAGTGCCATCCGCACCGGAAGCGACATGCGCAGTACCTATATAGGTGCCACCTCAGGGCGCTAATGTCAGTTCTTTCCTATCTGTTCCAAATAACAATGATCCAGTCTGAGCTACCCCTCAGTTACTGCTTTAACTGGCTTTTTTCAACATTCAGTCTAATGTTTTTGAGATTTTTCGCCTGGTGTGAAGGATGTCACAGAAAATGGCTGGTTTCAAACCATGTGGGTGCTGTCACAGGCAAATGTCGGTTACAGACAACCCACTTGGTGTTTTTGTGATGTCTGAAGCAGGACCACGACACCAATACCTGTGAGGAGTGCTGCACCATGCATCCCAAGGTGCTGAAGAAGTAATCCCTCAAGCTCCTCATCACCTGATGTTGTTCGACTCTGCGACACTCGAGGTCCCATCTGTGTGGAATTTCAGCCCTTCCTGAAGTTCGTCTTCATAACGAGTAATCGTGGAAGTCCCAGAGACACAGAAAATCCCAAGAGTTGAAGCGATATTAGACTTTGCTGCTTCCATCGAAGTCTTCTGACGAGACGCAGAAGTGTGTGACCTCCTGGCCCACACCTAAAACCGGATACGCTCTGCAATTCCCCAATTTTACTTGGAGCTGGAGCTACCCCTGCCCAGCTAAAGCCTTTTTATGATGCCAGCACCTCATATTTGGGTGGCCCAGCCACTCTAGAGCACTTTCTGGGCCAATAGGCCCTGGAGGGGCCCTCACTGAATCAACACTGGTGGATCTGCCCTCAGCGTAAGTCGAGCCCCAAAGATCCCTGGCTGGATCTGGAGCAGCTTCGGCAAGACCAACACCTTCCTCGTCCCATGCGCCAGTCCCTATGCCCCCGACGCACATAGGTGGGGCATCCCACATTGTTATTCCAGACTCCAAAGTGGAGAAGCACCATCTGACGCCGACTCTGAACTGGTTCATGCTCACCGGAACGGAGCCAGTGCCTTATTTATTTGACAGGCCTAGTGAGGGAGACGAATGGGAGGGGTCTATTTACACTTATGGTTACCAGTTCCCTGAAAAATAGCAGGAACAGTACAACTGGCATGAGGAAATGAGGAATTGCCAGAGGGCAGTGGGTTAGACACCTCACCCCACACTGGCCTGGTCTCGTCCTACAGTGGCTATGGACGAGGGAGTGTATTTTGCGACGGTGCGGTCAAGATAAACATCTTGACAGAGGTGCTTTAGCCAGGATTTTCCCTTCTTAACTTACGGATGTCTTACTGGGGGCCTGGTCCATGCCCTGCACAGGATATGCATAGACCAACTGCCTGCCACCTTTGCCCTGCCCCTGAGGATCCCAGTTTCTTAACTCAGCACCACCCCACCTCTCCCGGAGAGCTTGGTAGTCCAAGCCTCTACATCCAGGTTTAATCCCGGTGTGTTCCCTACCACTCCACCAGATAGGGTAACCAAAGGGCTGGACACCTTTGGCAAGAAAATGTTCTTTCCCGCCAGCCTCTATCAGATAAAGCATTACCGAAGGGAAGTGACTTGTTCTTCTATAATGGTAAAAAATTAATCTAAAAGCCTAACGCCCTAAAACCTACTTCTGTGCGCTACCTAGGAGAGCATGTAGTAGAGTAACATGGAGGCTAGCATTTCTCTGGGAAAAGCAGCACACTGCATACCCTGTTGACAGTTCAGTTTGTTGTTACTGAAAAATCTGTGGAAAAGCATTCCTTGTGAAAGGCATACATGGTGTGGTAAAAGCTTCCCTCAGGTACTTGGCTGCTATCAGCATCAGGCAAGATGCATCATTTTTCTGAATGCCGGCAATAACCTAGTCTTTGGGCGGTATCTTGTAGGATATAGGAAAATGTGGGGAGCAGGACCTCTTTACCTTTGAGGTTGAGTGGTGTTCCTTAAATACTAAACATTATCAGAGATAAAAACATCTGGCATAATTTCAGAAATGTGATACATAGATTATGGGCTCCAGAGAAAAGGTTCTAGACATATCTTTCAGATTATGGGAGACAAGGGGATGTCAAGTTAAACTACTCCTCTTTGAGGAATTATTTAAGGATGTTTCTTGATGATCCTGACAGGAAAACCTGTACCATCAGGTGTTATTTCTGGATCATTATCAGAATAACTTGACACTCTCTCAGTTCTATGAATGCTAAGGGTGGACGACATTCATGTTATTGTTTATAACAGAAACAACTGTAAATTGAAAAAATCTGGTAGGATTGTTGCCTGAAAAGGAGTTGGGACTTGACCAGAATCAAGTAAGACCCTAGAGACTTTACGTCACTAGTTCAAATCACCTGCCAGCTTACAGAAGCATAGCTGAAAATTATCTGGATCCATTCTGGTGCCTGGGGGGATAATCTAAGGTGATGGAATATCCACCAGAGAAAGAGTTAGTAGTGTTAAGTAACTTACCATAGTATAGTATAACTAACTGGATAAATCAAAGTTTACTGCCTTTTCGATTGTATGTTACAATCATTTTAGAAAGGAAAACAATGGACCTATTATTCAGAAGGCCTGTTTTTTTGTTTTTTTAGCACTGTTTAGATTGAACCCCCTTGTGCTCAGCATGAATAACATTTTCTATACGTTGTACGAATGATAGTGTCTGAATTTAGTATACTGTTTAATTCCATTGATGATGCACCTGGAAGACATTATCAACCATCAGTCTTCCATTGTCATGGGCTTGTCCCCACAGTCCACTATGATAATAAATAGCACATTACACTCAGTGGATCTGCAGTCATCTTATATGCCTGTTTCACACATAGTTCTAGCTAAACACACATTTAAGAGGAACTCGTGGTTTTTCAAAATGTGTTTTTTAAATAAAACAGTTAGTTGATTAATGCCATAATAGGGTGTTGCTTTTGCAGTATGTATAAAAGGTATGTCCTTTCATGAGGTGTGCATCGCACTTTTATCTCATTGTGGTTGTTATACCTGGTGACGGAGTGTATGTCATGTCACTGCGATGCTAAAGGAGATCACTGGCAAGCCGTATGATAGAACATCATACTGTCATCTGCCCTTCGGTGGTGTATGTGCAGTGGCTACACTGGTAATAGGTATTAACAGAATTGGTTAAATATAATACATCAATAGAACAAAGGGTCCACTTTAAGATCTGGGGGATAAACACCTTAGAAAATCCAACCAAAGTGTTTTAAAAAAAAGAGAGAAACACACCAAGCAAGGCTAAGTGAACACATTCTGTCCTGACACTAGCAAGGGAAAATGCCTTGCAGTTTAGGTGACTTTTAATAAATACATTGATAACATTGTCTTTGGGTACTAGTGAAATAAAACATTTATAGTAACGAATTATCATGGTAGTTGATGGTTATTAGGCTGTCGTCTAAGATGTTGACTGCTCTGTTTGTTTAATCAATATTAGTATACAGCCAGTTTAAACCACCAAAAGTGTTGTTTTGAATACATGTACTCATGTTCTGTTTGTCATGCCTGATTTATGGCTAACAGCGCCACCCTCTAGAGGGCAGTCACAACAAGCAATTGTAATGCAATGGGTCTCGCGTTTGCTCGAATTAGAGCCATTAGCGCCGTAAACTCCTAACCGGACTTTTCTTGCCACATAAACTGAAAATGAAAAGATAAACAGTTTCACATAAGCAAGCCGACGGCCGCCATGAGCCCGAAGTCAACACACAAGGAAACAGAAGTTGGCTTGCAGTGACACCTATCAGCAAAAGTGCAATTATCCATCTAAGCGGCAAAAGTGCAAATATGTATGTAACAGGATCAATGTCATGCAAAGTGCTCAACTACTGCCCAGCGAGATCACACTGCCTATGAAATAAAGAGAAAAAGTAGTCTAGAAACCATACGGAAAACATCAAGCCTCATATGCTTTCAGTAGTTGGTCGGTGCACACGAGGGCTAAAGACTGGAAAAGGCACGACGTATGCATGGCTTTCACTAATCAAATCAAGCTAATTTTAAAAGGCAAGCCACCGAACCAACCAAATTGATGGGCGTGGTTACAAGCCTGTAGACAGATAACAACAGGGACAGAGCGCTTTGCACGCTCAACCCTAAAAAGGGCCTAATATCAGGTAATGCTAAAACTAAAGAGGGCCTTATTCACAAAGGTACTTACATGTAGTAAATATTGGAGTGCGGAGTCTCATTCACATTCACAACACTCATTCTCGCGTTCACCACAACACTCATACTCTCATTCACTCCACCATTCATAGACACATACACTTACATTCATACATGCACACGCACACACACACATATGCATTCATACACGCATACACACACACATGCACACACACAGAGAACACCCACTCACACAGGCACACACAACACCGTGCCTCCCCTCTCCCCTGTTGGACGCCCGACTTACCATGTCCGGCGAGGGGGTCGTACGGCAGGGAACAGGAAGGGGCACTTCGACCGCTGGCAGCGCCCCACCATCAGGACACCGCCAGGCCATATTACAGGTTGTAATACGGCTGGCAGAGTCCTTTTGGCGGGGTGGGGCTGGTGGTCGATCCACCCCTGCACCTCTGCCCGCCAGCAAGACTACTGCTGGATTTCCACCCAAAACGTGGCAGAAATCCAGCCGTACTCGTAATATGGTGTGCGGAAGTCCGCCAGCACTGGCAGTCGTCTGGCACCCGTGGCTTTGGTGGTCTTGGTAAAAGACCGCAAATGTCATAATGAGGGCCTAAGTTACCACCGAAGACAGAAACTGACATTTGACCTTGTTCTTTAAATGCACAGCAAATGTGATGAGATATGAGCAAAATTTGCAGGCCTGTTTACAGAAAGGGAGCGCTCGGAAGGATACTGTAAGTAAGGGTTGGGCAAGGAAAGGGACGAACTCAGGCTGCAGAGCCTAAAACAAATAAAGCCAGCAAATTGAAAGCAACAAAATGTGATTTACAAACCACAAAGCCAATTACAAGCAACGGGCGGAATGCATTCCCAAGGAAGCTCTATGAATGTACTTAAAGTGTCAGCAGTGGGATTCTTTGTGGGGAAAGTCCAGTATTTTAGTCCAGTCTGTACCTTGCAGAGGTCTGCCACATCAGTCACCCAGGTAGTATGACGAGAAGACCGGGAGTGGTCTCAGTGTTGCAGGAAAGGTGTGTACACCCATTCTGTCAGTTTGCTACCAGCTCCTCTGATGTAAAGCTTCTGGCACACCTCATGTAGGGTTAGTGCTAGGTGACAGACATGAAATAGAGCATTTAAGGATTGTTTAAGGTGGTTGTAAGTAAGGAGTTGACTGGGGTAAAGATGGTAGTCTGCCACAAGGGTTTGGAAATTTAGTAGCTCACTGTCCAGAAACAAATATCCCAATTTTAAGACACCTGCAGCATGCCACTGATGGATTTGCTCTGAGCACAGCCGTCCTGTGCGAGTTGGAAGGCTTAGCAAAGGTAGTGCAGGAGCACAGCCCTTCTTCGTGTCAGTGAGTTTACAGGTTCTAGCAAGGCAAGTGAAAGCTGTGCATGATAGCGCCGGATGGTGATCTGTAGAATAGAATGGTCAGTAGGAAACAATGAGCAGTGCAGAAAGCCCTCCTTAAAAGTCTTTACATTCTCATGCAGGGGGGGGGGCAGAAAGCCAGCAAGCCACCCATTGTACCTGTGCAGCTGAATAATAGCATTCTAAGTACAGAAGATCTAATCCACCCGCAGTCACCGGCTGCTTTAGAGTGGAAAGAGCTACCTAACGGTTCCCCAGCGAGCAAATCAGATGTGTTGCATGTCTGAAGAAGGAGAGAAGGACGAGCATGGGAAAGTTTGCAAAATTATAATATCATCGGGGTAGCACGCCATTTTCACTAGTGCCACGTGGCCCACTACAGAAAGCAGAAGAGAAGACCAAAAAGCAAACTGGGCTCAGAGGGACTGTGACGCTCTTCTGAGATTTCCATCCTGCAAATCAGTGGGAGAATGGTAGATATTAATCACTAGGTTTTGAAAGGTAAATGGTTCCTATTCAAATAGTGCTATGTAGAAAAGAGTAAATAAATGCACTGATAACATAGTGAGGCATGGCCTCTCTTGGGTGTGTCTGTTCTTGAATATTTATCCTGAATTGTGAACCTTTGTCTTGAATTTTTGTCCTGAATTTGTATCCTTTGTCCTGAATTTTTTACAATCCTGTCCAGAATTTGCCTCAATGCTAAGTGGTCACCCTACTTCTGGGTCTACTGCATGTTGTTTATGAATGCCTTTCACTGAAAAGTTTAGAGTGTTTACGCAGATTTAGGGGGTCATTCCGACCCTGGCGGTCATGGACCGCCGGGGACGGAGGAAGCACCGCCAACAGGCTGGCGGTGCTTCAGGGGCAATTCTGACCGCGGCGGTAAAGCCGCGGTCAGAAAAGGGGAACCAGCGGTTTCCCGCTGGTTTTCCCCTGCCCCAGAGAATCCTCCATGGCGGCGCTGGGGATTCCGACCCCCTTCCCGCCATCCTGGTCCTGGCGGTAAAATCCGCCAGGAACAGGATGGCGGGAAGGGGTGTTGTGGGGCCCCTGGGGGCCCATGCACTGCCCATGCAACAGGCATGGGCAGTGCAGGGGCCCCCTAACAGGGCCCCATTATGATTTTCAGTGTCTGCAAAGCAGACACTGAAAATCGCGACGGGTGCCACTGCACCCGTCGCACACCAGCAACTCCGCCGGCTCCATTCGGAGCCGGCTTCATCGTTGCTGGGGCTTTCCCGCTGGGAGGGCGGGCGGGCTGCCTTTTGGCGGTCGCCCGCCTGCCCAGCGGGAAAGTCAAAATGACCGCCGCGGTCATTTGACCGCAGTACGGTTTTTTGACGGTCTCCGCGCCGCCCGCCGGGGTCGGAATGACCCCCTTAGTGTGTCTTCCTATTGCAATTTGCTAATTTTGTGAAATAGCTGGAGAGCTGTTTTGATCTGGAAACATTTAATAAAGGAGTGTTTGTTGCAGTTCCAGCATGACTTCATCAACTTGCTGACCCATGGTATTCAGTTCATAAGTAAAGGGATACCTGTGCCCACGGTTCTTTAGTTCCCTAAACCCCATTACTAGTGTCACAGATGCCTTCTTCTAGAACTTTTGGTCATCGAATTTTTCACTTTTTTTTTTCTTTTTAAGTTTCGCCTAGACTGCACATGCGCTGTGTCTTCGAAAATATTTGTTTTCTGTCATTGGACGTAGAGATCGCCCATTACTTGCTCATGGTCAGTTTCATTGTCACTCTAGTCTGTTTGCTTGTTTTTGGTCAGGTTCCATAACCTTCCTTTCTCTTCATGTGTTTGTCCCTCCCATGGAGCATGCCCACATTACTAGTTTATTTCCACTGTTTATTTGTATAGGCACTATTTTTCTTTTTGTGTTTAAGTACTTCTAACTCTGTTGAACATCTTCCTGTCCCCACCTGCCCCTCCTTCTGTTGATGCCGGTGCTGCATGTCCCACCTGTTGTTGCTTGTCCCACCCATCCACACTCCCTCATTGGTTGTTTGCCCCATCCCACCATCCACCCTCCGTCTGTAGCTGCTTGCCCCCCAACCCATCCTCTCTCTGTGGTTGCCACGGAGGTAGGGCGGGTGGGCGGGGCCAAGGAACCACGGAGGTAGGGTGGGTGGGCGGGGCCAAGGAACCACGGAGGTAGGGTGGGTCGGCGGGGCCAAGGAACCACGGAGGTAGGGTGGGTGGGCGGGGCCAAGGAACCACGGTGGTAGGGTGGGTGGGCGGGGCCAAGGAACCACGGAGGTAGGGTGGGTGGGCGGGGCAAAGGAACCACAGAGGTAGGGCAGGGGCCAAGGAGCCACAGAGGTAGGACAGGTGGGCGGGACCAAGGAACCGGAGGTAGGGTGGGTGGTCGGGGCCAAGGAACCACGGAGGTAGGGCGGGTGGGCGGGGCCAAGGAACCACGGAGGTAGGGTGGGTGGGCGGGGCCAAGGAACCACGGAGGTAGGGTGGGTGGGCGGGGCCAAGGAACCACAGAGGTAGGGCGGGTGGGCGGGGCCAAGGAACCACAGAGGTAGGGCGGGTGGGCGGGGCCAAGGAACCGCAGAGGTAGGGCAGAATAATTGCAAAGATCTGCAATAACTTAGTAAAACAAGCTAACCCCAAGGACATCATCAGCTACCTTCCCACCACCCACTCAGACACAAACCTAACCAACTGGAGAACACTTACCGAAGAATACGCCACTTCAGTCAAGAAAACCGTCCACTCTGCTGCCCGTCCACTCCTCGACCCCCACATCATTTCTACAACTTAGAAGGACCTTTGATTATCAAATTATTCATGCACACCGAATCCTCCATCAATTCCGCACCATTCCTGAAGACTGGAAACATGCTTCAGTCAGGGCTCTCCTCAGGAAACCTTCGGCAGACCCAACGAGATGAGCAATATCCACCCCATATCCCTTCTACCGTACCTCGCCAAAGTGACAGAGCAGGCAATCAACCATCAACTTACCAACCACCTTTGCAACTACTTTCAATTTGGCTTTTGCAGCAACCACAATATAGAGACAGCACTCATTGCCCTCAGATGAGATCTGCACCTTACTGGACCAAAGAGAAACCACCGCCTTCATACTACCGGGCCTCTCTGCTGTGTTTGACACTGTCTCTCTTCAGCCTCATCAAAAGGCTACACGCAAAGGGCCTCCAAAGTCCAGCCCTTTAATGGATATGCTCCTTCGTCACAGGGATTACACAGAGTCAGACTCCCACACTACACCTCAGAGCCCAAGGACTTGCGCTGCGGAGTCCCTCCACACCACTCGCCAATGTCATCAGAGCTCACAGATTTTCGATCATCTCCAATGCCGATGACACCCAGCTCATCCTCTCAATATCCAACACGTCCTTCACGACCATAGTCAACTTCACAAATGCATGATCTGCATTGCCAAATGGATGATAACCAGCTGCCTGAAACTCATATCAGACAAGATGGAAGTGATGATCTTTGGGAACAAGAATGTCCCCTGGTACTCCACCTGGTGGCTGTTAGAGTTTGGTCCAACACTGACCAACCACACAAGAAACCTGGGAATCATCTTAGACTACAAACTCAACATGGCCTCACAGGTTGACGCAGTCAGCTCCTCCTGTTTCTTCTTACTAAGCATCCGCAGAAAAATGTTCAAATGAATCCCTAAGAGCAGCAGGCGTACCATCACTTAAGCCCTAGTCACTAGCACACTAGACTGCTGCGACACACTGTATGCTGGAACCTCCAACCAACTTCTCCACCGACTTAAGACAATCCATAACGCTGAAGCTAGACTCCTCCTGGGCCTCCCACGTCTCACACACACCACACCACACCTCAGAAAACCCCAATGGTTGCTGACTTAAACACAAGCGCTACCAATTCAAACTCCTCAGGCATCCATACAAGGCACTGCACAAGACCAGCATACCTCAACTGCCGCCTTCACTTCCACCAACCCAACAGGCACAATACGCTCAGGCTGACTCACACATACACACACAGACACACACACCAGTATCCTCAAAAGCCGAATGGGTGGCCTAGCATTTTCCTACATCGCTCCCAAAACATGAAACAACCATCCTCCACACATCAGGTCCTCATCCTCACTTCTTGACCTCCACAAGCCGCTGACCACCTGGCTCTTCAAATAACCCCCAGCAGAGGACCTACATACTTGCTCCAGTGCCTGGATAATCTCCAGGTGATAAGCCATGCTTTATAAAAATCCAAATAACTTAACAAGGCTCAGATTGGACACATCCATTTGCTAGAACCGGAAGACAAGCAACCAAAGACCTGTTTCTGCCCTGAATGGCTGAGATTAATTAATGTATTTCATCCATCCAATTTCCTTAGATAAGGAATTGTTCTCTGCTCCTCTAGGTCAGTTCATTGGTTCATCAAGGAGAGAGTCTGAGCTTTCCCCCTTTTTTTTTTTTTTAGCAGTTCTCGCTTGAAGTTTTGTGTTGTCTCTCTTTGGGGTGAGTATATCGGTTTTGTCCTCTTTCTCCAATTCCTCATCTTGGTCTAGTTTTAATCAACTTTCAGATTATCAGACTTGTTCCACAAAATGTCTGTCAGCGCTCTATAAATACTGTATCCTTTGTACTTTCATTACCTTCAATTATTATTCAAGCTTCAAAGTACTCAACAATGTTTGTGATGTCTTTTTTGGGGGGGAAGTGCATAGGCAGGTCTTTCAGTAAAAGCACTTCATCAAGACTGTGGTGTAGGCTATTTTTTAGAGATTTCTAAATTACTTGGCTACTTGTTTGAGAGGCAAGATGCCAGTCACTTCACTTATTTTTGACCAGGTGATTCCTACTGATCCTGTAACTCACTCTGTGAGCCACAGGATCATGGGGCATCTTTTCCTTCCCCAGAAACAGACTCAAAACAGAAGTTGACTCTCCAGATTTAGATGCTGAACAGGAGACTTTTTATATTGGAAAACCATTTCTCGTTTTACTTGAATATTTATGGCTGTTCTCTAAATTCACTCCTTAAGTTTAATCTATAACACCTTTAGAAGGTTTCTCTTCCAGGCAGAGGTTCCTCTTGGTTTCCAGGAGTGTTCTAAAGTCTGTGGTTTTAGGTGCCCCTC
Organism: Pleurodeles waltl; assembly: GCF_031143425.1. NCBI lineage: Eukaryota > Metazoa > Chordata > Amphibia > Caudata > Salamandridae > Pleurodeles > Pleurodeles waltl. The sequence goes on along the minus strand of NC_090440.1, from coordinate 1,828,157,266 downwards.
TTATACCCATTTTGCCCTTTGAAGTAGGCCTACTTCAAAGGAAAGTCTGTCTTGATTGTGAAATCCTGCCTTGCCCAGGCCAGGCCCCAGACACACACCAGGGGGTTGAAGACTGCATTGTGTGGGAGTACCCCTATAAATCACACTGGGGGTGTGATTGGGCAAAACACCCACCCACCCCCCTTCAGGTCAAGGTTTACCCCCTGCACCTGATCCTCCAGTCCAGGGTCTGTACCCTCAGACGGTACCACTGCCTGGCAATCCAGGACTTCCTGGGGGGCACACCTACCCCCCACCAGCTCAGAGTTTACCCTCTGAACCTGGTCATCCAACCCAGAGTCACCACCCTGCGGCTGAACCATTGCCTGGCACACCAGGTCTTTCTGGGGGGCACACTTAGCCCCCCACTACCCCAAGGGACACACCATTCCCAAGGGCCACACAAGAGTCTGTCTGGCGCAGGTCTCCTGACCCCTGCCCATCTGGCAGAGTCTGGATTCCCCTCAACCCAGAAATGGTCTCACCAAGGTCATTCCTGGGGGGCTCTGCTCTCATGAGATGACTCCTGACCCTCCAGGTTCTCCACTGGGGTCCACAACCCGGCCCCCGACCCTCTGTCTGGACTTCTGCACCCCCTCACTAGGAGTGGTACTGCCAGACACCAGAACTAAAGCCGCCCCCCATGTTCTCCTGACACTGTGGGGTCTCCCTCAGCAGATGGCCCCACAGTACAGGCTAGGCTCCCCTCCTGGTGTTTCCTCATGGTACCCGCCAGGACCTGGGACTGGATCTCGGGCACCTTGGGCCTCAGCCCATCCACATTCCCTCTCCTCTGAGACTGGACATGGGGTCCCTCACCCATCACCACTACCCTGGGACCTACCTGGGACACTGCAATCCTTCCCTACCTCACCTGGTTGGGAAATACCTAAACCACTGCTCTCAGAAGCACCACGAAATGCCTCTTCAGATTCTCTGGTACTCACCCAGAGGTCTGTCTCCAGTGTAAGTTCCCTGGGGTCAGAGAACTCACACTCCACCAGGTGTTGGCGTAGACATATGCTCTCCAGCAATTACATCACTCAGCCCCTCACATGAATTAACCAAAGTACCCTTCACCTAACCATCCAGTGACTCAGCCTCCAAAAAGCACCCCACATCACCCTCCGGAGACTGGTGAGACAGTATCTGACTGTCCCTGACACTCAACCCACACTCTTCTGGGATGTCTTCACACTCCATAACCAGGACTTCTACCTGTGGGGAATCCCTCTACCTGTCACTGTCAGCTAGAACCAGTAGAGTGCCCCTCCCAACAGTAGGAATATAACTCCCCATGCCAGTTCCCCAATCCACCTCAGGGACCCTGTGCATCACTGGAGCTACCTCATACCCCTGAACCTCCTGGTGAGTGTTAACTCCCTCCTTCAAGTAGGGCACCACATTTCTGGGCATGTGCACTTCTTCAGTAGTACTGGATACAAGATTTTTGCTGCCACCATCTGAACTGGACTCAGCCCTCATGGCCTCCAGCTTCAGCTCTTCACAGCTCTGCTCTTGAGCTGCAATCCTTTCTTTTTTCAGGGCAAATGCTCTCTCCTCCTCAGCCCTCTCAAGCTCTGCATCTAGCTCTTCCAGGCTCTAGATTCGAGCTAGGAGCCAATTGCCCTCCTCCTCGGAGTAGTCCTCCTCCTCAGACTCATCTGGTGGTGTTGCCTGACAACGTTTCAACTCGTACTGAAACAGGGCTGACTCAAGATCCTCCCTTCTGGATTTTTTATTCACGGCCGGTTCCCTTTCCATGCAGAATGCTTTAAGCTGCCACTTTTTTTATAGATAAATAGGTGCCAGAAATTGACTTCCATTCTGCAAAGGCTTCACAACCAAAAACCAGAGTCCCAAGATATCAACAATATATCCAGGAGGACATCAGAGAACAAAAAGCAGAATCACATGAAAAGTAGTATGTGGTCATGTAGTGGTCTGCATTGAAAACAGTAATGTACACTTAATCACCGTATATTTGTGGCTGAAGATAACCATTTTGGAGCTTTCCTAACAATAATTGGTAAACCATGCGCTCTCGGCTTGTTAAACTTTATTCTTTAATTCTTTCTGGGCCTGTACCATGAATTTGGTCCCTCGACAAGAAAATGGAATTGAGAGACCACTAAGCCAACTGATGACGGCCGGCCTGCATGAGAGTATATTTAATGTCCTAAAGATGTTTTTCAGATACAGTGTCCTGAGGCCTGGCAAAGCCGGGCACACGCAAAAGGTGTGTTCTAATGACTCCTGTCTGTACCTACACAATCAACAGGAATGTGTTGGATCTTGCTGTCTCCATGAAGGGATCATATCTTTCGTTTCCATCAGTCCAAATCGAAAAAGCATGAACTGATGTTTCATCGACTGGTTGAAGGATGCTGCTAGATATTCCTGGAACCGTAATGTTTTATGTGATGTTATTACAGTCCAGGCATGCTGTCTTCTTGCCAGTTTATGTTTGTCAGAAATAAAAGATTTCATCTTAGTGACAGCATTTGCCTTCTGATAAAACTCAGTTTTGCCCAGTTTCTGCTCCCAGGCTTCTAGCAAATCTAGTGCATTAATACAGTTGTTTAAATGATGACCCCAGGTGCCTTTATCGTTTTGACACTTTTCCTCCTCAATTTCCATCCAACATCAGTTATTTAAGGTACCGATCTCTGGTGTGCCCATTCTCCAGCATAACTTGGTGAAGGCACATTTACTCTGAAATTCATAGTTTTTCAGACCCAATTCAAGGCGGACCTGGGCTGGAGATGCTGGTCGTGGTATCCGAATAACTGTTTTGTAAGCATTCGTCTGGACTTGGTTGAACAAAACTGCCTCCTTCCCCAGCATGATTTCGGCTCCATATGTAACGGTCGGCATTAGCCGTGCTGCCACGACAGAAAGCAAGTGAGTGTGCGACGGGCAGCTCAATTTTTGTTTCAGTACTTTAAAGCCATATGTCAATGAGATGGCTTTAGCTTGAGCAACAGCCAGCTGTGGCTTGAAAGTCAAGAGGTGATCCATAGTAAATCCCAAATATTTGTATGTGGGGGCAGCCTCTACCTGGGTTCCATTTATGAACCATGAAGCAGATTTAAACTTCTTATCGACTAGGCGGACAACCTTAGTTTTTCCTCAAGTTCAATTCCAGACCTTGCATTGTTATGTATGTATAAAGCGCATCAATGCTATGCTGTAGTCCGACAGGCATTTGACTGAGTAAAACAATGTCATCTGCATACTGTATGTGTACTGTGCTATTCCTTTCCTGGCCACTACTGGCTATTTACAGGTGCAAGAGCCTCGGCTAGATCTGCAAGATATAAATTGAACAACGTAGGAGCTAGTACACACCCTTGTTTTAGTCCTTTTGCTGTTGATACTCTGTTGGTGAGGTGGCCACACTCTCTAATTTTTATTGTAATTGGCTCTTAATCCAGAAAGCCTTGTGTTGTCGGGTTTCCTTCCCCTGTGTATGTCCTTCAGGACTTTTTTTTTGATTCTCTAGAAATTTCATTTTTCTGATTGCGCAGTGTTTTGTTATACCATGGCTTTTCTGCTCTGCCATACTTAACTTTGTTGTTGGTCTCTATAACCAAAATCGGGAGACGTTTTTTGATGGTAAATGTATTTATTAAGGAATCACACAAGTGCAGCCAAGCAGCGACCCGTTCTCCTGGAAGGTGATTTCCTTGTTCCTGCATACTAAGCCGGTCATTCTGACTGCGGTCACCGCCATTTGGCCGCAGCGCGGTCAAAAGACCGCGGAGGCCATTCTGGCTTTCCCGCTGGGCCGGCGGGCGCCCACCAAAGGAGCGCCCGCCGGCCCAGCAGGAAAGGCCCTGCAACATAGAAGCCGGCTCCGAATGGAGCCGGCGGTGTTGCAGGGGTGCAACGGGTGCAGTTGCACCCGTCGCGATTTTCACTGTCTGCTAAGCAGACAGTGAAAATCATGCTGGGGCCCTGTTAGGGGGCCCCTGCACTGCCCATGCCAGTGGCATGGGCAGTGCAGGGGCCCCGTGGGGCCCCACGACACCCGTTCCCGCCATCCTGTTCCTGGCGGTAAAAACCGCCAGAAACAGGGTGGCGGGAAGGGGGTCGGAATCAGCAGCGCCGCCATGGAGATTCAGCCCAGACAGGGGAAATCCGGCGGGAAACCGCCGGATCCCCTTTTCTGACCGCGGCTTTACCGCCGCAGTCAGAATGGGCAGGGAAGCACCGTCAGCCTGTTGGCGGTGCTTCCGTGGTCATCCACCCTGGCGGTCGATGACCGCCAGGGTTGGAATGACCCCCTTAATGTTTCTTTGAGCTTTTCCAATTACCTGTACTGCGGTACACTTCTTCCATTACTTTGCCAAGTCCCGGCCCCTTCCATTTCAGTTTTTTTGTATCATGAGTCACTGGGGCTGAAACTATGATATTAGTGGAGGGGAGCCGATTCCATTAATTCTGGATCTTAATGAGTTGTGGGAAGTGATCGCTCTCTGTGTGTTGTTGGCTCACCCCAGTCTCACCAAAAACACTGTTCTCAACAGGATGGGAACCCCTAAATAAAACCTTAATTGCCATAACCAATGACACAATTGTAAACATAGACAAACATTTATTTTTTTGCAAAGACTGGCAACTTTCATAATGACAAAAGATAGTAAACTGGACAGGCTAAATTCACTTATTAAGAGGGCACAGGCTCAGGTGGAGGTGGACACGACTGGAAATCGAGACATTTCAATGCAACCTCATTTTGGATAAGCTCACAGAGTTGCCACTAATCATGTCTTCAAGTGTAGCTGAATTAAAGCAAGAAACTGAACAGTTAAAAAACTGCGGGATCCCAACACATGGGCACCAAGGGACCAAACTAAAAGACAACCAACAAGGAAAAGAGCCTGATGCAGCATCATATGATAAGAAAAACCCTAAACAAGCATATTTGCATCAGTGGAAAGTTCAACCCCAAATGACAACACGGAAAGAGGTATTTTTATACCTGTCTTATCAAGAAAGAACAAAAAACATCTGAAATAAATGGGCAATAAACAAGCTATGAGACAGGGAAATAAAGATTTCCCCTTCCATAAGCACGTCAGGCACAGAGCACCTCAAGGAACGTCAACCAAAGCAATAACCAAAAGTAAACCAGGTACCACAAAGTTAATTTCTTGGAATATAGTTGGGGCTAGCAAACTGGTGCAAGATCCAAGTATGGAATCATTCTTCTGAAACTTTGACGCCATCTGCCTCTAGGAAACCTAACAAGAAAGTGAGAATCCGTTATCAGGATACATGGAATTTTCAAGCCCAGCAGAAAAGCCAAATCCTAAACGTCACGTGAAAGGAGGCTAATCAACCTATATAATAACCAGTAAAACTTTTAATTTTGATTCAACAAGCTTTGAAGCCTGCCCATATGTTAGCAATTATCGTCAAAAATTGGTCATTAGGATCACGAATAACCACTATCATAGTAATTAATATTTACATCAATCCCATTGCTGCCCAAAAACAAAATCTAATCAATGCCACAGGAAACAAATTACTAACATTAGGAGCTTCGTATGGTGACACTCAATGGATCATCATTAAGAGACCTTAATCTAAACATGGCTAATCATCATAATTGAAGCACTAGAGAAGGAGTCCAAGATCAGAGGCTGGGAATTCCACCACAGGTTTTGCACTGTATGACCATCAGCAAATGTGATCACATCCTTTCACAAGTCACGGAGGCCCTAGGGTTGAGGGCTGTCATTGGCAGCTTTCCAGAGGACTACTTATGGCCGGGGCATATAAATCAAGGAAGTCAGAGTGAACCTGGGATATACCTTCACATCAATATTTCACCACAACACAGAGCTTTCACATAGAGGTTAGGTGCAAGAGTAACTATCATCCGCAGATCACAACAGTATCAAACAACAACCAGTATGCAGATCACATGAAAAATCTTGGAGCACATGACGCAGGGAGTCATTGGCAGTGAAGTAAGATGGTTGAAATTGTCCATGAAAAATTATAAGACATGGTAAGCTGGTTTTTTAACAGTCCAAGGGGAAAACCCAGACATAGGGCCTGATTACAACTTTGGAGGAGGTGTTAATCCGACCCAAAAGTGACGGATATACCACCAGCCGTATTACAAGTCCATTATATCCTATGGAACTCGTAATACGGCTGGTGGTATATCCGTCACATTTGGGACGGATTAACACCTCCTCCAAAGTTGTAATAACCCCCATAATCTCTTACTGGAAGACTATGCTGACTTCTTTGAGAAAACAGCTGGCCCCCCATCAACGGTAGCCTCCCATGCCAGGGATCATAATAAGCAGTTGTGGACCCAGGCCTTAAAGCAACAGAGGCAGTAACTTAACAAAGCAGCCAGAAACCTAAAGTTCCAACCCGCTGAAAGCACCCACCTCAAGTCTTTTCTGGAAATAAGAAAGAAATACAAAAAGGCGATATGGGAAGCCAAGAAGACCCACATGGACGAGGAGTGAGTTGGAATTGAGAAGGCATGCAAGGCAAAAAATAGTAAGCTGCTATGGTCCGTCACTAATCAACTCTAGCGAAGGTCCGTTGGAATTTTAAATGATACAGTAACTGAGAAACAGTGGGTACAGCATATCTCCAAATTGTGCCAGAATCCGAATGCCAATGAATTATTACTGAATACACTCAGCAAGGCATCCCCCTTAAACTTTGCGGAACAAAAAATTCAAGTGAGACAATGGTCCTGCAGAAATAACTGCGCCCCTGGCCCCAATGGCCAGAATATGAAGCCTAACACACTTTAAAATAATTTTAACCAAGCACTTTTGCTTTAGATTAGATTTAGATCTAATAGAGCTGAATTAATTGTCATGTCATGTTTTGCACTTAAAAGATTTTCTGAAATATAGTACCAGGACTAGTTCATTGACTCAAGATATGATGATGTGTAGCGAAAAAAAGGAAGATGGAGGCTATAATTTCCTCAGTCCTACTTAAAGGAGAATTTGGAGCACAGTGCCTGTCAATTTTTATTACTGCTTCGTATGAATATTTTACTATTAAGATCTCTTATAGGAGTTGGGAGTGGTTTGGCTCTGGAGAACAGAATGTGTGATCATTGTTGGGACGCTTAACAAACTCTTGAGCATATTTTATTTGCCTTTCCTTTGCGGTCTTTCTTTGAAACCACTGTAGTTGAAATACGGGGTTTGTATAACAAAAGAAGCATTGCAAATATTATTTAAAACAGTGAATGAAAGGATGTGCTTAACATTTTTACATTTTTAAAATGTTTTTTAGATATGTATTGATTATGTACTTTATATTTTATAATGTGGATCTCGTTATAGATCTAAATCGTAATAAACATTGAGTTTGCAATGGGACATTGTTTCTACTGTAGTCATCTGAGTTCTCTCTGTGAGAACTACTTAATGTAGACCCCATTCCTAGTGCATTTGACATGTAAAACCTCGGACTCTGTATTGAAGCAGCATGATCTAAGCTTGTCTCAGGGAGATGTTGTCCTCGAAACGAGGCACCACATAAAAAATATAGCACGGTAAATCTGTGTCAAACCACTGTTTTTTTTTTTTGTTTAAAGGAACATTACTTAATGCACACAACACCAAGTTCTATACTCAAAATGTTAACTATTTACAAGATATCAGGTGGAATTACAACTTGGAACTCTTCGTAAGAGGCCTTGCAGATTAATGAGGGTGCAAACTGTAAGAAAATATCATAGGGGAACCTAACACTGTAATTGTAGTCTTCTGTGCCAATATTTTCATCAGCGAGCTTTAGATTGTAAAAACTTGCAATGCTCCTTTATGAACCTATTGGCAACCATGCAGAATTTCACCATCAAAAGAGTTTACAACGTGTAGGCTTGCTTAAGTTATTAAGTTGGTACTGCCTTTGTCATTGCATTTAATAATCAATAAAGTAAGTCTGTAGACTTTTAGGTGAAGATAAGTGAACACAACCATGTTGTCTCTGCCTGGAGAGATACATCAGTCATTTTAGGAAGACTCAAAGTACACATCACTTATTTTAGAAAGACTCAAAGTACACAAATATAATGAACCTTTAATCTCCCTCTGGCAGTTATAAGCATGTTCTGGCCCAAGAAAAGGGGCATAGTTATTAAATTCCTTCTTATTGCATTTGGCAGAGAATTCACAATGTAAATCCCCTTTCAGTGGTGTTAGCCATAGACTTCATAGCGTAAAACTCTTCCTGTTGTATTTATCAGAGTGGTCACAATGTAAAATACCTTCCTATTGAAGTTGTCAGACTTGGCAGTGGGAAATCACTTTCTATTGTATTTCTCAGCATTGGCAAATCCCCTTCTATTGTATTACAGGATGTGCCAAGGCAGAGACTGGGACCCAGTTGTGTCCCTTATAGGGCCCTGGAGCCTCTGCAACTCGGTTTCTCAAACTGGAGTTAGACAGGGGTCCAAGTAACCCTTATCTCAGGGTAATGATGCAAACCACCCTCAACATGACTCAGGGATGTGATAGAGGCTAGAAAATAAAAACTCAGCAGCGCAAAAAAATTATATTAAATCAATGTATTTACAGGGTTTTAAGTGGAATTGCATATTGAAACCCATTCCCAAAGGGCCTTTCAGAATCACAAAATGCAATTTTATTAATTTTATTTATTTTCACAAAATGGAGAAAAAAGTGATGTGCAAGCATGTGTGTGTTTTTTTTCTGATGGAAACTTCTCACTATAGACTCCTCACCGTCTAAATATTCTCAGGCACCAGACTTGATCCAACAAACATATAAAAGTGGTGTTCCTGTGAGCTGGTAGATGGTGACATGCCACTCCGGCTGACTCTGGAAGTGTTGAGTGGAGCTTCATATAAACACCACCCATGCACGCTAACATCAGTTCCTTTCTTTCTGTGCTCTCAGAAGCAGACCTGGAGCTCTGCTCCTCTTTTCCTTCCATCTATAAAGATGTATTTTTCTCCAGGGTTCAAATTTTGTAGGAACGGTTGCAAACAGATGTCTGTGATAGATCCCTATAAGGTGTGCCTCTGGTGTGTGGGTTTAGTGTACAACTGCAAGGCCTAAAACATCTGCACCCAGATTAACCTGAAAGCAGTCTGTGAAAGGGAAGTACTGCATGGCAAAATACTGCAAGACTCCAAGAAGGCCCCACTGCAGGTCCGAGACCAGGGTGTGGACCCGCTCGCACACCCAGTCATTTCCACTGAGGATATCCTCCATAGTCAAAGTCTTCGAGTAAGTCCAAGAAAATTATAGGAGGTCCAAGTGGAACTCACTCCTTCCTGGCAATCTCATTCTCCAGATAAGGCATAGGAGATTACAATGCCTCCTTGTCTCCCTCCCATACCTCTTAGGATTCCAACTTTGGTCCTGATACACCCAGAGTTCCTGGATCCATCAATGACATTGTAGCAGGTCTAAACCTTTCGAGAGGTCATGCTGTGTATCATTGTCATGCTTTGGGCTTTCTAGCCTGCTTTTGGGTTCAGAGGATCCACAGGAGCCTCCAGTATGGTTACCCCTGGCATATCTGCCTTGGTACCATCTATACCCCTTAAACCTGCTTCGGCATCTGTGCTGACTTCAGGGACTACCCTAAAGCCTTGAATGTTGGTATCAATACCAACGCCGCGGTACCAGAGAACTAGCCAAAACCTATTGTGGTATCTGCACCAGAGAAAGAGCCAAAACCTATTGTGGTATCAGAATTCACACTGAATTTGTCCCGCGCTCAACCAAGGCCATACCCAGGTTTTGTTGTGGCGAAGCTAATCCTCAATCCATCTTTTGCTACTGTGAGTAGGACAGCTGCTGAAGTCTTTGACCTCCAGCTCCCCACTATAGAGGTAAAAACACATTTGCTTACTGAAGTGCTTCAGCCTGACCTGGCAACGACCGAACGTTTCATGCCCTACTATAAGGCCCTCACTGACATGCTAATAAGGACTTGGGCTAAACCTTATAATGGTGCTGTGGTCAATTGAACGGTCACCCGTCACCATAGACCCGCTCCAAGCAATTATGATTTTGTAACTCTGCTTCTAACTCCAGAGAGTTTGGTGGTGCAGGCATCCACCAGCAGAGTCAACCCTAGTTCCTTTCCAATTACTCCTCCTGACAGAGAGTTCAGATGTATGGAAACATTTGTCATTAGAATGTTTTTCTCAGCCAGTCTTGCCTTGAGGTCGGTGAACACCACCTGCCTCCTTGGATGTTACACCCACTCGTTCTGAGATGTGGTTGGTGAGATCTTACAGATAGTCTCAGAATACTTAAGGGCTTTGTTGGCCCAAACCATACTGGATGATGAAGATGCAGCCAAGTTTGTCTTCCGCTCGGGCATAGACACCACTGATTGTCTAGGAAGAGCTGTTAGGACAAGCATGGTGCTTTGGTGCTACATGTGGCTGAGATCCACAGGCTTCTCCCTGGATGCCCAGGCATTCCTTAATTGACATGCCCTTTGACGATTCTCCCTGTTTGCTGAGTATTCTTTCTATGAAGCATGTACTGGAGAGCTGAGCCACATCATGCTGCTTTGGCCATTTGGTACCAGTCCGGCAATCCCCCTAAAAGTTTTGTCCTTTTTGGGGATATACAAGGGCTTTGTGCATCCACATTGTTAGCCCCCACCCCAACACACACAACAGGCCTCCAAGACCTTTCGAGGTCTAGCTTCTGATCAGTTGAAACTGTGAGCCTAATTATGAAGGTCATGATTTCTAGGGAATAAACAAAGCATAACCTTTTCCTGTGTTAGTCACAGAATCTTTTAGGAACAGGTATCCCACATAGGTGGCAGGAATTGGTGTGACCTTCACCCCTGGAGTGTGTGAAGCATAGTGCAAGAGAAACGGTAAAAAGGGGAAGAATAACAGATAGTGACAAAACGCAGAATATAAAGAAGTAAAGATTAACCATATAGAATTAGAACTGTGCACTGCTATTCAGTGGTGAATTGCATTAAATGTAAACAATCTTAATATTTAAATAGAGAGACCAACATTTCAACCATATTAGAAAATTGGTTAATCTTTGGTGCATTGAAAGTGAATAAAAAAAATTAGTCTACACTGGTAATCCCAAGCTTTTAAATGTGTTTGATGTGTAGCTATTAAAAGAACCTTATTATCATTTATCGATTTTAAAATCCCTGTATGAACGTTTACATAGTTATGCTGAGAAAGATAACCTCGTCTTTCAAGAATGATTCCAAAACTCATACTGACCCACACTCTAGAGGACAGGAGTGTGTACAGGAAACGCATATAAGAAGGCTGCACCTGGGAGGGCGTGGTTACGCAGGCCAACATGGTGGCCGCGTTTTCAATGGGCTTCGCAGCCCGCCACCAATCTGCCTGGATCCTACCTGACCGAGCAGCTCCTGATGGTCCTGGAGGCCACTGGATGTAGGAAAGTACCATCCTTCTCGGCGGGTTACCCCCATTTTTACCTGTATGTCCGAATGTTTTTGCCTGTCTCACTGGGATCCTGCTGGCCAGGACCCCAGTGCTCATAATTTATGGCCTAGTGTGTGTGTTGTCAGTAGTGCTTAACTGTGTCCCTGAGGCTCTACTAACCAGAACCTCAGTGCTTATGCTCTCTCTGCTTTTACATTTGTCACTATAGGCTAGTGACTTAATTTACCAATTTCATTTGGCACACTGGACCCCCCTTACAAGTCCCTAGTATATGGTACCTAGGTACCCAGGTGCAGGAAGTTGGCTCTGTATATACTATTTCAAAGTAAGAAATAGTGTACACAGAGTCCAAGGGTTCCCCTTAGAGGTAGGATAGTGGGAAAAGTAGATAATTCTAATGCTCTATTTTGTGGTAGTGTGGTCGAGCAGTAGGCTTATCAGAGGGTAGTGTTAAGCATTTGTTGTACACACACAGTCAATAAATGAGGAACACACAGTCAGACTTACTCCAGGCCAATAGGTTTTTATATTGAAAAATATATTTTCTTAGTTTATTTTAAGAACCACAGGTTCAAGATTTACAGTTAATACTTTAAATGTAAGGTACTTCACTTAGATACTTTAGGAACTTTGAATGAAAACAATATAATGCACAGTCCATGTAAAAATGGCAATAAGCTATTTTCAAAGTGGACACAGTGCAAAAATCAACAGTTCCTGGGGGAGGTAAGTAAAGGTTAGATTAGGAGGTAAGTAAAACACTTACAAGTCTCAGTCCTGGGGCATAAGCAGCCCACTGTTGGGGGTTCAAGGCAACCCCAAAGTTACTACACCAGCAGCTCAGGGCCGGTCAGGTGTAGAGGTCAAAGAGGTGTTCAAAACACATAGGCGCCTATGGAGAACAGGGGTGCTCCGGTTCCAGTCTGCCAGCAGGTAAGTACCTGCGTCCTCGGGGGGCAGACCAGGGGGGTTTTGTAGAGCACCGGGGGGGACACGAGAAGGCACACAAAGTACACCCTCAGCGGCACAGGGGCGGCCGGGTGCAATGAGCAAAGCAGGCGTTGGGTTTTGTATAGGTTTCAAAGGAGGGACCCATGGGTCACTCTAGCGGTGCAGGCAGGCACAGGGGGGGCTTCTCTGGACAGCCACCACCTGGGCAAGGCAGTGGGTCGCCTGGGGGTCACTCCTGCGTTGACGTTCGGTTCCTTCAGGTCCTGGGGGCTGTGGGTGCAGTGTTAGTTCCAGGCGTCGGGTCCCTTGTTACAGGCAGTCGCAGTCAGGGGGGATCCTCTGGATTCTCTCTGCAGGCGTCGCTGTGGGGGCTGAGGGGGGTCGTCTCTGGTTACTCACGGGCTCGCAGTCGCCAGGGAGTCCTCCCTGAGGTGTTGGTTTTCTGAAGGTCGAGCCGGGGGCATCGGGTGCAGGGTGTAGAGTCTCACGCTTCCGGCGGGAAACGTGAAGTCTTTGGGAAGTTGCTTTTTTGTTGCAAAGAAGTAGCTGGTTTTGAACAGGGTCGCTGTTCCCGGGAGTATCTTGGTCCTGTAGTCCAGGGCAGTCCTCTGAGGCTTCAGAGTTCGCTGGTCCCTGTCGGATGCGTAGCTGGAGCAGGTTTTCGAAGTTGGAGACAGGCCGGTAGGGCTGGGGCCAAATCAGTTGTCGTCTTCCTCCTTCTCTGCAGGCTTGTAGGTCAGCAGTCCTTCTTCTTCCTTCAGGTTGCAGGAATCTGATTTCCTGGGATCTGGGGAGCCCCTAAATACTGAATTTAGGGGTGTGTTTAGGTCTGGGAGGGCAGTAGCCAATGGCTACTGTCCTTGAGGGTGTCTATACCCTCTTTGTGCCTCCTCCCTGTGGGGAGGTGGGCACATCCCTAATCCTATTGGGGGAATCCTCCAAACTCAAGATGGAGGATTTCTCAAGGCAGGGGTCACCTCAGCTCAGGATACCTTAGGGGCTGTCCTGACTGGTGGGTGACTCCTCCTTGTTTTTCTCATTATCTCCTCCAGCCTTGCCACCAAAAGTGGGGGCAGTGGCCGGAGGGGCAGGCATCTCCACTAAATGGGATGCCCTGGGGCGCTGTAACAAAAGGGGTGAGCCTTTGAGGCTCACCGCCAGGTGTTACAGTTCCTGCAGGGGGAGGTGAGAAGCACCTCTACCCAGTACAGGCTTTGTTCCTGGCCACAGAGTGACAAAGGCACTCAACCCATGTGGCCAGCAACATGTCTGGTGTGTGGCTAGCTGCCACTAACTGGTCAGCCTACACTAGTAGTCGGGTATGTATTCAGGGGGCATCTCTAAGATGCCCTCTGGGTGTATTTAACAATAAATTGCACACTGGCATCAGTGTGCATTTACTGTGCTGAGAAGTTTGATACCAAACTTCCCGGTTTTCAGTGTAGCCATTATGGAACTGTGGAGTTCGTGTTTGACAAACTCCCAGACCATATACTCTTAGGGCTACCTGCACTTACAATGTCTAAGGTTTTGCTTAGACACTGTAGGGGCATAGTGCTCATGCACATATGCCCTCACTTGTGGTATAGTGCACCCTGCCTTAGGGCTGTACCTGCTAGAGGGGTGACTTACCTATGCCATAGGCAGTGTGAGGTTGGCATGGCACCCTGAGGGGAGTGCCATGTCAACTTAGTCATTTTCTCCCCACCAGCACACACAAGCTATGAAGCAGTGTGCATGTGCTGAGTGAGGGGTCCCTAGGGTGGCATAAGACATGCTGCAGCCCTTAGAGTCCTTCCCTGGCATCAGGGCCCTTGTTACAAGGGATACCAGTTACAAGGGACTTACCTGAGTGCCAGGGTTGTGCCAGTTGGGGAGACAAAGGTACAGTTTAGGGAAAGAACACTGGTGCTGGGGCACACTTTCAAATCATAACTTAGCATCAACAAAGACAAAAAGTTAGGGGGTAACCATGCCAAGAAGGCATTTCCTTACAACAGGGCATTGGGGTTCCAGGAGATCCTTATGGGCTGCAGCATTTCTTTTGCCACCCATAAGGAGCTCAGACAAACCCTTCCATAGGCCTGCCATTGCAGGGTGTGTGAAATAGTGCACACACTATTCCACAGCCATTTTCACTGCACTTAAGTAACTTATAAGTCACCTATATGTCTAACCTTCAATTACTGAAGGTGAGGTGCAAAGTTACTAAGTGTGAGGGCACCTTTGCTATAGCAAAGGTGCCCCCACATAGTTCAGGGCCAGTTCCCAGGACTTTGTGAGTGCGGGGACGCCATTACACGCGTGCACTACATATAGGTCAATACCTATATGTAGCTTCACAATGGTAACCCCGAATATGGCCATGTAAGGTGTCCAAGATCATGGAATTGCCCCCTCTTTCCAAATCTGGTACTGGGGAGTCCATTCCATACATCCTGAGGGCTCCACCATGGACCCCCAGTACTGCCAAACTAGCTCTCTGAGGCTTGCAATGCAGCTACAGCTGCTGCCACCTCACAGACAGGGTTCTGCCCTCCTGGGGTCTGAGCAGCTCAGTCCCAGGAAGGCAGAACAAAGTATTTCCTTTGGGAGCAGGGTGTTATACCCTCGCCCTTTGGAAAGAGGTGTAACAGGCTGGGGAGGGGTAGCCTCCTCAGCCCCTGGAAATGCTTTGAAGGGCACAGATGGTGCCCTCCTTGCATAAGTCAGTCTACACCAGTTCAGGGACCCCCAGTCCCTGCTCTTACGCGAAACTGGACAAATGAAAGGGGAGTGACCACTCCCCTGTCCTTCACCACCCAAGGGGTGTTGCCCAGAGCTCCTCCAGTGTGCCCCAGACTTCAGCCATCTTGTTTTCCAAGGTGTGGGGACACTCTGGAGGCCTCTGAGTGGCCAGTGCCAGCAGGTGACGTCAGAGACCCCTCCTGATAGGGCCATAACTGATAAGGTAGTCAATCCCCCTCCAGGGCTATTTAGGGTCTCTCCTGTGGGTTTCTCTGCAGATTCTGCTTGCAAGTTTCCATCAGGAATCCTCTGCAACTACTGCTTCATCCTCCGACCTCGGATCGACCGCAGACTGCTCCAAGAACCGCTGTAACAGCAACAAATTATCCAGAAGGGCTACTTTTCCTCTACAACTTCAGCTGCAACCAGCAACTGCAACAGTTTCCACAGTATGCACGCTCTGGGTGATTCCTTGTCTTCACCCTGCACCAGAAGGACCGAGGAAATCTCCTTTGGAGTGACAGAGTCACTTCCCTGCTCACGCAGGCACCTTCTAAGTCGACAACCGGTTCTCTTGGACTCCTCTCCTGGCGATGTGCATGCTCCTTGGAACACAGGTGGTGGACCCCTTCGACACAAACTGTCCTGAGGTCCTGCTGTTCCAATTTGGAGGAGGTAAGAGCTTGCCTTCCCCCAGTATGACAATACCCCTGTGCACCACATCTTCTTCACCTCTGAGGCCTCTGTGCACTATTTGCAAAATTCCTTCGTGCACAGCCTGGCTCAGGTCCCCAGCACTCTATACCTTCCTTTGTAATGAGGCACTAACTGCATTTTGCACCTCCTTTGTCCCAGTGTCCTGGGACTCCCGTGGGTGCTATCTGGTGCTCTGAGGGCTCTCTGAAGTGCTGAGAGCCCCCTCTTCCTCCTCACACAGATTTGAGGCCCCCAGGCCCCCCCTGGGTCCAGATAGCGCCTACTTGATGCAAAACATGACTTTGCCGGATCCAAGGCTTGTTGAAGGAATTCATCGCCAAAACTCGCCTGCATCCAACTTCACAACGTGGGACATCCTTTGCATCATGCGGGAACCCCCTGGCATCTTCCTAGGGTGCATTTCTGCAGTCTTCGTCCAACCTGGGACTCTTCTTTTTCACCCTCTTCTGGGTTGGCAGGGGCTCCTGTCCTTCCTGGAACTTCTTCCGACTTCTAGACTTGGTCTCCTTCCTTTGCAGGTCTTCAGGTCCAGGAATCCACCATTTGTTGTTTGCAGTTTTGCTTGGTCCTTGCAGTAACTCTAATCACAACTTGTAGTGTGTCCTAAGGAAACTTGCAGTACTTTACTCCTACTTTCCTGGGCTCTGGGGTGGTGCAATTTACTTACCTTTACTGTATTGTTACTCTCCTAGCAATTCTCTACACACTACACTTGTCTAGGGGGGGAATTTGTGGTTCGCATTCCACTTTCTTAGTATATGGTTTTTGTTGCCCCTAGACCTATTTTTTCCCATTGCATTCTCTAGCATTTCCTTTTGTTTGCACTATCCTGTGTCTAATCACTTACCTTATTTTTGGTGTATATATTGTGTATAATACATACCACCAGAAGGAGTATTGCCTCTAAGACATTTTTGGCCTTGTGTCATCCAAATAAACTACCTTTATTTTTGGTAACACTGAGTACTGTCTTTACTTGTGTATAAGTACTGTGTAACTATAAGTGGTATTGCAGGAGCTTTGAATGTCTCCTAGTTCAGCCTAAGCTGCTCTGCTATAGCTACCTCTATCAGCCTAAGCTACTAGAACACTACTACATTTAACTAATAAGGGATAACTGGACCTGGTGTAAGGTGTAAGTACCCAAGGTACCCAGAACAAACCAGGGCAGCCTCCTACACTGGACCAGCAGGGGTGGCCAGGGGATAGGTCTGACCCAGCCGCCGTGGTCTGAAAAGTGGCAGGCGCCGCGTAAGATGCCCCTGGGCCTCAGCGGTTCCTGGAGCTGGGGCACCCTCAGGGGGGACACTGGGGTTGTCCCCTTGCTGTTGAACTACTTATCTGATAGTGGCGGCCGGGAGGAGGTGACAGAACTGGCCGCCCGGAGGGACATCAGTGAAGTCGGCGCACTGCGGTGGCGGTGCCCACCTGGCCTTGGGATGGCGGGCGCTGCATGACAAGATCCAGGGCCTTGGCAGCCTCCGGGCCTGGGGGGCCTCGTGAGGGGCCCTGGGGCTGGCCCGGGTGGTGGACGAATGCGTTGCCCTGAGAGAAGGAGGATAAGAGAGGAAAGCGGAACGGCCTGGAGGTGAGGTGTGGGGGTGGCTGGAGGAGATGTGCATGAGGTGGTGACCGGGCAGTAGTGGAGGCCCTGTCCCAGCTGGGGTTAGTGGACCTAGACCCCGCAGCCTTACTTCCACTGCCCGCCCCATCCCCCCACCCCCGGTAGACAATGTGGTGGAGGACAAAGCTGGGAGGGGGGCACCCAGGCTTCTGCCCCAGCCTCCCCCCAATCCCCTCCCGAGCAGCACTGCAGAGGACGGAGGCGAGGCAGTCATCCGGATCCTTGCGGACTGAGGACTCCGTGGCCACCTGAGAAGCCAGCCTGAAGGTCGTGATTGGCTGTGGGGGGGCTACTTTGGATACTGACTTGTGGTGAGGAAGGTGGGCCCTCCGGACACTGGTCCAAAGCTGTGGGGAGGCCCCTATCCCCCCCCCCCCAACCTTTTGGGCCTGCGGTGCCTGCCAGACAGCAACCTGGTAGGCCTTGCATCCTGGTGGCTTCTTCCTCTGGCTAGTTGTGGTGGCGACGCAGAGGACTGACGAGAGTACAGTTGAGTGACAGACTGGGTGGCTGGCAGTGGTCCTCTGGGCCGGGCCTGGACTGAGGCCCACTGCGGCGGGTAGTTGAGGGTCACTGCTGTCCTCCGCCCCTGTAGCCCGGGAGGGCCAGTCGGTCTCGCCATGGGCCGGAATAGGTCGTCACCGCT
This sequence comes from Pleurodeles waltl, assembly GCF_031143425.1. Classification (NCBI taxonomy): domain Eukaryota; kingdom Metazoa; phylum Chordata; class Amphibia; order Caudata; family Salamandridae; genus Pleurodeles; species Pleurodeles waltl. The sequence continues at coordinate 1,828,139,122 of NC_090440.1, read as the reverse complement.
CGTGCAAGCACAGACAATGATAGATCAGTACACAATCCCCATCCCTGCGACGGAAGTCGTGACTGGAGAGGCCAGTCACTCCCCGGGGCCTGCGGTGTCACAGCCAGACCCCGGCGCCATCCTTAAGGCGATTCAGGACTCACTGGAGGCTGTGGAACACAAGGTCGATGAACTCCGCATAAACGTTTCACTGATCTTGCAAGATTTGCGAAGAGTCACAGGGAGAGTCAACAAGGCTGAAAGGTGTATTTTTACAACAGAAGATAATTTGGCCGTCCTTAAGAGCCAGGTCTCGAAACACGTCTTTGATGGCTGAACTGCATGAGCGAGTGGAGGATGCTGAAAACCGAGCTAGAAGCAAAAACTTGTGCCTGGTGGGCCTGTCGGAGGCCTTCAGAGGTTCCTGATCTAGCCGTGGCGCTTGAGGGTTGGTTTTGCACCAGGGTGCTTGCAGAGAAACTATCCTCCACCTTCATTATAGAGAATGCACACCGCACACTGGCGCCTTGGCCAGCGGTTGGCGCTCCGCCCCGACCGATCATCCTGAAGATGTCAAGGAGACTAGATCCTCTGGGCTTGCGCATGTTCCCAACATGTCCACCTCTTGCCAGCTCCAAACTCCACTAGTTATATAGCACAGAGTTAAAGAATGGCCAAGTGGGGGAATGGGCTTTGGGTTGGGAACAGCGGGGAAGGAGACCTGTGGAAGCAAGAGTTAAACAACACAATTGCAAGATTAATCACAATGACTTCAATAAGTTTTGTTTCAAATAAACACTTATGCTGAAAACATGAATGGCCTAAGGCTTCACTATAACTAGGCTTCAATAATCTAGGCACCTGGAAATCAAGAAAGGTTATGCAAGGTCTTCTCATGAAAATTCCAGAATTAGCATATTATATTTTGAACAATAAACTCTCTCCAAAAATACTTCATAGAACAATCTCTGCATTGTAGCAAGAATCAAAGAGCACATATTTTTTTCTCTGCATGAATGAACTGTACAAATACCATGAATAACACTTCTATGTCACTCTCTGATTAAGAATCTCTATACTCAAATGTTCAGGGAATATTATGCACTTGAATCAAAACTGCTCATCTAAGTTTCAATGTCTAGAAATGATTGCGCACTCCACCGATCTGCATTTCAAAAGTTAAACACCAGGAAAGAATGGCGCATTCTGTTGCCGATTCAAACATCTAGATTTACATGCAATGAAACGATCGCGCACAACGCCGATCTATGATTCAAGAGTTAAGTGCAGGGAAAGAATTGCGCACAGTGTTGCCGATTCAGAATTCACAATACAAATGTCATCAAATGATCGTGCACACTGCCGATCTGAATGCCAAGAAGTAAATGCCTGGAAGGAATCGCGCACACTGTTGCAGATTCGGATTTCACAATGTAAATGCCATGAAATGATTGCGCACACTGCAGATCCCAATGCCAAGAAATAAATGCCTGGAAAGAATTGCGCACACTGCTGCCAATTTGGAATTCACAATGCAAATGCCATGAAATGATCGCGCACACTGCTGATCTGGATGCCAAGAAATAAAAGCCTGGAATGAATCACGCACACTGTTGCAGATTCGGAATTTTCAATACAAATGCCATGAACTGATTACATACACTGCCGATCTGAATGCCAAGAAGTAAATGCCTGGACAGAATCGCGCACTCTGTTGCTGTCAGAATTCACAATGTAAATGCCATGAAATGATCACGTGCACTGCCGATCTGAATGCCAAGAAGTAAATGCCTGGAAAGAATCGCGAACACTGTTGCGATTCGGAATTCACAATGTAAATGGCATGAAATTATTGCGCGCACTGCCGATCTGAATGCCAAGAAGTAAATGCATGGAATAAATCGCACACACTGTTGCTGATTCGGAATTCACGATTCAAAGGCCATGAAATGATCGCGCACACCGCCGATCAGAATGACAAGAAATAAATGCCATGAAAACAATCGCACACGCGATTTCAAGTTTAGGCCCAAAACTCGAATATCACTGAAAAACAGAGTCGGGCCTAACCCTAGCTCTGCAATGCAAAAGGTTAACATACTGCATAGAAACACAATGCATGAAATATGCCTCTGTATAAGGACTGGGTTTTTGCATTTACGTCGCCCGTAGAGCGTGCACTGTCCTGATGTTGACAGTACTCCCCCCTCCCAAACGTGCTCTTGGGCCTGGTTTGTCTGGATGTAGGCGATGAAAATGCCTCACTAGTCGTGGAGCATGAATGTTAGATGCGGAGACTCATGAGTTGCTCTCGGGACCGTAACCTTTCCAGGATATTAAATACCAGAGATTACGACCTCTAAATTTTGAATCCAGCACCTGTTTAACTTCGTACTCCAATTCTCCCTGTACTAGAACTGGAGCTGGTTGGGAGCGGACCTTTTGAACAGCTCTTTTCAGGAGTGAAGTATGAAATACTGGATGAATGTGTAGTGACCTTGGTAACTGCAGTTTATAGGTCACTGGATTAATTTGTTGAAGAATTGTGTAAGGACCTATGAACTTGGGATTAAACATATGTTTTTTCTTGCAGTCAATATGACGTGTGGAAAGCCACACTCTATAACCTGGCTTATATTGGGGTCCTTCACAATGTTTCTTGTCATAGTGCTTTTTATACTTTTGTTTAGCTTTATCTAGGTGTTGCTGGATTTGTTTCTGGGTTTGACGGAGTTGTTGCATCATCTCTGACACGGCTGGTGTAAGTGTACTTTCTTGTGGAATCGTGATTGGCAGGGTAGCAGGATGATAGCCAAACAGACCAAAAAAGGGGGTGACTCCAAAGGAAGTATGATATCAGTTATTAAAGGCTAGTTCAGCTAACCAAAGCATTGAGGTCCAAGAATGAAGTGCTCTTTCTGCATAAGCATGTAGGTATTTTTTCAGTGTCTGATTTAATCGCTCCGTTTGGCCATCCGTTTAAAGGATGATGACTGGTAGACAGTGTAGAAGTGATTTGAAGTGTTTTGCACCACGTTTTCCAGAAGTTAGAGGCAAATTGTGATCCTTGATCGGAGAGAATCACTGTTGGTAATCTGTGATATTGGACCACTCGCTTTAAAAGGATTATTGCCAGTTCACTGGAGGTGGGCAATTTCTTGCAAGCAATAAAATGTGCATATTTTGTGAGACTATCTACCACCACAAGGATTACAGAGTGATATTGAACCATGGGTAGACCAGTAATAAAGTCTAATGAGATGTGTTCCCAAGGTCGAAGTGGAGTTGGGAGAGGATGTAACAAACCTCTAAGCTTTGAATGACTTGACTTGATGCGAGCACAAACTTCACAGTTAGGTACCATCTGTTTGACGTCTTTTGTCAAAGTAGACCACCAAAAGTAGCGTTGAACTAATTCAAGAGTTTTAGGAATACCTGGATGACCTGCCATAGGTATAACATGCAACCAATGAAATACCAACTTATGCAACTTGGTAGTTGGAACAAATAAACGGGCATCATGGAAAGGTAGTCCTTGTTTGATTGATCTTTTGGGATCTGCTTGAGCCCATTTTTTCCATTTCTCAATGGTGAAGGAATTACGGATTTCTTCAAAAATGTCTCCAGTTTTTATGATGCAAAGAACTTTATCTGGAGCAATGATAGAACTAGGAGACTCAATCGCGGGTAACATAGTAGAATCTTGTCGGGACAAAGCATCCGCTTTGCGATTATTCTTTCCGGGGCGTAAGGGTACCACAAAATCAAACTCCGCAAAAAACGGCATCCATCGGAGTTCCTGAGGCGTCAAATGTCTAGCTGAACTCATGAACTGGAGATTGTGGTGATCTGTATATACTGTGATAGTGTATTTGGCGCCTAGCAAATGGTGTCTCCATTATTTGAAGGCATCACGGATTGCCTGAAGCTCTTTCTCAGCAATAACATAATTTTGTTCTGCTTCGTTCAGCTTTCGAGACATGTAGGCTATGGGATATAGTTGACCAGTATCTTTACTGCATTGTGATAACACTGCACCAATAGCTACATCTGACGCATCTGCTTCTACTATGAATGGACACTCAACGTCCGGATGAGTCAAGACTGGGGCAGTGGAGAAAGCTTCCTTTAAGGTTGAAAAGGCTCTGTCAGCTTCAGGGGACCACACAAATGGTTCTTTCTTTCTCAACAACTTGGTGATTGGCCCCACTGTCTGAGAGAAATTATTTATGAACCTGCGATAAACGTTCGTAAAACCTAGGAAGCACTGAACATCTTGAACAGTCTTTGGAGTGGGCCAATCAGTTACTGCTTGTACTTTTCTTTCTGCCATGACCATACCTTGAGGAGTACGGATGACTCCTAAGAACTCGACGGTGGTAACATGGAATTCACACTTGGTTAATTTGCAATACAGGTTATGCTTTCGAAGGGCTGTGAGAATCTTCTTGACATGTTTTACATGTTCAACTTCATTGTCTGAATAGATTAAGATATCGTCGATGTAGACTATTGCAAATAGATCTAGATACTCTCTAAGGACGTCACTCAGAAAGAATTGAAGAGCTGCTGGAGCGTTACAAAGCCCAAAGGGCATGACTGTGTATTCAAACAGACCATATCAGGTTTTAAAGGCAGTTTTCCATTCATCGCCTTCTCTCATTCTGACCGAATGGTAAGCACCTCTTAAGTCTAACTTAGTGTAGATTTTTGCTTTTTTAACTTGATCCAACAAGACAGGAATCAGGGGCAAAAGGTACTTGTTCTTGACTGTGATTTTGTTCAAACCTCTATAGTCTATGCAAGTTCGAAGATCCCCATTAGCCTTGAGGACAAAAAAAGAGGAGATGCTGCAGGAGACTTGGAAGGACGAATAAAGTCATTAGCTAGAAATTGATCCAAGTATTTACTTAGGCGTTGATTTTCATTTTCTGACAAAGCGTACACACGACAACTAGGGAGTATAGCACCAGGAGTTAGATCAATTTGACAGTCATATGGTCTGTGAGGTGGCAAGGTTTCTGCTTCTCTTTCATCAAAAACATCTAGATAGGACGAGTACTGCCAGGGCAGCGTTACATCTTTTTCAGCAGCTGTTGCTACGTGAGTTCTGCAAGGTTTTGTGACTCTTGATGTCTGGAGACATTTTTCATTACCCAAGATGGAGGAGAATACGATTTTCCGTTCTGACCAGTTGATTTCAGGTTATGATAGCTTAACCATGGCAGTCCAAGAATGATTCCATACTAAGGAGCATGGATGACGTCAAAGATGATTTTCTCTTCATGTTTGATATTCTGATCTCCCCAATTACAGGTCACCGACAATGGGACAGTGTGCAGAGTCACTGGGCCTCCAGTTAAACGTTTTCCATCTACGGCTTGTATGATTTCTGGGGTTTTCTTTTTGGTGCATGGGATCCCCCATGTTTGAACCAATTGTGAATCCACAAAGTTACCAGTAGCCCCAGAATCCACTAAGGCTTTCTTAAGATATTTCTTCTTCTTTACTTGTACTTCGATGTCTAACTTTAGATGCCTTGAATGTGAAGGGTCCATGGTGACACCCAAGAGCAATCCTTCTTTACATCTTGGGTGATCTAGTTTTCCTGTTCGGTTTGTGCATTTGTTGCTATATTCTTGTTTAGACCTTGTTTGCTCTTCTCTTTTTATTGGACACTCTTTGGCGAAGTGGCCCTTGCGCCCACAGTAAAGACATTGTCCGTTCTTTCTACGTAGGTCTTTTTCGTCTTTTGTCAAAGGCCGCCTGATAGTTCCAATTTCCATTGGTTCATGACTACTCTCTTTTTGAGTTCTTGATTCTCTACATTCATGAACACGCCAGGAATATTTCTCAGTCTTTTTGCGTGTTCCTTGTCGCTCTGCAAGACGATGGTCTATTCTCAAAACAAGGTTTATCAGATCTTGACAATCTGTAGGTTGAGGATCGATCTGGGCAAGAATGTATTTTAGCTCATCTCTGAGTCCTTGGTAGAACAGGACTGCTTGCTTTTCTTCAGGCCAGGATGTCTCTGCTATTAGCCGATTAAAACTAGCCCAGTAGGTAACTAAATCTTTATTGCCTTGTCGCAATTCTAACAGTTCTCGGTCTGCTAATAGAGTCACTGTTCTTCGATCAAATACTTGTTCAAATTCACAGACAAAATGTCTCCAATTGTAAAGCAGGGGACTGTCTTTACGCACAAGAGGAATTGCCCAAGTGACCGCTTCTCCAGTTAGGTAGGATAACAGAAAGGCCACTCTGGATTGGGCGTCAGGGAAAGTGTGTGGTCGACAGGTAAAATGCAATTCTACTTGAATCAAAAAAGATTGCGCTTTCAGAGGATCACCTGAAAACCATTCTGGAGGCGCCAGAGGAATGGCTGAGGGAACATTGAGGGAAATGTTAGTTGGAGGATTACCTCCTGAACCTTGAGGAGGAGTACCAAACCAACCCGCACCCAGAGGACCTTGTTCCTTCTTTTCTACTTGTTCTTGTAACTGACTCACTTTCTCAGCTAAACTGGTTGGTATATCTTTGGATGCTACCACATCCGATTGGAGCTGCGTGATAACTTTAACTAACTCATCCAATGTGGCCATATTGAGAACCTAGCGCAAACCAGGAGGATTATAAATTTGTGGGCTCACTATTCTGTCAAGGAGACCAGATCCTCGGGCTTGCGCATGTTCCCAACATGTCCACCTCTTGGCAGCTCCAAACTCCACTAGTTATATAGCACAGAGTTAAAGAATGGCCAAGTGGGGGAATGGGTTTTGGGTTGGGAACAGCGGGGAAGGAGACCTGTGGAAGCAAGAGTTAAACAACACAATTGCAAGATTAATCACAATGACTTCAATAAGTTTTGTTTCAAATAAACACTTATTCTGAAAACATGAATGGCCCAAGGCTTCACTAAAACTAGGCCTCAAGAATCTAGGTACCTGGAAATCAAGAAAGGTTATGCAAGGTTTTCTCATGAACATTCCCGAATTAGCATATTATATTTTGAACAATAAACTCTCTCCAAAAATACTTCTTAGAATAATCTCTGCATTGTAGCAAGAATCAAAGAGCACATGTTTTTTTTCTCTGCATCAATGAACTGTACAAATACCACGAATAACACTTCTATGTCACTCTCTGATTAAGAGTTTCTATACTCAAATGTTCAGGGAATATTATGCACTTGAATCAAAACTGCTCATCTAAGTTTCAATGTCTAGAAATGATCGCGCACTCTGCCGATCTGTATTTCAAAAGTTAAACACCAAGAAAGAATTGCGCATTCTGTTGCCGATTCGAACATCTAGATTTACATGCAATGAAACGATTGCGCACAACGCCGATCTATGATTCAAGAGTTAAATGCAGGGAAAGAACCACGCACACTGTTGCCGATTCAGAATTCACGATACAAATGTCATGAAATGATCGCGCGCACTGCCAATCTGAATGCCAAGAAGTAAATGCCTGGAAGGAATCGCGCACACTGTTGCCGATTCGGATTTCACAATGTAAATGCCATGAAATGATCACGCGCACTGCCGATCCGAATGCCAAGAAATAAATGCCTGGAAAGAATCGCGCACACTGTTGCCGATTCGGAATTCACAATGCAAATGCCATGAAATGATCGCACACACTGCCGATCTGGATGCCAAGAAATAAATGCCTGGAATGAATCGCGCACACTGTTGCCGATTCGGAATTCACGATTCAAAGGCCACGAAATTATCGCGCACACCGCCGATCTGAATGCCAAGAAATAAATGCCTGGAATGAATCGCGCACACTGTTGCCGATTCGGAATTCACGATTCAAAGGCCATAAAATTATCGCGCACACCGCCGATCTGAATGGCAAGAAATAAATGCCATGAAAACAATCGCACACGTGATTTCAAGTTTAGGCCCAAAACTCGAGTATCACTGAAAAACCGAGTTGGGGCCTAACCTGACCTCTGCCTTACTGCCCTGCTTGAAGATCACCAAATAAGCAAGTGCAGGCCTGGAAATGACTGGATAGGCCTCCGGGACAGGAGCTCTGGAAAATGCTGTTGCTCTGCACTGGGACCTCTGAATAGTGAGCATGTGGAGCTGGGCTGGCTCCCTGATATAGAGCCAAGCCCCGCCCACGAGCCACACCCAACCATGCTGCAAGAAAGGCTTCTAGAAAGTCTTAGACCCTGTAGTCCTGCAAACAAGCCTTGCAAATAAACAATGAATTACAAACAGCATTATTGACTTTTCAAGGTGAAAGCTCTGCAATGCAAATACATGAAATATGCCTCTGCATAAGGACTGTGTTTTTGCATTTATGTCGCCGGTAGAGCGCCCACTTTCCTGATGTTGTCAGAAGATCCTGAACTATAGAGAACAGTAGGCCAGGACCCAGGTGGACTTTCGGTACCAGAACTCCAAAATCTTGATTTTTTTATCCGGACTACTCCAGGGCAGTGCAGCAAAAGCGCAGGTCCTTTTTAGGCTTTTAAACAGAAACTACATGCACTGAATCTTCGCTACATGCTACTCTTTCCTGCCCACCTAAAAGTGATCTTCCAATCCAATCCAATATTTTTTTAATTCTCCGGAGCTGGCATGAGAGTGGGCTGCTAAAAAACATGCCTGAGGCCTACGACGATGGGGGAGGGAGGTGTGGGGAGGGGGGGACCAGGGAAAGGTGCTGGGGACACTGGTGGGGCACTCGCCTGGCCTGAATACGGAGAAAGCGCTCCCTGCTCACGGAGGTCACGAGCTGGAGCTGGGGAGCGGAAAGGACACCCGGAGAACTCGCCGATGTCCGAGCTGCAGGCAGATACGGCTTTAGATGCTGCCCTGGTAGCCACGCCCGTCCTCTTTGTGTTGGCAGAAGAGATGCCGATCCCCTTGCACTGATCATGGATGAGGAGGGGTGGCCCAGGGACTGTGACCTGGACCAGAATACCTGGCAGCTTCTGGACTGGTGGGCCTGGGGCGGGCAGTGGCCCGGGCGACTGGAACCGCTTTACATTGTCTGTAATTAAGGCACTGCCAAACTGAGAAGTCCCCAAAAATTGATCTGTTCTACTTTTCTGGTTTGCAAAAGTGATGAGAGAGGGTGACAGATGCTTCAGGGGTAGGAGTATGGGGTGGGGGCTGCTGGGGGGGGGCTTCATGGGAGTTGTGTTATGTTGTTCTCTTAGTAGTAACTATTTCCCTTCTAGGTTAGAATTGTACACAATGAGTACTATAAATGCTGACATAATTTCTCTGGGCGCCTTCAACAGCCCTTGTGCTGGGCAGCTCAGGCCTTGCGAGAGACTGGGGTTGCACTTAGTGCCAATCTACACCCCAGCGCTATGTTCAGGGTACTCTCCTGGAATGTCAACGGCCTGTTAGACTGCATTACGAAATCGTCTGTCTTGCGATATATCAGGAGGTATCGCCCGGATATTGTTCTCCTGCAGGAGACCTTCTTAGGGGGGACCCAATGTATGTTTCTAGGTTGCTTGAGATATGACCAGGTGTATCACTCTGGATTCTCTAGGGGCCCTAGGGGGGTGGTCCTCATGCTGCATAGGTCGCTGCCCATGCTGGTTGCCAAGGTCCACGCCGACCCCCAGGGGATGTACGTTGGAGTGGAGGGCCGTCTGGCTGGCCAACAGGTCCACCTGATTTCGTGCTATGCTCCTCCGCAGTTTCTTCGGCTCACTCTGGCAGGGCTACGCACCTTGCTACTATCCCTTTCGCAAGGTACCACAATTGTAGAAGGGGATTTCAATGTGGTCCCGGACCCGATCCAAGATACCTCTACTCCCCCGTCCATGCTGTTGGAATGGATCAATGTGCCTCTTGACAGTCGCAGACTCTTTGGGCCTGTGTGACATGTGGCGGTCTTGGCACCCACAGATGAGGGCATCACCTACCAGTCAGCAACTCGCCATACAGAGACACAGATTGACATGGTATTGCTCCCAGCGATGGACCTCAATGCAGATTCTCACCCGTGGTATCTCGGACCATGCATCGGTCCTATTGGGATGGGGCACCACCGCGCAGATTATGCGACCAATTTGGTGCTTTAGTGCATGGTACTGGAAAGACTCCACTTGTGTCGACTTCACTGATCAAGAATTAGAGCACTACTTTAGGATTAACAGCTGGTCGGCGGCCTCAGTGCGGACCCTCTTGGAAGCAAGTAAACCCTCCTTGAGGGGCGTCATCAAGGGGTATGTCAGGCGGCGGGAGGCCCAGCAATCTCAGCGGATAATCGTGCTGGAGGGTGAGGTGGCAGATCTGGAGCATCGAGCCCAGCAGTCAGAGAGGGAAGAGCGAGGGAGACAGTTGACACTTCAGTGTGCGCAACTCTAGCAGGTGTCTTTTGCGGAGGCTAGACAATGTTGGCAGGCCTCAACTCAGAAAATATGAATTGGGGGATAAAACCGGAAAACTGCTTTATTGGCTGGCGACTCGTGATGTCTCAGCCACTTATTAGAGACCTGTCCGGCACCATACAGGGACCTACTGGCGACTGTGCAAACTTTTGCCTCTTATTATGAAGACATCTATGCATGGGTTCCCCAGTTCATGGCGGAACAAGAAAACCTCATACTGGGGTATATTCTGCTGCCCTCCATTCTGACATCCTTGGCCTCAGATCTGGACTTACCCTTTACAGAGGAAGAGATGGAGGATGTCATCTCAGCTCTTCAGTCCGGGAAAATCCCGGGCCCCTACAGATAACCCATTGAATATTACAAGAGGTTCTGCCAGCACCTGGTGCCTCACTTAGTGAACGCCTATGATGATGCGCTCCAGCACGGCTCCTTCGCCCTGGGCCTTGTCTGTGCCACAATTGTGGTCATCCCTAAGGACGATTTGCCCCCAGACCAATGTTCATCCTACCGGCCCATTTTGCTAATCAACGCAGACATTAAGATATTCGCGAAAGTCCTGGCTACCCGACTGGCATGCACACTGCCCTACCTGGTGCATCCTGCCTAGTGTGGTTTCATACCAGGCAGGAGCTCGCGCCATGTTATACAGGGGGTCCATGTGGCGCTTATGCAGGCAAAATGACTGGAAGGCAGGTTGGCACTCCTTCTGTTGGACTTTCACAAGGCTTTTGACAACCTGGCTTGGAACTTTCTTGAGGAGGTCCTGGGGCGAATGGGCTTTGGCCCGATGTTTAATCAGATCCCTTCCGAATTAGGTGGGGAACACCTCAGGGTTGCCCCCTCTTTCCGCTGTTGTTTGCCCAAGCCACCGGGCCGCTGGCATGCCTCCTTCGTTGTGATCCGCTTATTAGTGGTTGGAGGTGGGGGGATCGGCCGCAAGGACCAAGTGTCCCTACATGCGGATGACGTCCTAATGTTTCTGGGGAGGCCCCAGAGCTCAGGTCCCGGTTGTCTTGAGCCCTAACATTGTATGGTGAGGCCTCGGGTTGCACTTGAACCCTAGGAAGTCACTTGGTGGAAGTGCGAGGAGCCACGGGGGAAACAAGTGGTGCCTGGATACCCCGGTAAAGCGAAAGGCCTTTAAATACTTGGATGTTCATCTCTCCCCACTCCCAAATCTGGCATGGCAGTTAAACTTCCAGCGCCTATCCCGTGCTTTGGTAGGGGACCTGCGCACTGGCGTTGATTGCCCCTTAACCCTTTGGGTCGCAATGCCCTTTTCAAAATGATTTGTCTCCCTGCTACTTGTATGCCCTGACAAACTTTCACTATTTAGTGCCCTGCACCTGGTTCTGGTTCCTCACTTCCAAGCTCACCTCCTTTATATGGTTGGGAGGGCACCACTGTGTGGCCTTCAGCTCTGCATGGAAATCTCCCTACGAGAGTGGACTGGGAGTGCCAGACTTCTACATCTACTACTTAGCGGCCCAATTGGTTCCAGTCAACGAGTGGTTTACTGGGGGATGGGACGACCCTCCCTATTGTTTGGAGCTCTGCCACCTCAGGTTCGAGGGCCTGCTGAGATTGCTGTGTGGAGGTCTGGTTCCCTAGGCAACCCCTGATTGCATGAAGGAGATGATGCGGTGTTGGAGGGCGGCCCTGCGGCTGACGGGATGGGATCAGTGCCTTGCCAAGCTGACGCCCTTGTGGCATGGCACGTGGTTGCAGCAGGTGTCCTGGCTGGAGGGCTTTAGGCAATGGGATACCATTGGGATTACCTATCTGGGGGATGTATGCAGTGGCGAACGTCTGATGTCCTTCCAGCAGCTGAAAGAACACTATGCCTTAGCCAACACCCAGTTTTTCTGCTTTCTCCTGATGCGCCACGCCTTGCGGGCCCAACTGGCGCCAAACGTATCCCTCCCCGATCATAGCCCTCTTTAGACAAAACCTTTGATGGGACGCTTGGAAAAAGGCGCCCTTACCCATATTTATCGTTCCTTGCTTACTAATGCACCGGATGGCTTCGCCAAGCTGCGGGACAGGTGGACAACCTGGGTTGGAGAGCTCGATGAGGACAATTGGAGGGAGGCGTATCTCGCGCCCAGGGCACTGGCTGTATCCGCCAGGTTGGGGATGGTGCAGATAAATTACTTCCACATGACATACCTGTCCCCACGGCGCCTTCGACGCATATGCCCGGCGACCCCTCCTGGCTGCCTGAGATGTGGTCATCTAGAGGCGCACCTACTGCACGTAGCCTGGGAGTGCTCGGAGATGCGTCCCTTCTGGGTGGGGGTGGAGCAGGAGATCTCCGAGGTCCTAGGGCATTCGATTGGTTTGACTGTGACAGTGGCGCTTCTGGAGGAGTTGGGGGGACCAAGGGCTGATCGAATATTTGTTGGGGTTGCTTGCCTGGTGGCCAAAAGAGACATTGCACAACTCTGGAGAAACCTGGTGGTGTTGTTGATTTCGAGATGGTGAGCCCGGGTGGACTGGTGCTCTCAACTAGAAAAGCCAATCTATGAGGCACATGGTTTCCCTCGAAAATATGAGAAAATCTGGGGGAAATGGCGGGCCCACTGTGGGTTGCATTTTTAAGTAGTGTTACTATGTTCTGGTTTGGGGAAGAGGAGAGTGTTATCAATTGTAAGAAATGTACTGATATGCCTCAATCAGTTGTGCTATCATGCACTCACTGTCATGTTTTTTACTTTTAAACTAAATAAATTGGTTCTTAAAAACAAAAATAAAAAGAAGGCTGCACCTGTGCTCTTAACATTCTGTTGACTTCACGCTACTCCCTGCGTCCTCTATAATTGAAGTGGATGTAACAGTCCAATTGCGTCTGTCCAGCTCCTATAGTACTAGTTTTCCTGCTAGCTAAAGTATTGAAACTTCTTAATCTTTCGGCTTCCTCACTAACGGTAATAGAAGCAAGAGGAGGAAAAGTACCTGTTGTGAAGAGATTCTTCCATAACAACCTCTTCTCTTGGCATTGCTTTGAATATGAAATAGACAAAGGGCTAACAAACTAGAGGAGGTTGAAACAAAGATAGGCTATGCAACATACAACCGGTGGCGAAAGAAAAACTATCACAATTTTTATTTTAATTTATTGTTCTTATCAATTTAATTTTTTAGTTTGTTATGTCATTTAGTTGTTCTGGTAAATTATTTTAGTTTTTTCTTACTTTGCAGAAATGGCTGAACTTAACTATGTTTCTTGGCATACAAGGGGAACTATTCATTCCTTAAACAATGGAAGAAAAGATTTCTGACATACATGCTATTAGTGGGGCCAAATATTGACCATTTGGAAAACAAGCAATTTTACTACACCACTTAGAAATTGAAGGAGATTATATGAAGATCTCCCGCAATTCTTTTTAGGAATTAGAGATGCTCAATTTTCAAATGTATCTGAAATGTCATTACAAATGCTGAAGACATATTTTACACCAAATGTTAATGTAGTTTTTGAAAGACATATTTTTTTCAGAAGGAAGATGAAGATATTATGAATTATAGGGGAAGACGGAGCAGGTTAGCCGCAGTTATTTAGGTTTATAGAGAGTAAAATATTTTTTTGGGATGAAAGATCCTACCTTGGAGAAAGCCATTCAGCTAGCAAGAGGCGTAGAAACTAGAGCTGTTTGTCTTAAAGGCAATGATATACCTAAGGTAACTGACTGAAGTACAAAAAGAGGAAGATATTGAAATACAAAAAAATAAAGCAGAAATTGTACAAGCAAGAGAAAATTAACAGGGGTGGTGCAAGTGAATGGAAAACTATATTGTGCTACTATTGTGGTAACTCTGGACATAGCAGCTCCAGTACAATGTGTGGGGCTAGAAGTGTCATTTGCAGGGGCTGTGGAAGGAGAGGTTATTTGGCTAACATATGTAAGGCTTATGTAAAATTGGAATGAGTGAAAGAAGTAGAAAATTCATTGGAGAGTGGGCTGGAGTTAGTGATTTTGATTAATGAGCTGGATGTGAGTTTAGTGGGACAATGAAAAGGATGTGTGTGGAGTGGAAAAATGAAACATGAGGTGGGTATGGCAGTCAGAATACCAACTGACTCAGGAAGTTTATTTACCTTATCAGCTATGAATACTCATGAAGGTAAATTAAAATTCAAAATGAAAGATGTAAGCCAATCTGACATGAGTGCTGTGGGGTATTGGAGGAAAGTGCCTTCTTTCTTGGCATGGTTACCCCCATTTTCTGCCTGTTGCCAGTGTGTTTGACTGTGTTCACTGGGATCCTTCTAACCAGAACCCCAGTGATTATACTCTCTCCTCTGAATTTGGTTGCTACTAACCTTTTCTCTCAACAGTTGGCATGCTGGTGCCCCCATGTAAGTCCCTAGTATATGGTACCTAGGTACCTTGGGCATTGGGGTTCCAGGGGATCCCTATGGGCTGCAGCAGTTATTCTGTCACCCATAGGGAGCCCATGCAAAAGGTTCTGCAGTCATGCCATTGCAACCTGCGTGAACCAGGTGCACATACCCGGTTTCACTACAGGTCACTGCACAAGGTCACTGTAAGTCACCCCTACAGCCCAGAGGGTAGGGTGCGGGTACCCGTGTGTGAGGGCACCCCTGCACTAGCAGAAGTGCCCCCGTGAACTCCAGCTCCATTTTACTGGACTCCGTGAGTGCAGGGATGCCATTTTACATGTGTACTGGACATAGGTTACTACCTATGTCCAGTTACGTAATGGTAACTCCAAACCTGGGCTTGTTTGGTATCAAACATGTCAGAAACATACCCCAATACTGTTGCAAGTATTGGCAGTATGATCCCATGCACTCTCTGGGCTCCTTAGAGGACCCCCAGCATTGCCACCACCAGTTTTACGGGGTTTCACGGGCAGCCCTGCTGCTGCCATCCCTCAGATGGGTTTCTGCCCTCCTGCTGCTTTATCTGATCAAGCCCAGGAAGGCAGAACAAAAGATTTCCTTTGGGAGAGGAGGTAACACCCTCTCCGTTTGGAAATAAGTGTGACTGGCTTGGGAGGGTTAGCCTCCCCAAGCCACTAGTTTTGCTTTGAAGGGCACATTGGGTGCCGTCTATGCATAAACCAGTCCACACTGGTTGACGGAGCCCCGTCCCTGCTCTGGCACAAAACTGGACAATGGAAATTGGAGTGACCACTACCCTGTCCCTCACCACCCTGGGTGTGGTGCCCAGAGCTCCTCCAGAGGGACCCTGGGTTCTGCCATCTTGTTTCCAAGATTGGCAGGGAACTCTGGGAGCATTTGAGTGGCCAGGCCAGGCAGGTGACGTCAGAGGCACCCTCTGATAGGTAGTTAATTGGTTAGGTGCCCGCCCCCTCTGTGGGCTATATAGGGTCTTCCTCTGGGGTGGGTCCTCAAATTCAGCTTGCAAGACTCCAGCAGGACTCCTCTGCAACCTTTACTTTGACTTCTGGCCTCAGAAACCACGACTGGACACTCCAGGAACCTACAAGCTGCAGATCCACGAGGAAGACTCTTCTGCAACATTGTATCCGGAACCCCTGCCAGCTTTGCAACAATTCCCCAGCTGTGCATCCTAAAAAGACTGCAACTCCTCAGCCTGCGCGAGGAGAAGAAGGAATCTCCCGTGGGGTGAAGTCATCACTCCCCTGTTACTACAGGTACCTGGCTGCATCGACGACCGGCTGTGTGGATCTCCCCTTATCCTGAGTGGCATGGGTCCTGCATCACAGGTTGTGGTCCGGAGAGTCACCATTGGTCCTCTCTACCAACTGTCGCACTCTGGTGGTGGTAAGTCCTTTCTACTCCACACAAGACAGTACCCCCGTGCACTGCATCCTTTGCAGCTCCCAAGGCTTGTTGCTTGACCTGCAACGGGAACTTCAGGCGACCTGTATCTCCAGCCCCCAGCACTCCCTCCTGCAACCTCTGGACCTCTGTGTGGTCCTCCGGCAACGTGGGAGCAAGTTCTGCGGTGCTGGATGGGCTTCTTCAGAAACTTCTGTGTCCCTGTCCTTGGGGGCACCTGTGGGTGCTTCCTCTGCTCCTCTGGGTCTTCTGCAACGTGGAGGGTCCCTCCTGACTCCCGCCTCCTGGGTAGAGTCCTCCTGGACCGTGCTGGTCCCCGGCAGCTCCCCTTCTCCTCCAACCGCAAGTTTGGCTTTCCCAAGGCTTGTTGGTGGAAATCCTTCACCGCCACCCATCTGCAATCCATCTTCCAGCGTGGCACACCTTTTGCAAGCATCATGAACTCTTCTCCGGCTTCTGTGCTGCAGTGCTGACCTGTCTTCCTTCTTCGTCGACTAACTCCAAAAGGTACCTCTTGGTGGGTAATATCTCCTACTCCCCCTGGACTCCACAGACACTTCTGGACTTGGTCCTCTCTCTCCACGGGTCCACATCTTTGGTTTTCCACTGTTGGTTCTTTGCAGGCTGTTCTGGTGTCTTCATTTTCTTCTTTTCATCCTTTGGGGTGGTTTTGAGGAAATACAGTGTTTTAGTCCTGCATTCCTAGTCTCTGTGGTGTACTCCATTACTTACCTTTGTGGTTTCTTAGTACTCCCAGCTCCCCTCTACACGATTCACTTACAGAAGTGGGGGTCCTGTGTTCGCATTCCACGTTTATAGTATATGGTATGGGCTCCCCTTAGGGCTACTACTGCATATTGCTGTTTTACACTGTTTTCTAACCTTTTTATGCCCCTTAGTATTTACTAGGTATTTACTTACCTCCTATTGAAGGGTTGCCTCTCTAGTATTTTCTGATACTGTGTTCCAAAAATAAAGTACCTTTATATTTGTACAACCAAGTGTTTTCTTTCTTGTGTGCAAGTACTGTGTGACTGTAGTGGTATTGCATGAGCTTTCCATGTCTACACTTCACTGAGAGGGGATACCTAGACCTGGTATAAGGTGTAAGTACTGTAGGTACCCACCACTCACCAGGCCATCTTCCTACAGGTGTGTTGGAAAAAGACCAGAAATAATAATGCCAATAAAGTAGTGGAAGTTACATGTAAGGAGAATGGTGTGAACGGAAGTATGTGTATAATATAAAATAGATCTAATCTTTTTAGGGTGACGTAATCAGAAGAGCATACAAATAGATCTTTACCTTAATGCCAAAGAACCAGTAAGAGTGGTGAAACCAGTGAGTGAATTTGAGATGGTGGAGTCTAATTATGACAAAGACTTGTAAAATAAATTTTCAAGAGTCTTTTCAGATAAGTTGAGTCTTTTTAGTGAGCTTTACACACTAAAAGTCATTCTGAAGAAAATACAGCAGTAGCAGTGGTGCACAAAGTTAGGCAAGCACTGTTTTTGATTAAAAAACAAACTTTGTACGAGGAAGTGAACAGATTATTGGCTGAAAGGATCATCAGACCTATAGCGTCATCTGAGTGGATGACTCCTACTCTTGTGGCCCCCCCAAAGAATGGGGAAAGCTATGCCTATGCACTCGCTTGTAGAGTTTAAATAGCAACATATAGGTTAATAGGCAACTCCTACAAAACATAACATCATGATGAGGGTTGGAAAGTGTTCAATGTGTTAGACATATTGTGGCACATCATCAGGTTAATTTACAACATGAGTTGCAAGCATGGATTTCATTTGTAAGACCGCTGGTACCTTTGGATATTGTGGAATGCCATATGGTCTGGCATCAGGTTTAGCCGTTTTCCGGAGAGTTATGCAGAAGATTTTCATGGAATGGAAAGAGCATTGTGTTTCCAAGATGACATACTGCTGGTGATACGATCGCAGGAGAGAAATGATGGATTGTAGGAGGAGGTGTTGAGTAAAGTATAAAAGCATAGTTGATAATAAAGAAGGAAACATGCCAGTTGAGAAAACAGGAAGTAACTTGTTTGAGGCATGAAATATTTGTGGAGGGTATTAGGCTCAAAAAAGCACTGTGAAGGATATTGAGGAGGCTCATCAGCCAGAGAACAATCCTTGAAATGCTTTTTGGGTTTGGTCGAGTATTGCTGAACATTTATATATAGCTGCATAGAAGTAGTAGAATCAGTAAGGGGGCTAATGAAGTAAAAGAATGTTTTGCAATAGAAACTGAGTGTGAAAAGGCATTTGAGGAGGTAAAAAAATCTAAGGCTAGTGCACTGACGCTGGATCATTTTAATCTCAGCAAGAAGATGTTTGAGACTACTGATGGCACCAAGGAGGAGTTGAGTATTTGATTTGTGGGAGCAAGATATTGCAACTTGATCATATTGTCCTACCAAGGAATTTGAGAGATAGGCTAGTTAAGATTGCACATGAAGGACACATGGGAAGAAAGATGTTGAAAAGGAGGGTAAGCAATCTTTACTGTGGCCAAATGTGGACCATGCAGTCAGGGATAGTGTGAGGGGCTGTATTGCATTTCACAATAGTGATAATGTAAAATGATTAGACAGCCAATACTCAAATGTTTAAAATTGCCTGAAAGACCATGGTAAAGTAAAGCTCAGGACTTTATAGGGCTGGTTGCTAAAATGGGTATGGGGGATCGGTTCCTATTGATTTGGTAGACTACTACATTAAGTGGTGTGTTGTAAAAACCATGAATCAGTTGAACACAAGCAAGTAATGTTTTTGAGGAAATCTATCAGCGGAAGGGATACCCTTAGTCTCCAGAGCTATGTCAGAATTTCTGGAAGAGTTACAGTGTAAGAGCAGGCTAATGGTCCTATTGAAAAAGGCTGATTAAGAAAATTTAGTTATCTTTGGCCAGTGGACTATTGTGGAAGGATGCACAAACAGGGTTTGGCATCCAGCATGCTATTGAATGCCATTTGCGTGTCAAGGGACATTACCACTGTCTGGTCTGACCTCAACCGTGTGGTTTCATGGAGCACCCCAAACAGTCGTCTCTAATTGAGGCGGGTGCTTCTGTGTGACACAAGTCCTGATTAGTCCGGGTATATAATCAATGTAATCATTTTGCAAAGTCTATTTGCCAGACTTTTTGCTAGCACCTTAGCTTTGACATTGAGCAGGGATATCAGTCTATACGAGCAACAGTTGGTAGGAGGTTCACCCTTTTTTTTGTATTACTATTATTGTGACTGTACATTGGTCAGCTGGCAGACACTCTATTTTCTGTGCCTCTCGGAGCATCACCAGCATGCTTGGGGTTACCTTGTCAAACCCCCTTTAAATATTTCTATCAGCAGTCTATTAGGTCCTGCCGCCTTCCCTGAATGTAAGCTTTGCAAATCGACTGCCAGCTCCTCTGCGGATAAGTCCACCTCCAATGCATCCCTCTCCTCCCCACTGATTTTTGGCATATCTATCTCACCCACCAGTTCACTGTAGTCTTTTGCAGTTCTAGAGGTCACAGACACATAGAGGCCCTCATAGTACTCTGCTAATGTCCCTGCTATAGAAGCAGTGGTCGTCCTGAGGGCACCATGCCCATCCACAACCCCCAGAACCCAGGGATGTTCTCTGTCTCTTTTTTCCAGCCACGCCAACAATTTATTGCCCTTATCTCCAACATTGTAGAGACGACAGTGCGCTGCAAATGCGTGACGTTACGCCCTCTCCTCAGCCAATATTCTAAACACTTGCTGGCGAAGTTGAAGTTGTAGCTGGTGTCCAAGCATCACCATACCCTCGATCTGTATGCTAGCCTCTAAATCTCAACTTTCGGTCTCAAGTCTGTCGTATTCAGGATTGCTCTCTTTCTTCATACTTGGTTCTTGCCCCTCAGGACAGCTTTGAAGGCCTCCCACAGCTCACATGGGGAATCCACAGTGCCCTGGTTTGCGACAAAGTAGGTTTCGATCCCCTCATGGAAATTCTCCCTGAAGCGTCTATCCTTCAACAAATATGGGACTATCTTTGGGGTTTAGCACATATTTCTTTACTCGTCCCTTTAACAGGATACTTACAGGGGAGTGGTCGTAGATCCTCCTAGCCTGACGTGTCGCTTCTCAGAATCTACCCACACCCTTGTGATGAATGAATATGTAATCTAGTCGAACATATGTCTTCCCTTAAATAAACTTAGGACCAAATGGCAGGGGGAACTAGAAGTTACAATAGATGACGCACAGTGGACCAGAATAACCTCACACATATATACAGTTTCCAGAAATGCCAGGTTTAAACTAATAGACTTATATGTGTTTCACAGGGCTTACCTAACCCCCTATATGATATCAAAGATTTATGGTGTAGAAAATGCCAGCTGCCCTTGATGTGCAGAACTAGCAGCAGAGTTGCTGCACATGCTCTGGAGTTGCCCACTAATCGGGGAATACTGGACGGGAATATTTGAGGCACTCTCCACTTGCATGGGCAGAACATTACCCCGATCAGCCATGGTGGCGGTTTTAGAAGATTTCCTTCGCCCTAGCAAGCATAAAATTACAAACCGATTCATAGACATGGCCCTGATACTAGCAAGGAGAGAAATAACCTCACACTGGAAAGACCCGAAGGGCCCACAGATAAATCGTTGGAGAAATGCATTAATTAAGTGGGCGGAAATTGAAGGGACAGTACTACTAAGGGAAACACTCAGGGGCCTAGGAACTAGAGACAATGCTCAGCATTGGAACACGATACTGGACAATTTTAGAACACCCAACACTTCTAACTCTGATGCAGAGGCAAATTAATCAGAACCAGATCATGTACAGCTGACTAAGATATTCCTGTTGAAGATTGTACAAGAGACCAAATAAGCAATTCATTTGTGAACCGAACAAACACCTTTATATAATTGATGGAAAGTGCAAAAGGGAAGAGGGAAGGGGAGGGGGGGTCTCAAAAAGATGGGAAGTTATTTTGTTCTGTATGCGTTTTCGTGCAATTATAAAGCAATAAAAGAGATCTTAAAAAAAAAAAATGTAATCTAGCCGAAAAACTATTGTGTGGCGCAGAATAGAATGTCTGTTGTCTCTGCTGCAGGTGTTGTAAACTCCAAAGATCCACCACCCCCATAGCCTCCATGAAGGGCCCTCTTTCGCTCACTGCATCCACTCCAGTCTCTCTTTCTACCACTGGGTCTACCACTACATTCATGTCGCCCCCCAGAATCAGGATTCGTACTAGTAGGTCCAATAGTAGGGAGCTTAAATCTGGCAAGGTCATACTATGGAGTCATGGAGGGATGTATGCGGAGCATATTTTGATTGTTTCACCTTCCCTTTTGCCTGTTATTGCCACATTATCTACCCTGGGAATCAAGCCACATATGTTCCAGTGTGAATGGCACTGCGTTCCTTAGTAGGATTCTCACCCCTCGGAAGTCTGTGTTATAGCCAGCGTGTGCCACCAATGAATATCCAAACCTTTTTAGGGCTTTATAATGGTTCCCTTTAAGGTTTATTGGAGTAATATAATATCTGGGGTATGTCGGCGTATATATTGAAGTACCAGCGTGTGCTTCACCTTGTTACCCAGGCCAATTACACTCCAGGGACAAATGTTCTATTCATTCTGCTTATGGCTCCCCATCCTGTCCTTCCAACGATGCTCCCAGCTCTCCCTGTGTGTGTGCATCTTGCCACACTGAGCTGTTTCTTTGCTTCCTGTCACTGTGGCTTCCCCATGTCAGACCATGCAGTATGCAAGCAGTTGGTCAAACAGTGAACAACAACAATTAACCTCTTCAAGAAAGCTACCCCCCCGCTACCCTGCTTCCGTGCTTCCCTGCTTTGTGAGCCTGGAACCACCCACTGTTGCAACTTACAGACCACCTGTCGCCCCAGAAGAACCGGGCTATAACTGAGGGTAGTTAGTTCCACCAGTAATAACTTTGATGTATGTTAATAAACAGTGCTTGTTCTCCCCCTAATTTAGTATTGTTATGAACTAGTTACCCCCTACACAACTACATGTCTGTAAAGCCGACTCCTCAGTCTGATTTTTGACCCTCCATTAACTCTCCACCTCCAACCTCCCCCTCACCCAAACCCAAGAAGTACATTTTAGGCTTCTTAATTTTCTCACATGTCCTTTAGTGATACTTGGGGCTCTTGATGCTCCGATGGGTCAGATCACTGCACCTCCTCCTTTGTGGTGCGGGCTGCTTGCAGAATGGTATCTAGGTCTCTATAATTCAGTATCCTGGCAATTATGGTCCCGGGTGGGGCTCCAGTTTTCTGTTGCGGCCCCAGCGTCCTGTGGGCCCTCTCAACCGAGAAAAATTTGGACAGTGGCTTAGGCTTTGGGTATTTAGTATCAGGTCCTCTAAGAAGAGGTTCACACTTGGGCCCGCCACCCCCTCCAGAACCCCCACTACTCGGATGTTGTTGTGCCAGGGCCTTCCTTCTTGATAATCCAGCCTTGCATTTATAACCACGGTCTGCTTCTGCAGGGCTGCCACCTGTTCCTCCATCCGCTTTGCTGTCACCTGCAAGTCGTTAATGTTCTCCTCTGCCTTAGTTACCTTCTCTGAGATTTTACCCAGATCAGCTCCCAATAAACCAACATCAATCGTTACTGTGTCCAGTTTAGGCTCTAATTTACCCTTTAGATCTTGGATTGCAGACATTATTTCATGCAGTGGAGGCTCAGCCACACATTCGACCATCTGGCTCCCTTCTCCCCCCAGCGCCATGCCAGTCTGCCTTCCAGGCGTCATCATGGTCACTGTATTTTTCGAGTTTATTGGATTGTTTCGGGTTATTGCCTCGATGTGTGCCCATGACCGCAGGATCTTCTTCAGTGAGCCCCTCTCCCTTAGGCCCGTCTGGACACCGTACTCATGTTTCACTGTCTGGACTGATGTGGTGCCCACTGCTGGTGGGGATGGATATGTCCCATCCTATACTTTCTTTGTCTGGATTTGTACATAGTTAATTATGCTGATTTTCAGTTGTGCAAGAATTTCTGTCTTTAATGTTGATTTTGCTTGTTTTAAGCTGAATATGAATTTGTCTTTCTGTCAATTTTGCTTGTTTATACATATAAATAATGTTACACAGTGGTGGTAGGAAGTAGCCACTCCATGTAGTTCTGGTTAGTCTTCCTCAGATTTGCTAATATCTTTGTCACCATTTGGTGAATCTCCGTGCAACTTTGCTGACCTATTCCTGTTTCTGCAGTGGCTGATGATGCAAGATTTTAATGATGATTTGGTAAGGGATGCATAGAAAAAAGGGGGCCCCAAAGCACGTTTTCGACCAATCCATTTTCGATAAACATTTTACTCAGACGTAGCTACAAAATTACTTTCAATGACATTTTTCAGGAATGTAGATTATAGTGTAGGTTATAGTGTGGAAATGGTCCTTTTTATTATTTGATCTAAATTGGTTCAGTAGTTTGTAAGTCATAAGGGATTAAACTTAATGATATATTAGACTGTGGTACCTTCATTGTATACTGCGAAAGATGACAGTGATAAAACTCATTGTTGGTGAGTCAAAGCTCTTTGTTTTTCCGTAAAATATAGATTAGTACAGTTTTTGTGATGCATAGGAGGTAATGAGGCAATTTAAGAAAGTCTGTAGAGGTAGGAAAAATAATTTTTATGGAATTCTTTTTTTTAAAGGGTTTACAAAGTACCGCAGTACTTTCACAAAATTACCTAGGAAGGGCCACTGTACTTTTGAAATATAAAAAAAAAAACAATTGATGTAGCAGAAACGACACTCTACGACACTCCACTCTATGACACACCACTCTACTCTACCACAGGCGACTCAACTCCATATTATGCCACTACACTCTATGCCCCTCCACTCTAAGACACTGTACGACACACCACTGTATGATTTGCCACCGCTCTCCAATCTACGAAACACCACTGCATTATAATACATGTTTCTCCACTTTACAACATGCCTTTTCACTCTACACGCCACTCTGAAATGCTACTCCTCTCTTTACGTCATGCCACTCCTCTCTGCGCCACTCCACTGCACACCATTCTACTCCTCTCTGTGTCCCTCCACTCTACACCAGTCGATACAACTCTACAACACTCTGGCATGACACTCCTCAACATGCCACTCCAGTCTGACATTCCATTCCACTCTATGCCTCTCTGCTGTACAGCACTCCACTTTGACAATCTGACACACCATTCTATGAACCCTTCACTCTACAACATTGTACTCCACTCTGTGTCCCTCAACTCTGACACGCCACTCCAGTCCCCACTTCCCACTCCGCTCTGACACAACTCTCCACTCTACGACCTGCCACTCTACTCTACGCCCCTCCAATCTAAGACAGTTTATGACATGCTACTCCAGAGAACTCCATTGCATTCCACTCCACTCTGCCACTCAAAGCTACAACAATCTATGCCACTCTGACACGCCACTCCGCTCTGACATGCTACTCCTCTCCACTCTGCGCCACTCCACACCTTTCCATTCTAAAACACCCTACAAGATGCCACTTTATTTCACGTCACTCCACTGTATGTCATATCACTCCACTCCATGCCCCTCTACTCAATGCCACTCTACTCCACTGTACTGCACACCACAACATGCCACTCTACTCTTGAAAAATCCATGCCACTCCACACTACGACACACCACTTAACTTTATGACACAACATTCCACTGTACACCACAGCTGTGTACAAAACAGTACTCTATGACACTCCACTCTATGCCACTCCAATCTGCGCCACTCTATACCACTCCGCTGTACAACACTATGAAACTCTACGACATTGTACTCCACTCAGCCGTACTCTATGCAACTCACTCTATGCCATTTTACTCCACTCGACTCTATAACACACTAGTTCACTCTCCTGCACTCTATGCTATCTCTGTGCCACTCCACTGTACAGCACTCTCTGTCACTTCATTGTACCCTACTTTAAGCTGCTCCAGTGTAAAACACTATATTCCACTAAGTGCCACTACACTGTCCTACAATCTACAACACCATCCTCCACTTTACGACCCTCCACTCAACGATCCTCCACCCTGGACACTCCACAAGATGCCACTCTATTACATACCACTCCATGACATGCCACTTCACTCTGCAATACTCTACACCACTCTATTTCCCTCCACTGTATGACATGCCACTCATTCTACTCTACGACACATCACTCCACTCTACAACACGCTACTTTACGGCACTCTACTGCACTCCACTCTGACACGCTACTCGACTCCACACCACTCCCCTGTATAACACTCTACTCCACTCAGTGCTACTGCACTATCCTACACCTTACTGTACAACATTCCTCTATATGACACTCAACTTTACGACACGTCCTCCACTCTGATACACCTTTCCGTTCTATGACACGTCACATCACTCCACTCTACAACACAACACTCTGAAGGGGCCCTGCAGCATCTGTGCATATAGCCCTATATAACTGAGCGATCAAGTGTCGGACAGCGCCACGTGACAGCAAGATCCCTGGTGGATGTGTGCGTGGATGCGGTGAGGCATGTTGGTCAGGTCACCCAAACTAGTTCCACCAGACCGGCGTGTTGTAAGAAATGCCCAGGCCAGGGGCAAGTTCCTCATTGCATTTAGCAAATGAGATGAACGTTTCTCTGGGGTATAAGTCCCCAAGCTTTTCGCACCCACCCTCCCACTGTGCTTGGAAGGACATATTGTCCATCATCTGTTTGACTGGATTCAATATCCAGTGTGGGAACTCATGGTGAAATGGGGCCTGTTTCAGTATCGTCTGTACAAAACATTGCCAGACAGCCTCCGATTGACGAACTATGTACAGTAAGTCCTTCGGGAGCCCAGCTCCCTCCAATACCAGTTCTGGCAGTTGGTCTGTCGCCATCCTCCCTGCCAGAAGGCGTTTTTCCCAACTATGTCGATCCAGCCATCGCGCTGCATTTTGAAGCTGTGATGCATAATAGTACAACTCCAGTCATGGAACCTACAAACCACCCTCCTCATAGAGTCTCCTCAGTGTTGTCAGAGGCCCCCTGCTAGCCATCCAGCCCACAGGAGCGAAATGAGAAGTGAGTCAAGCTGCTTAAATACCTTTATTGGTAGAGAGCACAGCGAGTTCTGTAATACATACAGACATCTCTGTAGCATTACTATTTTAGCTACGGCCAGTCTGCCCATCAGGAGAGAGGCAGCATGCTCAAAAGGATAGTGTTAAAGCATCCAGAACCTTTCCTTGTTTAGCCACAGTTGCAGTCTTTTGGCGTGTGCTACCTTGATGCCCGAGTATCAGAAATGGGACAGTTCCCCGCGCAGTCCTGTGTTTGGCAATTGATTCAGCGTTGTTCCGACCAGCAATCGGAGCGAAAACTATAACATTTGGCCCGACTGAGATGGAAACCAGAAAGGTTCCCAAACTCATCCAGCAGTTGCAACAGTTTCGGCAGAGAGGTTCAGGGGAGGAGAGATAAAAACAGGGCATTGTCTGCATAAAGCGAGATGACATGGTGTACATCTCCCAATTTTATGCTGCAGTCCAATAATTCCCCTATCACAAAGGGCTGTATTGCGAGTGCAAACAGGAGTGGCAAGAGTGGGCACCCCTGTCACGTACCGTGCCTTATGGTCCAAGCCTCTGAGCAACAACGCCCCCACACCCTAGCACTGGGCACATTGTAGAGTAGCCAGACCCACCCCCAGAATTAAGTCCTGAAGCTCATTATTCTTATTACCTCGAGCAGATAGCCCCATTTGACCATGTCCAATGGTTTTTCCAGGTCGACATTGACCAGGGCCAGTTCCTCTTCTCTGTGCTCTACTTCATGAAGGACTTGAGTTAATCGCCGGAGATTCATCCCTGTGCACCTCACCAGTATGAAGCCACACTGGTCATCTTGTACCAGACGTGTCATATAGGCTGTCAGACGGGTGGCGAGCAGTTTACAAAGAACTCTTATGTCCGAGTTGATCATGGAAAGGGGCCTGTATGCCATGGGGGCGGCTTCATCGCCTCCAGGTTTAAGAACCATAAATATCTCCCCATACCTCATGGACCATGGAAACATACCCTCATTCCACGGCTCTAGAAAGACTTCCAGGTGACCATGTGTTAATGAGGCTGAAAATGCCTGGTAAAATTAAGGTGGGAAGCCGTCTCCTCAGGGCGCCTTTGCCTGCAGAAGCCGTTTTAACTCCGTCCTAAGCTCTTCCAACTCTATGGGAGTATCTAGAGCGTCAGCTCTATTCCCTCCTAATGCATGTGCCAGGACTAGCACCACTTCATAGCCTATCCAACAGGGACTGGCTAATATACACTGCCAGCTGGCTTCCTGACCAGGCACACAGTTAAAAACATATCAAATGTAATGTTAATTGCATCCCGTTCGTAAGATACACATCTAATGAATCTACATGTCCATACCAGTTACCCATGACTTATGCAGCCAGTATCAAAACAGACAAGCTTGGGGATATCCAGACTCTTTAGGAATGGGATGTAACAGTGCGCAGTGATGGCCGGATTGGCAGTGTACGCCTAGCATAGGTGTTTACGAAACCTTTCTACTATGTCTGTCCTAGAAGTAACTTTCTCCCTCTGGTGTGGTTAAGTGTGTTGTGTGGGATTGAGTCTGCTCCCTGCGCATTATCCAGGCTAAGAACCTACCCAATCTTTCATCTTCTCGGTGTAACCTCTGACGGCATTACTTCTGTGGATATTTGTCGATGCAGTCTCATATGTCCGCTGTGCGCCAACTCACTGTGTGCTCTTTTGTAAGAGATTCTGGACTGGCTATATCTCCTACCTATCTATGTTCGAGTGCCGCTTCTTCACTGCGCAGTTCAGCTTGCAGTTGCCTGTGTACCCCGCATGTCAGCCCTTGGCAAGTGCCCCCTCAGTACTGCTTTAAATGCTTTCCATTCCGTAATTCTATGGGTGGTAGAGTCCCAATTAATCTCCATCCAAATAATTCCTCAGTGACTGTGATAGTGTGTCTTGTCCTACCGCGTCCTCAAAAATCTCTTTGCATCCTCATTCAAAGTGCCACCGAAAGACACAGAATATCTAACTTGGGAGTGATCCAACAGGAATTGTACTTGATGTGGTACCTTAATAGCTTCCAGCCCCAGGCACGCTGCTACCAGTATCCTGTCCAAGCTCCTGTAGGTTTTGTGCCTGTGTATACAGGTTGTGTGGGATGCGGCACCCTCTAAACATCCACAAGGCAAGTGTTTACCATAACCCCCTGAAATGCAGAAGTCATGTTTCGTTTTGTGCCCACTGTGGGGGGTGCTCTCTCTAGATTAGGTCCCAAAACACAGTTAAAGTCTCCCAGACACGATGTGGGTAAGTCGACATCCAACGCAAGCAGATCCTGCATTGTGGGAAAAAAGGCAGGGACTTCATTATTAGGAAAATATGTGCTCAACATGTTTAGTCTCTGTCCGTCCATAGTGCCCTGTAACAGTATATACCTCACTCCCACATCTGCCTACATGTATGGAGGGGAGGATGGGATTCCTGGTGCCACCCATATGAGTGTAGTGAGAAAAGAGGAATGGAAGATCTGACCTCGCCATTTCTTGCCCAGTCGTGAGACACCTGTGTCGTCTAGGGGCATCTCTTGTAAGCATTCCATATCTATTTTGTGGCGTTTGAGGAAGGTGAAGACCCTGTAACTCTTAAAATATGTGCTCAGTCCCCGAACATCCCAGGTCAGTACTCTAAATTCACCCCATCCTCATTTGTGAGATCTTGTGGGAGCAGATGTAATTTTAATTGCATCCCGTTTGTAAGAGATACACACCTAATGAATCTACACGTTCATACACTAGACCCATGAATTATGCGGCTAGTATCCAAGCAGATAACAGTTTCGGTGGTGCCACAAGCCCCTGGCAAGTGGTTACCACTAACCCCAGCCTCCCATTATTACCTGCAAAGTGTCTTCTTCAAGTAGGCATACGTTAGAACATCACCCCCAACAAACCATCTCTCATCATCAGTTCACATTCACCAGGGCTCTGTGTGCCTGCCCCACTACATAAAGTTCCAACAGGCCCGTGACTTAAGCTCTGAACGCACCTATTTCTCCCGGATTTGTTCAGTGGAGGACCCTTCTGCCCTCCCAGGAAACTGCATGCCACGTACATTATTCCTACCGGAGCAGCTCTCTGCATCCTCAGCCTGCCTCTCCATATCTGCTGTGACGGTAGTCATCTGGGCCAGCTGGCGTTTCGAGTCAGTACTCCCATCTGACATGTTAATCTCTGGGTAGGTTGGCACAGCGTGGTGTAGTGAGTGATGGTGTTCGTCGAGTGAGCATGAACATGCTTGTCCTCACCCATGATGGGCACCTGTATGTAGATGTTTGCTCTCTAAAGCTGGGTCTGACGCAAGACTCTCCACTGAACAGAATCCTTATGCAGGCTGTGGTCCCCCACCTCTGCTCATTGTCACCACTCACAGCTGGTGGCCTGATGGGCAAGTTTAGACAAGTCTTGTAGAGGATAGTTCCCCAGGGGGAACGTAGAGTAAAGTGCCTGCAGGTGATACCCCCATTGATTGAGTCAGTGTTGAGGCCAGTTAAGGTTGTGGGATGTTGTTTACCATTGCCTGCCGTCTCCAGCACATTGAAACAGACAGTCACCCCTTCCTTACAGTGGTTGGATGCGTGCAGTGGTTGGGGAGGTACCAATCTCTCCAAAGCAACTCTGCTCGACCCTCCAAGTGCGCCACCAGTGGCCCAGCAACCCTGGGTAGGCTACTCGGTGCTTGATCTCCTGTCATCCCACATATCTAAATTGCTCTGGGACGGGGAGTTCCTGCTGAGGCCTGGGACAAGCCGGTCAGCAGGATCCCTTACAAATGAGGCATAATGTTCCATATATTTTCTGCCATGTGCCAAGCCACACTGCCCTCAGCTGCAGGGCCATGAGGACAACAGAACTAGTCGGGCTGCTGCACAATAGGCCTTCGCGGCCTTCATCAATTAATGTTGCAAGGCAGGAGGACAAGTCTCCTACAGTCTATTGTGTGTGCCTCTTGTCCCCAAAAGACGACTCGGTCTCAGAGGGCTGAGCGCTGACTTGGACAGGGTGTAGCCAACTACCCCCGCATTGCACTCAACTTATTTCTGCGGGTGTCCATCAATGAGACCCTTCAGGAATAACCAGCACATTGCAACGGGGGGAGCCGAGCTAGGAGGCAGATGGCTCCCAAGAGTCAGGTCACACAGCGCGCTGGGTTGCGGTGTACAATGGTGCGCACCTCTCAGCAGTGGATCCCCCAACAACACTGGCAGTCCCACTCCTGGGGCACTTCAGGCAAAGCTGCCGATCTCAGCACAAGGCCGGTCCACCAGGGTAGGTGGGATGGGGCGCAGCAGCGCTTACTTCAGGACACCAGTCTAGGTATGTCCTCCTCCGCCAGGGTGCCCTCCTGCTCCGGGATGTTGAGTTCCATCTCAGCGTGAAGCTGCAAACCACTGCAGCGCTAGGCTGTGAGCCGGCGCTCACCCTGGCCCAGCCCCAGCAGGCCCGGGTCACCCCTTCTGCCTTCCAACGCATCCAACAAAGGAGAGCCTGCTTGTGGCTGGTCAGGAGGCAGCCACAACTTCTAACTATGCTGGGCTAGTTAATTTGTCAGCAGGATGTAAGATTAGGCAGGATTATTAAGGATTTTGTAGCATGGCTGGGCGGGAGTTCACGTCCTGTCAGCCATGGTTAAATTTTTCCTTACATCATTGCTACTTGCCAGCAATAACTGGATTTTTGTGGCCTCTTCTTTAGATTAGGCATTGCATGGTACGTCTTGCAGATGTTTGTTTAGTAAAGAACATTTATGATGAAGTAGCTTGTACAAACATTTAAATGATTATTTCTAAGTGTAAAACTGGGTTTTCACTTAACATAGGACACTCCCAGCAACGTCTACTACTGTTTATAAACAATTGCCTGGATCTGGAAACTTTTTGCATAGTAGATCTGCGCGTCGGTCGCCCATGGATGTCAGCGGAATCCATATAACTCCCCTACCAATATCAGTATCTTCTTTTGCGCACTTGCAACGCAGATCCTGTGATGGTTTTTCAGGCAGTTTTTTGGCCTACTTCGACATTTTTGTCATACTAGAACAGGGTGCTTTCTATGTCTTAGGGGTTTATACCCTGTGGATCCAGTTGACGGCAAATGTTGGCTATGCACCCCCTTTCGGTTTGTATGTTGTGCCTGAGCGAGCACCATGATGCTGAAGAGTGGACTCCTGTTGGCAACTTCGGCCAAAGGCTCAACAAGAGCATCGGATGAAGCTTCTAGCAGCAGAGGTGTCAGAGTCTTCCTGGTCTTCCCGTCAAATGGCGTCTCCTTCTCGAACTGACATCCGTTCACAGAGCCGTTCGGGGAGTCGTTCACATGGACCCCATTCACCATTGGCATCCAAAGTTAAGCATTGCAAGCGGTAGAAGTTATAAAAGTTGCCAACTTCACCACATATGGCTTCCCATCATTCCTCGGTTTGGGAGACGAGGTCAGAGTCTGCCTCGTGTCCTCTGCTTCAGTTAGGGCTTCAGTGTCAGTTGACGAAGCTGTTATGGCGCCAGTGTACAGCCCTTCGGGGGTTTCCACCTTTGTCGTAGTATCCGATCAGCCGACTCCAGCGACTTTGTTGGCGGTGCCGATCAAATTCAAATCCCTCTCTTTGTAGTTGAAATCAATGTTGAGGAATCACATTCTCTGTGCAAGTCGGCATTGGGAATGGCGCCAGTCATGCCTGTTATCCCTGATCTTCCTCCACATGAATTTCCTCTAGTTGGTCCTACTGAGGGAGATAGTGGAGAGGCGGTAGAGGAGTTGGAACCTCATAGAGAGGACAGCTGGTTAACTAATCTAGCTACGGCTAGTCGCTTGAATTCTTCTCCAGCCTCAGGCCTGCTTTCACCTCTTGGACTTGCTACAGAGGCGAGCTCATCCTTTGCAGACATGCCAAGGAGGGTTGTGGAAGTGTTGGATCTGACTCTTTCTACTGTGGAATTAGCTTTATATTCCCTAATTGATGTCATCCATCAAAGCCAAACAGGGGTTGAAGCAGTGCTTCCTTACAGTGAAGCCCTACATGATGTCTTGTTGGGAGCTTGTGCTAAGCCTGAACCTGCACCTGGTGATCATCCTACTCATCGAAGTTTGGTGGTGCAGGCCACTCAAGATTTCCATGATATGGAGTCTCTTTCACATGTTCCACCTAATAGAGAGCCCAGGAGTCTATACGCATGTGGCAGGCATATTTTCCCCTCCACAAGTTCTGCTACATGCTCTGTGAACACATCTTGTGTTCTTCGCCGTTTCTCTCATTCTGTATGGGACTTATTAACGAACATTTTACCTTCGTTTCCGGAAAACATCAGGACCACTATTACTCCTATGATTCAGGACAGCCAGCACGCACCTAAATTAATCATTCGCTGGGGTATGGATACCACAGTCTCTCTTGGTGAGCTATGGCTTCCTCAGTTGCACTAAGTCGCCGTGCCTGGTTACGTTCCTCAGGGTTTTCAGAGCCAGTCCAATCTTTATTGATTGACATGCCATTACATGGTACCCATTTATTTGGTGCACAGGCTGACTCAGCTTTAAGGCGTTTTTGAGACAGTAGGGGTGGATCACCGAATTAGCTTGGTTCCTCTCTATCCTTTGGCTAGTTCATAACTTCTGTACTGTTAGTACCAAAGTGTTTGCTTAGGCAGGGCCATTAGGGATTTTCAGTTCTATATATCTGTTGCAACTTAATTAGGACACCTGGTGGGTGTTCATGCTTGGCATGTGCTACATTTCTTTAACTAGTTATTAGAGTAATATAGTGCCCTGAAACCCTATGGAGCTATTCATGCCTAATGTTCAAGGCTTCTTCATCATCATTACTTGATGTAAAGTAATGACTTTCTACTTCAAGTTTGTCAATTGTAGCCTCTTAGAGGGTTATCGTGTTTTACTACAATTGCAATGAGGTGATATAATTTACTGTACTCTGAAGAAAAGCTGGTGCTTTGGAGTTGTTACCTCTATGGTATATACCATAGTCCAAGTGGGGTGTTTGAATATTTCTAGAGAGCATTTATATATGCTGTATAATCCTTAACTTGTGAGCTAGTACACCTTCAATGGAGAGTACAGAATTGCTCCCTCTGCAGAGAGTTAGGGCCAGATGTATCAAGCTCCTGGTTTCCATTTCTTAAATAGTGAATTTTAACAAATCGCTATTTAAGAAATTTAAAATGGGATGTATGAAAATTGCGATTCTGTAATAGCGATTTCTTAAAAATCGCAATCACAGTTTGCGAGTTCCAAATACCAAATCGCAAAAAATAGTGAATCGGTATTTGCAAATCGCAAATTGTGAAACCGGCAACCTGGAACAGCCTAATGACATCACAACCAGGAAGTGAGTCAGTGCATGCTGTTTCCAGAAGCCCCAGCCACAGGAGCAGGTAGAGAGACCCAGCCAAGCACCAAGGAGGCAGTCTTGAGAGTCAGCCAGGACCAAACAGGATAATGGCTACTGATGGGAATGTGAAAGAGAAAGGAGAAAGGAAGCGCAAACTCAAATTCAGTGAGCAGGAATTGGAGGTGCTCAAAGAGGAGGTGGTCAGGAACCACAACAAATGATTTATAAACACTCAATACAGGTACCTGAAAGTGAGAAGAGAAAACTGTGGTCAGACATTCAGACCAAAATATGCCAGTGGGTCTTGTGCAGTGCTCCGTCGAGGAGATACGCAAGCGATGGTATGACTTGCGTTCACGTGCCAAAGAGAGGGTAGCAAGCAGGCTGAAGGAGGCAAGGAGCACTGGAAGAGGACCACCTACCCAGACACTGTCTACACCAATGGAAGGCATAGTGGAGTTCACACTGCTTCTTGAAGCTGTCAATGGTGTCACTGACATTGACACTTCAGGCACACCCAGCACCAGCAAAGGTAAGGGCAGTAATGATGTGTTTCCCCATGTGTGCATGTACAAATGGCCCTTAGAAAATAGCTATGGCACTATGCAGTGTGATAAGTAGTCCATGCCACATCTTACATACAACACAACAATGCATTATGGTAGTGGTAGTCCACACCCATAGAGTGCAACTACCGCATAAATAGCGAGATAGTGTCAAACCAAACAAATACACAACACAAAAGACTGTCAGAGATACTATGCCAGGGTCAATTTAATCCTATTACGCAACTGTGTTAGTACATATCCAAGAATGACATGCTGCACATTTTTGTTGCAGATGTGCTGAGCAATACCCTGTGTGCACTCGTAAGGTGGCGTAATTCGGATCCACGTGCGTCATTGGGCACCGCGTGGCGTTGTCAGCATTGTTAGAGCTGTCTGTGACATTGCGGTCTCCTATAAAGGCATCACCCTGGCGCACGTATGTCAGTTTTTTTCCTTCTGCGCCAATTAAGCACAGGTCCAGGATCGAGCTACCGTCTGCCTTTTTTGGCAGCCCTTTTTTGACCCTTTTGTTGATGATATTTTGTCTGTGTGAGATGTCATCAAAGAAGACAGGGTTCAAGCCGTGTGGCACCTGCCATTGTGTCATGTCGGTGACGGAACCCTACCAGGTATGTCTCTGGTGCTTCGACAGAGACCACGACTCGAAGTTGTGCTCCGACTGCTGGGCCGTGGTCCCAAAAGCTTTGAGAGAGCGATCTCTGAAGCTCATGGTGGCCCAGCACTGGACATCAGTAGGCGCAACTTGTAGGAGGTCACAGTCCCGCTCGAGGATTCCCAAGTCCTCTTCTTCTCATTCGAGGTCCTCCGGGCAATCGGGGAAGAGGCACAAGAAAAAGACGTTGAAGAGGACTTTGACTTCACCACGACTGTTGGCCGACGAGGCATCACAGGAACTTCGCCGGTCCAAGCACGGTTCCCGCGGAGCCGATGCCAAGGCCGACTTCGTGTCTTCTCCCCTATGCGGGAGCCAGAGCAACCCCCACTCAAAGACTTTTACAAAGCCATGCGCCTCATTTTTGAGCTGGCTGCCCCCACAGGTGGGTCTTCAGATGTCGTGGGGCAGCAGGGACCCTATCAGGTTCGATGCCGGTGGCTTTGGCACCTTTGGGGACCCTAGGATCCGTTATCGGATCCGGGCCAACATCGATTCCACACAGTCGGCCTCCTCTGGCGCCGGTCCCGACGCTCTCCCCCGCCACCGGTGCCCACCGCTGGTGCGAGCCCCATCCTAATTTCCTATGATCCAAATCCAGAACAACGTCGTACGACACCGATTCAGACTTCGACGGCACCCACACTGCCCAGATCAGTGCCTGAGGCTTATTTTGAACAGCCAGGCAGAGGTGAGGAATGGGAAGAATCTGAGGACTGTTTAGTGTATGGATTGGAGCAGGAACAGGACTGGTATGAGGATCTAGGAGAAGCCAGTGGGCTGGATACTTCTCCAGATACTGGTATGCTCTCACTGTCCGGAATCCCCAAGGTACCTCCTGTGTTATCTGTCAGCATCCCCAGGGATTAGGGTTAAATCATATCTCTGTTCTTGGTTAAACCTTCATGTTTCTAAGTAAACATAATGTGCTGTGTTACACAATTGGTTTTTATCAATGCTTGTTTTACCAATGCTTGTTTGCTAATGTGAGCAGGTGTAGACATGTGCTTCTAATTGGGTGTGGTGTAGACATGTGCTTCTAATTGGGTGTGGTGATTCATCCACATGTGGAAACTCAATGGCTTTCCTGATTCGCTATAAATAGCAGAGTGAAGCATGCCTCCCTGCTTGGCTTTGTTTTGCTTCCTGATCTCAGCATCTGATTTGGCAGTCCAGCCTCTGCTGTCATCCTCGTATTCAGGGCTTTTGAGGCAATTCTTTTCTTCGTTCCTGTACCAGCTGACACCAGGCATTCCCCCAGCACTCCAGAAAAGACTGCAGCTAAGTGACTAGTATTCTCCAGGGAGTTTGTTCTTTGAGCACTGCGCTTTCCTGGAACAGCTGGTGTATTTCAGACCTCGTATTTTGGCAGAGTGCTTATCTTGAAGAGACTAATGCATTTCTGACCATTTTATATTATTATTGTAGTTACTTGCCTAAATGTGCTTCAGGAAATCTGCTTGAGCTCAAGTACTACAAAAAGTGACAGTGCAATTTTAAAAGAGCATTAACGTGACTTTTCTTTCTCTAATAGCATAACTCTTGGATTTAAATTGTGTCATTCATGCCTGTGTTTCAGGTTTGAGGAATTTGCTTTTGAAGGGTTTTTCACACACACAGTGAAACGAAACCAAACTGTGCCACCCTAACTGTTTAAACCCAGAGTGGACATTTGTATTTCTTGGATTGTTTTTGTTCCTTTTAGTTTAACCCTATGCATGCAGGAAAGTTATACGTGATATAATGAATGCCCTTGTTTGTCTTTCTTGTGCATAATAAGTTCTAATTGTAGTGTGCAGCAGTGAATCTCTGTGAAGCCAGCCCTAGTGTTGCAGTACTTATTGTTATGGTACTCAGTTTGAGTTTTGGTAATGCAGTGTAATTGTGCCAACAGTTATTATTATCCAAGAAAAGTGCTGGAACATCCCGGTGTTCTTCTACCGCTCCCGTGCCCATATCAGAAAGAGAGATTCAGTTTCAAGGAAGTTGAGTGCACTAACTCTACTATCACTCTGTCAACAACAACCTGCCCTCCGAAGATACAGGGTGCCTGGCTGGACCGGCAACACGTGGAATTGTGTTGTCTCTTTCTCTTCCACTCCCACTTTCCTTTTGGGGTTTCTGTGTCCACTAGGAAGTGCTGAGAGGTGTTTCAGGAGGTCAGGGGGCATACCATTGCCCCTGCAGACATCCTGCGTTTCAGGTGAGTGGCCCCGTCTCAACACTTATCTCCTTCTGTGGCTATGGAGGAGGGAGCGTCTTATGTCATAGTGGTGCATAGAGCAGCTGAGGTCTTGGACCTAGAGTTGCCTCCGGTGCTGGTCATAACTAACATCCTGGCAGAGGTGCTTCAGCCCTGGGTTGCTACATCGGAGCCGATGTTACCCTTCAACAAAGCCTTTACTGATGTCCTCCTGGGGACGTGGCCCAAACCCAGCATAGGAGCTCCTTTACATAGGACAATCGTCCGCTGCCATCGACCAGCTCCTACCGACCCTAGTTTCCTCACCCAACACCTGACCCCGTAGAGCTTGGTGGTCCAAGCCTCCACTTCCTGTGGTCCATCCCTTCCGCTCCCCTGGATAGGGAATCCAAGAGGCTGGACCAACTTGGGAAGAAGATGTTTTCTTCCTCCAGCCTGGCATTGAGGTCCGTAAACACCTCATGCCTATTGGGCCGTTTTTCCCATACTTCATGGGATATGGTGGCACAGGTGCTGCCCCAGGTTCCGGAGGGCGCACAGAACACTCCCACTCAAGCTTTCCAGGATGGAACAGATGCAGCCAAGTTTACGATTCAGTGTGGTTTGGACACAACCAACTTGCTGGGCAGGGCGATTTCACCGACAGTGGCCCTTCGTCGTCACCCCTGGATTCATACGACTGGTTTTTGGGGGATGTCCAGGCAAACCTGATGGACATACCCTTCGATGGCTCACACCTTTTTGGAGAAAAGGTAGACTTGGCACTTGAGAGGTTCAAGGACTCTCGAGCTATGTCCAGATCCTTGGGCCTCTCTCCACCTGCTCGCCAGCAGTCTGCCTTTCGCCTCTTTCGAGGCTTCGGAAGGGCCGGGCTACCACGCCACCCACAGGTGAGCCACCGTCCTCCATCATCACAGCATCCAGTGCAAGGACGAGGTCGTAACATCTTCAGACCCAGAGGGTCTAGCCAGAGGTCGGCCGCCATCAGCCCCCCTCTTCCACAGCACCCAAGCCCTCCTAGTATGGTTCTGCAAGACCATGTTCGTCCAATTGGAGGGAGGATTCAATTTCATCTCCTTCACTGGCAGTCCATAACATCTGACAAAGGGGTCTTGCAGAACATGCAGAAGGGCTATTCCCTCCCCTTCCAGTGTTTCCCTCCTTCTATCACTCCATTTAAAGAACGCTAATGGAGGCTCATTTAATCTTGCTCCACAAGGAAATTATGGCACTCTTGGCCAAAGGAGCCATAGAAAGGGTCCCGATGTCAGAAGTAGGCAGTGGTTGTTATTCCCGCTACTTGCTGATTCAAAAAAAGAACAAGGGTTTTCACCCTATCTAGGATTTAAGGGACATCCATCTCTTCCTCAAAAAGGAGAAATTCAGGATGCTCCCTCTTGCTCAGGTCTCGTCCACCCTAGACCAAGGAGACTGGATGGTAGCATTGGACTTGCAGGATGCGTATTTCCACATCCCCATCCTGCCCGCCTACAGGCGTTGCTTGTGGTTCAAAGTGAGCCACGAGCACTTTCAGTTTACTGTGCTCCCCTTTGGTCTCACCAGTGCCCCTCAGGTGTTCACCAAGGTGATGGCGGTGTTAGCAGCTCATGTGCGCAGGTTAGGGATTTCAGTCTTCCCCTACCTCAACGGCTGGCTGTTGAAGGCTCCTACGCTCCAGTCACTCGTCACCCACCTTCAGACTACGGCGGACCTCCTGCATTCTCTGGGAATCACTATAAACGTGCTGAAGTAACACCTGACTCCCTCTCAAAAGCTCCCATTCATCTGAGCTGTTCTGGACACAGTGCAGTTTTGGGTTTATCCTCCTGAGCAGCGAGTCCAGGCTATTCAGGTTATGATACCGATGTTTTGGCCTCTATCCTAGATTTCAGTGAGGAAGAGTCTGAGGCTACTAGGACTCATGGCTTCCTGCATCCTGTTAGTCAAACATGCCAAATGGCTATTGAGGGTTCTGCAGTGGTACCTGAAGTTCCAGTGGACGCAGCATCAGGGAAATCTTACTGACAGTGGTTCAGATCTCGGAGGGAGCTCCAAAAGACCTGCAGTGGTGATAATGAACTGCGATTGGGTCAGAGGCAGACTCCTCTCCCTTTCTCAGCCAGATCTCATAGTAGTGAGAAATGCGTGACTTCTGGGATGGGGCGGCCATCTGGGAGAGGCGGAGATCAGAGGCCTCTGGTCTCTGACGACTCTGGACTCCATATCAACTTGCTGGAGCTCCAGTTAGATCTGTTCGCCTCTGCAAAGAACCCGCAATGTCAGCAGTATTGTGCATTGGAGTTTCCAAGGTGGCAATTGCTCGGTGATGCTTTTCATCACAAGTGGAATTCAGGCTTCCTGTATGCTTTTTGGCCCATACCACTTCTTCCCAGAGTTCTCAAGAAGATCAAAAACAACCGGGCCCAAGTCAACCTAGTGGCTCCGTATTGGGCACAGAGAGTCTGGTATCTCGAGCTTCTCAAAATGAGCATCAATCCTCCGATCAGGCTGCCCCTTTGGGAAGATCTTCTGTCGCAGCAGCAGGGGAGGGTTCTCCACCTTAACCTGTCAACTCTGTGCCTTCCGGTGTGGAGATTGAGCGACAGCTGTTGATGGCTTTTGACCTTCCTTCTGAAGTCTGTAAAGTTATTTTGGCAGCCTGGCGTCCCTCCAATAAAATGGTATATTCCTGCCGTTGGAAACGCTTTGTATATTATTGTACAGAAAGGTCTGTTGATCCTCTTTCTGCTTCTCTTTCTGATATCCTTCTCTTTATAATTTCCCTTGCCCAGTAGGGTTCTGCCTTGGGTACTTTTAAGGACTATCTTTCTGCCTTATTGGCATTCCTTCGGCTGCCTGATCAGCCTCCACTTTTCAAATCCCCCATTGTACATACATTCCTAAAAGGGCTTGTACATATGTTTCCCCCTATGCTCTGTTATGCCCCAATGGGACTTAAACCTTGTCCTCACATTTCTGATGTGTGCTCCCTTCGAGCCTTTACACAACTGTCCACTCCGGCTGCTTACCATCAAGACAACCTTCTTAGTGGCAATAACATCTGCCAGGAGGGTGAGTGAGATGCAAGCTCTGTCATCAAATCCACCGTATCTCACTGTCTATCCAGACAAGGTGGTACTCAGAACTCGTGCCTCTTTCCTCCCTAAGGTGGTGACCCATTTCTTCTGGGTCAGAACATCACACTGCCCACCTTCTTTGCTCCATCGCATCCCTCTAAGGAAGAGGAGTGACTCCACTGACTGGACCCAAAAAGTGCGTTGTCATTCTACCTTGACCGCACAAAAAGAGTTCCGGGAGGATGACCAACTCTTTGTGAGGTACGTGGGAGCAAAGATGGATTGGGCAGTGCAGAAGCGAACCATTTTGCGCTGGATTGTTCTCTGCATAAAGATCTGCTACGCACTGGCCAGGAAGCAGCCTCCTGATGGCTTGAGGGCTCATTCTACCAGGGGCAAAGCTGCAATCACTGCGCTAGCTTGAGGCGTTCCAGTCCTGGAGATTTGTCAGGCGGCAACGTGGGCATCTTTGCACATGTTTGCAAGACATTACTGCCTAGACGATCGGGTACGGAGAGACGGACACTTTGTCCATTCAGTCCTACTGGACTTTTTAGTTTAGTAGAGGTATCTGCAGCACACCGCCAGGAGGTTATGTCTTTGGTATCTATTCAAAGGTAAGGAATCTGCAGCTAGAAGTCTCTGTTAGATAAACAAGTTACTTACCTTCGGTAACCTATTATCTGGTAGAGACTCAGATTAGCTGCGGAATCCTTACACCCACCCATGCCTACCCGCTCTGCAGATATGTTTAGTAGGGTTAGGGTTTGTCCCTTTCAGGGTCCTAGTTTTGCACAGACAAACTGTTGGTTCTATCCATGACTGCGCTTCTGGCATGGATGTTCTGTGGGTAAAAGAACTGGCATACGCGTGCTGGGGTGGTGCCTTTATAGGCGACTGTGATGTTACAGACCGCTCTAACGACTCCACGCGGAACTGAGCGACACACGCGAAGCTGAACGGCGCCACCCAACAGCGCATGCAGGGTATCGCTCAGCAAAAAATTCCGGATTCGAAGCTGATGCCAGGGAATTCAAAGGTAAGGAATCTGCAGCTAGATAGAGCCTCTACCATATACTGTGTTACCGAAGGTAAGTACCTTGTTCATTATTACTCTCCTTATTTATTATGTTTGTCTGGACTTTTTTCTCTTGTTTTAGACCAGTTTTGCAATACTTAGAGACTTTTTTGAAGGTCTCAGTTCACAGTCCGTCCTCGGGGTTACTATGATTTGGTATCTGATTCTAAAGTAAGGAATCTGCAGCTAGAAGCCTCTATCACATGAACAAGTTACTTAGCTTTGGTAACGCATTATCTGGTAGAGACAGGGTCTAGCCGCAGATTCCTTAACGACCTTCCCATCCTCCCCACTCTGCGAACTGAGTTCCTCTTTTGTCTTAGAAGATTTCATTACAGAAATCAACACCTAGATTTAAGAATTTGATGATTATTTAACACAAGTGTATCTTTTGTTCAAAGCACATTGTTTCGATAGGCAGTTTCTATGTGTGGCTCCACGTTTTGAGCGTGGAAAATCGTCACGAAAGAAACTGACATTGGCGGGGGAGTTATATGGACTCCGCTAATGTCACATCTGGTGGGCTACGTTGATGCAGAGTTGCGCGACGTTCTCTACCGACACAGAGACATACAATGGAAAAAGTTTCTGTGTCCCAGCTCGCACCTCTGGAGGTTTCTAAAGTAAAATATCTGCAGCTAGATCCTGTCTCTCTGCCACAACCATCCTCGGACAAACATTGTGCTTGACATGCAGCTTTGCTGGTGCTAATCTACCAGGTTCCCGCAAGGATTGCCATCCATACTATAGGCTGACTCCTGACATCATTTCCAGATATAGGGCTAGGGCTAATCCTATAGATCGGGCAGGCAGAAGGGTACACCCGCTATGCTCTCAGTATAGTCCTACGTTAGATTGGGACCTCTAGAACTAATTTTCCATGGTTGTATTTTTTTAATTATCTTTACCATGTTCGTTATGCTGGTTACTTTGCTTTCTTTCATCTGCCTAATTATCGCAGCTCATTCTCTCTATGTAAGATTACAATTGTTTCAATAAATGTATTTAAAACTCA
The DNA here is from genome assembly GCF_031143425.1 of Pleurodeles waltl. Lineage (NCBI taxonomy): Eukaryota > Metazoa > Chordata > Amphibia > Caudata > Salamandridae > Pleurodeles > Pleurodeles waltl. The sequence continues at coordinate 1,828,096,883 of NC_090440.1, read as the reverse complement.
CCTTGTATCTCTCTTCTATTTCGCCTTGGCATGCTTGAGTGAAAGGGGGAGATCTGTTTCCACCACTTCCCTGGGGGTCACAGTTGTATGTTCAGGTTGCCATAATCACCTTGCACCCCGACAGGGTTGGGGTGTAGGTGAGGCACTGTGACCTAGCCAGGAACTGGGTCGACGGTTTGAAGTTTTGCCCTCCCAAATAGAGAGTCCTATTATCTTATTAAGAACAGTATGACAAATGCAGTGCAAGAGTAATCTGCCAGGGGTTGGATACAGGGCCTGGCCACAGAATAAGGACTAATCACGATTGAATTAAATGTATCTAGATCATTTGGATCCAATGCAGGATTTCTTTTTTTTTAATGAAGGATGAATACCTGTTTTCTGGAAATCAGGTGTCACAGGTGCTTCACCCAGATGTCCATCTACAGGAGGATTAATTATTTGTATTAAAATATGGGTGAGGTAGATAAATCTCAATGGCAGATCGACTATACTTTTTGGGGTGGGAGGTACTGGTTCCAGCACCATTTGAACATGTGCCATTTAATTTAGTGTGTGGGCAGTAAACTAGTGCATGACTGTAGTGTGGGTCATACTCACAGATTTTATGCAGTTTACTGGTTCTTGAAGATAATATATGAAAATAATAATTTTTGATGGAGATTCTATTAAAATGTAATGTGCCACTGAGGGTTTGACCTAATCATAGGAATCTTATGAACAGAGGCACAACCAGAGACTTAGGATAATGGGTGCCAGGCTGGCAAATTTCAGGATAGCTACACTATTGTGGGGCTCTTGAGATCAGAGTGCACTATCCAACATAATGCTTGCAGTCAGTCAGTATCCATTGGCTTGGGGCTCTATAAGAAAGTTTACCTACCATTTGTCACCATTTGTTTCTGTCCTTGTGCTGCAGTTTTCAGTTACCCATGTGTGCAGTGGTAGGCTTGGTCTCAGGCCTAAAGACCTGCAGAGGTTAGCACTGAGTGTTGACACTGGAAACAAGATCCCAGTGAGTAAGGGAGGAGTTGGGGGCCTAGCTTGCTACTCCCTGGGACTGGCATGCAAGTCCTCCATGTGTAATACAGGACTCTTCTGGTGGCCGGTAAGTGGTTGTTCTTGGTTGACGCCAGACTACAGTGCCGAGTAGGCTGGAGTTAGCTTGGGTGCTGTTAGGATTGCCTGCCTTTAGAACTGAACCTGGCCCTAGCTGGTGCTCTGAAATCAACAACACTTTAACTATGTTAATCAGGCTACTACTTCTGATGACTGTGTACATCAAGCAAAACACTGGAGAGCATGATGTGGGACTCTGTTGTAACCTACCTACCCTCTTGATCCTTTTGCATGGACCAGCTGCTAAAGGCATACCTGACGAAAGTAATGGCAACAACAATAGCATGGAAATGATGGCATTCCCCTATGCCTCAACTCAACTCCTACTACTCATGCAGAATTAGTATTCTGGTTAAAAAGGTGTTCCCTTCCATTCCCGGCTCTCAGTAACAGATGACCAGGGCAGACGTATTACTGTACAGGGCACCCACCATGTGTGGGAAACCTATAATGTTACTGAACACTTACAGGCCAAGTATAGATGAGCCTGGTTTCTGTGCCAGTTCCTGGATTAGGGTGATTGCGGTATGCCCACAGGTATTAATGTGGGGAGGAGACTTCAACACGACTCTCAATCCCATCCTCAATAAGTCTGGAGCTGCAGAGGGCATGGTGGGCCTTTGCCAGGGATGATAAGTGGGGCTACTAGCATCTTATGACTTAGTAGACGTATGAAGAGTTAGACACTACACATCAACTGTACATACCTTGCGGTTAAGACTGGACTTTTGATGGACCATTAAGGACAATAATACACATGTGCATTCTGCCAAAAACCTAGCTAAAACACTCTAAGACCCTGTTCTATTATACTTGGACTTTCCGGACACACGTCACCCTCCATTTGTGTGGAGGCTATGTCCTGGCGCAGTCTGATACAGTCTTCTGTGAAGAACTCGGGAAAGCGATTGTGGCATACTTTGTGAGATATAGTAGAACGGTGGACAGCATGGGGACTCTGTGGGATGCCTTAAAGGTGGTTATAAGGGAAGTCTATATTTCAAAGCACAGAAGCATTCTAAAAATAATGTGCGTGCACTTCAGTAACCTAGAGCACAAGATACAAGTCTTGGAGGCCAATTACATGGCTGGTGTAGACCCCCAATTTTTGGATGGAATACAGCTCAAAGTAGGGTCGTTGAGAAGGAGGTCAGACATCTCATGAAAATATGAAGGCCCGATTATACAGTGAGGTGGAAAGGCTAGGTAAAACACTGACGGAAATGCTGAAGTGATCCCCTCTGACATTGACATGCTAACTTTAGCCAGTGGTCGTGAACACCATGATACTATACTTCAAGCTCTTACTGATTTCTATACTGACGTATACACATCAAAAACACACTACCAGAAAAACTGGAAGTTTCAGTATTTAGATGCCAGTGCACCGGCGTGGCTGAGTGATGGGCACCATGAATTTTTATCACAACCTGTCACTCTAGAAGAAATAGTGGCGGCGGTGCAGAGCATGCCCAGCAGTAAGGCACCTGGTACTGACGGACTGCCTTGTTAATTTTGTAAAACGTATATATCTCTCCTGGTCCAGCATCTGCTAATGCTATTTGAAAAGAATTTTGAAAAGACGATATATCCACCCTCTTTAGGAGGAACCATTGTTATTACGCTTCTTAACAGGCAAATCACCTGATGGATACGATTCCTACAGTCCACTGTCGCTCATCAACTCAGATGCCAAAATACTGCCCAAAATTCTTGCAAACTGGCCAGTTTCGTGCTGCCTGATCAGCTGTCTTTATATCCTCTAGATCCACATCACAAATCTTGCGCACACTTCAGCTGGATTCAGATCTAGAGAGGGTGGCTGTGTTATTAGATGCAACTAAGGCTCTTGACTCCTTGAAGTGGGTCTTACTTTTTGCCACCCTCTGCAGAATGGAGATGCCCTCACATTTCACAGATTTTATAAAATGACATTACTCCAGCCCTTTTTATGCACATATGCTAATGGGTTGATATAGGATGTACTAGAAATGACACCAGACAAGGGTGCCCGCTGTCCAGTTTATTATTTGCTGTAGAGATGGAGCCGCTCGCTGGCAAACCGAGGTGACACCATTCACAGTAAGCTGTGAACGTCATGTACAGGAAATTATTAATATCAGAATATACTGATGATATGATTATGTATGTTTGTGATCCAAAGGAAAATGTGCCCCAGTTAATGCGAGAACATATCAAATTTGCCAGCCTTTTTGTTCTTCATATTAATGAGGTAAATCTCCTGTTTTCTTTATTACTCCTGGCCATACACCCATGTGGGTGGAGTGGCTTGAAGACCTCACGTACTGCATTGAAAAGCTGGAAACCTATGCGGAGTTGCTTCCACCTGGGTCACGCCAGAGATATATGGGCTGCCTGAGATACTTGCTTACCGGTAGGGCACCCTAGGCATCATATTAACGACATAGGCACTTCCTCTTGGTGGGCGGGGAGACTATCTCATTGTGATAGTAGTTCAGTTGTGCCTGGCTTGTGTACCTTGTAAAAGTCGTCATCGTTTTATACCTACTGCCTTTCTATAAAGCCGAGATATGACACTGTGCTCGTTTCCGCCATAACAATATAAACGATTGTGTCGTGCATGGTATTCACTGTGACTGCTGTGCTGATGCGTTCACTTATTGTTAACGTTTTTATAAATTCAGTTAAAAAGGAGAGATATTATGTACATTATTTATTGCTTTTGGAGATAAGATCAAAGCATTGTGCAAGTGTACACTCGCAGAAATGTATTTTTACGTTTTTCACAACGAAATGTTTTAATTGCAGGTAAAATCAGTGATAAACCTCCTGTTTGCTGCCTACACCGGGGATGTATCTGCCCTCAGGAGGTAAGTAAAAAGCATATGACTCATTGTAGGCCTGCTTTCATTGCCTGTGTTCAGAGGTGCAGTTAGCTCAAGTTTTGTGTTGTATTGCAGCATTTATGTAACACTTACTACCCCTATGGGGTTTTCTGAAGCACTTGACTACATGGGTAGCACACTAGAATATGTAGGGTCTGTGGCTGGAACGATGTTGTTTTTCTTTTTTCTTTGATCCTGTGTTGGAAGTGTTTCCATGTTGTGGGAGAGGACCACTGAGGTGCGGTTATCATGTTATTGGACTCGGCAGTTTGGATGATAAGGAGTAAGAGACAGGTATGCATCTAGATGGTTTTCAGTATGCTGTTTGCTTTAAACAGTTCTGCAGGTCCCTTTATGGTATTTCCTATGATACAGTCCTGCTGGTTACTGCACTGGGGAGTCTAATCCGAGATTTTGTGTATAGTTCTGGGCCTGATATGGCATGGTTGGAGGCCAAGAGAAATAAAGAGATCTGTATGGATGGTCATGTTTATTATTATCCCATATTTGAATGTCTATGTAAGATTTAATGAAGTGGTCAAATTGCATAGGTTTTTGAGACCTGCAGTCAGTGGACTATATTGAAGTACTGCAAATATTATGTGAATTTAATAGGTATGTTACAATTTGCTGCTGACTGCTGCATATTGTGGTTTTAGTATTATTGTGGGCTGTAACAGTTATATATGGAGGTACATTATAATGTATTATATAATGGCACGGCAAACCATAGGTAGGCCTTTTTTGCTTACCTACATAATGAAGGTAGTTTGCTGGTTGGGTTGATAGCAGTTTGTGGGTTGCAAGCTGAGGATTGGTATTGAGAGTAGGCTCTGTTGCCTGGATGGAGGTGATGTATTTATCTAAGAAATAGCCAAGTTTTCACCTATGTTCGGAAGTGTATATGCTTCTGGGTGCTTCTAAGGATTAGATCAGTTACTGGTTGATTGTCTTAAAGTATTTGGGGGAAAAAGCAATGTATCAAGAATGTTTAATTCTTGAAACATTAAAAGTAGACATACAGTAGTTGTATATAAATGTATGTGTTGATCTAGAGACTTTGTAAAAAAAAAGTTCACTGTAAACTAATTTTATTGTTGCTTATTGTTCAAACAGCACTGAAACTTTATAATTTCTTGAAACATTGTATACAACTTGATTCACGTACCACCCTAAATTGATTCCTTACCTTTGTCATGCATATCCCACTAATTCTTCATATGTTCCAGTGTAAATACTGCCTAAATTGCTTAATGCTTCAAAAGATGCCCAATTAGTTGCTTGTCAGAGTATTCTCCATCAGGATCCCAGCTCTCCCAACCTACCTTGAAAAATTCACTGCTTTGGAAAACATACTGTGAAAATTATTCAGATAATGCATTTTCTCTTGTATTGGACCTTTCATAGATTCACATGCTTGAATCATTCCCCGTTGTCGAGGTGGGAGTCCCACGGTACCTTCTAAAGAAGTAGAAACAGTACACATAGCTTATAATGGCCACAAGACATTGATTAGCTAATCCACATCATTTATAAAGAACCAAACTACAGCCAATCAGGCAACATCACACTCTGAAACACTCCCTACAGAGGCACCTTCCCTCAGATTTTTTGCCACACTTCGTGTGAAGAAAGTTTCCCTGAGCGCTTCTCAGTTCTTCAGCATTTAACCATGTTTTGGTAATCTAAAGACAACTTTAATCTTCCATTTACCAGAGTCTGACAATAAAATGTCAGAACCATCTAAGAAAGGACATTTCAAACCCTGTGTGACCTGTGGAAAAAATAAGATCCACGCAAGGAGTGTATCTACCACATTCATCCTGCCCTCAAGGTAAAAGAGTGTAAGACCTTTCACACATTTTCTTCTAAAACTCTTAAAGATATAGAGGGGAGGTTTAATAATGGCTGCAGAAATTAAAATCAAGAAAGTCTGTTCTTTCTAAGGACGATGAGAATAGTGAGAATTCCAGTGTCTCACAAGAAAGGAAGAGGTCATGCAGAGGCGCCTGGAAAGCCTTAAAAAAGACTCACCATGACTCTTCTAGAGTTGCTTCTTATAGAGAAAGGAGGGCGAAAATCTCCTCAGAAGCCACAAGGTGAGAGCCTAGCACTCCTTCTTTGAACCTGGGTTTTCACCCTGGAAACTCTTCCTCAGAACCATCAATAGTAAAATGCAGGCTGGCGGCAAAGATGTTGTCAACAACGGCATTGCTGTAAAAATAACGGATGATTACGGCTGTAACGACAACCACCACGTCGATGACACCATCCAGCGGTGAGCCTAACTACACCGTTGATGACAGTCATGATGACAAAGACTCCGTCGCTGAGACCATTGACGAGATAACACAGATGTTTGCAAAGACACCATCTTCGATGGTAAGACCACCAACAAGGAAGCTGCCAGTATTACAGTTAACAACTGACCTGGCGATGACATTGTCATCTGATGGTGGCTTCTAGCTGCAGGTTCCTTACCTTTGTTTTTCTCATGCGTCATGTGCGGGAGTGAGTTCTCTTCTTTCTGCACCAGTTAGCACAGATCCGGAGAGAGCCACCCTTCTGTCGCTATTTAATAGACCTTTTTTATATTTTGCAGAGTTTTTCTTTATGTGTGTCGAGGATGCCATTGAGAAGGGCTGGGTTTGTGTGATGCCTGTCACTGTGCCATGTCAGTTACTGGCCCCCATCTCATTTGCTCCTCTGCCTCTAGTGCCTTGAGGGCCACAACTCCAAGTCATGCTCGGATTACCAGGTCATAGCGCCAAAGGCTTTGATGGAGCGGTCCCTAAAGCTATTTACAGCCTGGCAGTCTGCAACACCGGCAAGAGGTCTTGGCCCCAGGTCCTCTTGCTCCCATTCAATCAATCAATCAATAAATTTGTTGAATGCGCTACTCAATCAGTAGGGTCTCAAGGCGCTGGGGTGGGGTGGGGTGGGGGAGGTGCTACTGCTCGAAGAGCCAAGTCTTGAGGTGCTTTCTGAGGGACAGGAGGTCCAGGGTCTTGCGTAGGTTGGTGGGGAGGGAGTTCCAGATTTTGGTGGCGCAGTGGGAGAAGGACCTGCCACCGAATGTGGTGTGGTGAATGGGAGGGACTGTTGCGAGGGCGAGGTCGGTGGAGCGGAGCTGGCGTGTCGGGGTGTGGAAGTTAAGTCGACCTTTGAGGTAGGTCGGTCCGGTGTCGTGGAGGGCTTTGTGAGCGTGGATTAGAATTTTGAAGCCGATCCTTTTGTTGATGGGTAGCCAGTGTAGGGTTCGGAGGTGGGCGGAGATGTGTTCGTGGTGAGGGAGGTTGAGGATGAGACGTGCTGAGGCGTTCTGGATGCGTTGGAGTTTTCTCTGGAGCTTGGCCGTAGTTCCCATGTAGAGGGCATTGCCGTAGTCCAGTCTGCTGCTAACGAGGGCGTGGGTTACCGTTCTTCTGTTTTCTACGAGGTCCTTTGGACACTCGGGGAAGAGGCACAAGAAGAAGAAGTCCAAGATGACTGCAACTTCACCTCGTCTGTTGGCCGACAAGACAAGTGGGGGACATCGGCGTTCCCAGCACGGTTCTGCAGAGCTGCTGCCCAGTTCGACTCCGCTCCTCCCCTCATTTAAGAGTTTTACGAGGCCAGGCGTCATGTATTCGAATGGGCCAACCTCTCTGGCGCGCCTTAGGGCCTTGCGGGTTCTGAGGAGGCCCCAATTGGTTCCATGCCCGCGGCTTCAGCCTCTGCTACGGTGCGGTCTCCTGGATCAGATTCTGGATCCCGACTGGTTCTGGTCATACCCAGGTGACCTTCTCCAGTGCCGGTCTTGATGCCGATGCTCCCGGCGGCGGCACCCACTGGCAGCGCCAGCCCCATTCCTGATTTCTGATGATCTGGAGCCGAAACAGCCTAGCACAACACCAATTCCAGTACCAGCAGGTGCCAAATCACTGCCTGAACCTACTTTTACTCAGCCAGGTATGGGAGAAGAGTGGGAGGGGTCACTGGACCCTTTAGAACACCAGTTGGAGAGTACGTTGGACTGGTATGAGGAGCTAGGAGACGCCATCTGGATAGGTGACCAGAGAGCCACCTATCCAGATACTGGCTTGCTCTTGCCCCCCATTGTGGCTACAAAGGAGTGGGCATACAGATTAAAGAGAAAGCATTTTTGTTTATGGGTACAAAAGAGAAATATTCACCTCATCGTAGCACCACCAGAGCATACCTTACCATAACTGTTATCGTTGGCAAAATCAGGCTTAGTTCACACTTCTATGAAAATGCATCTATCTGCAATTTCAATATACAGGCGCATGTCTGGAACTCCATCTTTATAGGCTTCCTATGCAATGGTGGTGCATAGGGTAGCGGAGGTCCTCAGTCTAGAACTGCCCTCAGTGGCTACCAAGACGAACATCTTGATGAAAGTGCTTCAGCCTATGGCTTCTATGCCTGAACCCATTCTGCCCTTTAATAAAGCACATTTAGACGACCTGCTGGGAACTTGGTCCAAGCCCAGCACAGGGGCTCCTGTTAATAGGACAATTGCCTGCCGCTATCGCCCTGCGCCAGACGAAACTCGCTGCCTCTGTCAACACCCTATCCTGGAGAGCAAGGTAGTCAAAGCCTTCTCTTTCGCTCCCCCGCATTGGGAATCCTAGAAGCTGGACCATCTTAGGAAGAAGTTGTTTTCTTCCACCAGCATGGCACTGAGGTCGTTGAACACCTTGTGCTTATTGGGCCATTTCTCGTTTGGGATATGGTTGTGAAGTGCTGCCTTTCCCGTAGCAGGTCCGGGCCATACACTCCAAAGCGGTAAAAGACGGGAGAGACGCAGCTAAGTTCACCATTCCGTGTGACTTAGATACAACTGAATTGCTAGGCAGAGTGGTTGCATCGACAGTGGCCTTAAGGCGCCACGCCTGGGTGAGGACTTATAGTTTTTGGGGGGGTGTCCAGGCAACCTGACGGACATGCCCTTTGATGGCACTCACTTGTTTGGCAAGAAGGCAGACATGGCCCGGAGCGCTTTAAGGAATCTAGGGCTATGGCCAAGTCCTTGGGCCTCTCGGAGATCCCTCGTCCGCTGTCTGCCTTCTGTCCCTTTCCATCCCACGTAACCTACCCAGACTATGCCAGGGTGTGGTACCTTCAGACCTAGATGGTTTACGACCAGAAATTGTACGCCACCCAGGCCCTGGTAGCTGCAGGCTCTAAGCTCTCCTATTTTGAATCTTCAGGACCTTGCTGGGCCAGTTGGAGGGAGAATACATCATCACCTCTTCCACTGGCAGTCCATAACATTGGACTCATGGGTACTGCAAATCATCAGGAAGGGCTATACCCTGCCTTTCCAATCCTTTCCTCCCCTCATACCACATTTGAACGGCTGCCGTAGGATCATTTGTCACTGCTCCGAGAGGAAGTTACATCTCTTTTGGCCAAGAGAGCCATAGAAACGGTCCCAATATCAGAAGTAGGGATTGGTTGTTATTCCCCCTACTTTCTGATACCCAAATAGAACAGGGGTCTTCACCCTATTCTAGACCTATGGACCGTAAGTCTCTTCCTCACAAAGGGGAAGTTAAAGATGCTCACGGTGGTTCAGGTCTTGTCCTCCCTAGACCTTGAAGACTTCCTGTTAGCACTGGACTTACAGGATGCGTATTGTCATATTCCCATCCTTCCTGCCCACAGACGTTACCTGCAGTTCAAGGTAGGCCACAAACACTTTCAGAACACCGTGCAGACATTTGACCTTACCAGTGCCCCTTGGATGTTCACCAAGGTGATGGTGGTGGTCACAGCTTATCTGCACAGGTTAGGGGTTTCAGTCTTCCCCTACCTCGACGACTGGCTTTTGAAGGCGAGCTTGCCCCTGGCAGTCGTCTCCCTCGCCCAGACTACAGCGAACCTTCTGCATTCGCTGGGGTTCTCTATAAACATGCCAAAGTCACACCTGACTACCTCTCAGATGGTCCCTTTCATAGGAGCTGTTCTGGACAGAGTGCAGTTTCGGTCTTATCCTCCTAAGCATCTAGTCCAGGATATTTAGGCTATGATACAGATGTTTCAGCCTCTATCCTGGGTTTTGGTGGACTGACTCTGAGGCTGCTGGGCCTCATGGCCTCCTGCTAGTAAAACATGCCAGATGGCATATGCTGGCTCTGCAGTGGGACTTGAAGTTCCAGTAGGTGCGGCATCAGGGAAATCTCTCTGTCATGGTCCAGATCCTGGAAGGAACTAACAAAAGACCTGCAGTGGTGGAGTACAACAGTTGGGTCGGAGGCAGACTCCTCTCCCTTGCCCAAACAGCCCTTGCAGTAGTGACAGATGTGTCACTTCTGGGAAGGGGCAGCAATCTGGGAGAGGTGGCGATCAGAGCACTTTGGTTTCCAGCAGAATCTAGACTCCACATTAACATGTTGGTGTTCTAGGTGATCCGACAAGCACTGAAGGTATTTCTTCCCTCTGTCAAGGGGAAGTTGGTACAGGTGTTCACGGACAACACCACTGCCATGTGGTACTGCAACAGGCAGAGCCTGGTGATTCAACACCTGGCAGGTTCTCTGAATGCCAGGGTGGACAAACTCAATGCCTAGCGGATCACGAGTGGCGTCTCCATTTGGAGGTGATGCAAGGTCTCTTTTAGCAGTGGGGAGAGCCTTGGGTAGATCTATTCACCTCTGAAAGAATGTGCAATGTCAGCAGTATTGCACGTTGGCGGTTCCAAGGTGGCAATTGCTCAACAATGCTTTTTGTCACAAGTGAAGCTCAGGCCTCCTGTACGCCTTTCCCCCCATACCACTCCTGCCCAGACTTCTCAAGAAGATCAAGAATGACCGGATGATCGGGCCCAAGTCACCCTTGCGGCTTCAGACTGGGCAAGGAGAGCCTGGTAAGGAAAAGGATCATCAATCCTCTGATCAGGCTGCCCCTTTGGGAGGATCTTCTGTCACAGAAGCACCTGTCAACTCTGCGCCTTCATGCGTGGAGAATGAGCAGCAACAGTTGACAGCTTTCAACCTTCCTTCTGAAGTCTGTAATGTTATCTTGGCATCAAAAATGATATATGCCTGCCTTTGGCAAAGATTCGTAACATATTGTACAGAGAAGTCTATAGATCCTCCCTCTGTTTCTCTATCTGATATTCTTCTTTTCATTCTTTCACAGAGTTCGGCTCTGGGTACTCTAAAGTGCTATCTCTCTGCTCTGTCCGCCTTTCTGCGGCTGCCTGATCAATCCTCTCTGTTCAAGTTTCCTGTTGTAAATAGGTTTCTTAAAGATAAAGAGCTTGTACAAATGTTTCCCCCTATGCCGTCTATCATGCCGCAGTGGGATCTTAACCTAGTTCTTTCTCACTTACCTTATGTGTGCTCTCTTTGAGCAATTCTTCCCTCTGGCTGCTTATCATCAAGACAGCCTTCTTAGCAGCAGTAACATCATTGACATCATCAACAAGCTTTATTTCAACCAAAACCATAAAAACAGAGTAAAATATACACAAATAATACAATAAATAAATATAAGAAGTGTAAAACATTAAAACAAGAATGCAAATCCTAAAAACAATGGTCTAATAAATATGTGCAATCACAATATAACAATATAAAACCAATTGCCCATGTATCACTTCAAAAGAATTAACAAACCCTTCTGCAAAGATTCCACATAATACTCAAGAATTTAGTAAAAAAGAAACAACAAAGAGTTGGAATTGGACCTTAAGATCCGCAAAGCCACAAGATGACTATGCACGCCCAGTCTTCTGCAGGTCGAAGCCAACCAAGTGCTGTGAGGATGGGCGTAGTACGGGCATACAAAAGGACATAAACAATGCTTTCCCTTGACGAGGTTCACGCTGGACACATGTCCGTGACCCCAGTGTGCCAACCAACAGTAAATGTGTTCAAGGTCAGCGTACCCACTCTGAACTGGAAGTAAAGCTTGCAGTCCAAGGGTGTGGTGATCAAATCCCAGAAAGACTCAAAGGCAGATGAAGGCTTAAAGAGGTAGAATTCCACAACAGGTCTAGATGAAGCAAGCTTACTAAAGTCTTCTGCTTCCACACTATCCCAGTAAAGAGTCTTCAAAACATTCTTGGGTGGGAAAGGGGTCATCACTGGATGATCCCTTAGGTCGGCTTGTACAAGACTGTTAATTTCTAGTGCACCAAAACCAAGGTACAGTAGGAAATTGGTCTGCAGCCATGACGTCCTGCAATGTAGTACCTAATGGGCCAATCCAGGAGTGGTACACAGCCGACTCCAGAACAGAAGTAGATGCAATCTGGCCTTATCCTCAAAGCTTTTCCGACCCAAATCACAACAAAGTAGATGCAAAGGGGTACTAGATGGAAGGAAGGCCTAATTGCGAATAAACCTGCTCTCCACAGACGAGAGGAGATCAAGATTGGAACCAGCCCATAATTCAGCCCCATAAAGCACGTAGGCCAGGACTTTAGCTTCATATATGCAAAGCAATATGGAAATTTGCCTAAAGTAGGAAAAACAATACTCCCTAGTGAGTGCATTTTGGGTAAACGTCAATGCAGCTTTACTAACATGGTGCTTCCAAGACAAAGATCTTGCAATCATAATTCCTAGATAAGAAAAGCTATCCACCATCTCAAGGGGACTTCCCTCCATAGCCACTCTTCCCTTAAAAGACTTGTGGGGATTAAACACCATCACCTTGGTTTTATTCTTGTTGACCTCCAGACCCCGAATAGACCAGAACTCCACAAATCGTTGGAGGAGCCTCTGCAGATCAGTCGGGGTCTTGGAGATTAAAAGGATGTTCTTCGCACAGAGGAGTATCGGAACTTTGTTGCCAGCCAGCAAGGTTGTATCTGCATCCATTGATCATAAAAAAGAAACAACATAATTGACATACAGAGATGGAGTGTGGGACCCAGAACACCGTCCTGGCATACACGTGCAGAATTGGAATTTCCTCTGTCAATTAATTCTGATTCCCGGGCAGTAAAGTCCCTTTTTTCTGGCATGGTTACCCCCACGTTTTGCCTAATGCCAGTGTGCTTAGACTGTTTTTACTGAGATCCTGATGACCAGAACCCCAATGATTGTGCTCTCTCCTCCAAATTTAGTTGCTTTGGTACTCCTTACACCTCGCTTTTGGCATACTGGTGTACCCCTGTAAGTTCCTAGTATATGGTACCTTGGTACCCAGGGCATTGGTACACCAGGGGATCCCCATGGGCTGCAGCATGTATTATGCCATCCATGGGAGCCAATGCAAACTGTGTCTGCAGGCCTGCCATTTGCAGCCTCCATGTAAAGGTGCCTGCACCCTCTCACTACAGGTCAGTACACCAGGTCACTATGAGTCACTCCTATGGTAGGCCCTTTCAGCCCAAAGGGCAGGGTGCAGGTCCGTGTGTACGGGCACCCCTGCATGGCAGAGGTGCCCCTACAAACTCCAGTTCAAATTACTTGGACTGCATAAGTGCGGGTAAGCCATTTTAGCTATGTTCTGGCCACAGGCACACCATATGTGGCCAAGCTACATAATGGTCACTTCGAACCTAGGCATGTTTGGAATCAAACACGTCCGAATCATACCCTAATACTGATGGCAGTATTGGTGGCATGATTCCATGCTCTGTGGTGGATCCTTAGAGGACCCCCCAGTACTACTCGTACCAGTCTTTCAGGGTCTTTGAGAACACATGCTGCTGCAGCCCCATAGACAGGATTCTGCCCTCCTGCTGCTTGACTAGCTCAAGCAGAGGAAGAAAGAACAAAGGATTTCCTGTGGTAGAGAGGATGCTACCTCCTCTTCCTTGGAAATAGGTGTTACTGGGATGGGGAGATGTAGCCTCCCCACACAACCAGACTGCTCTGAAGGGCACATTTCGTGTCCTGCTGCATAATCTGGTTTGCAGCAGTCCAGGGTTCCCTGGTTCCTGCTCTGATGCAAAACTGCACAAAGGAAAGGGAAGTGACCACCCCCTGTCCATCACCATCCCAGGGGTGGTGCCCAGAGCTCCTCCGCGTGGCCACTTGATTCCACCATCTTGGACACAAGATGTACAGAGGCCCTGAGGAGCATCTGACTGGTTAGGTTAGCTAGCTGAGGTCAGTGACCCCCTCTGGTAGGACGTCACTGCAGACAGTGACCAAGCCCTTTTTTGGGCTATTCAGGGTCTCCCTTCTTGGTGGGTCCCCAGATTTGTTGTGCACGACTTCACTAGGACCTCTCTGCAAATACATCTTCTGCTCCTGGCCACCGGAACCGCTGCTGGACTTCACAGGAACTGAACAAGACTGCAACACCGAGACAACCTCTCCTTGCAATATTGTTTCTGCGGCTCCTGTCAGCAACCTGCAACATTTCCACAGCTGTGCATCCTCTGGGGTCGGCAAGAGTTCAGCTGCAGCAAAGAAGCCACAAGGACTCTCCATGGAGTGAAGAAGTCACTCCCCTGCATCTGCAGGCACCTAAGGCAATGACGTATGGCTTCTGGGACCTGCTGTCCTCTGGACTTGAGGAGATTCTCCAACAAAGGTGCTGGTTCTGAGAGGTCCTCTGGGTCCCCTCTGCCTTCTGTCCAGCTTGGGAGACGGTGAGCCCTTGTCTCTTCCTCCAAGACAGAACCCCTGTGCACCACAACAGTTGCACCAACCAAGGCTTGTTGATGCCTGCTCCAAGGGATTTTCAGGCTCCAAGTAGCCCTCCCCCAGCACTCCACCTCTGCAAGAGCATTCTCCTTTCTGCTGCTCAGGCAACCTGCAACTCCTCTTTAGGTGTGCTGACTGGGCCTCACTGTGACTTACTGTGTCTGCTGCCACTGGTTGCTCGTGGGAGCTCCCACTGCTTCTGCTGGCTCTCCTGTCTTCTCAGGGTCAGCCCGGACTCCCCTCCAAGAGTTGAGTCCCCAGGACCTTGCTGGTCCGCTTTAGCTCTGCAAATCTCCACCAGCTCCAGTTGCATTTGCTTGTGCTTGATGGTGGTCCCCCTGACCACTGTTCCATCTGCAGTCTGGCGACCGACGATGGACAGCTCCTAGGTGACTTCAGGGACTCCTCTGCAGCTCCTCTGCCCCGCAGGTGGACTTCATCCATTTCCATTGATCCGGATCTTCACCCACAGAAGGGTGGGCATTGCCTCCTGCCCCACCTGGACACCTGTGTGTGGATTGGACCCTGTACCCTTCTTTTGCATATGTTGTTCATCCGGAATCCACAGTTTGGTTCCACCGGCCTGCTCCTGCTTTTGCAATATTCCATTTACTAGTCCCCTTGTTAGCCGATGGGACGACCAGGTAAATTACCTTTCCTCTCCTGGCCTCTGGGGATGTTCTAGATACTTACCTCTTGGGGAGCCACTCTCTCTCAGCCCTTGGCTGACTACTCCATATCCTCTGGCGGGGGACCCATTCTCGCATTCCACTTTTTAGGGTCGAGCTCAAAGCGCTCTGTCCCCTGCTGTAATCTCTCTTTGGTCTTCTAACCCCACCCATGTCACGTCGGTCACTTTCATTGGTTCTTGGGCTTGCCTTTTAAAATCCACATGCTTTTCTTAGTGAAAGGCATGCATACGTCATGCCTTTTCTGTTGTTTAGCCCTCCTCGAGCACACTGGCCAACTACTGAAAACATATGAGGCTTGATGTTTTCCGTCTGCTTTCCGGACTACTTTTTCTCTTTATTTAGTCGAGCGCTTTGCATGACATCGATCTTGTTACATAGGTAATTGCACTCTTGCTGGTTACATGGATAATTGCACTTTTGCCGATAGGTTTCACTGCAAGGGAACGTTTTTTTCTCTTTGGGTGTCTGCTTTGCGCTGATGGAGGCCGTCGGCTCGCTTTTCAGTTTATATGGCAAGAAAAGTCCGGTCAGTTATGTGAAACTGTTTTACTTAAAATTTTCAATCTATGTGGCAAGAGAAGTCAGTTAAGGAGTTTACATTGCTGATAGTTCTAACTCTATATCCCCTCCTGCCCCACCACCCAAGTACAGTGGCAGCCACGATTGACTCCAGCACGATGCAGCTACATGAAGCTGGCACAGTGCATCCATCCTAGAGTTAGTGTTACAGAAAGATGTATTCAAATGTACTTACTTAACACAAGCTTCTGCTGCGATTATGAACTTTGAGTATTAGGTGTACACTGGGCGCCATTTAGTATTTCGACCTATATTATTTCTGATGATCTCCTGTACCTTCTTTTGAGCAGGAGTCCTTGTTAATATTTAGAACTCCCCCAGCGACTTCAGATTCAATGTTGCTGATTAAAGGGCTTGACTTAACCACTTGGTCACTATAATTGGTTCAACAAGGCGTCATTCCTATAGTGACTCTCTGTTCCAAGTGTCCCTTGGACCGGCGGCGTTGCTGTCTATTGATCTCATGCACCCTAGGAGCTCAACAGCACGCAGGAGAAAATAACCAGCTGCAAAGAGCTCCATATAATCACTGAGCCATTGATATGTGAAAAGTTGTTAATTTGCTTTCAAACAGTCATGTAGTTCGTTTATCGAATGGTAGTGACCTCTGGAGCTTTCACTGGGCTATTAATGAGTCTTCGTAGAGTGAAATCAAACTCCTGCAAACATGAAATGGAGGAAGAACAAACCTCTACTGACTACACCAGGAGCGAAACTGTAAAACATATCATATATACACTGATTTCATTTCTGCACACCGTCCAAAGATCTCTTAAAGTAATGTGAGACGTTGCCTTCAGATTATTACTTTAGTTATTTATTTATTTTACTTCAGATTATTACATTATTCAATTATGCTTGACTACGGTTGCATTTCTCAGGGAAAATATGCATTTTTGTAGTGTCTTTGTGTCTCTCCTTGGTGCTCATGGTTGCAGTGGCACTTTGAATCGGCTCGCTTATGTCAACTATTTTACTTTTTATATTCAGTTTGTGTGGCAAGAAAGGTCCAGTTAGGAATTTACTATGCTAATAGCTCTAACTCAAGCAAAAACGAGACCCATTGCATTGCAAATTTCTGTTTAGTTTATGGTTTGGACCCCCTATAGGGCCCTTACTATGTTATGCTACTTCCCAATACTTGTCTGTGTATATTTTGTGTGTACTTACCTCCAGATGGGGTTTACCTTTAGTAATCTGGTTTGGTGTTCCTGTAATAAAGTACTTTTATGTTTGCAACACTCTATGTTTCCTTTCATATGTGATAAGTTACTGTGTAACTACTGTGGTATTGCAGGTGCTTCACACTCCTCTTTGATAAGTCTTGGCTGCTCACCACTGCTACCACTAGAGAGCCCTGCCTAGCTGGACACTGTAACACCATCTAATAAGTGTTGCCTGGACCAGTAGAAGGTGTAACACCATAGGTGTTCACCACCCACTGAACCAGCCTCCTACATTGGTGGTGCAGCGGTGGGATAAGATACTTGCAGTTGCTTTACCACTCTGTCACCAGTGACTTTCCACAGAAAAGGTCACGTCTAGTCCTTAGGACACACTGCGGTTGGTAATAGGGATTTCTATACTTCTAGTTTAGGTAAGTAGGGGCCTAGCATAACCCTTTCTCTAAGCTTTTAGAAAGTCTAGAACCTTATAGTAGGTAGGTGCACCCGCTCTACTCTAGGTAACATGCCTCCAGCAGAGGACACAACCCAGAAGCTAAATATAAGGGCCTCACCTTCCAGGAACTCAGGGAGTTATGTGCCTCTAGGAAGCTGAAGAGAGGTAGAAATCCCAACAAAACTCTACTCTTGTGATTGTTAATCCAATCCGACCTCCAACACACAGAGGATCAGTAAGGATCAGGAAGAGCAGGACCTAGAGACTGACCCACCAGTGTTAGACAGGATAGACACACTGACAAATGGGCTAAAAGTGGCGTAACCATGCTAGAAAGAGGCTACTTTCCTACACCCCCACACCATTAAAGAAGAAAGGTGCAGTCACCTATTTGGTTGACGTAAGCACTCCTAAAAGCCCCCACAGGCCGCTTCATATGAATCGCCTGACGCCTTATTTTGACATGGCTGACATGACATGCCTTTGCTCATGGTCACTGATGAAGGTCAGAAAGAAGAGAGGTACCCTCTCCCTGGCCTCTTCTCCTACAACCCAGTTTATGGCTCAGTGGAGGGAGTAGTTCTTGCTGACTGCCTCTCTGACCAGCAACAAGCTGACTGCAAAAAACTCTTCAGTCAGTTCTCAGAATTCTTTTCTCTGACCCCTGGTCAAACCACCTGGTGTGAACATGAAATTGACACCGGTGAAGAGTAAAATCTATAGGCATTGTTGGAAATGGCCTTTCTGCAGGGTCACCCCCAAACGTTTTGCCTTCCTTCTTCTCTTGACCTCATTTTTGCTGGCTTTAGGACTCTGTACACTTTACCACTGCTAAGCAGTGCTAAAGTGCATATGCTTTCTCCCTAAAACATGGTGACATTGGCTCATACCTAATTGGCTTATTTGATTTACTTGTAAGTCCCTAGTCAAGTGCACTACATGTGCCTAGGGCCTTTAAATTAAATGCTACTAGTGGGCTGCAGCACTGGTTGTGCCACCCACATAAGTAGCCCCCTAACCATGTCTCAGGCCTGCCATTGCAGGCCCTGTGTGTGCAGTTCCGCTGCCACCTCGACCTGGCTTTTAAAAGTACTTACCTGCCTTAAACTCCCCTTTTTCTACATATAAGTCACCCCAAGGTAGCCCATAGGGAAGGGTGCTTTGTAGGTAAAAGGCAGGACATGAACATGTGTGTTCTAAATGTCCTGGTAGTGTAAAACTCCTAAATTTGTTTTTACACTGCTGTGCGGCCTGCTCCTTTCATAGGATAGCATTAGGGTTATCCTCATATCCTGTTTGAGTGGTAGATCCTGATCTGAAAGGAGTAGCCAGGTCATATTTAGTATGGCCAGAATGGTGATACAAAATCCTGCTTAATGGTGAAGTTGGATTTTATATTACTATTTCAGAAATGCTACTTTTAGAAAGTTAGCATTTATCTACGCTTACATCCTTCTGTGCCTTCCAATCCACGTCTGGCTAGGTTTAGTTGAAAGCTCCCTTGTGCAATCACTCAGACAACCTCAAACACAGGATGCTCAGTCACACTTGCACACATCTGCATATTGAATAGATCTTCCTGGGCTGGGATTGTGGAGGGCCTGACACTTACATGTCAAAGGACAGTAGCCTGCCCTCACACAAAGGACTGCCACACCCCCTACTGGGACCCTGGCAGACAGGATGGAACTGAAAGGGGACCTTGTGCACTTCTAAGCCACTCTTTGAAGTCTCCCCCACTTCAAAGGCACATTTGGGTATTTAAGCAGGGTCTCTGACCCTACCAATCTAGACACTTCTGGGGTAGACACTCTACCACACAGACACTTCTTGTAGAAGAAACCCTGAACCAGAACCTGCAACCTGCCAAAAAGAACTGCCTGGCCGCCCAAAGGACTCACCTGGACTGCTTTTCTGAGAAGGACTGCTGCCTTGCTGCTCTCTGGCTGTGCTAGGAAGTGCTCTCCAAGGACTTGGATAGAGCTTGCCTCATGTTCTCTGAAGTCTCAGGACCAAAAAGACTTAATTCCAGCAAAATAACTCCTTGTGTGGTTGAAATTGACGCACAGCCTGCAAGAAACGATGCACAGCATGCATCGCAGTGAGAAAATCACCACACGCGAACCGGTACGACGCAGCCCGAATTCGTAAGGAGAAGATCGGCGCAGCGCCAGCGTTACGACCGGAAATGAAACTCACTGGCCACAGGATCGACGCAAAGCCGAGCCGGAACGACGCAGCCCGACTTCCTGAGAGAAATCAACGCAGCGTCTGCCGTGCAGTAGAAATTTCCACGCATCGCCCACCGGATCGATGCAGCCCCTGTGACTCTGTCCTACACGCCCAGAATTTCGACGCATCGTCCCCGGGGCATCCAGAAACCCCGCAACCCGAAGAGGATCCCAGTCTATGTGCCGGAAATTAACGGAAAGCATGCCCTGCGAGAAAACTCAACGACGCATCATCTGTGCGCTCTGGAAAAATCGACGCACACCTCCCCATTTTCCACGCATCTCCTCCTCTGCAGCCCCTTGCGGAGAATTAGAACGCAAACCAGGTACTTTGTGCTTCAAATAGACACTTGTTGCCTTTTAAAGACTATAGACACTTTATATAATTTTTACAGTGACATTTCAACGTATACTTATTTATTCTTGATCGTTTTTGACCTGCATCTTACCAGATAGATATTATATCTTTTTTCAAACACCGTGTGGTGTTATACAGTGTTATTGCATGATTTATTGCACAAATACTTTACACATTGCTTTCTAAGTTAAGCCTGACTGCTCAGTGATAAGCTACCAGAGGGTGGGCACAGGATAATTTGGATTGTGTGTGACTTACCCTGACTAGAGTGAGAGTCCTTGTTTGGATAGGGGGTATCCTGACTGCCAACCAAAGACCCCATTTCTAACAGGCAGCCTTACAATGTTAGGGAATGTATCCATGCAGAAGTGCAAAAGATGCTAGAGTTAGGACTCATTGAGCCTTCAGACAGTCCCTGGGCTAGTCCTGTAGTTTTGGTACCCAAGCCTCACTCCCAAAATGGAAAACGTGAGATGAGGTTTTGTGTTGATTACAGAGGCCTCAATGCAGTCACCAGGACTGATGCCCATCCAATTATAAGGGCAGATGCATTGATAGATACTTTGGCTGCAGCCAAGAATCTCAGTACATTCAACTTGACTGCAGGTTATTGGCAGATTAGATTATTTGAAGATGCAAAACCAAAGACCGCATTCTCAACACTTGGCGGGCACTATCACTTCACAGTGATGTACTTTGGTTTGATAAATGCCCCTGCAACATTTCACAGGTTGGTGAACAAAGTTCTCCAAGGCTTGAAAAGCTTCAGTGCAGCTTAGCTAGATGATATAGCTGTCTTTAGGTCCACTTGGGAGGATCACCTGGTCCACCTTGGAACTGTGCTAGAGGCCTTAGAAAAGGCATGCCTCACTATCAAAGCATACAAATGACAGATAGGGCAAGGTAAAGTGGTGTATTTGGGCTACCAGGTAGGTGGAGGCCAAATTCAGCCACTAAAGGACAAAACCCAAACCATAATGAATTGGGTTGCCCCTCCCGCTCAAACCTAAGTCAGAACCTTCTTAGGCCTGACTGGGTACTACAAAAGGTTCATAAAAGGGTGTGGCTCTATTGTAGTCCCCTTAAATGATCTCACATTCAGAAGAATGCCCAAGAAAGTCTAATGGACAGCTAGCTGTCAGAAAGCCTTTGATGACCTACAACAGACCGTGTGCTCTGCTCCCATTCTCAGAAGCCCTGACTATTCAAAAAAATTCATTGTCCCAGCAGATGCTTCAGAGGTAGGAATAGGGGTAGTACTTTCCCAAATTAATGAAGAGGGCTAGGGTCAACCTGTTGCTTTTATTAGTAGAAGGTTGACCCCCAGAGAAAAGTGTTGGTCAACCATTGAGAGGGAGGCCTTTGCTGTGGTCTGGGCCTTGAAGAAGCTGAGGCCATACCTTTTTGGCACTCACTTACTTGTTCAGACAGACCACAAGCCCCTTATATAGCATAAGCAAATGAAAGGTGAAAACGCCAAACTATTAAGGTGGTCCAGCTCCCTACAGGGAATGGACTATTCAGTGGAACCTAGACCTGGGAGTAACCACTCCAATGCTTATGAACTCTTCAGATAGTTCCACTTAGACAATGAAGACTCAACTGGGCAATGTTAGTTTTATTGTCCTTAGTTTGGGGGGTTGTGTAGGAAAATCCCCGCTTTCTGACATGGTTACCCCCACTTTTTTACCTGATGTCAGCGTGCTTAGACTATTTTCACTGGGATCCTGCTAACTAGGACCCCAGTGACTGTGCTCTCTCCTCCAAATTTAGTTGTTTTGGTACTTCTTACACCCCACAATTGGCATACTGGTGTACCTCTGTAAGTCCTATATGGGCATTGGTACACCAGGGGACCCCATTTGCTGCAGCATGTATTATGCCACCCATGCAAACTGTGGCTGCAGGCCTTCCATTTGCAGCCTGCATGAAAAAGTGCATGCACTCTTTCACTACAGGTCACTGCATCAGGTCACACTATAAGTCACCCCTATGGTAGGCCCTTTCAGCCCAAAGGGCAGGACGATGGTCCCTGTCTGTGTGGGCACCCCTGCATGAGCAGAGGTGCCCTTATGAACTGCAGTTCCAATTCCTTGGACCTCGTAAGTACGGGGAAGCCATTTTAGCTATGTACTGGCCACACCACCTGTGGCCCAGCTACATAATGGTGACTCCGAACCTAGGCTTGTTTTGGAATCAAACATGTTGGAATCATACCCCAATACTGATGCCAGTATTGGTGGCATGATTCCATGCTCTCTTGGGGGCTCCTCAGAGGACCCCCAAGTACCGCTCCTACCAGTCTTTCAGGGTCTGTGAGCAGCTCACAGTGCTGCAGCCCCTCAGCCAGGATTCTGCCCTCTTGCTGCTTGATCAACATAAGCAGGGGACGGCAGAATAAACAATTTCCTGTGGGAGAGGAAATGCAACCTCCTTTCCCTTGGAAATGGGTGTTACTGGGCTGGGGAGGAGTAGCGTCCCCTTGCCACCAGACTGCTCTGGTGCAAAAGTGCACAAAGGAAAGGGGAGTGACCAATCCCCTCTCCATCACCACCCCAGGGGTGGTGCCCAGAGCTTCTCCATTTGGCCACTTGATTCTCCTATCTTGGAAACAGGAAGTGCAGAGGCCCCTGGGAGCATCTGACTGGTAAGGTTAGGTAGGTGATATCAGTGTCCCCCTCTGATAGGTGATCACCGCAGAGACTGACCAAGCTCCTTTTTGGGCTATTTAGGGACTCCCTTGAGGGTGGGTCCCCAGATTTGTCATGCAAAGACATCTTCTGCCTCTGGCCACCGGAACCGCTGTTGGACTTCACACGAACCAAACAAGACTGCAACAGTCTCCTCTCTGATGCTCCAGTTCATGTGTGCTGACTGGGCCTTACTGCGACGTACTGTACCTGCTGCCAGTGGGTTGCTTGTGGGGGCTCCAACTGCTTCTGCTGGCTCTCCTGTCTTCTCAGGGTCTGCCGGACTCCCCTCCAAGGGTCCAGTACCCAGGATCTTGCTGGTCCTCTTCAGCTCTGCAAACCTCCACAAGCTCCAGCTGCATTTGCTTGTTGGTGGCCCTCTTGACCACTTAGCAGTCTGCAATCCAGTGACCGACGACAGACAGCTCCAAGGTGACTTAAGGGACTCCTCTGCAGCTCCAAGGCCCTTCATCTGGACCTCATCCATCACCCTTTATCCTGATCCTTCACCCACAGAAGGGTGGCCATTGCCTTCAGCCACACCTGGAAACTCCTGCGTGGACTGGGCTCTGTCCCCTTCTTTTGCAGGTCTTCCTCATCGGGAATCCACCGTTAGGTTCCACCGGCTTGGTCCTGCTTTTGCAATATTCCATTTACGAGTCCCCTTGTTAGAGGTATAGTTAGGGACAACTGTACCTCTCCTCTCCTGGCCGCTAGGTATCTTCTAGATACTTACCTCTTGGGGTTCCACTATTTCCCAGCCTTGGCTAACTACACCATATCCTCTAGTGGGGGACCCATTCTTGCATTTCACTTTTTTAGTATATGGTTTGGCCCCTATAGGGCCCTTGCTATTTTATGGTACTTCCCAGTACTTACTTAGGTATATATTGTGTGTACTTATTCCAGAAGGGGGTTTACCTATAGTAATCTAATTGGTGTTTCTGTAATAAAGTACCTTTATTTTTGTAACACTATGTGGTTCCTTTCATTTGTGACAAGTTATTGTGTGACTACTCTGGTCTTGCAAGTGCTTTGCCTTCCTCCTAGATAAGTCTTGGCTGCTCAACACACCTACCACTAGAGAGCCCTGGATATCTGGACACTGTAACACTATCTAATAAGGGTTGCCTGGACACAGTATAAGGTGTAACACCATAGATGTCCGCCACTCACTGGGCCAGCCTCCTACATCCCCAATCTGACTTGTGCAGTGTTACCATCATGTAAACGTCTTAACAAAGACAAAAGGTCTTGAGGCTTCTTCATTTTATATAACACCCACCAAAGGGTCGGCCTTGGGACTAGATTAGATGCTGATCGAAAGTCCACAGTACCAACGTACATGGATACTTTACCTACAGCGACAGTGCTCCAATAAATCAATAAGAAGTAAAGGACCGGATCAAATGTAGAAATCCTAGAGCGAAAGCCAGCTTTATATGGGCTGATAATGTCAACGTCTATCAACCAGTCATCAATCTTAACCAACAGGCATCAAGATATTACTTTTTGTTTACAGTCAATCAGATTAATCGGCCTGTAGTTGCTAGGAAGGGTCCTGTCCCCTTTTTTTTATAGACAGGGGCAACAACTGCCCTTTTCCAAGAAAAGTGTAGTCCTCCCCTTCCCCCTGCCCCCCCCCAAAAAAAAAGCCTTCCTCTACTCTGTGAGCTGAGACAAAAAGAGGGGGGGGAAAAAGAAAGGAAAACAAGTCAGACCGGCGAATTAATCAGCAACCAGTCGTAGCAGGAAAAAGAGGCTTGACTCACAAATGCGTGGCAACATAGAAATACAGAGAATGGGAAGTTATAGGGGTGGCCCAGCCCGGTCTCCGACGGGTGTGGACGGGCCCGCCCTTGGCCTGGGCTTTGCCCGGCATGTCCGGCGCAGCGGGGTGATGAGGCACCTTATGTTGCGCTGTGCTGGTGGGCTCTGTGACCGCCTGATGGTTTACATAGTCCCTTGCAGTGGAGTGGTAAAGCGCCTTGAAGAGCGCAGTGCAGGTACGTGCTGGGACCACCTCTTGGGGCCCACTGCCTGGCATTTGATGGATCCCCTCTACCTCACAGAAAGGCTAGGGTCCAGCACAGCGGGTGATGAGGTGCTTTATGTAGTGCTGTGGAGGTGTACTCTGGCACTGCCTCCTGGGGCACCAGAGCCTGATGGTTCACAAAGTCCCTTGCAGTGTAGAGGTAAAGCACCTTGAGGAGCGCAGTGCGGGTACGAGCTGGAACCGCCTCCTGGGGCCCAGCGCCTGGCAATTGATGAAGCCCCTCTCCTTCACAGAAAAGCTAGTGTCCCTAATAACATCTGCCCAGAGGGTGAGTAAGATTTAGGCTTTGTCATCTAAGCTGCCATATCTTGTGATATTTCCAGATAAGGTAGTGCTATGCACCCGTGCCTCTTTCCATCCTAAGGTGATGACCCTATTTCATCTGGGCCAAACTGTCACGTTGCCTACTTTATCCGCTCCCCCATCTCCCTCTAAGGAAGAGGAGCGGCTCCACCTTCTGGACCCCAAAACAATGTTGTCCTTCTACCTCCACTGCACAAAAGAGTTCCAGGTGGATGACCAACTCTTTGTGGGGTATGTGGGAGCAAAGAAGGGTCGGGCAGTACAGAAGCAGATGATTTCGTACTGGGTTGTTCTCTGTATTAAGATCTGCTACGCCCTTGCTAAGAATCAGCCTCCAGATGGCTTGCAGGCCAATTCCACCAGAGGAAAAGCTGCGACCATGGTGTTAGCATGCGGAGTCCCAGTCCTGGACATCTGTCAGACAGCAACGTGGACATCACTAAACACAACTGCCAAACACTACTACTTGGACAGTCAGGTCTGCAGGGTCGGGCATTTCGCCTGTTCGGTCCTGCTGGACTTTCTGGTCTAAAAACATTGTCCACAGCCCACCTCCAGGAGGATATGGATTGGTAATCAAATCAAAGGTAAGGAATCTGCAGCTAGAAGTTTCTATCAGATGAGCAAGTTACTTACCTTCGGTAGTCCATTATCTGGTAGAGAGTCTATCTAGCTGCAGATTCCTTATACCCACCCATACCTCCCCGCTCTGCAGGCTTGTTTACTAGGGTAAGGGTGATCCCTTTTTCAGGGCTCTAGTTTGGATACACATATGCACCAGTTCTTATCATGGCTCCGTACTTCTGGCCTAGAAAGTTGTGATTAAAGTAACTGGCGCCCGTGCACCTGGGTAGTGCCTAAATAGATGACTGCAATGTCACTTCTAGCTCCAGGACACCAAGCCGAGCTAAATGGAGCCACCTAATGGTGCGTGCAAGGGATATTGCTCAGCAAAAGTTACCGGATCCAGCCTGACACCTGGGAAGATCAAAGGTAAGGAATTTGCAGCTAGATGGAGTCTCTACCCAAAAAATTGTTAGGAATCCTTTAACACCAATATCAACCCTGTCTTTCAGAGAAGGCAGACACCTTGATAATATAGGCACAAGGTTCTCTACAATGTCAGCGACGACAGTTCAAGTGGCCAATTCACTAGCAATATTGGACAGATACGGCAGACAAATGTGGTCAGTCTGCCGCATATGCAGGTCTTCTGCCTGAAGCTAAAAAGTGGGAGGCAAATTAAATCTTTCAGGAAGGAGAAAGAACCTGGCCAGAGATTAGAGATTACGCAATGGATATAGCCACAACAGGATTCAGACAGTTGGTTCTTGGATTCTTAGGTGTCAAGGATGGTGAAAGGTCACATTATTCAGGCCTAAAGTGCAGAGCAAAATATTAGATATGCCATGTGATGGATAGACTGTTTGGCAAGCACTTTGACAAAGTTTTGCAAGTAATAAAGGCGGACACAGACAGGGCAAGATCCTTGGGCACCTTAGAAATTAGAAAGGAGCCTTTTCAAGGGGCAAATGGAAGCAGCTTGTTTTCATACTGAGGAGTCTACCAAAAGTATCAGTATTATTGTCCTTTTCATCAGCAATATAGACCTCCCTACCAACAGCATACTTATAGATCGCCACCAGCAGCTGCTTAAACCAAACAACCACCAAGAAAAAAAGCAAGCATCTCAAACAAGAGACACTGGCAGGAAACTGTGACATCTGAAAAGTGCTGGTTGTACCCTCTACAGATCACCAACCTGTGAGTATTAGATCTCCTCACATACAGTCACACTTAAGAATTCATACAAATTCAACCGAACGGTCCACCAAAAGGAGCGCACCCAACTTATCTCCATCTGCTTCAGAAAGAGGTATTAGCCAGGTCACACAAATGAGCAGAAGAGGAAGTCCCACCCTCTCAGAAAGGAATGGGTTTTTACTCCTGTTTTTTCTTACTATAGAAATCAGGAGAATGGCGGTCTATTTTAGATCTCCAAACACTGAACAAATACCTGAAAAAGCAGTATTTACATATGATTAGCCTTGTAGACATCCTACATCTCCTCAAGCACGGACATTACATGTCAACCTTAGCTCTACAGGATGCTTATTTTCATATCCCTGTTCATCAGAATCATTGCAAATTTCTCAGATTGTGGGTGGCCGGCACTCATTATCAATTCAAAGCCCTCCCTTTTGGTCTCAAATCACCCCCTCACATCTCCACAAAATGTCTAGCCCCAGTGGCAGCCCACTTAAGGCAAAATGTTTCGAGGTATTCCTATACCTCGGTGATTGGCTCATAAATGCACTAACTGGTCATCAAGTGTCGAGGGCAACAATGGCCTAGTTGCAATTGTTCCAAAGTTTGGGTTTAATCGTCAGCAATCACAAGTCACTCCTCCATCCATCAATGTGGATAATGTTTCTGGGAGCAATTTCGGATGCACTCCAAGACAAGGCGTTCTTATTAAGCGTGAGGCAGTAAAAACTCATAATATTTGCACACAAACTACTGAAAAGAAAGTCTTTTCAGTTTGCTTTTTCAAATTGCTTCTAGGGATGATGTCCTCTGCCATCTCACAGGTGCCTTTTACCTGGCTGAGAATGAGGTCCCCACAGTAAAAATAGAGAAACAATGGATTCAAATAGAAGGCGATGATCTCAGCAATATCACACCGACCATAACTAAGGCTCTACCCTGGTGGACAGAGGTCTACAATCTGTCATTGAGACTAAGATTCTTATGCCAAATATCAGACTATGGTGGTCATTCTGACCCTGGCGGTCTTTGACCGCCAGGGCGGAGGACCGCGGGAGCACCGCCGACAGGCCGGCGGTGCTCCAATGGGGATTCCGACCGCGGCGGTAAAGCCGCGGTCGGACCGGCACCACTGGCGGGGTCCCGCCAGTGTACCGCGGCCCCATTGAATCCTCCGCGGCGGCGCAGCTTGCTGCACCGCCGCGGGGATTCCGACCCCCCCTACCGCCATCCAGATCCCGGCGGTCGGACCGCCGAGATCCGGATGGCGGTAGGGGGGGTCGCGGGGCCCCTGGGGGCCCCTGCAGTGCCCATGCCACTGGCATGGGCATTGCAGGGGCCCCCGTAAGAGGGCCCCTACATGTATTTCACTGTCTGCTGCGCAGACAGTGAAATACGCGACGGGTGCAACTGCACCCGTCGCACAGCTTCCACTCCGCCGGCTCGATTCCGAGCCGGCTTCATCGTGGAAGCCTCTTTCCCGCTGGGCTGGCTGGCGGTCTGAAGGCGACCGCCCGCCAGCCCAGCGGGAAAGTCAGAATTACCGCCGCGGTCTTTCGACCGCGGAACGGTAACCTGACGGCGGGACTTTGGCGGGCGGCCTCCGCCGCCCGCCAAGGTCAGAATGAGGGCCTATGTCATTACCATGAACGCTTCCCTGGACAAGTCGGGCGCTCATTTGCAGGACCTCCAAATAAGTGGAAAATGGACTGAGTCAAATGAGAATGCATATAAACTTCCTAAACCTCCGAGCAATTTTATCAAGCCTTCAAGCTTTCCTGCCAAGAATAACGGGCTCATCAGTGCTAATACACATGGACAACACAACCAGTCTGGGCACAAGATCTCTGGTCCTATCCAAGGAAGTGCATAGAATCTGGAAATGGGCTTGGGACATCAAATAACTTTATGGCCAGAACATCTGCCAAGTGCAAACAGCAGTTTGGCAGATACATGGAGCAGATTAAATAACAGCTGCCACAAATGGGAAATAAATCAGTAAATTCTGAATAAGATCTTCTAAAAATGGGGCAAATCGACACCAGATTTCTCTGCAACACAAGAGAACCAGAAATTATGATTTTACACAAGTCTGAACCCTCAAAGGGTGTCATGGGGAATACGTTTTTAATCAGATGGTCAGGGATCTTTGCATACACTTTTCCTCTGATTCCTTATAGAAAATGAGGAGAGAGCTGTGCCAGATAATTTTGATTACGCCGTGATAGGCCAAGCAACACTGGTTCACAGAACTTCTACTACTAACAGAGACAAGTCCTAACCAGCTGAAACCTTGGAGGAACTTATTATTGATGAACCACAACCAAGTAGTTAATCTGAACTCAACTTCCCTGCAGTTATCCGCCTGGCTCCTGAATACCATGAATTAAAAACAATAGATATCCCTAAAAAATGCAGAAATATTCTTGCCAGAGCTAATAACACTAATAAAGCATACAGGTTGAAGTGGAAGCATATTTGTTTATGGTGCCAAAAAACAAATATTCACCCTATCATAGCACCACCAGAGCATATCTTACTATAACTGTTATCATTGGCAAAATCTGGCTTAGTTCACACTTCTATTAAAGTGCATCTGTCTGCAATTTTAAGATACAGCCGCACATCTGGAACTCCATCCTTATAGACCAATAGAGTCATTAAGCAGTTTCTTAAAGGTCTATTTAGAGTCTTGCCTCTGAAAAAGTCTCCTCCTCCAATCTGGAAACTCAGAGCAGTACTGGCACAGCTGATGAAGAGTCTCTTTGACAATAGGGCAGAGATCACATTTCTAACATGGAAAGTGGCATTGCTATTGGCTCTTACATCAGATAGAAGGATGAGTGAAATACAAGTGTTCACCATTAAGGAACCTTTCTTGAAGTTTAAGGATGAGGCTGTGATTCTAAGGACTAAAGCCAAGGTAATTCCAAAGGTCCCTACGGAGTTTCATCTCAAAATTAACCTATTGTACTGAAAACATTCTTTCTGAATCTGCAGACAGCAGCAGAAACATTTTCTGCACACAATGGATCCAAACACATGCCAAAGTTGTAACTGGATTGCAGGAAACAGTTCAGAATCACAGGCCATCTGCTAGTAGCATATGGAAACCATAACAGAAGCGGTCCAGGTTTCCGCAAAGAGCATAGTTTAATGGATATCAACTATTATCCAATTCTACCATTCTAAAGCTGGTAGGCCTTTGACAGATAAGGTCAAAGCACACTCTACTAGGGCAATCTGTACAGCAACATTTCTATTTGCTGGAGTGCTTATTGAAAGCATATGCCGAGCAATGACATGGAAAAACAGGCTTAGGTTCACACAACATTATTGCCTGGAATTGTCTCACTGCAGTGATTCCGCCTAGGGACAAGCAGTAGTGTGCCATCTATTCCAATAAGATGAACCTTGTTTGATTATACTTATACCCACTGTTCACTATTGTGTTATGGTTATCATAAACATATAAATAATTATATAACAGCTATCTATTATAATTCAAGCATGTGCATCGATGAAAGATCTAATACTGTAATAAGTAAGTTACCTGTGATTGCCATTCTCCACTATTGGTATCTTTCATAGATTCATGTATGACCTGCCCTCCTCCCCACAGAGGCTCTCCTTCTTGTAAGTGAAAATAATTCCCACTAGTGCATGAAAATCTGCGGAAAGATGCCTCTGTAGGGAGTGTTCTTGAAGGAGCTGTCACCTGACTGGCTGGAGTTTGGTTCTTTACAAATGATGGGGATAAGCTAATCAATGTCTTGTTGCCATAATAAGCTATGTGTACTGTTTCTATTTCTTTAGAAGGTACCTTGGAACTACCACCTCGACAACGGGGAATGATCCAAGCATGTGAATTTATGAAAGATACCAATACTAGAGAACAGTATTAACAGGTAAGTAACTTATTTTCTTCTTCAAGTCTTGAAAATCAAAAATACATAACTTGTTTGCTTCCAGACTTTGAAGATGACATCTGAATTACTTCCCTTACCTATGGAAGAATCTTAGTGACATTTGGTACCTTGATTTGGGTATAAATAAGCCATCGCTCAATTTCTAATCTATTGTGAAAAAACAGCTAGTTACTTGTACCCAAAACAAAAATCAGCTACCACACTTTACAAAGAGTCTTCATTTTACAATATGTTTCGTTCACTGCAAAAATAAGAATATTATTGGGGAGAATTCTGTGGATGTTTTATATATAACGCACATTTGGAAACATTTAAAAATATTTCATATTTAAAACCTAGACCTTTTTTTTACCATAAAAATGATGAAACTTGTCAAGAGATGAATCCCAGAATTGTTGACAATCAAGGAGCAGTACCACTTTACTTTTTATTTTAATACCCTAGGCTTTGTTTTGATCCTGATTCATAGGCAGAGTTCACTGATATGTGCCGCTGCATGGACACAGTCTCTTTCTTAAATTGAGGCCGGATTTACAGTGGATTTAGTCACAATGTATTTGCTATTTTTGGACAGTGCTGTGATGCAACCTGTTCCTTTAAGGCCGGCCTAACAGTGTACATGCGCCCTTGCTGCGAGGTGTATTGTTTATAGTGAACTGCTTGGAGTCTGCTCATTCCATTCTACCTCCATCCCACTCTACCCCACTCCATGTAACCCACCCCAGTCTACCCCACTCCAATCTATCCCACTCAATTACAGACTACCCCATTCCACTCTCCCCCACTTCACTCCAATGTACCCTAATCTACCCCACTCCACCTTAAAAAATCCCACTCAACTCCACTCCAATCTACCACACTCCACTGTACTCCTCTCCACTCTAATCTACCGCAATCCACTCCAGCCCACCCAAACTATCCCACTCCAATCTACCCCACTCCAGTCTACCCCATTCCTCTCCAGTCTAACCGAACCCACCCGTCCACCCCACTTGGGTCCACCCCAAACTGCCCCACACTCCAATACAGTCTATAACACTCCAGTCTACCTTTCCCCAATCTACCCAACTCCACTCAAATCTACCCCTCTCCACACCAGTCTACTTCACTTTACACCAATCACCACTCCAACCTACCCCACTCCACTCTAGTCTACCCCTCTACACTCTAATCTACCCTTCTCCACTCCAGTCTACCCCTCTCCACTCCAGTCTATGCCACTCCACTCCAATCTACCCCACTCCAGTGTATCACTTCCAATCTCTTTAGTAAATTAAGGCTGAATGTAGAATGGATTTGGTTGCAATGTAGTTGCTATCTTTGGACGGAGCTGCAATGCAACCTTTTCTTTTAAGGTCCCGCCTAACAGCGCACATACACTGTTGCTGTAAGAGGTATTGTAAACAGTAAACTGCTTGGAGCCTGCCTATTTCTTACCATTTGCTGTCTTTATTGTTATTCTTTTTACTTGCCTCCTGATTGGCCACCGCATGCCTTGTGTCACTTCCTTTTATTTCTCCAGAGCATAGGCTAAGTGCTGATTGATTTCATTTGATCAGTGCCCTTCCACTGTCCTTCCAGTGCTCATGCTGTGACTCAGGTTACTTTTTTATTTTATTTTTCTTACCATCATTTCCACTTCCACTCCAATCTATCCCAATCCAACCCACTCTACCTCACACTCTGCTCCAATCTACCCCACTCCAATTTACCCCACTTCAATCTACCCTGCTCCACTAAAATGTGCCTCATTCCACATCAATGTCCACCCCTATCTACTCGGCTCTAACCTACCCCATTCCAGTTCAGTCAACCCCAGTCCACTCCAATCTATGCCACTTCACTGGAATGTACCCCACTGAAATTCACCACAATCTACCCTACTTCACTCCAATGTACCCCATCCAGTCCACCCCAATCTATGCCACTCCACTCTAATCCACCCCATTCCAATCTCCACTCTTTTCCAATCTACCCCACTCCAGCCTACCCCACTCCACTTCAGTCTACCACATTCCAGTCTACACAACTTTACTCCAATGTACCCTTTTGCGATCTACCTCAATCTATCCCTCTTCATTCCAGTCTACCCTCTCCAATCCACCTTAATTCACCCCACTCCACTCTAATCTACCACACTTTACTTCACCCCAATTTACCCCTTTCCACTCCAGTCTACCCCACTTAACTCCAGTCTTCCCCTTTCTACCCCAATTCACCCCACCTCCACTCTGCCCCACCAGAGTCTGCTCCAAACTGCTGTACCCCACCAGCCTACCCTACTCCAATCCAATCCACCCGACAGCACCCCGCTCCAGTCTACCCCAATTTACTTCACTCCACCAGACTCCCCTCTATGGCTGTCTACCCCCTATTCTACCACACTCCAATCTTCCCCACTTCACTTCAATCTACCCCATTCCACTCCAGTCTACCCCACTCGACCGTACCCCAATCTACCCCACTCCATCCCAATCTACTCCCCTCCACTCTACCCCACTCCAATCTAACACACTCCACTCTACCCAAATCGACCCCACTCCACTTCAATCTACCCCACCCCACTCCACTCCATGCTACCCAACTCCATTCTAATCTATCCCACTCCACTCTACCTTGCTCCTCTCTAATCTATCCCACCACACTACACTCCACTCTACCCCACTTCACCCCAATCTACCCCAATCCACCTCAATCCAATGTACCCCACTCCACACCACTCATTCTACCCCACCCCAATCTACCCCAGTCCACTCCAGTCCAGCACTCCAATCTACCCCACTTCAAACCATCCAAATTCACCCTACCCCAGTGTACCCCACTACACCCCAATCTACCCCACTCCACTCTATCCTAATCTATACCAATCTAGCTACTTGACTCCAGTCTAACTCAAACCACTCCAATCTCCCGCTCTCCACAACAACCTACCCCTCTCCACCTCAATCTACCACACTCCAGCTCACTCCACTTTACTCTAATCCACCCCACTCCAGTCTACCCCACTCCTCTCCAGTCTACCCAATTACACTCCAATCTACCCCAGTCTATCCCAACTCTGATTCTACCCCACTACAATCTACCCCCTCCACTCCAGTCTACCCCACTCCACTTCAGTCTATTCCCAATCCACTTCAATCTACCACATTACACTCTACCCCAGTCAACAATACTTGGGTAATAGGAGTATTGCCCAGTGCTGCACTCTCAGTACACTGGTCCCCACCAGTGTTGTAATTACTAATACAAAAATGCAAATACTGAGATAGACACAAAATCACATAATGCAAACTCTTTAGTAGTTCTTCTTTTATTCTTTGTTTACTTTGTCACTGATTTTGTTTCTTTATACAGCACATGTAGCGAACACGTGTTTCATGCACACTGTGCTTCTTCAGGGCTGTTTAAAATACAGCAATTATACATCAGTTCTTCTTGAAAAAACACACAAAAGCCATCATACATGATAAGACATTGCTGAAGAGAAAACACAATTTTTCAATCATACATGGTCATAGTTCCTACTTCTTCATATATGTATGAGCACATGCATTACTATACATTGCATTAGCAACTGCTTAACAGCTATCCCACTTGCTCCCCAGGGGACAACACCAAAACTGTTTATATTCTGTACACACAGCAGTGACTCATGATTTATATCACTTTTTTAGGGTTATTCCAGTTTTCCAAATCCATCTTTCCCACCTAACTTTGTGAATAGTTTCCTTAAAAACAATACCACTTTCCCTGTATGTTTAGTTTCTCTCATGAGATAAAACAGTGCAGTGAAAAATAACAGTCTTCTGTACAATTACTTCCTTAGGACAATATATTTAAAGCATTTTATTCCTCTAAACATGAACTTTCTTGGACAATTTAGATATTGTAGTGTTATAACACACTTACTTCAATATGAAGAGATAATCAAATCCTCCAATTTTTAGGACCCTTGAAATGTTGGCACAAACCTGGTCATATCTGCAAAATTGGTGTACAGCTTAGTTATTCTTAAAACTCCAATTTCTCTTCCCAGTTAGGTTTCTTAATTGTAAAGCAATATCTCACCTTAACCAATCTACTAAATTCAAACGTGTGTTTCGGCACGCAGCCTGGTTACTCGTTAGCCCTCATTTCTGATCTCCCCATGAAACGGGCACCTAGAAGAATAATTATATCCTCATATTGGATGTAGGAGCATGTATCGTGGTGAGATCAGGAATAAGGAGGGAGCTAGTGGGATAGCTGCCAAGCAGTTGTTAATGCAACATATAGTATGGTATGTGCTCAAATAGATGTGTATAAATATATAGTTATCGTGAAGAACTATGAACTATGATCATGTATGATGAAAATATTATGTTGTTTCTTCAGTAATGTCTGATCATGTATGATGGTTTTTGTGTATTTTTTATGAAGAAGAACTGATGTATAGTTTCTGTATTTTGAACAGCCTCTAAAGAAGCGCAATGTGTGTGTGTGTGTGTGTGTGTGTATATATATATAAGTATAGATAGAGAGAGAAAGATGGATATATAAATATGGATATTTATATTGAAATTTAAAAAAAAATATATATATATATATATATATATATATATATTTTGTATATATATATATATATATATATATATATATACTTACACACACACACACGGTTGCTTAAAATGTGTACATCTCTTTTGTATGTTTATATAGCTATTCCTGTATATTTATTTAGATATCAATACACACATACAAATTCAGATTTAAACATTTTAACCAAACACTGCTTTACAATGAAAGGTAGGTAGATAAATTAATGTGTGCGCAAAGGTGCACTGTTAGTTTTTTTGTGCCATCTCCTGGTTTGTCCAGTAGCTGTGGTGGTGAGGCACAAGGCAGGTTAAGAAAAATAGTACTGGGGCTGAGACCCCATCTGGCCCCTCTGAGCCACCAGTGAAGAAACTCCGAGACCCAGCCTGCGCCAGATGAAGGGAGAGCATAGTGCTAGATGAGAAAGCCCTGGGACCAGTAATCTGCGGCATACAGTGGTGCAGCTGCTACAGTGGCCTAGGGGCTAGCTGGGGGCGCACAGTGTATTGAACCAGTTGTAATTTATTTAAGAGACCTTCTCATTCAGAATGCTTTTTGATTGTGATTATCTCCTGCTTGGCTATGTTGACTGTTTCGGGTAGAGCAAGTGAAAGATAGTCATGGAGAGCAAGACAGACGTGGCCTCACGTAACCACTGGAAAAGCCGGAAAGTAGAGCAGAGGTGATCAGATATTCAGAGTCTTTAAACATGGGGCTCGGCATAAAAAATACAGAAAGATTATGTTTTTTTATAGAGTAAGGAAGGAGAATCGAGGGTGATAGAGAAGGAAAAAAGGAAACAGCTGTGGGAAAGGAAAAGAAAACGTCTAAAAGTATGAAGGATATAAACACAGAAGGAAAGAGGTAACGAGGTGCTATAAGGATGAAGACAGCTTTTAAAGGTGATAAAGTAGAGAGGGAGGGGATTAAAAGGAGAGAGACAAGGCAGGGAAGGAATGAAGGTGATAAAATAAACCACGGGGATACTAATGAGATGGCATAATGGGAGAGCTAAGACAGCATAAGAAATAGAGCAAAGGAGATCATAAAAGCATAATGGATAGATGGCAACTGGGTGGGATAAAAAATGTAGAAGATACGAGTGAAAGAGCGAATGGAAAGAAAGGGAAGGTTTGTGAGGCTTTGCATCCACCAAGTCTTGACTTGACACCTTGCTACACCACTGCTCCACACTATTGGGAAACAACATTTCCCTACTAGAGGAGACAGAGACGTATACCAGCTCGGCTACATGTGCACAATGAGATTTTCAGACAAAATGAATTAGAAGGTGTGGGGGATTAAACATGGGCCACAAGATGAAAAGACACAAAAATTAACAGCACACGTGTATCAAAGTTCAAAGATAACAACTCAGCCTGCAGGATAAACATGCAGGGTATGTGTTTCAAAGTGCCTTGGACACACAGGTAGCCTTGTTCTCTAACTGCAACTTTGTTTTTATACCTAACATCACTCTTGAGGACTACCATGCCCCTGGCTACTTGGTTTATAGGCATGAGTTCCCTAGGCAATGTGTCAAGGTGGCAAAAGAAATCCCATGCCTGCTAGCAAGAGGCCCTAAGGTGAAAGAAATCAGGAAACATGGAATATTTGACAGGGGCAGGACTTGTAATTAGTAATCAAGAGGCCACTTTCATCTGTGGTGGACTGAACTTCATGGAAATCAAGAGGTTTTTCACCAACTGCTGTTATCTCTGAAAGGCCAGTAGGGATGTAGTCGAGTCAGTCATGTTTTGTCAGCAGTTCCTACATATAACGTATTCTGCCCTGGCATTTTTGAGACACCAATCTTGCCAATGTCCACAAAACCTATTGGAGATTTACCGGTACTGCTACAAGACAGAGGGGAAAAAGTGCAAACACCATACATACCGCCAAACTTCGAGAAATGCCAGACTTCCCTATCTACATACATGGCGTGATTTACACTCATTCTTCAATAACTTTAGGAAAGTGGCCACAAGACCTGCTAACACTTTCTCCAGCACTGCAAGTCTACAGACAGACGGCAATGCGATATGCCTAAGCCATACCTCATCAACGAGTGACAATATAACTGTGCCATCTGATAGTGCATAATCAATGACTTCAGAATCCTATGTGCAGCTGAACATGATAATTTAATAAACTGATATAAAGGCTACTGTATTGGAGATGTTTAAATACTGTGTAAACATATTACTGTTAAATGCCCACATGGTACATTGGCATGCCACCACAACCCTCATAAGTGCAATTCAGGAGTCTATCTTCAGAGCATCTATTTACATATTCCTGTTGAAGTTAGTGAGAATAGCTATGTGGTGCAGCTGCAATTTACTCAGAACATAACTGCCCGCTCAAACAATAAGTACATAGTAAGTAGTACATTTTGGAGTTAAACCAGAACAATAAAAATGTAAAAGATTACATGATTTAGTTCAATTGTTGCTCCCGATATCACAGTCACAAGCTC
The DNA here is from genome assembly GCF_031143425.1 of Pleurodeles waltl. Lineage (NCBI taxonomy): Eukaryota > Metazoa > Chordata > Amphibia > Caudata > Salamandridae > Pleurodeles > Pleurodeles waltl. The sequence continues at coordinate 1,828,058,999 of NC_090440.1, read as the reverse complement.
TAGGGTCTGTTCCTCCTGCCTCCTCAGCCAGCAGTAGCTCAGTCATAAAGAATACCTAGTCCTTAACCCTGCCCTTTCCCACTCAGTATAGAATGGGTTTGCTATCAGTAATATTGGCTGAGCACATGTCAGCCAGTAACTAGAGTAGACATCCTCTTGTTTATGAAAAACAAAATAACAATGGCTTCCACACAAAGGGAGGTTTTTCCCTGAAAGTGGAGGCCAATGTTGATTTTTTCTGCCTGGCATGGCAGACCCTGACATGTTCTGCATCAGGAAATCCAACTGAAGTAGGGCAGACCTCCTTGATGCACTGACGGTAGGGACCCTCTGGTGAATAGACCACCACCTATGATAGACTGCTGGCAAACTGGGGCTCAACCTTTAGTAACTATTGACTTGGTGGTTCAGATCTTTCTAGTAACAATTGCATTAGTAACTCTGGGATATGGAATTGCAGGTGCTAGAACTAGGCACTCAGAATAAGGCCTTAAATAGAAAGGGGAATTGCCAGTCTTGTAGAATGGGAACTTCACAAATATATGTCAAGTTAACTGGCTCTGCCAAAATATAAATGATCCGCTTACTTTTAACCTTTTCCTAATTAGATTCAGTTTGCAATAATAAAATAAGAAACATGAACACAACTTGATTTTCAGTGTATGTGTATTTAGATCATGCTCATCCCACAAGTATAACTTTTTTCACTTTGACGCGAAATATATCATCATGAAAACTCCTGCTAATGGTGGCAAAGATGAAGTATTTCTAATGGGTGGTTGGTGAATGCGAGAGTATGTGCATTTCTATAGGGCCCCCACAGTATTCCTTGCAGTGGGTGTTCGTAAAGTTTTGTTAAGCCTCTGCAGCTGAGCTGTCACGCCAAACCATAACAAGCATTTGCAATTCAATAGGTCTCGCGTTTACTCGAGTTAAAGCTACTAGAGTTGTAAACTCCTAACCGGAGTTTTCTTGCCACATAAACTGAAAAGTAAAACAGTTTCACATAAGCGAGCCGAGGGCCACCATGAGCGCAAAGCAAACGCACTAAAGGAAAATCCGCTTGCAGTGAAAATTATCGCCAAAAGTGCAATTATCCATGTAACTGCAAAAGTGCAAATATCCATGTAATAGGGTTGATGTCATGGGAACACATTTTTAGTGTTCTACCTAAATTAAAGGCAAAGAGTGAAACAAAGCAGCATCTACTAAAATATCAAAGGGTTGGTCCACCTAAAACTGATAGCATGCCTGTGTACCTGGAGAAAGAACAGGGAAATATTCAATAAAAATCCTCGTTCTTGTTTAGGCACCACGAATGGGCGATGAAATGCTAAAAGTGCATGCTGTTCCCTTTTTCGACAGGGCATGTGCAGAATTTGCCCACACAATTTGCAGTAGCTTTTACCTGGCAAAAACTAAAAAACAGTTTTATGTAATTAAGCAATCCTATCCAACTATAAAAAAGTCAAGATCGCCAAAGACGTTCAATCCAGTCAGAACTATAGCAAAGAAACTACAAATCTGACTTGCAGTGGGGTGAAATTCAAAGAAAGCACACAAATGCTGTGTCGAAATCTGGTTTACGCACCTTGCTCTGTGTGTAGTCCAAGGTGGGAATGTGTCCCATTTGCCCACACTATTTTCCCTATCTTTCAGATAGCAAAAATCATGAGGGCATAAAACCTTACAGTGAGCGATCTAGCTACCTTAGTACGTGGGGAAACAGCTCCAGCTACTGACATATTTCCTCTATAACGATCATTTATGTTGAATGTGGAGACTGACTGCCATGGCTTGGAGAAGAATCCATTACCATTAGAGACCCTAAAAGTCAACTGAAGCTGGAAGTGTCTGTTTCAAGGATGGGTAACCCACAGGGAATACGCACCAAAAGGATAGGTCAACACCAGAGTCTGGTCAGGGAAGAAAGGTGGGTTGGCATACAAAACGGAATAAAACCTGTTGCTGTAGAACAGCAAATGTTATCGGCTTGAAAAGGGGGTGACTGTTCACCCCTGCCGAAGACGTGGCAGTCTGTTTGAATAAAACCTGGCATGGCACCCTTAACACCTGGGTACTAACAGCAAACCACCCATTACCTCTGCATTCACTACCATCTTATTCCAAGCAAGCCGCGTTGCATTGTGGAGAACGAAACAGTAACTAAGAGCAGCTCGTCCTTAGCAACCCCAGATGGCCACATTGTCGCTAAGAGGAGGCAGGTTAATCAATTAATCAAACAGAGAAAAGTTCCACAGGAGTTAACTATGGTTTCTACCACATACAGAAAATAAACAATGCTCGTCTACGCGGGCTGTTGCTACTAAAGTCTTCGTTTGGCAGAAAACCACTATTCCCCTTTAGAACCAGAGGCAATCTAAACAAGACAAAGAGAGCGAGGCGAGCTGGCCCTGGAAAAGCTCCCCCACTGCTGTTGTTTTATGTTTGCAGAGGGAGTTAAAGGGGGAAGGGAAACTTGCTGGAGGACTTGCTTGAGGCAACATGGCTGCTCTGAAACATGCACTCACAGTGTAAGACGAGTAGGCAAATACAAAAAAAAAAAAATCCCCTGCAGAAGGCATAAACAGGACATAGCGTAATTATACAGTAGTTTGTGCTGCTCCCAAATTGAAAAAGGCAGGACAAAGAGGCAGAACTGACCACTCGCGACCATGGATTTGTAAAGGACATTGTAACCAACAAATGAAATTGCTGGAACCCACAGTAGAAGTATACTTAAAAGTATACAACACCTCAAACACTTACGCTCTACCTAAAAAACGGCATTGCTACTTCTCTCCACTTCCATAATGAGTGCAGCACTCTGCCCACAATTTATTTTGAGTGTTAGCATTAGTTTTACGGGATCTGTGGAGATGAGCAGCAATTTACATTTGCTCACCGGCAACGCAGCCGTAAATACTGTTGGCTTCCACTGTGTTCTCTGGCCTTGCTACAGTAGAGGCGTTTATGAGTGGAGAAGCATACTACACAAGCCTTCCCAGCATGACATCCAAATAACGTATAACAACAAATAAACAAGCATTGGCATAGCCAGTCAGTCTCAGCAATGGGAATGCCTAATTATGGAGGTGGCGAAAGGGGCGTTGTGGCACAAACAGGCAGAACCACCCACATATGCATGCACCCTATGCACTGTCTTCACTCCCACTGGCAGGTTTAGCACGTTTCTTGTGTAATCAGCAGAAATTGACATTCAAAACAAGACTGTTCACAAATAAATGGTGTAATCCAGTCTGCACATGCTGTGACAGGAAAGCAGGTGGAAAACCAGCACAGAATTAAGAAGATAAGACCCCCCAATGGGGTAAAGGTACAGGGGCAGGGGAAGTCTAGCATAGAACTAAGAGGGGGCGATCTTGCCCAGTACTAGGAAGGAAAGCAGTAGCGCAGGCGGAGAGCACAAACAGCTGAGCAGGGATGCTACGGCAGTGCCTGCTGCAACAGGGGAAGGGGAGCACCAGCGCTGCATGGGCTGCCGGGGAGGAAGGAGCCCGACAAGCAGGGGGAGGAGGAAACCACAGCCTGAAGAGACAGAGTGAGTGCCAGAATACAAGGGGAGCCTGTGAGAGCATGGGGAGGAGAGCAAGCAGCGGCAGTTGGAGTGGGCCGGGGGATAAGACCAGAGCAGCAGCCAGACAGAGGAGTACAGAGGGAGCTGAGAGCAGGGGGGGTTGGGCTAGCAGTAGCACCAGCCGGGCCGAGGCTACGATAGGCTGAGGCAGTCGCACTGCGGAAGCAGAGTAACTGAAATGAGAACGGGAAGGGGCGGCCTCAGCAGCCTGAAATACAGAGGGAGGAGTCCCGACAATAGCATGAAAAGCATGAGCTATGGATAAACTGGAGAAGGTGGCGACACCCCGAACAATGAGAGAACGGATGGGCCATTGGAGCTTGGAAACACGAGCAAAGCTCTGCAGGCACACAGGGCTACAACAAGCTTGGAGGAGACAACAACATAGCATCCGGCTATAAAATGCTCGGGCGACAAGGAAAAAGTCGTCCCTGAAACAGTTGATAAAATGGGACAAGTGTAAGGTAACACGTGTTGTGGTGCTGTTCAGTGGAAATGAACATCCGACAAATCGGAGGGACAAATAGGAAAAATTAACCACTTGGAAGCAAGGTTTTTTAAAGGACACTGCAATAAACAAATGAAAAGCAGTGGGTGGACTGTAAGCCCCCAAAGTATATGTAACATGTCTTGAAGAGACAGCTGTCTAGCCGAGTCCTAAAAAGGAACAGGAACAAAACTTATCTGTGGTCTTGCAGAAAAAAAAACAGGATGTGAGGTGCATGTTTGAGGCTATTGTACTAAGTGACAGGATGTTTGCATAGGGCCATATTGTGGGGGACGGGAAAAGATTTTCTTCAAGCTTGGTGATTTATCAGAAGGGACAAGCTAATCTCACTATACAAGGACTGTGTTTGGGGAAGGAGGACAAGGAGGTCATGTTTTAAATACACAAAGTTGGACAAATTTACCAAGATATGCACACAACAACACCGCGCTGCCACCTCCCAAGTTGCATCACAAAAATGAAAAAAATGTGCTCTAAATTGTATTTACATTGTTTTGTGAGCAGTTAATGCTGTTGGCCACACAAACGCAAACATTTCTTGCTTGCCTAATGAGCAGCATATTTTTATGTTGCACCACAGCACAAAAGCTGACTGAGGATGTCCTGATGTGTTTTGTATTGAAAGCACACTCTTGTGTACAGTTCTCTTTGTGCAGATGACTTCTTAAGAATAAATTACATATTTGTAATTTATTTTTAAAAAGACCCTCCTTTTGCGTGGAAAGTTCACACTATTCCTCTTGCTGTGTGTTTGGTCCTATTTTCATTTGGTGTTAGGATTCTAGGTCATGCTACAGTGTCTGAATTTAGGTAATATGGATTTGGTACCCCCATAGGTATTTCTGCTGTTCCTGTCTAGGTGCAGTCAAATGACTTATCAGAGATTTCTTGCGAGGTGACGCAGTGCGGTTTAGCGCGTTGCTCTTATCAACTTTCGCTACAAAACCCTTCTGCAAACAGAAGTCAATCCACACTATTGTTTGCATTGTTTAGCATCGTTTTTCGATACACACTCTCACAAAAGTATCGTAAGCCTGAACCGAAGACTAAACTTTGTAGATGTTGATCACATTGGTATTATCACTTTTTCGTGACTTGCTTATAGGACCACCTGTCTCCCCACCCGATCCCCATGTTTACGACAATGGCAAATCCTACCATTTGGTATTTTTTACTGCAGAGGTTAGTGCCCTATGTGCCAGAAATAATACATAGATCTGGATTAAGATGAATTGTCATCTCTATATGCTGATGCAACTATTGCGCATTACAACTTTGAGAAATCAGCCAATTAATGTTGAAGATTGACTTTAATGACGGCTATGTGTGGTGTTAAGAGTTGATCATCAAAGCCAGCATGGCCTCGAACAGTTTACAAAGTACGCTGATGAGGGTATAGTGCCTAAGATTGCACTTAACAGAAAATATATTACTGAATTTATGTTAGCAAATACATTTTAATGGATATTTTTTTAGGACAAGAAAAAAAAAAGATAACTAGTACACGCAACAGTGCTGAGGAATAACCACATCTCTCCTTCAGCTTCTCTTTCAGAAACAAGATGACTAAGAGGTATTTCACACACTTGAGGCTAGAAACCCTACTCAGGGCATATTGTAAGAGTTGGGTAATAACAAAAACATTAAGTAGAAATTGGTTTTCAATGTAAAAGTATATAATTCTTGGAAATTAACCATGTTCTTTGCCTTAGCCCCCCCCCCCCCAATAGTCACCCTTAACAAATGGGATGTCTGACCTATCTAATAATAGAGATTACTTACCTTAGAAGTACCTCCAGGTGTCAGACTGGATCAGGAAATTTTTTGTGAGCAGTACCCCTGGTGCCATTCTGCTCTGCGTGACATCGTCGGCAATGTTTGTGCTGGAAGTGATGTGCACTGTGCCTATATAGGCTGCACCTGATGCTAAGATCAGTTCTTTTCTTTCCATACCAGTCAGCGCAGATCCAGAGAGAACTAACTCCAGTCAATTTCTGACTGACCTTTTTCGACTTTTGTATAAGTCTTTTTTTGTGAAGATTCTGGTGTGGTAGGAAGTCCGCAAGGAAGGCCGGCCTCAAACCCTGCAGCGCCTGTCATCGAAAGATGTCGGTGATGGACACGCATCTTGTTTGTCTTTGGTGCCTATTGCGCAACCATAATGCAAAGACCTGAGCCAACTGCTGCACCATTGCACCCCAAGGCCTTGAGGGAGCAGTCTCTCAAGCTCCTTGTTGCTCGGCGGTCTTGATCCTGATTGAGAGGAAGGTATCTGGATCAGTCATGTATCTAAATATCTGCTTCACAGTTGAAGGTGTCCAGGTGTTTGGGTAGGTCCAACAAAAAGACGAGGAGGTCTTCAACTTCGCCCTATCCGTCATGGTCTTCAGATGGGACGAGGGAACGTTGTCATTCAATACCTGATTACACGGTTGAGCCTGTGCCTTGACTGGATCCGTGCCTCTCCGAGTTTCCGGGAGCCAGAATGAACACTGCCCAACTCTATGAATTCTATGAGGCCAGCACCTCATATTTTGTAGTATGCCTTTGGGCTCCACGGATTCTGGCGGGGCCCCTTCTGGTTCCTCACCAACCGGTCCGCCCTTGGTGCCACTCGGGTCCCTTGGACCCACGGATTGATCCAGACTAGCACCGGTCATATCACTTCAACCTTCCCCAGGCGCCATCCCCATTCTCATCCCAGACTCTGACACAGAGCTGCAGGGGCATCGTCCAACGCTAACTCCGGTGCCATCTGGAACTGTGCTCTACAGATCAGAGCCTGAGTCCTATTCCTATGAGCTAAGACTCAGAGAAGATTAGGAGGGGGCGCTGAACCCTGAAGAATACCACCACCTAGATCCAAATGCGGACTGGGGTAAGGACTTGGCGGAGGCCAGTGGACTGGACTCTTTTGCAAATACTGGCATCTTTTCTTCCCCTACCATGGCTACAGAGGAGGAAGCGCCATTTGATATGGAGGTGAGAAAGACAGCTGAGGTCCTGAGTCTTCCTTTGTCTTCGGTGGCAGTCATAACCAACATCTTGATAGAGGTGCTTTAGCCAGCAGTGACCCCCTCCAAACTGCTTCTCCTTTTTTATTGAAGCCCTTACAGTCCTCCTTCTTGGGACCTGTTCCAAGCCCAGCAGAGGGGCTCCTGTGAACAGGACATTTGCCGCCACCATCTCCCCGATTCAGGGGAAATCCCTAGTTCCTCACACAACACCTTACCCCCATAGAGTTGGTCATCCAAGCCTCCAACTCTTGTATAAATCCTGGTGCATTCCCTACCGCTTCACCTACTAGGGACTCCAAGAGGCTGGTCACCTTATGCAGGATAACATTTTCTTCCACTAGTCTGACACTCTGGTGCATGAACACCTGTGCCTTTTGGGCTGTTACTCCTGTGCTGTATGGGATTCGGTTGCTCAGGTTCTGCCTTTGATTGTGGAGAAGGCCCACCCAGGCCATACTTTCCCAAGCTGTTGTTGATGGCAGAGATACAGCCAAGTTCACAATCATATGTGGACTGGATATCACCGACTCGCTGGGCAGAGCGGTTTAATTGATGGTGGCCTTACGGTGCCATACCTGGTTGAAAACAACTCGCTTTTCATGGGATGTCCAAACCTCGCTTATGGACATGCCCTTTGAAGGCTCCCATCTGTTCAGAGATAAGGCGAACTCAGCACTGGAGTGCTTCAAGGACAGCATAGCTACAGCAAGGACCTTGGGCCTTTCCATGTCCCCTTCTACCTTCACTCCTTTTTGGCAACAGAAGGGGCTTCCAGCCGCATCTTTACCCACCAAGCCACCACAGCATGCAAGCTTCTCAACCTCTGCAAGGCCGGGAATGCAGTACCCACAGACCCTGTGATCGGTCAGCCAGAAGTGGGGCCAGTCCCAGCCTCCAAACCCTTTAATCTTGCCCTCTTACCATCATGGGCACCCAGTGGGAGGCAGTATATGCCATCACCTGTGTCACTGGAGGTCTATAACATCAGACCAACTGGTTCTTCAGATTGTCCAGAGGGACTAATCCAACTCTTCGTGACTGCCCCTCCACCCATGCCACTTACTTACAGCAGGCTGACGGAAGACTATCTTACTTTGCTCCACCTGGAAGTGATGCTTTCTTGGCCAAGGGAACCATAGAGAGGGTGCAGTTGCCAGATTTAGGTTGTGGTTGCTATTCCTGCTACTTTCTGGTGCCCAGGAAGGACAGACGCCTTCATCCTATCCTAGACTTGCACCCTCTCAATTTCTTCCTCAAGAAGGAGAAATTGAAAATGCTCATGCTCACTCAAGTCCTTTCTGCCTTGGACCTGGGAGATTGTAATGGTAGCGTTGGACTTTCATGCCACATTCTTTCACATTCCGCTCATGCCTGCCCACAGGCGTTACCTGCGGTTCATAGTAGGCCAACAGCACTTTCAGTTTGCCATGCTCCCTTTTGGCTTTACCAATGCTCCTTGGGTAGTCACGATGGCGATGGTTGCAGCTCATCTGCGGAGATCAGCTGTGCTAGTCACCCCCTATCTTGATGACTGACTGTTGAAGGCAGGTTTGCCCCAGGTTCTCCCACTTCCAGACTACGGCAGACCTCCTGTACTTGCTGGGGTTCTCTATCAGTGCACTGCCTACATCACACCTGACTCTCAGATGCTCCCTTTCATTGGAGCTGCTCTGGACCTGATGCAGTTTTGGGCATATTCTCCCAAATGGCGAGTCCAGGATATTTAGGCTATGATACGGATGTTTCAGCCTTTATCCCGGGTTTCAGTGAGACTGACTCTGAGGCTGCTGGGCCTCCTGCTTATTGACTCTTACCCAATGACATAGCCAGGCTCTGCAGTGGGGCCTGAAGTTCCAGTGGGTGCAACATCAGGGGAATCTCTCTGACATGGTCTTTATCTCTGAGGAAACGTCTAAAGATCTGCAGTGGTGGCTGACGAACCGCAATCGGGTCTGCGGCAGACCCCCCTCTCTTCCCTGACTAGATCTGACAGTGGTGACAATGCCTCACTCCTGGGATATGCGGCCATCCCAGAGATGTGGAGATGAGAGGCCTCTGGTCTCTGATGGAATCTGGACTCCACATCAGTTTACTGGATCTCGGGGCAATCAGCTGGTATTGAAGCCTTTCTACTTTCCATCAGGGGAAGGCTCATGCAGGTGTTCACGGACAACAGCACCATCATGTGGAATTGCAATAAACAGGGCAGGGTTGGCTCATGGACAGTTTGTCAAGAGACCCTGCGACTCTGGACATGACTGGAACATCAGGGTATTTCCCTAGTGGGCTCGCTGAACGCCAGGACAGACAAACTCAGCCGCAGATGCCTAGTGGATCACAAATGGTGTTTCCAACCAGAGATGGTGCAAGGTCTCTTTCAGCAGTGGGAAGAGTCTTAGTTCTGTTCACTACTGCTGAGAATGCGCAATGTCAGAGGTTTTGCAAGCTGGAGTTTCCAATGCGGCTCTCGCTTGGAGATGCTTTTCGTCTCAAGTGGAGCTCAGGCCTCTTGTATGCCTTTCTACCCATACAACTTCTGCCCAGAGATCTAACTAACATTAGGAATGACCGGGTCTAGGTCATCCTTGTGCTTCCGATCTGGGCTCGGAGAGAATGGTATCCTGAACTGCTGAGCATGGCCATGGGTCCTTCGATCAGGATTTCCCTTCGGGAAGATCTTCTGTTGCAGAAGCAGGGAATGGTTCTCCACCTGAACCTCTAAACACTTGGCCTTCATGCGTGGAGATTAAAGAGAGGCAGGTGGCAGCTCTCGACCTTCTGCCAGAAGTCTGCAATGTGATCTTGGCAGCCAGGTGTCCCTCCACGAAGACTGTATACGCCTGACATTGGATCAAGTTTGAGGCATGCTGTGCAGACAAACAGGTTGACCCTCTTCTGGATCCCCTCGCTCAGGTCCATATCTTTATCCTTTCTATTGCCTAGCAGGACTATGCTCTGGGGCCCTAAAGAGCTATCTTTCTGCCATCTCAGCCTTTCTGCGGTTACCAAATCAACCATCCCTCTTCCAAACCCGTTTCCACCTTCACCTTTCATCATGCCTCAGTGGGACCTTAATCTTGTTCTAACTTTTCTGATATGTGCTCCCTTTGAGCCATTGCACAATTGACCTCTCAGGCTGCTTACTGTCAAGACAGCTTTCTTGGTAGCAATAACTTATGTCCAAAGGGTCAGAGAGCTTCAGGCTTTGTCATCCCATCCTCCATACCTTTACATCTACCCAGACCACCTGGTTCTTCGCACTAGAGCTTTCTTTCTGCCAAAAGTGGTCACTTCCTTTCATGTAGGCCAATCCATCACCCTGCCTATTTTTTACGCTTTGCCACGTCCCTCCATGGAAGTGGAGGGACTTCACTGTCTGAACCCAAGAAAAGCACTGTCATTCTGCCTTGGCCACACAAGAAAGTTCCGGTTGGACGACCAACTCTTTGTGGGGTATGTTGGAGCAAAAAAGGGAAAGGTCTTGCAGAAGCAGACATTCTCCCGATGGATCATGCACTGCATTAAGATCTGCTATGCATTGGCCAAGGATAAACCCCCTGAGGTTTTGCGTGTTCATCCCACTAGAGCAAAGGTTGCGACCACTGCATTAGCTCATGGAGTTGTGGTCCTAGATATCTGCCAGGCAGCATTGTCGGCCTCTTGGCACACATTCATCAAGCACTACTGCCTAAACAGTTAGGTCCATCAGAATGGACACTTTGATCATTCGGTGCTGGAGGACTTCTTTGTGTGAATCAGATTTGCAGACCCACTTCTGGGGAGGTATTGCTTTGGAATCTATCCCAAGGTAAGGCAGCTAGAAATCTCTATCAGATGGACAAGTTACTTACCTTTGTTAATGCCCTATGTGTTTGAGACTCAAATTTAGTGGCAGATTCCTTACTGACCCACCCATCCTCCGTGCTCTGCAAACAGAATTCTAGTCAGGGCTGTTACTCTTTTCAGGTGCTAGTTCTCGATACCAGTGGTCAGTGTTCTTTCCGGCTCCGTCTTCCTGGTGTGGAAAGTCGTGAAAATAAACCGATGTCAGCATGCTTGGGTGGTGTCTATCTAGGCACTGGGCACATCACTTCCAACACAGACAATGCCATGTGGAATCGAACAATGCCTCCTACTGGCATGCAGAGGTAATGCTTACGAAAAATTTCTGACACCTGGAGGTAATTTTTAGATAAGGAATCTGTAGCCAGATAAAACATTACCAAATGTAAATAACTTGTCCTTTTGGGTGCCAGTTTTATGAAGGGTAGTGCACTAAACTCAAAAATCCTTCCCTTGATTGTTGAATGTTCTAAAGTCCTTCACCTTTATTTTGGACACAGTCTTATTTAATTTCTTTATATGTCAGATAATCTTGTGCCTTTTTAGATTTCCAGCCTAAGCTGTGTGCAGCCTAAACATAAAATAATATGTTTTTGTAAAGTGCACATTCACACCTTGGGGCATCTTGACATTAAGTCACAAAGGTTATTGTTACCAATTCGATGGTTCTCATTTTATTGACCTCGAAAGGATGTAAGGCTGAGTGGACCTGCCAGGAATTGAACGAATGACCATGTGGTCAGACAGAGATCCCCAGAGTGGAGGTGTTAGTCCTCTGAGCCTCCAGAACTGGCGTGTCTGTCTAAGTTTAGCTAAGGCAAGCTATAAAAAATATACTGTGCCATATTCTCGTCTAATTTTGGCTTCCTCGTAACAGCCTTCCAACTCTACATCTATACCATGCTGTCACAGCCTGGATGGAACGTTTTACTGCCTACACATTGATATCTAAGTTGGAGGTTCGGTCTTAAAGACACAGAATGGCTGTGACATTTTATAGTGTTTTAAAAATTTCCAGGATTATGATAGGGGAAAGTTGATGGGAAGGTTTCGTTGATGACGAGGAGAATGCTTCAATATTGCATTTGAATCTGTGGATGATAGCAGACTGCATAACCAAAATTACAGGTTAGTAATATTTTATAACTTAAGCTTGAATAAAACGACTTGCTCAAAATATCTCAAACCAGTTGTAATTAGTGTCATGTAAATTACTTTTCTCAGGTTTGCCTTGTCTGCAATGGACATGGAGCAGAGAGATTATGACTCTCGTACTGCACTGCATGTTGCTTCAGCAGAAGGTAAATATTATTTTCTTTGTTAGTGCTTCATTTTGAGGTCCTATGCAAAATACTTGATATGAAATTCATATTGAGTTGTGAATTAATTAATCTTTACAAAGCAATAATCTCCGAATTCAAATTATTTTTAGAGACTTAGAGGACAGATATTTGCAAGACTTACGAAGACACTTAACCGAAAGTGATTGAAACTCCGGTCTACAACACAAACACAGGGTCTTCAGAAATGGCCTTCTAATTAGAGCAATTTAATTTCTAACATGGAAGCTACAGTATCCATCAGAGATTCTATAAAATGTACTCTACAGTGCCTTCAAAATAGACTAGATGATATATTCCAGAGGCTTGTTTCTACTGTGTGGTGTGGACGTGGCCAAGAATTGCTGGTTTTTAGGTAAAGGAAGTGATCGCATTGGAACAGGTCCTTGAGACATAAACAGCAAAGAATTAGTATATAGAAATTACATTTACTCGAGACACTGGGAAATTTGAATATATAAATCTGGGCAGATTTATGAATGCAAATCCTTATGATAATTGTTTTATAGATCAAATATTAGGCACAAAAAGTTCACATATGATTTATTTAAGAACAATGCAGCACAATTCTAAATTAGTGCGATACCGACCATTTAAGAGATTGATTATACATTATACCTGGTTATGTAGAAGACTACAAGTTCCTTAGGGGCATGTAAAACACCTATAAATATTGTTTTTGACAATCTTTGTATTAAGAAAATGAGTCACTGGGACAGTTATGATATTGACAGAATTGGTAGATGGTATTTGAATGACTGCCTTGTTGTATGAGATCTCATTTCCTATGCAGTAGGAACACAGGCGTGGATTCTCTTACATTCAGATCATTGCTATATTGCGCAGCATTCCCTTTAATGAAATAGAAAAATACAAAAGGTATTGGAAGTGGGTTAATATATGTCTACTATAAACAGCACTCAGGATCAAGTGATTAATAGCTTATTAAATAAATAGAACAATCAAAAAGGTCCCTGTACGAATTTCCAAATTTGGATGAAGGCATCAAAAAGCTTTGAGAGGGACACATAAAAAATTCCATTATTTGCTCAGTGGCCCCTCCATTATATGCCTGAGTTTTACATAAGCAAACTAGAATGTTTATATTCAGTGTCCTAGATGTTCAAGCAAAGGCACTTGGACTCATATGTTTATGATGTTTTCACGACTACAACAATATTGGCACTTACTTTTTACTTACATTGATTAATCCATGATTCCAGATACTATTTTAGTGCTATTAGGTTGTTCAAGAAAGCGGTCTGTTAAGAGAAAAGTATTTTGTAAGAATGAAGTTGCTGCATAAGAATGAACATTTCTTGGAGTTATTAAATGTATTGAACTGAATATGAATTAAGAGAGCGACCTACAGAAATGTTTTTTTCTGATGGATGCTTCTAACTGCAGATTCCCCACCGTCTGAATAGTCTCCAGGTGGCAGAATGGATCCAGAAAATCTTCAGCAGTACCCCTGAGCTCCTGTGGTTGGCGTTGTGAAGCTCCTTATCAATGTTGTTCCCTATATTAGCGCCACCTATGTGTACAAATGTCCTCCTTTTCCTCTGTGTAACCAGATGAGGAACGGGAGGTACCCTTCATCTCTTCAGCGGACTGTTTTCCCTAAATATAACTTTAAATAACAGTGTGCAAGGGAAAATGTGATCCCCAAAATTCACAGGGTTCAGACCTTGTAGAAACTGTCACACGCACATATGTGTGACAGATTCCCGCCAGATTTATCTTTGGTGCTTGGGGTAGGACCACAACTCCAAAACCTGTAGCGGCTGCACCTAGAGGAACCCAGTGGCCTGCCAGGACAGTGAGGCAAAACTGTACCTTGTCATGCACCCGCAGACTCAATGCTGTGACCGTTCGAGGTCGAAGGGAAGGTCCCATTCCCACTCCCAAAGTTGTTCCCACAGCAGAAGTCCTCTGGTAAATAAAAAAAGAAGCATCAGAGTCCAAGCAGGACTCTGCCCCTTCCCACGACTCTCAAACTTCTGAGAATGTGTGAGAGTGTATACATGCCTCTCTGTCGCTCTGCTAAAGTTGATCTCCTTCCGAGCCGACTCTGACTCTTGTTCCATAGCACCGTAAGTTTCCAGGTCCTTTGGCAACACAGCAGCAAATCCATAAGTATCGTGAAGCTATTGGTACATCTTTACGGCATGCTGCCCGCTCTATCTCACGCACCTCTGTGCCCCAAGGAAATGAGGATCTCCAACTGGAATTCTTCTGCGGGTTTGCCCTTTGTGGCAGCTGGAATCACTGGACCTGTTGCAGGTCCTATACCGGGTTCAGAGCTGACATCGATATTGGTGCCACAACCCACTCTAGACCCTAGAGCATTGACACAGTCAACACTGGATGATGAAGTGCAACTGGTAGTGCTCTGTGACTCTGAGCTGACTCTGCTTTGACTTCCACTAATGCTGCGTCCTGATCCCACTAGGGCGCAGCCTTCCAGCAATTTATTGGACCCTGATATTCTGAACTTGCCCCAAGGAAACGCCCATATCATCCATATTCTTTTTGGCACAGTCTCCAACAAGGAGCGTTAAGATGAAGGAGATCAATTTGCTAAGGCATATACTGAGGACATCTGGTATGATGAACTACAAGATGCCAGTGGACTGGATTCTTCTCCTTATGCTGATCTGGACCCAGGCCGGCTCATGAAGAAAGTGCCTCCTTCACAGTGGTAATGGGAAGGCCGGCTGAGGTTTTTGACTTCCAGTTACCCACTATAGAAGTGAAAGCCAATGTCTCCACCAAAGCCCTCCAAGCAGGACAAACTACTACTCAGCCCCCTTCTGCCTTTCAGTGAGTCCCTCATTGACACCCTTTTTGAGACAAGGGCAGAGCCATGTTCCTGATCGTTGGCAAATAACAGACGGCCACCACCATGCCATGGGTAACCTGACTTACCTAAAGTAGCATCCACCTACAGAAAGCTTTGTGGAGCAAGTAGTCATGAGCAGGGTCAACCTGTTTGCCTTCCTTACTGCCCCACCAGATATAGATTCCAAGAGTATTGCGAAACCTTTGGCAAACATATGTTCTTTTCCACTAGCCTGGTATTACAGTCCATCAAAGTCAGCTGCTGCTGAGCTGCTGTACTAAAGCTCTTTGGGATTATGTGACTCAAGTGCTCCATGCTTGAGAACTTGCGCCCTACACTTAAGCCATTCAGGATGGCTATCCTTCTGAAACATTCACGATTGGCTGTGTGTTGGCTGCTACTGATTGCCTTGGTTGGGCAACTGGCACCAACATGACACTTAGGAGACACATCTAGATGAGTTAAATGAGCTTCTCTGTGTATGTCCAATGTGCCTTAATGGACATGTCTTTTGATGGTTCTCGTCTCTAGAAAGACGGCAGAGCCAGCCCTCAAGCACTTTAAAGACTGTGACGCGACAGTGTGCTTTTTACACCTGTCTGCTTGAAAGTGGCATTTTCACCAGCAGTTTGGCCCCCTCCATGGCTATGGTAGCGGCTTTCAGTACCGCCACCCATGCAGCCAGCCCAGCAGACTCTACCACCTTTTTGTGACCAAGGCCTAGGACCCCACAGGCACTATGGACAACAAGGACAGCAAGCAGCCTAATCCCCGACTCCTGCAAGTGTTGTGGCTGGTAATCCTCTTTAGTGTGCCCTTCTAGGCGCACGTCCATCCTGTCAAAGGGAAGATTCAACATGTTCTCCCAGGGTGGCAAGCCATCACTTGGGACAAGTGGATCTTGCCTGTTGTCCTAGGGGGTTATGTCCTGGTGCAGGAAGTGCATGCTCTTTAGGCCTGAGGTACCTGAGAAGTAGGAACTGGGTGTTACCCTTACTTCTTCTTTGTGCAGAAGGACTGAAGCCTTCATCCTAGTTTAGATCTTTGCCCTCTCAATGCCTTCCTGTGGAAGGACAAGTTCAAGATGCTCATATTAGCTAAGGTCCATTCTGCCCTGAAGCTGTAGATTGGATGTGGTAGCATTGGACTTTCAGGACCCTTATTTTATCATCCCCATCCTGTAGACCCACATGTGCTATCTTCTCTTCATGGTGGGAAAGGAGCAATTTCAGTTCACTGTGCTTCCCATTGACCTCACCAGTGTCCCAGGGGTGTTCAAGAAAGTGATGGAGGTGGTTGCAGCGCATCTTCATAGGTCAGGGGTTTAAACAGTGATCCCCAACCTCTATGACTGGCTGCAATCATCGCTCACCTCCAGACTACAGAAAATATCTTTGGGGATCACTATCAACATGCTGAAGTCACACGTGACTCAGTTGGCGCTCCCTTTCATCAGAACTATTATGGACCCAGTACAGTTTTGTGCCTGGACCGCCCCATCCCCCTTAGTGAGCATGACTCTGAGACTGATCTTGTTGGTAAAGCATGCCGGGTGGCTTATTGTGGCTCTTCTGTGAGATCTCAAGTCCCAGTAGGCACAGCATTGGGGGGAATCTGTCTTAGAATGTCCAAATTTTGAAGGAGACTGCCAATGATCTGTAGTGGTAACTGCTAGACCATATTTGGATCAATGGTAAACCCCTCTCCTTAACTTTGGGGGCAGCTGCACTGCTTCTGAGTTGGCAAGGCCACCTGGGAGAGATGAAGATCAGGGGCATCTAGTCTCCAGTGGAAGCCTGGATCCAGCTCAGCCTCCTGTAGTTGCGGGTCATCCACTTGGTGCTGAAAGCTTTCCTGACATTCATCAATGGTAGGTTCTTGCAGGTGCTCAGAGACAGCATCACCACCATGGGGTAATGCAACAAGCAGGGTTGGTGGGGTTTGTGGATCCTTTGTCAAGAGTCACTATGCTTTTGAAAGTGACTAAAACACCAGAGCTGGACCTGGTGGTACATGACCTAGCAGGACATCAAAACGCCTGAGCAGACAAACTCAGCCACCAATGCCTAGCGGATCACAAATCACAGTGCACCTGGAGGTGGTACAAGTTATCTTCTGCAAATGGGGAGAACCATGGCTCTCTCTTTTTGACACTGCAGATTATGTGCAATGTCAGCACTTTTGCGCTCTGGTTTTTCCCAGACATCTCTCTCTCTCAGAGATGCTTTCTGCCTAGATTGGAGCTTGGGACTCCTGTATGCTGTTCTTTTGCTACTTTTCATGCCCCAAGTTCTCACGAAGATCAGGATCGACTGGGCTCCAGTCATCCTCGAGGTACCTGGTTGGATGAGGAGAGTGTGGTACCTGGAACTCTTAGGCATGAGCATCTGTCCTCCGATCGGACTGCCACTTTAAGAGGATTTTCTGTTGCAGCTGGGGGGAAGGGTCCTGCACCAAGGCCTGTGCAATATTTATTTCCATTCTTGAAGATTGAACGACAAGACGTGACTGTATTCAACCTCCCTCTCAAAGTTGTTGTCATACTGGCAGCCAGGCATCCCTCCACTAAATCAGTATATGCCTGCCGCTGGAACAAATTTGTGACTTGGTATGGTACTTGACAGATCGACTCCCTTCAGGCCAAATTTTCCAAAGAGTTGTTTTTTGCATTGTCCCTAAACCTGCATGGAATTGTCTCGGGCACAATGAAAAGTTACTTGCCAGTTCTTTCAGCTTTTTTATGGTTGCCAGATCAACCTCCTTTATTTACCGCCCCCCCCCCCACTCCCTTATGTATCAATAGAACCTGAATTTGGTGCTCACATTTCTCATGTGTACACACTTTGAACCTTCACAAAACTGCCAATAGTAGCTTCTCACTCTCAAGATGGTTTTCCTCATTGCCTGATGGCTTAGTGTCAAAGAATCTTAATTTGAACAAGTGCTTATCTGATAGAGACTTCTAGCTGCAGATTCCTTACCTTTGAATTCCCTGGCATAGCTTAGAATCTGGAATATTTTTGCTGAGCAATACCCTGCGTACGCTGTTGGGTGGTGTTGTGTGCGTTGTCTGGCTCCACGTGGCTTCGTCAGCGTCATTGGAGCCGCCTGTGACATCGCGGTCGCCTATAAAGGCACCACCCCGGCGCGCGTACATCAGTTTTTTTCCTTCCACGCCGGTTAAGCGCAGGTCCGGGATAGAGCTTCCCTTTGCCTTTTTTTGCAAGCCTTTTCGACGTTTTGTTGAACATTTTTTTCGTGTCTGTGTGAGGAAACGGGGTTTAAGACGTGTGGTGCCTGCCATCCGGCCATGTCGGTGACATACCCCCACCAGGTATGTCTCTGGTGCCTCAACAGGGACCACGACTCAAAGTCATGCTCCGACATCCGGGCCATGGCTCCAAAGGCTTTGAGAGAGCATTCTCTAAAGCTCATTCATGGCTCGACAGTCGCCTTTGAGGTAACGGCCCCGCTCAAGGAGGAGGTCGCAGGACCGCTCAAGGAGCCCCAAGTCTTCTTCGACCCACTTGAGGTCTTCACGGCATTCAGGGAAAAGGCACAAGAAGAAGTCCAAGCGGACTTCGACTTCGCCAAGCCCGTCGGCCGACGAGGCATCGCGGGAAAGTCAATGTTCCGAGCACGGTTCCGCGGAACCGATGCCAGGGCTGACTTCGCATCTCCCCCCTTATCCGGGAGCCGGAGCGACCTCCACTCAAATTGATGACTTCTACGAAGCCATGTGCCTCGTTTTGGAGCGGGCTGCCCCTGCAGGTGGGTCCTCTGACCCTGGAGAACAGCAGGGGGCCCATCGGATTTGACGCCGGCGGCTTAAGCCTCAGCGCCAATGGACACCCCAGGACCCAATATCGGATCCGGACCAGTGCCGATGCACACAGTCGGCCTCCTCCGACATCGATGCTCCCCCCACCATCGGCGCCCACCGGTTGTGGGAGCCCCACCCTCATTCCAGATGATCCGGAGCCAGAACTACATTGATTCTGACTTCTGGGGCGCCGACTCGGCCCAGATCAGTGCCTCAGGCTTATTTTGATCAACCAGGCACAGGTGAAGAATGGGAGGGGTCTGAGGACCCTTTAGAATATGGATTAGAGGAGCAGGACTGGTATAAGGAACTCGGGGAAGCCAGCAGACGGGATACTTCTCCAGATACTGGTATGCTCTCACCTCCTTCTGTGGCTATGGAGGAGGGAGCATCATATGCCATGGTAGTGCATACGGTACCGATCAGCACCATCATCCTGACAGTGGTGCTTCAGCCAGGGGCTGCTACATCGGAGCTGATGTTACCCTTTAATGAAGCCTTTACTGATGTGCTACTGGGCATGTGGTCCAAACCCAGCACAGGGGCTCCTGTGAATAGGACTATTAGCGGTCACTATCGACCAGCTCCTACCGACCCTAGTTTCCTCACCCAACACCCCACCCTCAAGAGCTTGGTGGTCCAAGCCTCAACATCCCGTGGTGCCTTCCCTTCCTCCGGAAAGGGAATGCAAGAGTCTGGACCAACTTGGGGAGAAGATGTTTTCTTCCTCCATCCTGGCTTTGAGGTCTGTAAACACCCCATGCCTGTTGGGCAGTTGTTCCCATACTTTACGGGATACTGTGGCACAGGTGCTGCCCCAGGTCCCGGAGGCCATACGGGACCCTCAAACCCAAGCTGTCAAGGATGAGAGAGACGCAGCCAAGTTTACCATTCAGTGTGGTTTGGATACAACTGACTCGCTGGGCTGGGCAATTTCTTCGACAGTGGCCCTTCATCGACACGCCTGGCTGCATACTACTGGATTTTCAGAGGATGTCCAGGCAAATCTGATGGACATACCTTTCGATGGCTTACGCCTTTTTGGAGAGAAGGCAGACTCAGTGCTTGAGCGGATCAAGGACTGTTGAGCCACGGGCAGATCCTTGGGCCTTTCAAAGCCTTTCAAAGCCAGCTCGCCAGCAGTCTGCCTATCGTCCCTTTCGAGGTTTCGGGAGGGGCGGGCACCACGTCAACCATAGGTCAGCTACCGTCCTCCAGCTTCACAGCATCCAGTGCAAGGAAGAGGTTGTGGTACCTTCAGACCCAGAAGGTCTAGCCAGATGTCGGCCACCACCCAGCTCCACTCTTCTACAACTCCCAACCCCTCCTAGCATGGTTCTGCAATACCATGCTCAACCAGTTGGAGGGAGGATTCAGTTTCATCTCCCTCACTGGCGGTCCATAACATCGGACAAATGGGTCTTGCAGATCATACAGAAGGGCTATTCCCTCCCCTTCCAGTCTTTCCCTCCCTCTATCCCTCCATTGAAAGAACGGCTGATGGAGGATCATTTACTCTTCCTCCGCGAGGAAGTTACTGCTCTCATGGCCAAGGGAGCCATAGAAAGGGTCCCGATGTCAGAAGTAGGCAGTGGTTGTTATTCCCGCTACTTTCTGATTCCAAAGAAGAACAAAGGCCTCCCGCCTATCTTGGATTTAAGGGTCGTCAGTCTCTTCCTCAAAAAGGAGAAATTCAAGATGCTAACTCTGGCTCAGGTCTTGTCTGCCATAGACCAAGGAGACTGGATGGTAGGGTTGGACTTGCAGGATGCGTATTTTCACATCCCCATCCTGCCCGCCCACAGGCGTTTTGCGGTTTAAGGTTGGCCACAAGCACTTTTAGTTTACCGTGCTCCCCTTCGGTCTCACCAGTGCCCCTCGGGTGTTCACCAAGGTGATGGCGGTGGTAGCAGCTCATTTGTGCAGGTTAGGGATTTCAGTCTTCACCTACCTTGACAACTGGCTGTTAATGGCTCCTACGCCCCAGGCTCTTGTCACCCGCCTTCAGACTATAGTGGACCTCCTGCATTCGCTGGGAAGCACTATAAACATGCCAAAGTCACAACTGACTCCCTCTCAGAAGCTCCCTTTCATCTGGGCTGTTTTGGACACAGTGCAGTTTTGGGTTTATCCTCCCGAGAAGCGAGTCCAAGATATTCAGGTTATGATACCGATGTTTCAGCCTCTGTCCTAGATTTTGGTGATGCAGACTCCGTGGCTGTTGGGACTCATGGCCTCCTACATCCTGTTAGTCAAACATGGCAGATGGCATATTAGGGCTCTGCATTGGGACCTGAAGTTTCAGTGGGTGCAGCATCAGGGAAATCTTACAAACAGTTCAGATCTCGTAGGGAACTGCAAAAGACCTGCAGTGGTGGTTAGTGATCGACTGCTCTCCGTTCCTCAACCAGATCTCACAGTAGTTGACAGATGCATCACTTCTGGAATGGGGTGGAGGACATCTAGGAGAGGCAGATATCAGAAGCCTCTGGTCTCCGACGGAATCCGGACTCCATATCAACTTGCTGGAGCTTCAGGCGATCCGACTGGCATTGAAAGCATTTCTCCCTGTTGTGAAAGGTAAGATTGTGCAGGTGTTCACGGACACACCACCACGATGTGGTACTGCAACAAGCAGGGTGGTGTGGGGTTGTGGACTGTTTGTCAAGAGCCTATGTGTCTCTGGACATGGCTGGAACAGCAGGGCGTAACCCTGGTGGTTCGACACCTGGCAGGTTCTCTGAATGCCAGGGCGGACTAACTCAGCCGTTGATGCCTAGTGGATCATAAATGGTATCTCCATCCAGAGGTGACGCAAAGACTTGTTCAGCAGTGGGGAGAACCCTGGTTAGATCTGTTCGCCTCCTCAGAGAATGCACAATGTCAGGAGTTTGCGTGTTGGAGTTTCAAAGGCGGCAATCGTGGTCAACGCTTTGCGTTGCGAGTGGAGTTCAGGCCTCCTGTACGCTTTTCCACCCATACCTTTCCTGCCAAGAGTTCTCAAGAAAATTCAAGAACGACCAGACCCAAGGCATCCTAGTGGCTCTGGATTGGGCATGGAGAGTCTGGTATCCCGAGCTTCTCAAAATGAGCATGAATCGTCCGATCAGGTTGCCCCTTCAGGAGGTTCTTCTGTCGCAGCAGCAAAGGAGGGTTCGGCACATGAACCTGTCAACTCTGTGCCTTCATTCGTGGAGATTGAGCGTCGCAGTTGATGGCTTTTGACCTTCCTCCTGAAGTCTGTAAAGTTTTTTTGTCGTCCCTCCACTTAAACGGTATACACCTGACGTTGGAAACACTTTGTATATTATTGTGCAGAAAGGTCTATTGATCCTCTTTCTGCTTCTCTTTCTGATATTCTTCTCTTCATTCTTTTCCTTGCCCAGCAGGGTTCTGCCTTGGGGACTCTCAAGGGCTATCTTTCTGCCTTATCATAATTTCGTCAGCTGCCTGATCAGCCTTCTCTGTTTAAATCCCCCATTGTGCATAGATTCCTCAAAGGGCTTGCGCATATGTTTGCCCTACACTATTTTTTTATGCCCCAGTGGAACTTGAATCTGGTGCTCACATTTCTGATGTGTGCTCTCTTTGAGCCTTTGCAAAACTGTCCCCTCCGGCTGCTCACCATCAGGACAGCCTTCTTAGTGGCAATAACATCTGCCAGGAGTGTGAGTGAGATGGAAACTCTGTCATCAAAGCCACTGTATCTCACTATCTATCCAGACAAGGTGGTACTAAGGATTCATGCCTCTTTCCTCCCCAAGGTGGTGACCCAATTTCATCTGGGTCAGAACATCACCCTGCCCACCTTCTTTGCTCCACTGCATCCCTCTAAGGAAGAGGAGGGACTCCACCAACGGGACCCAAAAATAGCATTGTCGTTCTACCTTCACCGCACAAAAGATTTCCGGGTGGATGACCAGCTCTTTTTTGGGTTCATTGGAGCAAATAAGGGTCGGGCAGTGCAGAAGCAAACCATTTTGCGCTAGGTCGTTTTCTGCAACAATATCTGCTACGCACTGGCCAAGAAGCAACCGCCTGAGGGCTTGAGGGCTCATTCTGCAAGGGGCAAAGCTTCTACCACTGCGTTAGCTCGAGGTGCTCTAGTCCTGGAGATTTGTCAGGCAGCAACATGGGCATCTTTGCACACGTTTGCAAAGCATTACTGCCTGGACAGTCAGGTACGAAGAGACGGGCACTTTGCCCGTTCAGTCCTGCAGCACTTCTTAGTGTAAGTAGAAATATCCACAGCCCACCCCCAGGAGGTTATGGCTTGGATATCTATTCAAAGGTAAGGAGCCTGCAGCTAGAAGTCTCCATCAGATGAACAAGTTACTTACCTTCGGTAACGCATTATCTGGACGAGATGCTATTTAGCTGCAGATTCCTTACACCCATCCATGCCTCCCTGCTCTGCAGATATGTCTAGTAGGGTTAGGGTATATCCCTTTTCAAGGCCCTAGTTTTTCACAGACAAATGTTGGTGCTATCCATGTCTCTGCGCTTATGGCTTGGAAGTTTTGTGGATAAAAGAACTGACCTATGCTCGCTGGGGTGGTGCCTTTATAAGCAACCGTGACATCTCAGACCGCTCCAGCGACTCTAACGAAGCCAAGCGGAGCCAGGCGACGCACACGGATCCGAACTACACCACCCAACAGCGCGCGCAGGGTATTGCTCAGCAAAAATATTCCGGATTCGAAGCTGGCACCAAGGAATTCAAAGGTAAGGAATCTGCAGCTAGATAGTCTCTACCAGATAATGCATTACCGAAGGTAAGTAACTTGTTCTTCTCTGGCAGAACAGAATAGTCAGATGCCATAATCCTTCAAATGAGTTTGCACCCATTAATGTAAGTGGTGGCCTGGATATTGATTATTCAGTAGTTTCAGTGCAATCTGCCCTTTCAGCAGCTGTGGATTTCAAAACCTCATATTAAGACTAAATACAATGGCTGTGCAGATGTGCTTTACTCAGCTTGCTTCGTCATTGCAGAGTCCACGAGAACAATGTGTTTCTGGTTAAACGAAAACAATATCCTTACCTGTTCTGTAAATCAATCAGGTGATTTGCCTATTCCCTATTTAATAGGTTTTGTGTGCCCATTCCATAAAAAGGTTGGATTTATTTTTTACCGAGCAGCTTGAATCTTTCTGTTTAGATGGCAGATTCAACCATTTGTTTTCGGTGCTTCCGTTTTCTTCCCGTATCCCTATGATTCGGTTCGACCCGTCCCTGTCATTGATGGATTGACCGATAAATAAACGAAAACTAGAGTTATGGGCACATTTTAAAGTGGGTGGTAATTATTCAGTTTTGTTGCTCCACAGTTCGATATGTCGGAAACTGGAAGACCTTTTCATTGCAAGGGAACATTTAGGAACAAACCGGGGTCCTAAATCATTTGCTACCATTGGTTCTACGTCCAAGGGTCCAGTTTGAATGCTGAATTCAACCTCAAATGTATATTTCTTGCCTCTTTCGGAGCCTGTTTTTATTAACAAATGTGTTTTTATGTGAGGCCCTTCAGCCCCCCTATGGATTTAGAAACCCCTTAGCATGTGGATTTTAGGGTTTTTTCATAAACGTTAGTTTTTTGTTTCAGTGATGGAAGATAATTAACATTATGTTGCTTATCTGTGGCCATGGCAAGGAGCTGCGTGCTCCTACGATAATTAAACGGGTGGTTAGCAGACACGTATCATCTCACTGTGCCTCATATTACAATTTCAAACCATATCCAATCATGGTGCCAGCAATGATATTTTTTCAGTGCAGTTAGAATCAAACATATGGTATCAAAACCGGATGCACATCCTAGAAGCCACGTCTGCAGAAGCTCACCCATTCGTAAACTCCTTCTCTTCTTCAACTCGTTAAATTGCCACATTTTTAAAAATCTTCCTTTAATTGAGTATTTAATAGTTGCAGATCATTGGAGACGTAGTGTCATTTCTCCTTATTATCGATTTATTTTAGCTATGCTAAACTCACTTTAAGTTGTGGCCCATCTTATTAGCCATTGTTGTTATAGTGCACCGTGCACCGTCAGAGCCCTATTGACCTATTGCCCAAGACTCAACCTCTTAAGCGAAATGAAATCAAGGGCAAGCAACTTAGTTGTCTTTATGATAGAGAGAAGACTCAGCAAGAACACCTTGGATGTCCTGTCTTCCTGTAATGTGTCATCTATGTCCAAATTAATCTATCACAGCAACCAGTGAGTTATGTATGCGTGTTGCAAGTGCTTACATTCTCTTGATGCTGCTTAAGGAGTCCATTCTTTGAAACGTCATTTGTTTTCATGCTCAATGCTTGAATCCAAGCTCTCCTTTTCTCAGATTGTGTTCTGCTTTACTGGTAGAGGAAGGGATGGAGAGTGTGGAACTTGGACATGGCCTACAATGGGAAATACCACAATTCTGTAAAGCATGATGTTTTTTCGACACCCTTCTAGTATGTGCATTGAACCAGCCCCTAGTGATCCACCTGACTTTGGTGTCCTATTATTGCTGCGCTGGTGAATAAAATAGATACTCTACGCTTGGCAGTTCATTTTAGAGCAAACTATTTCAGAAAGGACTCCATTGGGCCGCTGTCAGTTTCCTCCAGCTTGTCTAGTAATTGATTGTTATTTCTTTAGGGGCTATCTTTAAGATCCACTGGTTTCAGAGCCTGTAATTTCATTTATGAATTTATAGTCCTCACTTTTGGCCATTCCAGGTTTCGTCCTGCTCAACTTCACCAACTTTCTGTTAATGTTTTCATGATTCCCTCTTCAACCTTTTCTGTATTATATCACTTCATTAAGTCTTTTCATCCTAGGCAACTCTTCAGTCCCTGCTTCATTGCTTTATGGCATGGATGTTTTCCTCTAGATGAATATTTCAAAATGATTAGCATAGGATTGTAGGAACTGGCAAACTTGTTGCAGTTACCCCCACACTTTCTGCCTGATATTGATGCTGACTTGACTGAGAGTGTGCTGGGATCCTGCTAACCAGGCCCCAGCACCAGTGGTCTTTCCCTAAAAATGTAGTGTTCCCACAATTGGCGCACCTCTGGCACACAGATAAGTCCCTTGTAAAAGGTACCAGTGGTACCAAGGGTCCTGTGACCAGGGAAGGTCCCTAAGGGCTGCAGCATGTGTTGTGCCACCCTATGGGACCCCTCACCTAACACATGAACACTGCCATTGCAGATTGTATGTGTTGGTGTGGAGAAAAACACAAAGTCGACATGGCATCTCCTTCAGGGTGCCATGGCCATAAAATACTGCCTGTGGCATAGTTAAGTCACTCCTCTAGCAGGCCTTGCAGCCCTAAGGCAGGGTGCAATATACAACAGGTGAGGGCATAGCTGTATGAGCAATATGCCCCTACAGTGTCTAAGTCCATTCTTAAACATTGTAAGTGCAGTGTGGCCATATTCAATATATGGTCTGGGAGTTTGTTAAAACTAACTCCACAGTTCCATATTGGCTACACTGAATACTGGTAATTATGGTATCAAACTTCTCAGCACAATAAACCCCCACTGATGCCAGTGTGCGATATATTAACAAATGCACACAGATGGCATCTTATAGATACCCCCTGTATTTTACCCAATCCTCTAGTGTAGGACTGACTGATCTGTGCCAGCCTGCCACTAGCAGATGAGTTTCTGACCCCATGGTGTGAGGGCCTTTGTGCTCTCTGAGGCCAGAAACAAAGCCTGCTGTGGGTGGAGGTGCTTCACACCTCTCCCCTGCAGGAACTGTAACACCTGGCGGTGAGCCTCAAAGGCTCAGGCCTCATGTTACTGTGCCCCGGGGCACTCCAGTTAGTGGAGATGCCTGCCCCCCCAGACAAGCCCCCACTTTTGGCGGCCAGTTCGGTGAAACACTTAAGAAAAACAAGAAGAGTGACCACTTCAGGTGGGACTACCCCTAAGGTGTCCAGAGCTGAAGTGACCCCCTCCCTGCTGAATCCTCCATCTTGGTTTGGAGGACAGGGACCAGTAGGGATAGGAATGTGCCCCCTTCCCCAAAGGGAGTGGACACAAGGAGGGTGTAGCCACCCTCAGCCCTCTGACCCCTGTAACGCCCCTAAATGTTGCATTTAAGGGCTTCCCTGAACCCAACTCACCAGATTCCTAGCGGCCTACAAGAAAAAGAAGGACTGCCAAGCTGAAGACCCATAGCCGAGACGAAGGAAGACAACTGCTTTGGCCGCAGCCCTACCGGCCTGTCTCCTGCTTCAAAGAACCTGAAAAAAGACCAGTGACGCGTCCAGTGGGCACAGCGACCTCTGCCAACTCCAGAGGACTGCCCTGCACCCAAAAGGACCAAGAACTCCAGAGGCCCTTTCTGAAGAAACCTACAACTAAGGACTCTCACTTCACTCCAAATGCCTGAGTCTTGACCCCTGTGCACCCGGCACCCACAGCCCCTGTCCAGGTGGTCCACCCAGCAAGAGAGGGTCCCCAGGCGATTGCAAGCAAGTGCCCACCGTGGTTGACCTCTCCACCCCTCCACAACGACACCTGCAGAGGGAATCCCGAGGACCCCCCTGACCGTGAGCTTCAGACTAAGATATACGATTCCTAAAGGACACACTGCACCCTCAGCCCCCAGGCCTTGGAGAAACTGACTTCTGGTGCCTCATTGTTCAGCAGGTGGCCCTCCTCCCTGTCCGACCGGTGATGTGCCCGAGATACTCCCCCTGGACCCCACCTGCAGCATCTGAGTGATCCCGGGTCTCCCCATAGATCAGTATTGGAAATGTCCTGGGGATGTCCTGTTTGCACCCTGCACCCGGCCGCCCCTGTTCCGCTGAGGGTGTGTGTTACTTGTTACACCTCCAGTGCTCTTCCAATTCTCCCTGGTCTGCCCTCCGAGTCACGAGTACTTAGCTGCTGGCTGACCGGGTTCCGAGTACCCCCTGTCTCCATAGGAGCCCACGTTATAATTGCTCAACTTCGGCCTCTGCATTCAGCCAGCCCGTTGTTGCTGGTTGTGGGTGTTTGGGGTCAACTTGAACCCCAACCGATGGACTTCCTAAAACTCGGAGACTAAGGCGGTCATTCTGACCCTGGCGGTCTTTGACCGCCAGGGCGGAGGACCG
The DNA here is from genome assembly GCF_031143425.1 of Pleurodeles waltl. Classification (NCBI taxonomy): domain Eukaryota; kingdom Metazoa; phylum Chordata; class Amphibia; order Caudata; family Salamandridae; genus Pleurodeles; species Pleurodeles waltl. Next base: position 1,828,030,921 of record NC_090440.1, on the reverse strand, counting down.
CGGGAGCACCGCCGACAGGCCGGCGGTGCTCCAATGGGGATTCCGACCGCGGCGGTAAAGCCGCGGTCGGACCGGCACCACTGGCGGGCTCCCGCCAGTGTACCGCCGCCCCATTGAATCCTCCACGGCGGCGCAGCTTGCTGCACCGCCGCGGGGATTCCGACCCCCCCTACCGCCATCCAGATCCCGGCGGTCCGACCGCCGGGATCCGGATGGCGGTAGGGGGGGTCGCGGGGCCCCTGGGGGCCCCTGCAGTGCCCATGCCACTGGCATGGGCATTGCAGGGGCCCCCGTAAGAGGGCCCCTACATGTATTTCACTGTCTGCTGCGCAGACAGTGAAATACGCGACGGGTGCAACTGCACCCGTCGCACAGCTTCCACTCCGCCGGCTCGATTCCGAGCCGGCTTCATCGTGGAAGCCTCTTTCCCGCTGGGCTGGCGGGCGGTCTGAAGGCAACCGCCCGCCAGCCCAGCGGGAAAGTCAGAATTACCGCCGCGGTCTTTCGACCGCGGAACGGTAATCTGACGGCGGGACTTTGGCGGGCGGCCTCCGCCGCCCGCCAAGGTCAGAATGAGGGCCTAAGACTGTAAGTGTTGTTACCTGTAAACAGATTTAACTTTTCTTCCTCCCCCAGGAACTGTCTGAAAAATGCAGTGTCCATTTTTAAAATAGCTTTTTGCCAGTAATTCAAAAAGTGTATTACTTACCTATTTCAAACAAAGTACTGTTGATACCTGTATAAAATACGAAACTTTTAAGGTACTTACCTGCAACTTGAATATTGTGGTTCTAAAAATAAACTAAGAAAATATATTTTTACAATATAAAAACCATTGGTCTGGAGTTAAGTCATTGAGTGTGTGCTTCTATTTTCTGTGTATGTACAACAAATGCTTTGCACCACCCTCCGATAAGCCTAACGCTCAACCACACTACCGCAAAGAGAGCATTAGTATTATCTACTTTAGCCTCTGGGAAACGCCTGGACTCTGTGCACACTTTATCACACTTTGATATAGAATATACAGAGCCAGCTTCCTACAAGGATCCTGAAGAAATGCACGTTGAAGCTTTCAGCATGCTTTTACCAGAGTAAACAAATGCACTTGTACTTTTTAAAGGTAATTGTTTTTGTATGGAACCAATCTTTTGCTCCTGACCAAAAAACATTACCTTATTTAACAAGTACAAGCATTGCATTTTATATACCCACTCAGTGAAAAGTGTCTGTTTGAAACTACATGCACTCCCCGTGCTACCTTACTTTTTGAAAAAAAGTTCCAATGCGTTTGAAGATCAATTATTCTGACGGATACTTCTACCTGTAGATTCCTCACTTGTAGAATAATCTGAGGCATCAGCCTGGGTCCAGAAAGTTTGCTGTCGCTAGTAGAGGGCGCAGACTTTCTAGATGCCGGAAGTGGCACCAGATCCTGCTACCGAAGCCATATAGCACCTATCCCAGTGTAACAATGTCAGTTGCTTTTGCTACACCTTTTGATGCAGATCATTTGCTCGCTGTCTCTAAGGAGTTTTATGAGAGAAAATTATTTGGGTAGTACCATGTCGCCTCCCAAGACATGAGGGATAGATCTCCATTACGCATCCCCAGTCCAGCTGCCTCTGGTGAGACCATGACTCTAGTGCCGGGGACTCCTGCCGAAGTATGCACCTGAAGGCCATCAGAGAGCAGGAAGCAAAACTTTTCATGTCAGAGCAAGAAATGAGAAGCGTAGTCAGCTGTGTTCAAGGGTTCGCCCCATGTCACCCTTCTCGCATTCTTCAGGTGGGAATTAAAAGTGACACAAGAGACATAGAACGCATGGGAAAGGTAAGTCACAACACCCACTGACTCTCACAGGATCTTCGTCCTCCATACTGGAGGTGGTTGTCATGGAGCCAATGAATGCTCCTCATAGTGTCTGCTGGGGTGACTCCACTGGACCTGGCGCAGACCCACTGCAACTGCCACTGGCACCACTTCCATCCTTCCCAGACCTTTGCCCACATGTTGCTGACAGTGGCTCCATCCTTCCATGATTCTTCAACTTAAGGCTTGGATCCAGGGGCATTTCTGAATGTTATGTATTCAGTCTTTGCAAGTAAACCAACACCATCCGGCGCACCTTCAGACCACATGGCACATTATGGCCTTCTGGTGATTGTATTTGTGGCTCTGATGCAACCTGGCGTCGTCCCACTTGGTCCAACAATGACTGCACACCCATTTGATCCGGTGCTTCGTTACTCAACACTGCAACTGCCTTTGCTTTTGACAACCCCACTAACGCCACCCCCGCTGCCAGCACCGTTTCCTGAATTCATGCCACAGAACATACCACAAAGAGGGGCACAGATAATAGTAGAGGAGAAAGAGCACAGAAACAGGATACAGGACCTGTTTGCAACTGTTTCAGTCCCTCATGATCATTACTCATATGGGGGTGATTGTGGAGACCTAGGGCATTAACTGAAAGGCCTTTCATCAGCTAGAAGCCTCAACACATCCCAGGATTTAGACATGGAATTTCACACGTGACCACCCACACTGAAAGTGATGTAATTTTATACAGTGGTGAAAAAAGCTACTGAGGTGCTGAGTTACAACTGTCAACAGTTTAGCTTAAGACCAATGTCCTTACTGAGGTCCTCTTGCCAACAGCACCTACTGCAGAACCCCTGCTGCCTTTAAATGATGCCCTTTTTGGCCGAGTCCAGTCAGTCTGGGAAAAACTGTCTTGTTCCCCTGCAATGGACAGGTTTGTGGAACACAGTCATTATCCTGCCTCAGTGACCTACTTTTTCTATCAACCCACCCTTCACTTTAGAGCCTTGTCATCCACTGATCCTGTTCATCAGGACAATAGACTGCAGCCTGCCCAACAGTCCCTGTAGGAAGCTGGCCTGGTGTGTGGTGGGTACCCAAGGTACTTACACCTTATACCATGTCCAGGTATCCCCTCTTAGTGAAGTCTAGGCAGTGTCTAAAAGCCAGGCTATCTAGAGGTAGCTTTGGATGAGGAGCCAAGCTTCATCTAGGAGACACGCAAAGCTCAAGACATACCACTGTAGTCAAACAGTACTTACACACATGAAAGAAAACAAAACACTCAGTTGTACAAAAATAAAGGTACTTTATTTTTGGAACACAGTACCACAAAATACTATAAGGGCAATCCTCCAATATGAGGTAAGTAATAGACTAACTATATACACTAGTAATCAGAAATAGGCATAGAAAAGGTTAGAAAACAGTGCAAATAGCAATGACCAATAGTGACCCTTGGGAAGCACAAACCATATACTAAAAAAAAATGGAATGAGAACACAGCACCCCCACCTAGGTAAGTGGAATGTGTAGAGGGAAGCTGGGGGTACTTGGAAACCACAGAGGAAAGTAACAACAGCAACCAGGAAAGCAGGAGTAAATCACTGGATTTTCCCCAAATCACCAAAAGGAAAGAAAAGAAGAAACCCATGCAACTGAAAGAAACCACCGGTGGAGAGAGGGGACCAAGTCCAAAAGTCACAGAGGAGTCCAGGAGGAGTAGGAGCTAATACCCACCCAGCTGTACTTGCAGGACTTGGTCGCCATTGAGGAAGAACAGGTCAGCACTGCCAGTCCAGGAATTCCACCAACAAGCCTTGGCAAAGCAAACTCGCAGGGACCAGCAAGGCCCAGAAGGATTCAAGCCAGGAGGGGGAGTCACAAAGGGCCCTCAGCGACACAGAGGGCCCACAGGAGCTGAGGCCGCATCCACAGGAGTCCCACAAGATAGGGACACAGAAGTCGCAGAAGGAGCCCATGCAGCACTACAGGAAGGGATTCCACGCCGCAGGAGAACCACGCAGAGGGCTGTGCATCGCAGGAAGGAGTGCTGGGGAGTGGAACTACACGTCGCCTGAAGTACCGTGTAAAATGGCATCCCTCACTCACAAAGTCCAGGAAAATGGGCCAGGAGTTTGTGGGGGCACCTCTGCTAGTGCAGGGTTGCTCTCATGCACAGGTACCTACACCCTGCCCTCTGTGCTGAGAGGGTCTGCCATAGGGGTGACTTATAGTGACCTGGTGCAGTGACCTGTAGTGAAAATGGGTGCATGCACCCATTTCACACAGACTGCAATGGCAGGCCTGTGGAACCCTTTCCAGTATGCCAATTGTGGGAAGAAAAAGGTACAGTTACCAAGTTAGAAGGGAGAGAGCATAATCACTGGGGTCCTGGTTAGCAGGCTCACAGTGAACACAGTTGCGAGTAACCATGCCAAGAAAGAGGGCACTTTCCTACACCATGGCTAAGGTGACCTTAGAATGCGGCGGGGTTACTGGCCTGAAACAGGTAGTGGTCTCTTCTGAAATCCCAGTTGAATGTCTGCTACGGAATGACCTGGAGTCCTCAGCTTTAGCTGAGGTAGAACACAAAACCTATACAGCCATGCTGGGAATCCCTGAAATGGTGGGTGTAAAGACTAGAGCACAGAGCTGAGGCCAGGGTGAAAAATAAGTATTTGAACCTGGAATAATTTCCCAACCTTCCAAGAGAAAGGGTAAGAAGACTGGGGGACCAACCTTTGTACAGCAAAAAGCACAAGACTCCTCTTCTCTGAGGGAACTGAGCCCATGGAATTTGATCCTTATGAGGTTGAGCTCTTTGGCCCAGAGGAACCCTCTAGGGTTCAGCAGTGGTAGGGACAGATAACCTGTCCCACTCTTTAGGGCCTGAGGCAGCAAGCAGTTCCACAGGAGAAGGGAGATGTTAGTGGCTCCCACAGGGTCTATTGGGAGGAGAGATACTGAGGCTAGAGACCCCACACCTGGTGCAACCAAGAGAGTGGTAGTGCCTCAGCAGTTTAGGGAATTCATCCTCACTTTAGCCCATGACATCCCCTTGGCTGGGCATATGGGCCAAAGTAAAACTTGGAATAGGCTTGTAAGCCTTTTCTTCTGGCCCAACACGTCTCAAAAGGTGATGGAGTTTTGCAGCTCCTGTGTCACCTGCCAGCCAGTGGGAAGGCAGGTGGCTATCCAAAGGCCCTCCTAATTCTATTCCCACTGGTTGGGGGTTCCCTTTGGAAGGGCTGGTGTGGGCATAGTGGGTCCACCTGGATCACTCAGGAAACCAATATATACTGGCAGTAGTGGATCATGCTACCAGGTTTCCTGAAGCAAATCCCCTTAGGTCTACTATAGCTTCTGCAGTAGCCAAAGCCCTTACTGGCATCTTTACCAGGGTAAGGTTTCCGAAGGAGGTGGTTTCTGACAGAGGTGCCAACTTTATGTCAGCTTACCTAAAACACATGTGGGGTGACTTAGAAGTTCACCGTACCATCCACCAACCAATGGACTTGCTGAAAGGTTCAACAAGACATTGAAGGGCATGATCATGGGGCTCCCTGAAAAACTCAAAAGGAGATGGGATGTCCTCTTGCCATGCTTGCTTTTCGCCTACAGAGAGGCGCCTCAGAAGGGAGTAGTGTCCCCCCTTTGAACTTCTGTATGGCCACCCTGTTAGTGGACCGCTTGCACTTGTGAAGGAGGGTTGGGAGAGACCTCTCCATGAGCCAAAGCAAGATGTTGTGGACTGTGTGCTTGGCCTCCGCTCAAGGATGGTAGAGTATATGGAAAAACATCCAAAAACCTTGAGGCCAGCCAGCAGTTCCAGAAGCAGTGGTATGACTAAAAGGCTGCACTGGTGGAGTTTAAACCAAGTCAAAAGGTATGGGTTCTGGAGGCGGTGGCTCCTAGGGCACTTCAGGACACGTTAAGTGGCCCTTACCCTGTCCTAGAGAAAGTGAGGTCACCTACTTGGTAGACCTGGGCACCAGCAGGACACCCAAAAGGATGATACATGTGAACTGCCTCAAGCTTTTCTCTGACAGGGCTGATGTAACCATGCTGATGGTTACTGATGAGGAACAGAAAGCAGAGAGTGAACAACTCCCTGACCTTCTCTCTCACAACCCTAAAGATGGGTCAGTTGATGGAGTTGTCTACTAAGACACTCTCACTGCCAACAGCAAGCTGAATGCATGCAAATCTAGCAGCAGTATGCAGAGCTTTTCTCTTTAACCCCTGGACAGACACACCTGTGTACCCATGATGTGGATACAGGTGACAGCTTACTTGTCAAATTCAAGATCTGTCATGTAGGAAATTACCCTCTTTTTGGCATGTTATCCCCAATTTTTGCCTGATGACAGTGTGTTTGACTGTGTCACTGGGATCCTGCTAACCAGGACCCCAGTGCTTATGCTTTCGCTCCTCTCAATTTTGTCATTACATACTGGTAACCCGGTATTTCATCCCAAATTGGAATACTGGTCACCCCTTATACGTCCCTAGTATATGGTACTTAGGTACCCAGGGCATTGGGGTTCCAGGGGATCCGTATGGGCTGCAGCATTACTTTTGCCACCCATAGGGAGCCCAGGCAAAGGCTTCTCCAGGACTGCCTTTGCAACCTCTGTGAAATGGTGTATGCACCATTTTACAGCCATTAACACTGCACCAGGTCAATTATAAGTCACCAATATACCAGGCTTTCCTACGCTGAAGGCTGGGTGCAGAGTTCCTGTGTGTGAGAGCACCCCTGCACTGGTGGTGTGGGTCCCCTCTCCTGAAGAAATGCGTGGAGGTAAGAGCTTGCCTCCCCACGCAACACTGCGTGCTTTCCTGTTGTCAAGGATTGTTGGCATCCTTCCACAACGTTCTTCATACACCTTGCAGCTCTGGCCCCCCGCACTCTATCCTGCGATGCAAAGCTTCCTGAGTGGTTCTCCAGCGGCGTGTGATCTCTTTGTGTTGTGCTGCGTGGGCCTCCTTTTGCACCTTCTTTGTCCCTGCGCTGTGGGACTCCTGCGTGCTGCCTGGTTTTCTGAGGACTCTCTAAGTTGCCAAGAGCCCCCTTTGTCTCCCCCTCCTGGGTGCAGGCCACCAGGTCCCTCCTGGTCCCAGGGAGCGCCATTTTCCACTAACCGCAAGCTTTGCACGTACCAAGGCTTGTTGGCAGAAACCAGCGATGCAAACCAGACTGCAGTCTTCCATCCTACATGGGACATCATCTGCACCAACCAGGAACCTGCATTCGTGTACTTGGGTGCAGTAATGGCTGTTCTTCTTCACCAGTGGTTCTTCATTTGCACCTTCATCTGGGTTAGCAGGGGCTCCTGTTCTCCCTGGACTCTCCAGTGCTTCTTGGACTTAGTCCCCTTCTTCCACAGGTCTTCAGGTCCAGGAATCCATTGTTGGTGTCTTGTAGTGGCTTCTGGTTCTTGCATAATCTTCTATCATGTTTTCTTGTGTGTTCTAGGAAACTTACTGTGATTTACTCCTGCTTTCCTGGGCTCTGGGGTGGGTTCTATTACTTACCTTAGGTGTTTTCTTGCACTCCCAGCACCCCTCTACACACTGCACTTGCCTAGGTGGGAAACCGAAGTTTGCATTCCACTATTTTAGTATATGGTTTGTGTTCCCCCAGGCCCATTTCTATCTATTGTGATTTTCACTATTTGCACTGTTTTCTAACTGGTTTTACAGCTATTACTGCACTCTAGTGTATATACTGTGTATATTACTTATCTCCTAAGGGAGTATAGTCTCTAAGGAATTTTGGGGATTTGTGTCACCAGAATAAGGTACTGTTATTTTTGTAACTCTGAGTATTTTCTTTCATGTCTGTAAGTACTGTGTGACTACAGTGGTATTGCATGGGCTTTGCATGTCTCATAGATAAGCCTTGGCTGCTCAGCTACGGCTACCCCTAGACAGCCTGGCTTCTAACCACTGACCACATTTCACTAATAAGGGATAACTGGACCTGTTATGAGGTGTAAGCACCTTTGGTACCCACTACAAACCAGGCCAGCCTCCTACACTAGCCCAGTGGTCTTAGTCCCAAAACCTTGTCCCCAGGGTCGAAAGAAAGAAATGAGGTTCTGTGTGGACTACAGAGGTCTCAGCTCTGTCACCAAGACAGATGCTCATCTTATTCCAAAGGTTGATGAGCTGATAGACAAATTAGGTGCAGCAAAGTTTCTCAGTACCTGTGACTTAACTGCAGATTACTGACACGTTTGCATGGCACCAGGAGCAGAAGAAAAGACTGCATTCTCTACACTTGATGGGCATTATCAATTTACTGTTATACCCTTCGGTTTGAGGAATGCCACTGCCACCTTCCAAAGGTTGGTGAATCAAGTCCTTGCTGGCTTGGCGTCCTTCAGTGCAGCATATCCAGGTGATATTGCTATCTTTAGCTCCTCCTGGCAAGATCACCTGGTGTAGGAGGCTGGCCTGGCTTATAGTGGGTACCAACCACCCCCCCCCCCCCCCCCAAATGAGGGACAATAAGGCTAACCTTGCCCAGATGAGCCTTCACTGTCTAAGTGGAAATATCTGGAGAGTCCATCTGCATTAGAGTTGGTACTCCCAGGTCTATGTTACACTGTATAGTCCAATCCCTGTAGGGACCACCTCAACAATTTAGGGTTTTCATCTTTAATTTGTTTACGCCATAATAGAGGTTTGTGGTCTGTCTGAACAATAAATTGAGTACCAAACAGGTATGGTCTCAACTTTTTCAGTGCCCAGACCACAGCAAAAGCCTCCCTCTCTATGACAGACCAACACTTTTCTCTAGGGGTCAACCTTTTGCTGATAAAAACAACAGGTTGATCCTGGCCCTTAGTGTTAAGCTGTGATAGCACTTCCCCCACCCCTAATTCAGAAGCATCAGTCTGAACTATGAACTTATTGGAGTAACAAGGGCTTTTTAGGACAGGTGCAGAGCACATAGCCAGTTTGAGCTCATCAAAAGCCTTTTGACAGCTAGCTGTCCACAAAACCTTTTTAGGCATCTTCTTTCTAGTGAGGTAATTAAGAGGAGCTGCAATGGAGCCATAGTTCTTACTGAACCTCCTATAGTACCCTGTGAGGCCTAAGAAGGCTCTCACCTGGGTTTGAGTTGTAGGGGGAGCCCATTCCATAATGGTATGGATCTTCCCCTGCAGTGGTGCAATCAGTCCCCCACCTACCAGTTGGCCCAGATAAACCACTTTCCCCTGCCCCATCTGGCACTTTGAAGCCTTGATAAGTGAAGCCTGGCCTCCAAAACTTTATATAGGTGGACCAGTTGTTCATCCCAGGTGGCGCTAAAGACAGCTATATCATCTAGATATGCTGCACTAAAAGCTTCCAAACCTTGCAGGACTGTATTCACCAACCTATGAAAAGTGGCAGGTGCATTCTTCAAACCAAAGGGCATAACAGTGAACTGGTAGTGCCCTCCAATGGAGGAAAATGCAGTTTTAGGTTTAGCATCTTCTGATTATTTAATCTGCCAATACCCTGCAGTTAAATCAAAAGTGCTTAGATACTTGGCAGAAGCCAGTGTATCTATTAGCTCTTCTGCCCTGGGTACAGGGTGAGCATCAGTTTTGGTTACTTGATTGAGACCTATGTAGTCAACACAAAACCTCATTTCTCTTTTACCATCTTTACTGTGAGGTTTTGGGACAAGCACCACTGGGCTAGCCCATGGGCTTCCTGAAGGCTCAATCAATCCTAAGTCCAGCATTTTCTGTACTTCTTGTTTTATGCAATCTCTGACATGGTCAGGCTGCCTATAAATTTTACTTTTGACAGGTAAACTGTCTCCAGTATTGATTGTGTGCTCACACCAGGTAGTGGTACCTAGTATCAGTGAGAAGAGGTCAGAGAATTGGCCTAGGAGATTTATACAGTTGTACTTCTGCTCAGCAGTAAAGCAATCTGCAAGCACCACTCCCCCACTAAGCCATCAGCTTCAGTGGTGGAGGAGAGGTCAGGGAGATTTATACAGTTGTCCTTCTGCTCAGCAGTAAGGCAATCTGCAAGCAGCACTCCCTCCACTAAGCCATAAGCCAGAACTCTCTTCTTCCTGCCCCTCATCAGTTGCCATGAATAGGGTTAAATCAGCCCTGTCATAGTAGGGTTTCAGGCGATTGACATGGAGCACCCTAAGGGGACTCCTGGCAGTGCCTAGGTCTGCCAAATATGTAATCTCACCCTTCTTTTCAACAATGAGATGGGGTCCACTCCATTTGTCCTGGAGAGCTCTTGGGGCCAATACCCACACCTTCTGTCCTGGGTGGTACTGGTTCAGGACAGCCTTCTGGTCATGCCATTGCTTTTGGAGCTCTTGGCTGGCCTGAAGGTTTTACTGGCCTTTTTCATATACTCAGCCATTCTAGATATCAGGCCAAGTACATAGTCCACAATGACTTGCTTTGGAGCTTTTAAAGGTTGTTCCCAACCCTCCTTCACAAGTGCAAGGGGACCTCTTACAGGGTGCCCAAAGAGGAGGTACCTTCCTGTAGCAAAAAGGAGGCATGGCAACAGGACATCCCATCTCCTTTTGAGTTTTTCAGGGAGTCCCATAATCATACCTTTAAGAGTTTTATTAAACCTCTCAACCAGACAATTTGTCTGTGGATGATAAGGAGTAGTGGACTTATAAGTTACACCACACTCCTTCCACATAGCTTTGAGGTATGCAGACATGACGTTACTACCTCTGTCTGACACCACTTCCTTAGGGAAGCCCTCTCTGGAAAAGATTCCCAGGAGGGCCTTTGCCGCTGCAGGAGCTGTAGTGGTTCTTACAGGAATTGCTTCAGGATACCTAGTGGCATGGTCCACTACCACAAGGATAAATCTATTGCCTGAATCTGTTGGAGGGTCAAGGGGGCCAACTATGTCAACCCCTACCCTTTCAAAGGGCATCCCAACAACAGGAAGTGGAATTAAGTGGGCCTTAGCTGTGTCACCTGTCTTGCCACTGGCTTGGCAGGTCACACAAGAGCGACAAAACTCTTTAGTGTCCTCTGACATGTGAGGCCAGTGAAACAATGGAACAAGTCTGTCTCAAGTTTTGGTCTGGCCTAAATGCCCAGCCAAAGGAATGTCATGTGCCAAGGTTAGAAGAAACTCCCTATACTGCAAAGGGATAACCAGTCTCCTGGCAGCTCCAGGTTTAGGGTCCCTTGACTCAGTATAAAGGAGTTTTTCTTCCCAGTAGACCTTATGGCTATCAGTAACATCTCCATTCTGCTGTTTGACAGCTTGCTGTCTCAAACCCTCTAGTGTGGGACAGGTCTGCTGTGCCACACTCAGCTCTTCCCTAGCAGGCCCCCCTACACCCAAAAGCTCAGCAGTGTCTGCTGCCAGCTCATCTGGTGTAGGTTATTCACAGGGAGAGGATTCCTCTTCCTCAAAAGGGGAATCTTCTGGAGAGGGAGAGGGATAGTGAGCAAGGATTTACCCTTTCTACCCCTAGCTTTTGGGAACACTTGATCCATTGTTCCAGGATCCAAGCTCCCCTGCCCTCTTTGCTTCTTGGCCTGAGCCCTTATCAAAGCAAAGATATGCCCAGGAATGCCCAGCATTGCTGCATGAGCCTCCAACTCCACTTCAGCCCAAGCTGCTGTCTCCAAATCATTGCCTAGTAAGCAGTCTACAGGTAGATCAGTGGCTACCGCAACTTTCTTTGGACCAGTAAACCCCCCCCCCCCCCCGTTGAGATTCACAACAGCCTTGGGGTGGCTAAGAGTGTTGTTATGAGCATCAGTCACTTGGTACTGCTGACCAAGTAGGTGTTGATCAGTGTGAACCAGTTTCTCAATCACCATAGTGACATTGGCTCCTGTATCTCTGTACGCCTCAACCTTAACACCATTTATTAGGGGAAGTTGCTTGTACTTGCGCATATTAAGGGAACAAGCAACCAAGGTGGCAAAATCAATACCACCATCAGAAACTAAAACAGCCTCTGTGGTCTCCCTAACAAGACTAGTCCCAACTACACTACCAATGGTGAGCCCAGCTACACCATTTATTTGGCTATTTGTAGTAGACTTCTCACCACCACTGCTGTTACTAGGGGCATTAAAGGACGCAGTTGTGGTTGTGGTAGTGGGAGCCTTGGTGTTTTTCTTTGGGCAGGTGGAATCACTTGCCCAGTGGCCTTTACTTTTACATAAATAACACCATGGCTTCTTTTGATTGTTGGAAGAGGATTTGGACTCACCACCCCCAGAGGATTTTTGTGGGCCTGATGAAGACTCAAAATGTTTTTATCTTTGTCCCCACCCTTGTCAGAAGACTTACCATCCTTCTTTTTGCCATCCTTGTCACCACCTGTATGAACTTTTCTGTTCACTCTTGTTCTGACCCATTTGTCTGCCTTCTTTCCCAATTCTTGGGGAGAGGTCAGATCTGGGTCTACCAAGTACTGATGCAACAAGTCAGACACACAATTATTCAAAATATGCTCTCTCAGGATTATATTATACAGGCTTTCATAGTCAGTCACCTTACTGCCATGTAACCATCCCTCCAAGGCCTTCACTGAACAGTCTACAAAGTCTGTCCAGTCTTGAGAGGGCTCTTTTCTGGTATCTATGAACTTTATCCTGTTTTGTTCAGTGGTTAAGCCAAATCCATCTAAGAGTGCATCTTTCAAAACTTTGTAGTTGTTGGCATCACTCTCTCTGACGGTAAGGAGCCTATCCCTACCCTTGCCAGTGAACGATAGCCACAAGATAGCAGCCCACTGCCTTAGAGGGACCAACTGTACCATACAGACCCTCTCAAGTTCAGCAAACCACTTATTAATGTAATCCCCCTCCTTGTAAGGGGGGACTATCCTATGCAGGTTCCTATAATCTTGTTCTCTTACAGGATTACTATCAAGGACACTGCTACTGCCATCAAGGGGAACTAACCCCAACCTCTGCCTTTCCCTCTCTACATGTAGCGATTCCCTGTCTAAGGCCACCTGTTGCTGTCTTAGCTTCAGTCTGGCGTCTTCCAACCTCAGCTTTCTGAGTTCCCTCTCTAGGGTGTCATCCTCAGGGTGGGAGGCTTGGGAATTCTGAGACACAGAGGAAATGTGGGAATTGGCAGAAGTGGACCTATCTCTAACTGGCTGTACTCTAGTTACCTGGCCTTTTGGAGTGAATGATGCCCTACTAGTGTGTGACCCCCTCCCACTACCAGTGTCACTAGGTAGCCTGTTAGCTGGCAGGTCTTTGGATGAACCCTCCCCAGCATCCTCAGGGCCCTCCCCTGATTCTTGCTGGGTACCCCCCTCCTCTACCTCCTGATCCTGGGATGGGCCAGACTGGTTCTGGTTACTTTCTAGGAGAAGGAGCAGATCTTTGGTAGGGTTCTTACCAATGCTTGAACCTCTTTCTATGCAGAGACCCCTCAAACTTTTAAAGTTTAAACTACCATAGGTTGCCTGGACAACTGTGGGAGTAAGCTCTACTGCAGACATGGTTGTTCGAAAGGGTTTAGGACAGAGAGAAAAAAGTTTTAGAAACTTTTTTTTGAAAAAAGAGAAATACTTTTTCAAACTTTTCAAAACTTTTCAGAAACTTTTTTAGAAAATTTGTAGAAAGAAAGTTAAACTGTTTAGGTTAACTGTGTATATTTTTAGGTATTTGGTATATGTTTTTCTTATGAAAAGCACAAATGACAAAGTGGTAAAGCAGTTACAAGTACTTATCCCACCGCTGTACCACCAATGTAGGAGGCTGAACTGGCTTATAGTGGGTACCTAATGGTACTTACACCTTGTGCCAGGTCCAGTTAGCCCTTATTAGTAGATTAGTAGTGTTCTAGCAGCTTAGGCCGATAGAGGTAGCTATAGCAGAGCAGCTTAGGCTGAACTAGGAGACATACAAAACTCTATAGCACTATATCATAAGAATCACAATACTCAGTTACTAAAAATAAAGGTACTTTATTTTAGTGACAACGTGCCAAAAATATCTCAGAGGACATACTCCCTTAGGAGGTAAGAAATATACACAAAATATACACACAAACCAAAATCAGGTAAGTAAACAGTTAGAAAAGTAGTGCAAACACTGTAGAACACAATAGGATGCAATAGGCCTAGGGGCAACACAAACCATTTACTCTGAAAGTGGAATGCGAACCATGAATAGACCCCTAGGCTAGTGTAGTGTGTAGGGTGTCCAAGATACCCCACCCCAAGACCCTAAAAAGTAGAAGTAAAGTGATACTACTTCCCCAGAAACACACTAAACTTGTGATAGAGGATTCTGCAAAGACCACAACAGACTGCAAAGCACTGAAGATGGATTCCTGGACCTGCAAAGGAAGGGGACCAAGTCCAAGAGTCGTGAAAGTGTCCAGGGGGGGCAGGAGCCCACTAAACCCCAGATGAAGGTGCAAAATGGCTGCATCCGGATGGAAGAAGCTGAAGATTCTACAACAACGAAAGGTGCTAGGAACTTCTCCTTCGTGCAGAAGATGTCCCACGGAGTGCTGGAGGACGCAGAGTTGTTTCTTTGGAGAAAGAGCGCAAACAAGCCTTGCTAGCTGCAAAGGTTGCGGTTGAAGAAAAAGGGTGCTGCCCTGGCCCAGGAAGGACCAGGATGTCGCCACTTGGGAGAGGAGACAGAGGGGGCCCTCAGCAACACAGAGAGCCCACACACAAGAAGGCAGCACCCGCAGAAGTCCTTGAACACGGGTTCAAGAAGACTCAGCACGGCGGTCATGTCAACACTACAAAAGAGGGTCCCACGAAGTCGGTCAGCTCAGCGAGTTGAGCAATGCAGGACGGAGTGCTGGGGACCTGGGCTAGGCTGTGCATGAAGGATTCCTTGCAAAAGTGCACAGAAGCCCTAGCAGCGGCAGTTCACGCGGTGCACAGGATTACTGTCTGGAGAGGGGAGGCAAGGACTTACCTCCTCCAGATTTGGACAGTTGGACCACTGGACAGTCTGGGTCACTTGGGTCCACCACCTGTGTTCCAGGGGCCACGCTGGTCAGGATGAGAGGGGTCCCAGAGTACCGGTGACTCTGAAGTTTGGTGCCTGCCAAAGCCGGGGGAAGATTCCGTCGACCCACAGGAGATTTCTTTGTGGCCTCCAGTGCAGGATGAAGGCAGGCAGCCCCCAAAGCAGGCACCACCAGGAAACAGTCAAGAAAGCCGGCAGGACTAGACGCTACAATGTCTCTGGTAGTCTTCTTGCTACTTTGTTGCAGTTTTTCAGGTGTCCTGGAGCAGTCAGCGGTCGATCCTTGGCAGAAATTGAAGAGGGAGATGCAGAGGAACTCTGATGAATTCTTGCAAGTCGTTATCTCACAGGAGAGACCCTAAATAGCCCTCAGGGGAGGATTGGCCACCTAGTCAGGTAAGCACCTATTAGGAGGGGTCTCTGATGTCACCTGCTGGCACTGGCCACTCAGAGGCCTCCAGTGTGCCCTCACACCTCTGGATTCAAGATGGCAGGGGTCTGAGACACACTGGAGGAGCTCTGGGCACCACCCCTGGGGTGGTGATGGACAGGGGAGTGGTCACTCCCCTTTCCTTTGTCCAGTTTCACGCCAGAGCAGGGACTGGGGGTTCCCTGAACCGGTGTAGACTGGCTAATGCAAGGAGGGCACCATCTGTGTCCTTCAAAGCATTTCCAGAGGCTGGGGGAGGCTACTCCTTCCCAGCCCTTAACACCTGTTTCCAAAGGGAGAGGGTGTAACAACCTCTTTCAGAGGAAATTCTTTGTTCTGCCTTCCAGGGACTGGGCTGCCCAGACCCCAGGAGTGGCAGCAGCGGTAGCTGCAGAGAAAACCCCAGAGAGCTGGTTTGGCAGTACCCGGGGTCCATAGTGGAGCCCCAGGGATGCATGGGATTGGCACCCCAATACCATATTTGGCATGGGGGGACAATTCCATGATCTTAGACATGTTACATGGCCATATTCGGAGTTGCCATTGTGAAGCAACCTATATGTAGTGCACGCGTGTAATGGTGTCCCCGCACTCACAAAGTCTGGGGAAATTGCCCTGAACTATGTGGTGGCACCTTTGCTAGTGCAGGGGTGCCCTCACACTTAGTAACTTTGCACCTAACCTTCACCAAGTGAGGGTTAGACATATAGGTGACTTATAAGTTACTTAAGTGCAGTGTAAAATGGCTGTGAAATAACGTGTGCGTTATTTCGCTCAGGCTGCAGTGGCTGTCCTGTGTAAGATTTGTCTGAGCTCCCTATGGGTGGCAAAAGAAATGCTGCAGCCCATAGGGATCTCCTGGAACCCCAATACCCTAGGTACCATATACTAGGGAATTATAAGGGTGTTCCAGGGTGCCAATTAGAATTGGTGAAAATGTTCACTAGCCTATAGTGACAATATTAAAGGCGGAGAGAGCATAAGCACTTAGGTTCTGATTAGCAGAGCCTCATTGACACAGTTAGTCACTACACAGATACACACATTCAGGCCTCCAACTATTAGCACTGGGGTCCTGGCTAGCAGGATCCCAGTGAGACAGGCAAAACCAAACTTACATACATGTAAAAATGGGGGTAACATGCCAGGCAAGATGGTACTTTCCTACAAGAAGCAACTATTTATGGGGTATGTTGGAGCAAAAAAGAGAAAGGTCATGGTGAAGTAGACCGTCTCCCACTGGATCTCTGCCAGGCGCTACTGCCTGTATAGCCAGGTCGATCAGGATGGGAAATTTACCTGTTCATTCCTGCAAGACTTCTGTAGGAAGCTGGCCTGGTGTGTGGTGGCTACCTAAGGTACGTACACCTTATACCAGGCCCAGATATCCACTATTAGTGTAGAGTAGGCAGCGTCTAGACGCCATGCTCTGTGGAGGTAGCTGTGGATGAGCAGCCACAGCTTATCTAGGAGACATGCAGAGCTCATGCAATACCACTGTAGTCACACAGCACTTACACACATGAAAGAAAACACCCAGTGTTACAAACATAAAGGTACTTTAGTTTTGTGACACAATACCAAAAAGTACTAGTGATGCAACCCTCCAAAAGGAGGTAAGTAACACACCAAATGTATACACTAGTTACCAGAAATAGGCGTAGAAAGTGATAGAAAACAG
Source organism: Pleurodeles waltl (assembly GCF_031143425.1). Classification (NCBI taxonomy): domain Eukaryota; kingdom Metazoa; phylum Chordata; class Amphibia; order Caudata; family Salamandridae; genus Pleurodeles; species Pleurodeles waltl. The sequence goes on along the minus strand of NC_090440.1, from coordinate 1,828,014,000 downwards.
TGCAAATGCAGTTAGACAATAGTGACTCTAGGGGGAGCCCAAACCATATACTAAAAAATATGGAATGTGAACACAGGACCCCTACCTAGGTAAGTGGAACGCGTAGAGGGGACCTGGGGGTACTAGTAAACTCCAAAGGTAAGTACCACAGTGCCCCCTAGCGACCAGGAGGAAAGTAGTAAATTACTAGATTTACCCCAAACCACCCAAAAGGAAGAAAATGAAGAAAAAACAACACCCAGACAAGAGTGCAAGAAACCAGCGGTGGATACCTGAAAAGGGAGACCTGTTGGAGAAGGGGACCAAGTCCATAAGTCACAGAAGAGTCCAGGAGGAGTAGAAGCTACTATCCACCCAGCTGCGGATGCAGGAGTTAGTCGAGGTGATGTGAAGAAAGGTCAGCACTGTAGCCCTGGAGTTGGTGAAGATTTCCTGAGGCTTGCAGATGACGTCCCACGCTGGAAAAAGAATTGCAGTCGGGTGTTGGTGTAGGAATTCCAGCAACAAGCCTTAGCAAAGGCAAATGTTGCGGTTGGCGGAAAGTGAGGCTGCCGGGGACCAGCAAGGCCCAGGAGGACTCAACTGAGGAGGGAGAGTCAGGGGGCCCTCAGCAACACAGAGAGCCCATGGGAGTAGAGGCAGCACCCACAGAAGTCCCACAGGATGGGGACACAGGAGTCACAGAAGAGCCCACTCAGCACAACTGGAGAAGTGTCCCATGCCACAGGAGAACCACGCAAAGGACTGTGCATCGTAGGAAGGAGTGCTGGGGGCTGGAGCTACACATAGCCTGGAGATCCCTTGGAGGAGATGCAAACAAGCATTGGCAGCTGCAAGAGACATGGTGCACAGGGGTACTGTCCTGCTTGGGAAGGCAAGGGCATTCCTCCACCAAAGTTGATCAGCTGGCAGAGAGGACCAAAAGGACTACTCCAGACCACCACCCGTAATGCAGGATCCACGCAGCTCAGGATGAGAGGAAATCAACACAGCCGGTCGTTGTTGCAGTAGGTGCCTGCGGATGCAGGGGAGTGATTCGTTCACTCCAGGGGAGAGTCCTTCTTCCTTCTCATGCAGACTGAAGACTTGCCACCCTCAGAAGATGCACAGCCGGGGAAATATTGCAGAAGCTGGAAGGAGCCATGGGAACAATGTTGCAAGAAAAGTCTTCCTTGTGGATGCAGATTGTCGGTTCCTGGAGGGTCCCTTTGCGGTTCCATTGGCTAGAAGTCGAAGTAAGGTTGCAGAGGAGTCCTGATGAAATCTTGGAAGCCGAATCTGAGGACCCACCCAAGAGAGAGACCCTAGATAGCCTGGAAAGGAGGATTGGTCACCTAGCCAGGTGACACCTATCAAGAGTGGGCTGTGATGTTGCCTCCCCAGCCTGACCACTCAGATGCTCCCAGAGTCTCTGCTAACATTGGAATCAAGATGGCATAACCCAGGGACCCTCTGAAGGAGCTCTGGGCACCACCCCTTGGGTGGTGATGGTCAGGGGAGTGGTCACTCCCCTTTCCATTGTCCAGTTTCGTGACAAAGCAGGGACTTGAGGTCCCTGAACCAGTGTAGACTGGTTTATGCAGGGAGAGCACCTAATGTCCCCTTCAAAGCATGCCAGTGACTTGGGGAGGCTCCCTCTCACAACCCATGTAAACACCTGTTTCCAAAGGGAGAGGGTGTTACCCCCTCTCCCAAAGGAAATACTTTGTTCTGCCTTCCGGGCTTGAGCTGTTCAAACAGCAGGAGGGCAGAAACCTGTCTGACGGGGGGCAGAAGCTTCGGCTGCCTGGAAAACCATAGACAATATGGAGCCATAGGAGCAATGCTGGGGGTCCTCTAAGGAGCCCCCAGAGTGCATGGAATCATATTTCCAATATTGGCAACAGTATTGGGGTATGATTCCGAAATGTTTAATACCAAACATGCCTAGGTTCGGAATTACCAGTCCAGTACACGCATAAAATGGCCTCCTTGCACTTATGAAGTCCATGAAAATGGCACTGGAGTTTGTGGGGGTACGTCTGCTAGTGCAGGGGTGACCTCACACACAGGTACTTGCACCCTGCCCTTTGGGCTAGGAGGGCCTACCATAGGGGTGACGTACAGTGACCTGGTGCAGTGACCTGTAGTGAAAAAGGGTGCATGCACCCTTTCCTGCAGGCTGCAATGGCAGGCCTGCAGAACACTTTGCATGGGCTCCCCATGGGTGGCATAATACATGCTGCAGTCCATGGGGATCCCCTGGTATCCCAATGCCCTGTGTACCTGCGTACCTTATACTGGGGACTTACATGGGGCACTGGTATGCGCCATGTAAGCCCCTAGTATAAGGTACATAGGGAGAGAGCATAATTACTGGGATCCTGATTAGCAGGATCCCAGTGAACACAGTCAAACACACTGACAACAGGCAGAAAATGGGGCTAACCATGCCAAGAAAGAGGGTAATTTCCTATAACTTCTTAGTGTGAATCAGTTTCGGAGACTCATCTCCGAGGAGATATTGCTTGCGTTTCTATTCTAGGATCAGGAATCTGCTGCTAGAAGTCTTTATCAAATGAACAACTTGCTTACCTTTTGTAATGCCTTATCTGGTACAGACTCTGTCTAACAGCAAATTCCTTACCAACCCACCCATCCTCCTTGCTATGTGAATGGATTTCTAGGTTCAGGGCTGTTTCCCTTTTCAGGGCCCTAGTTTTCCACACCAGTAGTCAGTGTTCATCGTGGCTCAGCGCTTCTGACGTGGAAATTTGGAAAAAGAAACTGACGTCAGTGCTTTGGGGTGGCGCCTATATAGGCACCGCCCACATCACTTCTGGCATGGACGACGTTGATGATGCCACGCAGAGCTGAACAACGCCACCTACCAGCATGCAGAGGTACTACCCACAAAAAATTCAGGATCCAGTCTGATGCCTAGAGGTACTTCTAAAGTAAGGTATCCGCAGATAGATAGTCTCTACCTGAAAAGATATTACTAAAGGTAAGTAACTTGTTCATCAGCATGAATTCCTCTATGGTTTACCTGGTGAAAATCACATAGCCAAACACAAGTGGCGGCTCCTCCGTAGTGGCGCCCCACTGCCCTGGCAGATGAAAAATAAACTGATAATAAAACACTTTTATTATCAATTTATTTTTCACTGTGTGAGCCCATACAAGTCTAGGGTGGGATAGGGCCAGGCAATCCCTGATTGACCGCAGCATGGGCTGGGAAGAAGAGTAGTGGGTGCACTGTAAGTGCACATGTTGGTTTGGCTGGCCGTCTTTGGAAGGCCAAACCGACACACGCACTTACATTTCTCCAACCCAGCTGTGTTACACATCAGTTGGAGATTAGGCATAGGCTCTCAGTCCCTTAGTGAGCGCCTAACCAGGCCGCTCAGACCAATCCTGGCACTGCTGTCATGCTGAGTGATAGTATGAGAGCAGCGTCTGGACTGGTTAGGGAGTCTGGGAGCCTGTGCTGGCCCATGGACGTCTGAGAGCAGAGGAACACTAAGGCAGCTGGCAGCAGTAGTGGTGCAGGTAAGTCTTTTTTTTAAAAGTTATTATTTATTCCCCCCTACTCCACACAGCCCCTCTCCCCCACCCTACTGCCAAACACCCTTAAGTGCTATAATTGCCTGAAAACGTTTATTTGGTCGCAGACCTCCGTTTTGGGATTCGGCCCAGCAGGACCTAAGTCTTGTTCTTATGTTTTTTGATGGGAACTCTGAACCGCAGCATAGCAGAATACACCCCTCTGTGCCTTACAAAAAGCCAAGCTCATGCTTTAGTTGAAGTTGTTCTCTTGTCTGTTCTCAAATACTGTTAGCAAAGTATTGTTAATCATCTGTAATGCTATAGCACAATTGAAGCAGGATGCCACATAATAAGTATGTTTTCTTACTGACTCCATCTTCCATTTTATGTAGGTGTGCCATTCAGCTATGAACATAAAAAGAGAGAAATGCCAATGTGAGAAAAGAATGCGGTATGAGTAGGTCTGGGCTGAGATTCGCTAAGTGACCAAAAAAAGATGCTGCGCTATGCAGAGTTCCCTAAATGGGGTAGTGCATTCAGTCACGCCGTTTGCGCTGATTTTTAGGGCCGAGTATTTGTCCTGTGCTGAAAAATCAAAGCAAACAGCACCACGCACAGTGCAAGAGAGCGTTGCTTCTTTTCTGCCACTCAAATAGATTTTCTACTCGAGCGGCACCTTCCTCAACGCGAACGGAAGGTTTCTTAACACAAGCACTAGCTACCATCTGTGACTGCCCGTGCTTAGAAATCTTGCCTGGAGGTGGTCTGAGTAAGATTTCCCTCGCTCTGAACGTTTGCGAGCGCAATTGAGGAAAAAACTCCGCTGTGTGGAGTTTTTGTAGAACTCTGCGCTCTAAGCAGAGTGGGAAAAACTCTGCAAACTCCACGAGCGGATCGGAGTTCACCGTCCACCCCTGGGTATGAGATAGTCATGTCAAAAGTCAGACGTCATGAAATGTAGAAAACATATACCAGAAACCACCACAGTCCTTTCTCATGAAGGTTTTGCAAACCATTGTGTAATTGTGGCTTACAAATTACATTTAGTATTATGTATGACTAACACTCTGCAATTCCATAGGTCATGTGGAGGTGGTCCGTTTCCTCCTGGAAGCCTGCAAAGTGAACCCATTTCCTAAGGACCGGTAAGTTAGTGATAATTTCAGATTTCTATTCTTCGGTTAGTGATTGTTATTTGCGCTAGGTTATCACTTAACAGCATGTTCAGAACTATATGTACCACAGTTTGCAATGTTTTTATATGTGAGCCCAGTTTGCACGTTGACACATTGGTTACTTTTTATTTTTCTCATTTTCGTAACCTTGAAATGTAAACATCCAGTTCTCTTAAATTCTGATGTTCTTCTTTTTGGTGGGGGTTGTGGAACAATCCTAAATAGATTTCCGATTGTTTTTTTGATATGCATCTTTAACTGTGAACATGTGAGTAGTACGTAAGAGGTATAAAAATTCAACATGACATTAAGGCCCTCTTTATGACCCTGGCGGTGAGTGATAAAGTGGCGGTAATACCGCCAAAAGGCTGGCGGTAAGTACCGCCAAATTATGACCATGGCATTGACAACTCCCATAGACAGCCAATGTACCACACCAACAACCGGGCCAGAAACAACACTCACTACGGCGGAAGCCAACAACAGCCAGGCGGAAGACAAAGTACCACCCACCATATTAAGACACATCAGTCCGCCACCTTTTCCAGGGTGGTACCAATGCCATCAAAAGCCTGGCGGAAACACATCACAGAAGAGAAAGGACTCACAATAGGAAACACAGGGAAGAACAACGCCGCCATGGAACCCAAACTGCAAGTCTTTCTGTTGATCTTCTAAGTTATGCTCCACCTGGAACACCAATGCCGACGAAGACGGTGAGTACAGCCACCTAGCACACAAGGGAGGGAGGGAGGAAAAAGAGAGTGACACACACCCGACACACACACACCCAGCTGCACACGAAAAACAACTTGTCCCCGAAAAACTTCAGAATAATAGAAGGACAACAGGAATGGACGAAAGTGATTGTAATCAGATCAATATCAATCATTCAATTTGTCAATGCAATAGATATGTACACAAAGGGACACTGTCCAGTCTAATGTTCAAAGGACCCACATGGCCACAGGGCACAGTCTAAGGCCAAACTCGAATCCTGACCACATCCAAATAGTACACTGCAGGGGCATCAGTTTGCAAATAAGTAGGCACCTCAGGGGGAGGACGGGGCACCTGAAGCCGAATGCAGGAACAAGCGCACTGGTTCTGGAGGTGGCTCCAGGGCCATTTCTCTCTGCTAGGGAGTGCAAGGCCACAGTATATGGAGTGGGTGAACTGTCCACTGGTTCTGGAGGGGGCTCCATGCCCATTTCTCTCTGCTGAGGAGTGTAAGGGCACAGTCTCTCAGGTGGGTGACTTTCCCACTGGTTCTGGAGGGGCAACTCGCACAGCAGCCCCTGGAGTGTGACCTACGTGGCATCCGCTGGAGACGACGACTGCAGTGTGGTGGTGGATGAAAGAGCCTCCTGGGCAGCCTCTGCACTTTCTGATGGCTGCAGTGTGGTGGTAGATGGAGGAGCCTTCTCAGCAGCCTGTTCACTTTCTGATGGCTGCAGTTCATCATCTGGCAGTGGGGGCCCTGTGACAGCTGGTGGTGGAGGTGTCACCTTGACAGCTTCCTCTGGAGGAGAGGGCTTCGTCTCCTCCAGCACATGGGGTGTGGGTCCCTTACCCTTCCTGGCAGGGGTGGATGGGTTCTTCACCTTCCTGCCTGGTGGTGCAGGCTCCTTCCCCTTCCTGCCTGGTGGTGCAGGCTCTTTCCCCTTCTTGCCTGATGGTGCAGGCTCCTTCCCCTTCTTCAATGGAGGTGTGGTATCCTTACCACCATGACTAGGTGGTGCTACCACTGTCCCCATGGACTGTTTGACTGAGGTGCTGGGCTGTGTCCTTGGTACCCTGCTCATACGTGCAGGACGGAGGGGGGAGGGAGGTGGAGAGAAGAGGTCAAGTTGGGAAAGGATAAGCTCTTTAGGGACGTTGGGGCGGGAGGAAGGAGGAGTAATGGGAGTGGGGGTTGAGGGAGTGGTTGTTGGAGGTGTATGTCTGCTGGATTTGGGTCAGGTGCATGGGCTGTATGTTGATGTGAGGTGGATGGCTGTTGGGCGTGTGAGTGCTTGCGTTTGTGTCCTTTAGGAGGGGGGAACAGACAGGGTGGGAGAGGTCAGAAGGGACGCATGCATGGCTGTTGTGGAGGCGTCTGCCATTGAGGTGTGTGTTCTGCTTGGTGTGGTGATGCTGATAGTGGATGTTGATGTAGTGCATGCAGGTGTGAGTGTGGACGTGACTGGGTGGGAGGTGGTGGAGGTGGAGGAGGGGGAGACAGTGGAGGCAGTGGATTTTGTCGTGTCTGCAACTGTATGGTGTTTGTGTGAGTGCTTGTTGGATGAAGTGTGGTGTCTGTGTTTGCCTGTGCCACTCTTGGGTGTTGTCTTCTGTGCATGCTCGTCTGTATGTGTGTATCGACTTTAGCGATGTAACATTGATGTCAGAATCCCCACTCTAAAAACTGTTCCAGCACCACTGGTGCAAAGTTGCTGAACTATTCCTTAAGTCCAGTTTTGAAACAAACCTTTGTAAGTATTTCCAAGCAAGACTCTGTGTGAACCTTCCAGCAATATTTGATACTCTTTTTTTATTTGGTGTTTGTATTGGATATTACATTTGACACAAAAACCGTGAAGTACTTTGGAAAAAATAAATCATAACAAATCACAACTATGAGTTCGCAATACTTACTTATTGGGTGTATTTCATGACTATTGTACTTCCTCTGTGTACTTCGGTATATTGTTGAATCATTAGTCTGCTGGACTGGAGGTCCCTCTGGTTCTGGCTATTTCACCCTAGGTGGCATATACCAGGATAGTACCAACCGACTTCTTGTTTTTCCCTATATTTAATTTCCCTAAATGTATGTACTGCTTAGGATGTGCGAGCATTGTGACATAGCCACCATCACTTTGTGTACTGTTTTTTTACATCTCAATATCATTCCAAGAGTGAATGTGCTCATGATATGTGATCATACATACTCATTCCACTAGTATATGAATTTCACACACAAAGTGAGAAATATGGATGAGGCCTAACAGCCAGAGCTGCCAACGTTGGATCTGGAAACCATGGGTTGAGTCTCTGGGCTGATCACTTAATCTCCTGTGGTTAAATTAAAATGAATGTGACCTTACGTAGATTTACCTTATGCAGATTTACTAATATTCCATGCAGTACAACTTGTTCTAAGCTGCAAGGGTGTCTGCATTACAGGTAGGGTTGTCCTTGTGTGACAGCGTGTTCACGCATGGACAACACAAGTCATTAGTAAATCTACCCCTAGTAGGTGTAAAAAAAAAAAGAAAACACGCCAGCAGGCCTTTTAAACGTATGCACCCTGGATCTGGAACAACATCCCTGTATCCACCAGGATAGCTTGATGCTGTTCCAGATTAGGAAAGAGTTGAAGACTAGCCTCTTTTAAAAAAAAAAACACTAGAGCACAATGCAGCTTCTACTCGTTGATTTTATGCTTGTCTTTGACCATGTACAGCGCTTCTCTGCCTTTTAGCTTTGTGATATTGAAATACCATATACATGCAGGCAGACCAGATACTTATAATAAACCACACACACAAAAAATGCAATGCTTTCAGAAGTACTTATTATGCCTGTTAAGCTCCAAAGTTGTAATCCATCATTGTACAGAACTCCATACTGAAGGTCCAAAAGATGATGAGACATCTCTAAAATACAAAATAGAATGAGAAATAAAGGTGTCAGTGGAAGTCATGTGGCTCCACAGCGACTGTACTTCTATGCGAGTGATGAGCTGAACCACATATATGTGACACACCTCTGACGTATTGTCAGTTCCTTTCTTTCCATACCCTTTGTTACGGATGCAGAAGTCTGCTTCCAAACTTGTTGGCCTTCTGACAACTTCTGAATCTTCTATGACAGTGATCTACGAAAAATATCCCTACCAAAAACGACAGGTTTCAAGAGAGGCCAGGACTGCAGAAAGTTGATGCAGGTCAAGAACTCACACAACATGCTTTTTTGGTGCCTTTTTTCCAGCTATGGCTCAAAGTTTAGTGACAAGGTTGTTCTAATGCACCCAAAACTGATTCAGTAATGGGAGACAAAGTTCTCTATGTTGCCAAACATAATGGGGGGGTCATGGTTAAAGCACAAGTCCTGCTCCCGCTACAAGTGATGGGATTGCTCATGATCTCCATCATGAGGCTTTCCTGTTCAAAATCTTCTGGTAAGTTGAAAACTCGTATAAGCTCATAAAAGCTACATGGGCCGCTGCCCCATTTGGCCACTCGAAGTCCAACAAAAAGACGCAAGGGGTCAAGTTAAAGATCTTACCCCTCCTATGTCACATGAATCAACCCAGTACCACAATTAGTCGTGTGCACCCAGAATTACCTTGGCTGTTGTTGACCCCACAGCAGATAGTGGCCTTCAAAGACAGCATGCTGCAAATATTTCAAATATTTCTGGCTTCTTCTGGAGTGCCTATGGTCCCCATGAGCAGTAGGAGCCACCAGTTGGATGACAAGCCCTCTTCCAACCCCATCTGACCACTTGGAACCCATTCCTGGGCCCATATGGAGGCCAGTTCAGACTTCCACACTGGTCTTAGGTCTACCCTGGTTCCATCTGTGTTGGTGCAGATTTCACATTCAGTACTTACAGCCCTCTTCAATTAGAGATCAACAACTGACCCAAACCGCTCCAGGCCTATATCGTGCTACTAAATTACAAATGCTAAGCCAGTTATGCAACCAGATTCTTATCTTTCGCCTCTCACTCAACACCAGTAGTACCAGAGGCTTGAGGCTCTCTTCAGTTGATTCTGATGTGGATCATTACATTGATGATCAAATATATCTGGACCTACAAAACATTAGTGGGCTAGACATCCCTTAAAATGAAGCTAGCCTCGCCACCCGGGCCACCGACATGAGAAAGTGTCTTTTTGCCAGCCGAGAAGCACAGGACAGCAGTAGATTTGCAATTGCCTACTATTGAGATGAAGGCAAATTATTAACTGAAATTCTCCACCTTGGGCCAACTTTATCCAAATCACACCTGCTATTCAGTGAAGCCATTATGGACACTTTGAAGGTTACATGTGTAAGCCATGTTCAGGGTCTCCGATTAGTCAGCCGGTGGCGAGGTGGAATAGCCCATAGCTATCCGGATTTCCTGAATAGACGCCCTACACCTGAAAGCCTAGTAGTTAAGGCTTCAACTAGTAAGGTGAATCCAAAATATTATCCATCCAATCCTCTGCATAGAGAAACAGGTTGATGTTTTTGTAATTAAAATGTTCTTGGATAGCTCAACCCCCAGATCTCTCAATGCAGTATTCATTTTGGGTAGATATTTCCATTCTTTGTGAGACATGGGCAGCAAGATCTTGCCATCTGTCCCGGTTGACTGCAAGACCTTGTTGACCTGAACAATACAAGTTGAGCAGGTTGCAGTCAAGTTTGCATACAGTCTTGGACACCACAGACTGCATAGGAAGGACTATTGGCACCACTGTTGTGGTTAGAGGCTGTTCCTAGAGGAGGTGTCCAAGCATCCTCAATGGAAATGCCTTTTGATGGGTCTAGTTTGTTCGGTGAGAAGGCTGAATAATTTAAGGGTAGCTGTTCCTAAAGATCTTTGGGACTACTGCCTCCTGCCAAGCAGATTAAGCAACAGTATCAACAATTCAGAGGCTATTCCAGCTATTCTAGCTGTCATACAGACAACGCAAGCCCTTCCAACCTGTACTACAGAAACTGTCCCTTGTCCTTTCAAGACGGAGGATGTGGCAGTGGCCTCAGCTGCTCACACCAGCAGGCATAGCAATCCTCCAACTCTTGCTCAGTGGGCGCAGCATCAGTGGAATCTCTCTGATGTGGTCCTGATCGCTGAGGGAACTGCAAAAGATCTGCAGTAGTGGCTAACGGACCATGATTGTGCCAAAGGCAGACCCCTCTCTCGTAGTCACAGATGCATCACTCCTGGGATAAAGCAGTCATCAAGGAGAAGTGGAGATCAGAGGACTATGTTATCCAGCAGAATCTGGACTCCACATAAATCTACTGGAGCTCCGAGTGAATCGACTGGCATTGAAAGCCTTTCTACCCTCCATCAAGGCAAGGCTAATGCATGTGTTCACAGACAGCACCACCGCTATGTGGTACTGCAAGGAACAGGGTGGGCTGGGTTGTGGACCCTTTGTTCTGCGTCTCTGAACATTACAGGAACAGTAACAGCAGGGCATATCCCAGGTGGTTCAACATCTGGTGGGCTCCCTGAACGCCAGCCCAGACAAGCTCAGCCAAAGATGCCTAGTGAATCACAAATGGCATCTCTACCCAGAGGTGGCACAAGGTTTCTTTCAGCTGTAGGTAGAGCCTTGGTTAGAGCTGTTCGCCTCTGCCGAGCACGCGCTATGTCAGCTTTTCGTCTTGAGTGGAACTCAGGCCTCCTGTATGCCTTTACGCTCATACCACTCCTCACCAGAGCTCTTAAGAAAATCAGGAATGACCGTGCCCAAGTCATCCTTATGGTGCCAGACTGGGCCCAGAAAGTCTAGTATCCCAAGCTACTGAGCATGACCATCGATCCTCCGATCAGACTGCCCCTTCAGGAAGATCTTCTGTTGCAGCAGCAGACGGTTCTTCATCCAAACATGTCCATTCTCTGCCTTCTTGCAAGGAGACTGAGCAGCGGCAGGTGACCGTTTTTGACCTTCCTCCTGAAGTCTGTAGTGTCATCTTGGCAGCCATGCATCTCTCCACCCAGACGGTATACCCCTGACGTTGGAAGAAATTTGTGGAATGTTGTGCAGAAAAATCTATTGATCTCTTTTCTGCTCCTCTTTCTGAGGTATTACTTTTCATTCTTTCCCTTGCCCAGCAGGGCTCTGCTTTGTGCACTCTTGAGGGCTATTTATGTGCCATTTCTGCTGTTGCCTGATTAACCCTAGATTCCTCAAATGTCTTACTTATCTCTTTCCTCCTTTTTCTTTCAATCACTCTGTCTGCTTTTTATGCACCCCCACATCCTTTTGAGGAAGAGGAGGGACTCCACTGTCTGGACCCAAAAAGATCGTTAGCGTCCTACTTTGACTGTACCTGTGAGTTCCAGGTTTACAACCAACTCTTTGTTGGGTATGTGGGTGCAACAAAAGGTCGGGCGGTGCAGAAGCAAACCGTCCCACGTTGCTTCATACTCTGTATTAAGATCTGCTACGCCCTGGCCAAGAAGCACCCTCATGAAGGTTTTCATGCTCATTCTATCAGAACTACAAATGTGACCATTCTGTTAGCTTACAGAGTTCCACTCCTGGACAAGGTGGGCATCTCTGCACATGTTTACCAAACACTATTGCCTGGACAGGCAGGTCCATATGGATGGGCACGTTATCCATTCAGACCTGCAGGACTGTCTCGTTTGAAGCTTGTTCGCAGACTCACCTCAGGGGATGGTATTGCTTGGGTATCTATTTAGAGGTAAGGAATCTACAGCTAGAAGTCTCTATCAGATGAACAAGTTCCTTACCTTCGGTAACCCCTTATTTGGGAGAAATTATATCAATGAAATCTGAGTTTATAAAGCACAACTACTCCCCTGTAAGGGTCTCAAGGCACTAAGAGGGTTTTTCCTCTGAGATTCAGTCGAAGAACCAGGTTTTAAGGTCCTTCCTTCCTGAACAGGACTGTGTGAGGTGCAGGGACAGGGTGTTCCAGCTCTTTGCCGCAAGATAGGCAAAGGATCTCCCCACAGCCGAGGTCTTCCATATTTGGGGTATGGTGGTTAGTGCTTGTTCAGCGGAGAGGTCTGGTGGGAGAGTAGAAGGTGATTTGTTGGTTGAGGTAGGCAGGTCCTATATCGTGGCGAGCTTTGTAAGCGTCGACAAGGAGCTTGAAGTTTATTCTCTTCTCAATAGGGAGCCAGCCGGAGGTCTCTTAGGTGATTGCCGATATGTTTGCTGCAGGGAATGGAAAGGATGAGTCTGCCTGAGGCGTTTTGGATGTGCTGTAATTTCTTGAGGTTCTTCTGGGTGGTACCGGTGTAGAGGGCAGTGCCATAGTCGAGTCTGCTGGTAACCAGGTCATAGGTCACGGTTTCGCGGCAGTCCTTTGGGAACTATTTGTAGATCTTCCGGAAAGTCTGAGTGTGTGAAATGCAGGAGGATGTGACTGAGTTGACTTGGCGGGTCATGGTGAGCGATGAGTCCAGGATGATGCTGAGGTTGCATGCGTGGTTTGTTGGGGTGAGAGGGGGTGCTGAGGTTCGATGGCCACTAGGAGTCGTCTCAGGCTGATGTGGATGGTTCCAGGATGAGGATCTAGGTCTTGTCCAAGTTGAGCATGAGGCAGCTGTCCTTTATCCAGGCGGCGACGGCTTCCATCCTGTTGTGGAAATTCTTATTGGCAGTAGTGGGATTTTCGGTCAGTGAGATGATCAGCTGGGTATCGTAGGCGTAGAATAAAGCTGCAGATTCCTTACCTACCCACCTATCCTTCCCACTCTGCAAATAGATTTCTAGAGAGAGGGATAACCCCTTTCATAGGCCCTAGTTTAAACACACTAGTATTCTTCATGGCTGTGCAATTTTTAATGGAAAGTTGCCTGGGGCCGCCTATATAGGTACCGTAGTGCCACTTCCTGTGCAGATGGTGCCAACGACAGACGCAGAGTTGATCGACGCCACCTACCGGCATGCAACGGTTCTGCACATGGTAAATCTTCCAGATCCTGTCTGATGCCTGGGCAGAATTTAAAGGCAAGGAATCTGCAGCAAGATACAGTCTCTACCAGATAAGGCATTACAGAAGGTAAGTAACTTGTTCTTCGGAGACCGAGCGTTTGCTACTACTTTATTTCCTGCACTGCAGCCTCCACAACATAAAACTCCATACTTGAAAATTGAAAAGCGGGCGTCAAAAACTTCTGACTGGACAACCAAGGTGGCTGATATCATGCTTGCGCACTTCCGTGAAGTCCATCTACAGTGGGCACTAGGAGAAATTTGTAGCCAGGTGTTGTGCCCGACACGCTTACGCTTTGCATGCCAAAGTTTGAGACGTTTCAATTTTTGTCCATTTGTTAGCCCAGCAAGACATGGCAGGGGGCACATCAAAAGGCTATTTGTGTTTACCTAACCACCATTCCCTATTAAAATCACTGTTTGTGGTGTGTTCCATAAAAGGTTTGACTCACATGTTTCCCTCAAAACCATTTGTCATGCTGCAGTTTAATATGAATTTATTTCTGACATTTTGCATGAGCACATAATTTGCGCAACAGCATAGTTGCGTGTTGCAACTCCTGATGATCCAGACTGTTTCCTCAGGGCAACTAACAGTGATCGTCGTGGTTTCTGGTAGCCTGATTTACATCCTACACTAATCCTGCCATTGATCGGCCAAAATCTGTCCCGACACCCTAGGGTGAACACTGGTAGCAGCATAGGCCAGAACTCTGTCCCAACAAGGTGCTGGGAACAACATGGTGACTAGCTCCATATATGTGGTGGCCTTGGCGCCTGTCAAGATGGCAGCAGCCTGAGGTCTTCCACTAGTGGGGGCTGTGTGGTGATGAAGGAGTGATGACACAGAGACCGGCACTTGTGGATGACTCAGGGCAGATATCACCTTGCTCCCGACAGCGTTGCAGACTGGTGGTGCGCCGTCACCCTAACTGGCCCTGAGGAAATTCAAGAAGAGGAGCTGAGGCAGACGGGCGGCAGGTGGAGCTTTCATGGGTGTTGCAAGGGGAAGGCCCTGCTGGACTCAACCGGCACACTGCCCTCTTCGTGGGGCAGCAGCAGGGCTCCTCTGCCGAGAGGAGCAGTGAGCGGCAGGAACAGCACAAAGTGGAGCCCGAGGGTACGCACAAAGAAAAGCGGCACCCCCGGCAGAGAGAGGTAGAACAGGGGCGCTGTGGAGGGGAAGCCCTCCGCTGGACTCTGCTGCCACACTGCGCATTTCCCAGAGTAGAGGCGGGATTCCCTAGCCGGGAGGAGCAGCAAGCAGCACAAGCAACATGCAGGAAAATGAATAAGGGAAAAAACAAAAAAAACTAAAACCAAAAGTACATAAATTAAAAGAAAGAGGCATGATCAGGTGACAGGAGTCCTCACCTCCCTCCCCCTTTGGTGGAGTACTGCTGGACGAGGGGGTCAAGATACACAAGGAGATCCTCATTTAGTGGCATGGCCGGGTGGCACTGCACTGGTGGCATGGTCCACTGAGGCTGGACAGAAATTTTTAGAACTGTGGCGGTGGAGGGGTCAGTGATTGCCCGGAGTTTCACTACCCATTTTTTTTAAAGGTTTTGCATGTTCGCTCTTTACCCCAAGTGGTGGTGTCAGGACGATGGCCAAACATAAGATCCAAGGGCCCTTAGACATGAAAATGGACCGTTATACCAAAGTGGTTGCTCCACGAGCGGAGTCAGAGGCAGAGGCACCCAGTATGCCAGACAGTGCAGTGCTGTTCTTGCCAATTCAGTCCCTTCAAGAGGCCTCGGAGGAGAGGATAACAGAAGTGTATTCCATGGTATCTCTCTTGAGACAGGACCTACGGAGTGTGTCATGGGTCACGGCAATGGACAACAGCATCTCAGAAATGGAAGATGCAGTCTAGATGCTCCAGAAAGATGTGACAGATATCCAGGCCACTGCTAAGGACATGGTCTGGAGGGTGGAAGACGTTGAAAATCAGGCACAGTGCAATAACCTATGAATTGTGGGCTTTCCATAGGAGTTTGAAGATAGCAACATGGGTGCATTTCTGTATCGGTGGCTTAGACAACCCTCACCCTGAACAGTTCTCCACTCCAAGGCCTGGGATGGCGAGATTTGTGAACTTCATAGACCAAAACATGATGCTGCAGGAAGTAGAGTGCCAAGGTGAAATTTGCCATGAGAACTCAAAAATCCAGCTATTCCTGGATTACACATAAGAAATAAAAAAACAGTGCTATACCTTTAACTCGGTTAAAACAAAGCTGCGGTCCCCACAACTGCAGTATGTGCTGCTTTTTCTGGTGAAGCTCAAGATCCTCTACCTGGGGATATCAATCTTCTTCCACTCGCCAGAGGAGGCCTGGGCATGATTGGAGAAGGCTGTTGAGGCGGGAGGGCAAGTGGCCAGGCGTATGCCCCCTCCAGGAAGACGGTGCTAGGCCAAAGGACAAACTCTGTCACAGAGGGGGATCTAAGACTCTTAGCAAAAAAGACTAAAAGGGGCAAACCCCCTAGGGACCTATTTCCTGGCTCCACAGAGAGGGAGCTGGCATCTGACTGAGCCATAGCGGTTGCAGTCTGGAACATGAACAAGCAAGAAGGACTTCCCCTACAGGCAACCCACTCCCAGACACATGGAAGAAACACAGCTTAGATGCCACCTTGGGCCGGAGACGGCAAGAACAGGGGAGACCTGTTTTTATGCCTCCAGAGCTCTCAGCAGGAGTTGAGTGTGAACTTTTGAATTTTACATACAGTTATTGTTGGGGCTCAAAAGTGGAAGAGTGTGGTGGGCTACAGACCTCTGTAACTCTCCTTGTGCACAGTTTACTTGAGTAATGTGCTTTTGCACTTGGGGAAGTGAGAGTGGCGGAGTTGTTGGAGGGAGGGTTTGTTTTTTCTTATTACAATTGTTCACGAAAGAGAGCCACTGACACTTTAGCCTACGTATGGTTCTAGAGTGAGACACCCATGTACACAGTGCACCACCTTTGAATATGGCACAGCTCAGACCACTAGAGGACACAGGTCTTACAGTCCTGACACAGAATGTGAGTGGCTTGGGTTACAAAGTCAAGCAATGCCCAGCAGCACAATACATAAAATGGCTGCAGTCTGACATAGTCTGCCAAAACTATTGGTTGGGCACATAAACTCCCTAGGTAAACACCCCTTTGGGCAGGAACATGGCTTGGTGAATTGGGGACATTTTTATGGATTTGGGGCATGGGAAACAATTACCATCCACCAAGTTGGGGACATATTGGAGAGCAGAGATGTAACTGCATCAAATCAGTTTTTAAAATATGCACAGCTGCAGCACGCCTGGCAGGCCGAGGGGCTGACAGAGATCCCAGAATATGCACCTCTAGAAGGGTGAATACTTATGGCAGAAATGGGAAAAGGAGTCAGTTCTCTAACATACAAAACATTAAATAATAGTATGACAGACACCCTCGGTCAGCTTAGAGGGAGATGGGTGCGAGACGTGGTGGAATTGGAGGACCTAAACTGGGAAGCGGCTTTGGTGCATCCTAGGGAAGTGGTTATAAAGTCTTGACTGTGGTTGATACAGTTCAAAATACTACATGGGGTATAGTACAACTGGTGCAGGTTGCATGGTATGGGGAGGGCTGGCAGAACTGACTCCTGCTCTCTGTATCAAAGCCATAGAGACCTTCATACATATGCTTTGGGGTGCCCCTCATACAGGCATATTGGGCAGCGATAATTCAGGAACTCAGTGATGTACTGGAGGTTACCCTCCCGTATGACCTAAAATACGTTCTTTTAGGGATTCCCAAGGATGTAGACGCCCCACACTTTAAACTTCCATTTAGTGCTCCTGTTCTACTAATTGGACTTTTGGTGTTTTGGTCTTGTTTTATTGATTCAAAAATACTTTATTTTACTAACCCTATTGTGGCCTCCTTTTGTGGTATCTTCACTGTGTTACTGTTTTAAGTTTTGTACGAATACTTAACACATCTGCTGTGAGTTAAGCCTGCCTACTATGTGACATCCTACCAGAGAGTTGAGCACAAGTTAATTTAGGGTTGATTGTGACTTCACCTTGAGAAGAATTGTGGTTGCTGCTTGAGAAGAGTTTCATCCCCTCTCAACCAGTAACCCAATTTCTTACATTTTCCGATTTTGCAGGGGCAGAGTCTCTTCTCCAGATAAATTAGACTCTACATGATAGTGCTTCCTGAAACACTTCTTGTGTTCCATGGCAGCTGCACTGCTCGGTGTCTGACTAGGAATGATGATCCCTTTCTGTGTCTGTTATCAAGCAATTGCACAATGCAGTGGCACAGCCATCGCAAGACCGGTGTTTTTTCTAGATAAAGCATATTTCTATTAATTAATCTTGTTTGTGCTCTCTAAACGCTAGGCCTGAGGTCTGCTAAAAGACAGACTTCACTAAGAAAGGCCTCTCCACTGACAAATTAAATATTTAAGTTGTTTACTTTTGGTGAGAAAGCTCTGAGGGAGTGAAATTCAAAATTCACTCCCAAGGAAGGTCCTCCACCAGTCGAATCATTTTGGTGCCTTGGCCCAGTGAAAATTTCTACGTTCTGACTGAATCACTTTTTTTGGTGCTCAGATTTCTCCACCAGGGCTAAGCTGCTAGCTGTAGCCATATAGGGCTCCACGTAGCCGGATATCCTTTCTGTGATGTCCGGCTGAAATGGATTTACTGCTGTTGAAAAGATCTGAGGAGGAACAACCTGAATCTTTGGCCCAGTGGTAACAGACATTTGTCGGGTAGACTTGGGAGGTTTGTTCCGACCCTTGAGGTCTTTGAAGTCAAAACATTTCTGAGTCCCAGGATTTTCAGGATGTTAGGAGAAGTATACTTTGATTCAGTCAAGGGTCCAACATCCTCAGAAACAGCACTTGGAGGGCAAGACTCGTTCCAGCAGAAGCCACCAGCAGGGTCCAGAGCAGGTCTAGTTGGAACTGGTCAGCTGTGCTCTTCAGAAAAGATTTCTTCTAAAAGCTTGTGTCCCTTTAGCTTAACAGGAGGTCAGCCAACTGTCCCCTGGAGGCAACTTCTTTGTCCTGGGTACAAGTGTAAGCAGGTCCAGCTTTTCTGGTCTTCTTGCAGGTCTCAACAGCAGGTCCAGTCCTACTTCTATAGTTACCAAGGTGTTCTGAGGAGGGTGCCACATTTATGTCTTGAACCAGCTGCTCCCTCCAGCCAAAAGGGAAAACGTTCCCATGATTAATCCTACCCACTTTCATAGCAGTTACTAATGACCTACTATAAACAATTTGACAGTGCCCGTTGCCCTCAGAATTGAGGATGGAAAATCTTCTCCTCTTGTGCAGAGCCTTTCGAGGTAGAGGTTTTTGGATCCAGGTGCAAAGGCAAGGCTTTTGGGCAAAACACTACCCTGCTGCATATCTCCCCTCACCACCACTGCAAAACTCTTTTAGTTTACCCTCAGTAGCGCATTGTCACCCAGTTGGAGGCAGGATAAGTTATTACCTCCACAGGTGGCAAAGCATCACATCAGACAGATGGATGCTACATATTGTCCAGGACTGTTATGTCCTACCCTTCCTTTCCACCCCCTCCAAACATGCCACCTACATCCCAATGACTTTGAGAGGACCATTTGTCCATTCTATGTAAGGAAGTCCAGGCTCTCTTGAAGATGGCAGGGATAGAGAGGGTGATGGTATCAGAAATGGAGACTGGTTGATACTCCTGTTACTTTCTGGTGTCAATGAAGGACAAAGGACTTTGTCCCAGTTAGATCTTTGCTCTCTGAACCTCTTCCTTGAAAAGAACACGTTCAAGATCCTCACTGTAGCCCAAGTCTGTCTGCCCTGTGTCCAGGTGGCTAGATGGAGATGTTAGGATTTGCAGGGCGGTTATTTCCACATTCCCATCTTGCAGTCCCACAGACGTTATCTGCTGTTTCAAGTAGGCTTTAAGCACTTTTAGTTTTCTGTGCTCCCCTTTACCTTCACCAGTGCCCCTCGGGTGTTCACGAAGCTGATGGTCACTGCACATCTTCAAAGTTTGGAGATACTAGTCTTCTCATACATCAATTTCTGGTTGCTTAAAGCTTGCTTGCCTCAATCAGTCATTAACCACATCTAGAAAACGACGGCCAACCTATTGATATCTTGGAATTCTCCCTCAATGTGCCAAAGTCACAAATGACTCCTTTGCAACAGTTCTCCTTTATCGGTAACATCCTGTACATGGTGCTTTGCCAAGCCTTTTCTCCACCTCAACAAGCCCATGACATTCGACCTATAATCCCGATGTTTCAACCCTTGACCTGGGTCTTAGTGAAAGCAGCCCTAGACGTCTTGGCCTTTGGGCCTCTAGCACCCTGCTAGTGGACCATGCCAGATACCAGATCTAGTGGGATCTGAAGTCTCAGTGGGCTTCGCACCAAAGAAACCTGCTCGATTCTATCCAGGTGTTGAGAGACTGTGAAAGACCTGTAGTGATGGCTCTGGGACACAATTAGAGGGGTGGCCACCCCACTTCCTACCCAGCCGAGAGCTAACGGTCTTGACGGATGCATTGTTGCTAAGTTGCAGAGGTCATCTGGGAGAGGTGGACCTCAGAGGACTGGTCTGTGGCAGGAAACCTACTTCAACATCAATCTGTAGGAGTTGCAAGCTATTCGTTTGGCACTAAAAGCTTTCATCCTGTCCATCGAAAGGGAAAGAGTTCAGGATCTCATGGACACCACCACCACCAGGTGGTACTAAAACAAGCAGGACAGAGTTAGGTCGTGGGTCCTGTTCAAGGAGGCTTTACACCTCTAGAACTGGTTGAGTCATCAAGGTATTTCCGTGATGGCAGGATCTTTAAATGCCAGAGCAGACAAAGTCAGCTGGCATTGCCTAGAAGAGCAGGAATGGTGGCTACACTCAGAGGTGGCACAGGGCATCTTCCAGCAGTGTGGAGGACCCTGGCTCAATCTGTTTGCCATCACTGAGAACGCCCAGTGTCTAAACATTTGTGCTATGGAATTCCCAAGATATTTCTTTCTCCAAGACGTTTTTCTATTAGCATGAACCTGTGGACTCCAGTATGCATTCCCACTTCTACCTCTCCTACCCAAAGTACTCAAAACGATCAGGAGCTACCAGGTCCTGGTTATCCTAGTGGATCTAGATTGGGTCAGGAGACTTTGGTACTCAGTACGTCTGGACATTAGCATCTGTCCTCCAATCCAACTACCATTTGGGGAAGACCTTCTGTTTTAGGAGAAGAACAGATTCCTAAACCCGAGCCTGCACAATTTAAACCTCTATGCTTGGAGATTGAGCAGCAACAGTTAACTGCTTTTGACGTCCTTCTTGATGCAGTCTTCCATCAATACCATTTATGAGGGACACTAGGAGAAGTTTATTTTTTCTGTTTTTCTTGGCATACCCAACCATTGGAAGCCAGTTATCTGATGTTCTCCTGCCCCTATTTTTATTTAGCCCTGAAAGGCCTTGCTGTGCCTACTGTTGAAGGTTACTTGTTGGCATTATTGGCTTCTCTACGATTACCTGATACTCCATCTCTGTTTAATTTCCTGTTGTGATGCAATTGATAAAAGGGCTGACATGTTTCCGGCCAAAACTTTTTGTGATGCCGCAGTGGGATCTGAATTTGGTTCTCACATTTCTGACATGCATTTGATGTGAGCCTATGCACAACTGCCTTCGAAGGTTACTAACTGTGAAGACAGTATTCCTCATAGCATTCACACAGCTCATTGTGTGAGTGGACAGCAAGCACTCTCTGTCTGGCAACCGTATAATACCTTTCTTCTATCCAAGCTATTGCTAAGGACTAAGGCAGAATTCCTCACAAAATTTGTAACACCTTTCGACATCAGGCAGTCTGTCACCCTGCAGGAATTCTTTGCCTCACTTCATCCATGTAAGGAGGAAGAAAGAGTTCATCGGTTAGACCCAAAAAGAACTATGAGCTTCTACATCAATCACACCTAGGACCATCCGGTGAATGATCATGATCATCTCTTTGTGAGTTTCTCTGGCACAAAGGCTCAGAAAGGAAAGGTAGAGCAGAAATGGACCATCTCCAGATGGAATGTGCTTTGCATTAAGATCTGTAGTGGATTTGCCAGGATACAGCCGCGCAAGGCCTCTCGGTTCATTCCATCTGAACCAAGGCAGCTTTCACTGTGAGGAGCGTGGAGTGCCTTTTTTGGATATTTATCAGTCTGCTGCATTGGCATCAGTTCACATGTTCACAAAGCACTACTGCCTGTATAGCCATGTCCAGTTGAAAAGGCATTTTGCTCATTGAGTCCTGCATGACTGAAGTCTGAGCCACTGAACAGACCCACCTGCTGGAGAGGGAGCTCTCTGGTACCTATTGAAAAAGTCAGAAGTCTTTGGTAATAAGTATCCATCAGAACAAGTTAGTTACTTTCAGCAATGCTCTTTCTTATGGCTACTGTACCCAACCGCAGATTCCTCACCTGCCTTTTCTACTTCCCATTCTGTAGAATGGACTAATTTTCTGTATCTTAAAAAAGTTCCAATTAAAAATCTGCATTCTGTCACTAACGTCATTGGCCCAGTTCACAGTAAAAAAAAAAACAACAGCATAATTTCCAAAACAATAGGGGTGAACACACAAAAAGAGGCACTTTCTGACATTGACCAAACTTTGGTAGTTGAACACTGAGGAACTTGTGCACAAACTGCATTTTATATTATGTTTAGTAGTACTACAATAGTACTGTTAATGTATTACAATATCTATTCACAAACCTATGTGCAGAGGTTCCACCTCTCCTATCTTTTTCTGTGCAGAGATCTCCACCCTGACTGCAGTCTGTGTACATGTAAGCATAATGTTTCTAGAGCTAATTCCAATGTTTTTTTACATTTTGATTTTGCCCTGTTTTGGTAATACAAAAAAATTAAACATTACACAAAACAACACCTTTTCATAATATACCCAATTTAACATAGTTTACATTTCCATGCAAAACATAAAATGTATTGTACTGCACAAATCCGTAATTTTCCCAAAAACAATGGTTAAAGTAATAATGTATGCTATTTTCTTAAAGCTACATGGAATAGCAGTACATGAACTAATGATTTCACTGACTGCTGACATGGGGAACAACCCCTGATAATGTTCGGAGAGTGTTTGCCACTCTGTCTGCCATCTCACACCAACTCTCCCAAATCCAGGCTATGAGAATCTTCAACCATGTGTTACGTGGAGCTGTGGGGACAGAAGTGAAGGGCGTTGCGTAGCCCCAGCTGCCTCACTCCCAATAAGGGCTTAAGTTGTGTCAGTAGATGAACGCCTTAATGATCACCAAGGGTACCATGTCCTGTTATAAATACTTACACTGTCTTTTATACCCCGCACAGATTGTATTTTAACCGCACACATAGAAGCACCATATTCGGTAACTCTCCTTGCGAAGTATTCAAATAAGCACACTCTTGGAACCACTCATTGTTATGGTAATGGTTGTAAAGACTTGTATAGTGCTCGTTAACCCAAAGATATCCTAGTGCTAAACCCTCAGGAGCATTGCTCTTATTATGTCAGTTGCTACCTTCCAGAGCAAAAGGCTTTCTTGAACAGCCATGTTTTCAGTATTCTTCTGAAAGATTGGAGAGATGTAATTTTACTTGTATTCATATAGAGTTTGCGAGACGTCGAAGCACTTTTCGGCGAGTAGCACGCTACTCGAGAATCCAAAAGGATTAGTGGTGGATTAGTATAGGGAAATAGGAGTATAATATTAGCATTAACATAGGGAAACATGAGTTCATTTGAACGTAGGACACGTGGAGTCTGTTAGTTTGATTATATATAGAATAATGGCAGGATAGAAGAGGGAAGAATCTAAAAAGTGTTAATTGGGAGATCATAGTAGTAGAACAAGGTTTCGAATGAGATAGCAGATAGATTGAGAGAGGTATAGGGCGAAACAGAGTAGTGCAGTGGCTCCCAACTTTTTGACTTCTGTGGACCCACACTTTATCATTACTGGATCCCAGGGACCCCCACTAAATCATTATTGGAATCCAGGGACCCCTCCCACTGATTCATCACTGAAAGCTGGGGACCTAATTTGCTAATATTATTTTATTTTCTAAGTAGCCGCAGACCCCCTGAGGAGACTTCGCGGACCCCCACGGGTCCCTGGACCACAGGTTGGGAACCACTGGAGTAGTGCATTTATAGAGAGTGTTTTTTTTCTCTTGTACAGTAGGACTAAAGTAATAAATATATAGACACATGATTACATAGGTAATTTATTTGTGTAGTTTAATAAAATTTGTAGGAAGCTGACTATGTATATACTATATCAAAATGAGATATAGGGGGTCATTATTACCCCGGCGGTCAGCGTTAATATGGAGGAGAGTACTGCCAACAGGCTGGCGGTAGTTTTCTCCATATTATGACATTGGCGGTTTGGCTAAAGCCAAACCTCCAATGTACCACACCGACCGCCATGGCGATAACGACCGCCAGGCTGGAGACTTCACTCTCCAGCCCGGCAGCTGTCACTTGCCCGCCTGTGGGATTATGACCGTGCCTACGGCCATGGTTTTTGTGGCATCCTTACCGCCACGAAAACCATGGCGGTGGGCACTATCAGTGACAGGGAATGCCTTCCCTGTCACTGATAGGGGTCTTCCCCATCCCCCTCCCCAGGTTTCACCCCCACCACACCCTTCCTCTCCAGACCCCCCTTCCTCTCCAGAACCCCTCTTCATACACACCCCTCTCTTCACACAAGCATACACACACCCATTCCAACATTCATCCACACATGCATACATCCATTCTCACACACATCCACACACACTGACATGCATACACTCAGACACGCATTCCAACAACTCAACATACACGCACTCACCCATCCATACATGCACACACAACATGCAACACACACCCGCACAGACATACTCACACACACACACAACCCCCCTCCCCTGTCGAGCACCCAACTTACCTGTAGTCAGGGGGTCCCCCGGCAGGAGACGGGGCACCAGCAGAACACCCCCAAGTCGTACTATTCTCATAATACGGCCGGCAGCAGTCTACTGGCATGGCTCTGCTGCTGGCAGCAGCGCCACCTTAGCGCCATACGCCGGTATGGCCACAGCTGGATTTCCGCCATCCTTCTGGCGCGAAATCCGTCTGTGGTCATAATACAGAGGACGGCTGGTAGCCGCGGCAACAGTCTTTTGGCGGCCGTCGCCGCAGAAGTAGGCAGTTTTTCCTGCGGGGGTCATAAAGACCCCCAATAGTGTGCACAGGGTCCAGGGGTTCCTCAGAGGCTTAACAGAGGCCAAAGTAGATAATACTAATGCTCTCTTTTGTGGTAGTGTGGTCGAGCAGGTAGGCTTATCAGAGGGTGGTACAAAGCATTTGTTGTACACACACAGACAATAGGAGAAGCACACACTCAATGACTTAACTCCAGAACAGTGGTTTTTATGTAGCAAAAATATATTTTCTTAATTTATTTTTAGAACCACTAGATTCAAGTTGCAGTTAAGTACTTCAATGGATTAGTATTTCACACATGTATCAACAGTACTTTGTTTGAAATCGGTAAGTTATACAGTTTTTTAAATATTGGCAATAGTCTCACACGGTGCTGGCTGGTTGCAGAGGTCAAAGAGTAGGCAAAATTTACGTGGGCTCCTATGGAGACTGTTGGCACTTGGTTTCAGATCTGTAGGCAGGTAAGTACCCTCAGCCTCGGAGGGCAGACCTGGGGGGTTTAGAGGACCACTGCGGGGGCCACAAATAGGCACCAAACATACACCCTCAGCAGCGCTTGGGCAGCCGGGTACAGGGTGCAAACAAGATGTCGGGTCTCCAATGATTATAAATAAGAGGACCCTGGGGGTCACTCAGAGGCTGCAGGCGAGGTCCAAGGTGTCGTCTTGGGCAAACCGTAGGCTGGACAGGGAGGAGCACCACCTGCTGAACATTGCTGCATCGGGGGTCGGTTTCTCCAAGCCCTGGGGGCTGCGGTGCAATGGGTCTTTAGGCGTCGGATATGTTCGTCCAGAGCTTTCGCGGTCGGGGGAGTCCTCTGGATTCCCTCTGCAGGCGTCATCATGGAGGGGTGGAGAGGTCAACCCAGGGTGGGCACCTGCTCGGAATTGCCTGGGGATCCTCTCTAGCTAGTTGGACTACCTGAACACGGGCCTTGGGCGTCTGGTGCAGAGTGATTAGGACTCACACATTCGGAATGAGATTGGAGTCCTTAGTTGTTGTTTCTTCTTGGACAGGGCCACTGTCCACGTGGGTTCTTGGTCCTTTTGGGTGCAGGGCAGTCCTCTGGAGCTTGGCAGAGGTCGCTGGTCCCGCTGGATGCTTTGCTGTTCTTTTTCTGCTTCTTTGAAGCAGGAGACAGGCCGTTAGGGCTGGGACCAAATCAGTTGTCGTCTTCCTTCTTCTCTGCTGGGGGTTCAACTTAGCAGTCCTTTTTCTTTCTCGTAAGGTCAACAGGAATCTGGTGAGCTGGGTTCAGGGAGGCCCTTAAATCCTGGATTTAGGGGTGTTACAGGGGAGAGAGGGCAGTAGCCAATGGCTATTGTTCCTGAGAGTGGCTACACACTCCTTCTGCCCACTCCCTTTGGGGCGGGGGCATAACCCTAATCCTATTGGTCCCTGTCCTCCAAACCAAGATGGAGGATTCTGCAGGGAGGGGGTCACCTCAGCTCTGGACACCTTAGGGGTGGTCCTGGCTGTGGTGGTCACTCCTCCCTGTTTTCCCTACTTTTTCTGCCGGACTTGCTGCCAAAAGTGGGGCTTTGTCTGGGGAGGGCAGGCAAATCCACTAGCTGGAGTGCCCTGGGGCACTGTAATCCGAGGCTTGAGTCTTTGAGGCTCACCGCCAGGTTTTACAGTTCCTGTAGTGGGGAGGTTAAAAGCACCTCCACCCAGGGTAGGCTTTGTTACAGACCACAGAGTGCACAAAGGCTCTCACCCCATGTGGTTAGAAACTTGTCTAAAAGTGGCAGGCCGGCACAGACCGGTCAGTCGTTCACTAGCAGTTTGGCTAACATACAGGGGGCATCTCTAAGATGCCCTCTGTGTGCATTTTTCAGTAAATCCCACACTGGCATCAATGGGGGTTTAGTGTGCTGAGAAATTTGATATCAAACTTCCCAGTATTCATTGAAGCCATTATAGAGCTGTGGAGTTCATAATGACAAACTCCTAGACCATATACTCAATAGGGCTACACTACACTTACAATGTCTAAAAATGGACTTAGACACTGTAGGGGCATATTGCTCATGCAGCTATACCCTCACCTGTGGTATTATGCACCCTGCCTTAAGGCTGTAATGACTACTTGAGGGGTGTCTTACCTATGCCACAGGCAGTGGTTTGCGGGCAAGGCACCCTGAGAGGGGTGCCATGTTGACTCTGCCATTTTCTCCCAGCCAGCACACACAAGCTGCAAAGGCAGTGTATGTGTACTTGGTGAGGGGTCCCCTAGGGTAGCATAATACATGCTGAGGTCCTTGGGGACCTTCCCTGCCCACAGGGCCCTTGGTCCCATGGGTCCCTTTTACAAGGGACTTAACTGTGTGCCAAGGGTGTGCCAATTGTGGAAACAAAGGTACAGATTTTGGGAAAGAATACTGGTGCTGGGGCCTGGTTAGCAGGATCCCAGCACACTTTCAATCAAAGTTGGCATCAACAATGGGCAAAAAGTGGGGGGTAACCATGCCAACAGTGGCACTTTCCTACAACATTATTTTATCTTTCCTCAATATTTCAATAGTGAAATGCTTGTAGATGAATAGTTAATATAATATTTACCTATTGTGATAGCTAAAGCAGAGACTGGTAAGCATCTAATCAAACAACTTATATACAAACTATGCAATAGCCTGCCTGGCAACCGGCAACCAAACGATGGGCCCTCAAGACAGGGGAGATGTGGGCTTGTGGTTTTACCTCTAGGAATAGTCTGGCAGCAGAGTTCTGAATCCGTTGGTAGTCTTTTCATAGTAGGTAGAGATGGTCCGCGGTAGAGGCCATTGGCATAATCCAGTTTAGGCAGTACAAAAGAGATAGTTGCCTGGACCTTGTATGGAGGGAAGATGTGTCACTGAGTTTTCATGGTGATGAAACTTGATCTTGCTAATTTGTCCACTTGAACATTCATTGTTCATTTGGAGTCCATGATAATTCCAGGGTTTTTTACTTCCTTAGATACTTTAGGAGGCGGTCCCAGATCATCAGGCCAGGTGCAGCATGGGTCATAATGTTTCCAATCGCCCCATGTGAGTGTTTCCGTTTTGGAAGCATTCAGTTTGAGATGGCTCCATGTCATCCCGCATCTATAGCTCTGAGGCAACTGAAGATTTGTGAGTTTCCAATGTCTTTGGGGCTTTCCAGTGTAAGGAGTACTTGTGTGTTATCTGCCTAGTTGTGGCATGTGAGCTGAAATTCATTGATCATTGCTGGTAATGACTTCATGTAGATATTGAAAAGCATGGGTGAGATGATTGAGCCTTGAGGTGCAGTTCTGATGAGAAAGAGGGAGTATGAATGACCTTTGTTCTGTTTTAAAGGTAGGATGTGATCCATTCAAGAGCAGGCCCCCCTATGCTGGCTTCCTAGAGTCTATGTATTGAATGTCATGGTCAACTGTCTCAAAGGCAGCTGAGTGGTCCAAGAGAAGTAGTGCAACTACTCCATTGTGGTTTACTGTGTTTTTAAGGTCATCTCAGGTGGCGATGAGGGCAGATTCTGTGCTTCTGCATGGGCGGAGTCCAGTTTGGTAGTCTGAAATTATGGAGTTATCTTCAATGAATTATGACATCTGCACGAATGCTGTTCTTCCACAGGTTGCCCAGGAAAGGTCCATGTATAACTTTTCTGTAGTCTTTGGGGTCATGAGGGTCCAGGTTTGTCTTCTTTAATAATGGGCGTATGTATTAATTTTTTTATGTCGTCTGGAAAGATTCCTGTAGTTAATAAATAATTGATAATTCTTCTTACTAGTGTGGCAGCAGAGGTAGATAAAAGAATGTTCTTGAAAATGGTTGGTGGACGAGGGTCAGAAAGGCAGCCAGAAGCCCTGCTTGCTTTGACCAGATGCATACATACAATTTGTGATATATGTTTGAAGGAATGCAGAGACTGAGTTGGCTTACTCTTGAAGGGGATCTTTGGAAATGGGTTGGCACTGGTGGTTTTCCTTTGTTTTAAATAGGAGTCCAGTTTTTCTGCTTTGGTTGTGTAATGATTTGCCAGTTTATCTGTGAATTCTTAAGTAATCAATGAGCTCCTTCCGTGCATTTAGGTTTACAAAATTTGGTGAGAATGTTATGAAATTCTTTGCAGATTTAGCATTTTGGATTCTGTCTGAATAGTACCTTTTTTAGCTTTTTTGATTGTTGATTTTTATATTCTGTTAAGTTTTCGTAGGTGAAGTTTATTGCCCTGATAGATGTTGGGAGGGAGTTCAATGCCTTTGGGGCTAGAACTGAGAACCTGCGACCTCCTACTTTAGTTTTCTTGTATCTGGTTATCACTGGAAGATTGGCCGTTGCAGAACTTAAAACCCGGGGAGGCATATACCTAGATATATGCCCCCACAGTGAAAGCTACTTTGGTTCTAGTTGAAAAGCCTTGAAGACTAAACAGCAAACTTTACATTGGCTGCACTGTAATATTGGCAGCCACTGCAACTGTTTTAACAACTGGAGAGTATGTGATTTGCGTGGGCCTTTAGTACAAGCTTTGCTGCAGCATCCTGGATTATTTGAAGACATTTTAAATTACACTGTGGCAGTCATAGATAAATACTTTTTAACCTAGTCAATTCTTCCTCCAATAATGCTGCCATGGTTAATTTTTTGGCTTCTGAAGAAAGGTATAAAGCGAGCTTTCTTGTTTCCCAAAGAGTAGAAACTCTGTTGGAGACCACATTATGAACCTGCGGTCTCATGTAGAGTTTGTGATGAATTATTATACCCATACTTTTTGCCACTGAGTTGGGTGTAGGTAATGAGCCCATTTCCTTGGGCCAGTAGAGGTCTTTCCTTTTGGGCCATTAAAGAATACAATGTCAGTCTCTTCCGTGTTTAGCTCGAAGAAGCTTGTCTTCATGCACTCATGTATACAATGCATGGAGTCTTGAAAATAGCGTTGAGAAGACTCCCCGTTTTTCAACTATAATAAAATATGAACATCATTTGCATAATTATAAATGCAGCACCCTCTTCTGGTTCGCTCTCTTACCAGCTGCTGTACATTGATGTTGAACAAGTGAGGTGAGAGAGCTGATCCTTGAGGGACTCCACAGAGAACCCTAACCTCCGGGGATGTCAATGGAGCCATGTGTACTGCTTTGGTTCTATCACTGAAGAAAAACTTTAGCCACTCATATGCAACATCTAAAATGCCCTGACACGGCAGAATAAGATCTTGTGGTCAACTGTATCAAAGACCGCAGAAAGATCAAGCAAGATTAGAGCCATAACTTGTCCTCTGTCCAATTTCTTTGTTAGGTCATCAGTCACTCACATACTGGATATGGTTTCACTGTTTTGTTTATGGTGAGAGCCTGCTTATTGAGGATGTAGGAAATTTGTAGCCTGCAAGTATATGCATTTAAAGCTGAACTTTGATTATTATGTCTCAGACACCAAAGAAAAATGTGAGACGCTGCTTTATGTAGACTTTTATCTCTACAGAAGTTAAACAAATAATATTATTGTGTATTTGGGAAAATTGGTACTTTTCCCATCCAGCATACTCCCATTTCTGGGTAACTCTAATGTATATTAGTAGGCCTGAGCAAGTGATAAAATCTTAGTTCTCTTATTAATGGCTTCTTATTTCAAGCCTCTAATTAATGTCAATGACGTGATAATAGCTATTATTAAACCTTGTGTCTTCATGCTCAAAGACCGCTTTAAGATCTCAAAATCCTTCTGTTGGAAACAATTACGCCTTGCCCTCCCCATTTCCCCATATGGTATTGATTCTATTGTTTTTCCTGGGTGAGAACTGGTGGCATGGAGTAAACTGTTATATGCAGTTATTTTCTTGAAAATGTCACTATGGATGGCACTATCATGTATAAATAATTGTAGATCCAAAACATCAATTGTGTGTCTATGATATTTTAAAGTCAGCCTCACATTAAGGGGGTCATTACAACCCTGGCGGACGGTGTTAAAGGTGCGGTAATACCGCAAACAGGCCGGCGGACAAAAAAAGGGAATCGTGACCCTGGCGGAAACCGCCATCAAAGACAGCCACTTTAACACACCGCCCGCCACGACGGTACAGACAAGCAGCGCAGCGGTAACCGCCAACAGACAGGCGGGAGACAATGTACCGCCCATAGTATCACAACCCGCCAATCCGCCACCTTTTCCGGGGCGGATTCACCGTGGATAAAAACACGGCGGAAACAGTTTCTGCAGTGGGAAAAAGCTCACCTGAACACATCCCACGAGGAAGGAGGACTCCATGGAGCCGGAATTACAAATCCTACCGGCCCTTGTATTCCTACTCATCTACGAAGAGCAACACCGGCGCCGGCGAAGACAACGGTAAGTACTGCACCTACGACATACGGGAGGGGGAGGCAAAAGTCAGGGGGATACACACGCAACACCCTCATCCCCACCCTCGCATATTACAACACACACACCAATGCATTTACATCACAGTAACAACCCACAACCCCCTCGGAAGAATGCAAAGACAAAACGAAATCAGTTCAAACATTGTAATGTTTCAATATACATGTCTCAAATATATACAGATATATTATAAAATCATTCAAAAGTATATACATTACGAGAAGTAGTGCAGATATGCACATATCAATGTCCGTGCACCACTAGTCCAAAAATGCATGGGCGAGGCCCACAATAGATACCTGTCCACAAACGGAGAGAACACTGCCGGGGCATCAGAGAGAAATACAACAGGCACCTCAGGGGGAAGGGAAGGGGGGGCACCTCAGCCGGATGAGTGCAAAGCCAGATCCACGACGGGGCTCCATGCCCATTGATGTATCCTGGGGAGTGCAAAGCCAAAGTCTCTCAAGTCTCTACAGTGGGTGGGTTGCCCACTGTTCAATCCTGGGGAGTGCAAAGCCACAGTCTCTCAAGTCTCTACAGTGGGTGGTTTGCCCACTGTACCATCCTCGGGAGTGCAAAGCCACAGTCTCTCAAGTAGATAACAGCCTCCACTGGTTCTGGAGGGGGACTGGTGCCCAGACTGGATTAGTCTCCCCGTGACAGTTCCTGTCCTGTCACTGTCCCAGCTGCACATGGGATAATGATGCTTGATGTGGCGGTCTTTTCCTTCTTCAGCGGTGCATGCCCTGTTCAGCGGTGCTTTGCCATGGCGGTTCTGGACTTTTCAGCAGTGCTTTGCCATGGCGGTCTCTGGACTGTTCAGCGGTGCTTTGCCATGGCGGTCTCTGGACTGGGCATTGGTGTGTGGCATGACGTTCTCTTGACTGGGCATTGGTGTGTGGCATGACGTTCTCTGGACTGGGCATTGGTGTGTGGCATGACGGTCCCTCATTGCCCAGCGGGGCTGTGGCTGCTGGGGCCCTCCTGGGCACTGACTCCGGCGGTGGTTTCCTGACCAGTGACAATACTTGGGCCCTCCTGGGCACTGACTCCGGCGGTGGTCTCCTGACCAGTGACGATACTTGGGCCCTCCTGGGCACCGACTCCTCCGAGGCCCTCAGGATGCATGATGGTCAAGACTTGCTCCTCCCATGTTGTTAGTTGTGGGGGAGGAGGTGGGGGTCCGCCGCCAGTCCGCAGAACCGCCATGTTGTGCCTGGAGACTGTTGAACGCACCTTCCCCCGTAGGTCGTTCCACCTCTTCCTGATGTCCTCCCGATTTCTTGGATGCTGTCCCACTGCGTTGACCCTGTCGAATATTCTGCGCCATAGCTCCATCTTCCTGGCTATGGATGTGTGCTGCACCTGTGAGCCAAATAGCTGTGGCTCTACCCGTACGATTTCCTCCACCATGACCCTGAGCTCCTCCTCAGAAAAGCGGGGGTGTCTTTGGCGTGACATGGGGTGGTGTGTGTGATGTGTGGGGCGGTGTGAGTGTTGATGTGTGTGGTGATGTGTAGTGGTGTGTGGTGTTTTGTGCGTGGATGTTGTGTGGGTGATGGTGTTGTGTGCCTCTGTGTGGTGGGATTGTCTATTCTGTGCTGTCTCTCTGGCCTTCGTGACTAATTTTTGGTCGTAGGGGTTTGTGGGTGATGTGGGTGTGTGTTTTATATTGTGTTGGGTGTGTGGGAGTGGTGTTTGTATGTGTATCAGGTGTGTGTATTTTGAATTGTCCAATGTGGCAGTGTTTTGGAGATGTGTGTGTATTTTGAGCGTGGCGGTGTGTACCGCCAGTGGAATACCGGGGTTGAAAGACCGTCACGTGGATTCGTGGGTCGTAATAGCATGGGCGTGTTTCTGTTGGCGTGGAGGTGGAGGTTTTGTTTTCGCCAGTTTAACACTGACCTTTGGTGTGGCGGACTTGTGTGGGTGTCTGAATTTCGGCGGATTCCGAGATGTGGGTCATAATAGCTGTGGTGGAATTCCGCGGCCGCGGCGGTGTATTGGCGGTCTTCTGCACGGCGGTAAGCGGCTTTTACCACCAATGTTGTAATGACCCCCTAAATCTATTATCATTTAGAAAGGCATGATAATCAACAAGATCTGTTAATTCTCCATTCCATATAATGATAATGTCATCTATATAACATCCGTAAAATATAATGTTATCAATCCATTGATGTGCCTGTTGGCCCCAGGCATGCTCCACCTCAAACAGACCCATGAATAGGTTTGCATAAGATGGAGCAAATCTGGAGCCCATCACGGTCTGTTGTTTTTGTAGGAACAATACTCCATTGTGAAGAAATGCATTGTTAGTCAAATTATCTTAGCCATATCTAGTAACATTAATGTTTGTTCTAAGACACTAGCATTTCGTTTAAAAAGAAAAAACTTTAGTGCTTCTAATCCACATTTAGTTTGTATACAGGTGTATAGACTCTCTACATCCATAGTTACAAAAATAAGATCTGTGTTGTCCCAAACAAAATCTTCTAAATTATTAAATAAATCCTTACTATCCCTCAAATAAGAGGGTACATTTTTTACAAAAGGTTGCAGAAAACCATCTACATATTCTGCCATGTGTTTCGTGGGAGATCCAATGCTTGAAATAATGGGTCTTCCGGGTGGAAAATCACCTTGTTTATGTATTTTATGTAATATATATATATACATGGATGTTTAGGATGAAATACTTTTAAATATTTGTACTCATCATCAGTAAGTAAACATGATTCATGCCAATCTAAAAGTTTGGCATTAATCTGTTGCTGTATCTCTACAGTTGGATTGTTTTCTAATCTTTCGTAACAGTTCTTATCTGACAGCTGTCTTTCAATTTCTTTCAAATAATCAACTTTATTCATGAGTACAATATAACCGCCCTTGTCTGCTTCACGTATAACCAAATTGTGATCATTTTTTAAACTTGTCAAAATAGCCTTCTCTTTTAAAGTTAAATTAAACTTATGCGAGCATTTCTTATTCGTATGGTGTAAATCCTCAATTTTATGTAAATCTTTAATCATTTTACGATAGAATTCGTCTATCAAACTATCCTGTGTACTAGGTGGCATACATTTTGATGGTAGTTTAAGATAACTTTGTGTTCTCAAGTTGTCTTTGATATTTAAATCACTAGCTATATCAGTTAAATCTCCTACCTCCACCATATTATTAATTGTAGCAATCGTATGTATATCTCTCAAGTCTGCAATAGTCTAATTAGAGCTACTCGATTCATCTCTTATACATTCAATTTTCTTAGGACGTTCCGCAAAAAACTTTTTAAATTAAAAATTTCTCACAAATTTGAATAAATCAACATGTAAACCCACAAAATCACATTTTGCACTTGGACAGAAACGTAGTCCTTTATTCAACACTCGTGTGTCTTCTTGGCTTAGTGTTCTTGAGGACAAATTAATGATCTTTAAATCATTCGTACTTTCATCATTGCATGTCACAACATCTGTTTTCCCCATTGTTTTTAAATTTAGAATTTATGCTTTCCCTCCTCTTGAGCTCTTGGTCTTTTGTCGAGTCTGTACTCCTGTCTTTATGTTTCTTTCCTCCTCTTTGAGTCCTATATTTTTTACTCTGATTCCTCTTTTTTTGTTGCCCAATCTGAATCTTTGTACCTCGCATAAAAAACTTGATTTTACGCTACTAACATTACTTGTCCCTTCTCCTGGATCACTGTCACATGATGAGAGGGATATGCTACTTGAGGAGGTACTTGTTTGTCTAATACGATCATTTTGTATGGAACCTTTACTGACAGGAACATCCTCATAACATCTGGCAAATGTAAAGATCCGTCCTCTTGCATAGTCATTGTCACCCAGTTGATTTTCTTCTTTTTTTTTGTCTTTTAAGTATAGCTTCAAGGTACAGTAGGTGAAAATGAGTTCCTGCCACAGGATATTGGGAGGAAAATGTGATGTTTGTCAAGCCTAATAAGACTTGAATAATGGTCTGTAATGAACAGTCTTATGTGAGTGATGCTCATTGGTGTGCAGAAGGGTTCTCATGAAAAGAACACTCATAAAATGGCGCACAGAGAAACAAGCATTTGCAATACCAACACGTCTGGCTGATGAATGAAAGTGCCTTTTTTGTCATTGAAAGATTTAGGCACTCAGTCATCACATATGCACTGTCACTCACCTTTGAACTCATGCATCCATTCAGCCATTCACTAAATCTTGCATTTACCCTCTGACATAACTGCAGTAAAACACACACATACTCAACAAAATATTCAAGATAACTTAGAAGAATACAAATAGAAAAGAAGCCATAATGGCTGTCTAAACAAGGTCGACATATGCTTGCAGTTTAAAACTAAACATAGAAATAGGTGTCAGACTTGCAGCAAGGTAGTACATAGTCCATCATTGTTTAAAAGTTTCAGCATGCCCTCCACTTTTAGAAGCAACATGTTGGCCATCTTGGAATGTTAAAACAATAATACACTATAGACAGTAGCATTCTGTAATGGTTGCCTGGTTTTGAGGACGTGGCCGCCTGGGATGTGGCACACTGCAGATGAAACGAGTGGCAAACAGGCAGCCTGTTAGCAGAGCCCAGGCGGCTATAGTCTCCTTTTATTAAAATAAGAAGATGAGAAGCAAAGAAATGAAATCAGAATCATAAAAGTAGATTTCTGAAAGGTAACAGACTAGCAAACCAATTTTTGACACTTAGGTGCACTCATTTTCAGGTGGATGTGCACATGTGATCAGAAAAAATGCTGTCATTCACAGGGTAAGAAAACCAATGATGAATGTGCATTGAACCATTACCCCATGCAGTATGCTGTCATGACGGAAGAAGAGTATAAATGGCACTCAGACATACCAGTGGCAGAAGAGAGCTAGAAAAAGGCTCTCTCCATATCATATGATATAGAAATACGTATATAAAAAATATCTTCTTCTTAATCTCCTACCCCTAGGATTTGTCAAAGGGGGTCCCCACCACCCCCAAAATCCTTCCGTACAAGGGTAATTAATTTGGGAGATTTCATGTGACAAAATATTTGACTGCAGGATTTAACATGGAGCAAAAACGATTCCCTTTTAAAGGCCTGTTGGCTTGTTAAATAGAAAAATAAATAAATGACGCGTACTACCTTTGTTGTGAGTTTTAATAATAAACAGATCAGGCCTATGTCATCTGAAATGCCTTTTCCTAAAGAACCAGTAAAGCCTATAGCAGTTATCACTGGCTTGTCACCATAACCAACTCAAGCCTACTGTATTGAGCTTAAGCTTTCCCACAGGGCAAAGATCAGACACACAGTCATAAAATTACAAAATTATACAACATTAGAGGTGGCAAAGCAAATTATCTCTCCCTTAAAAGGGTCAAATCAGGATGCTTGCAGTGTAAATCTTCTATACCCATGTGTTGTCAGGGGGTAACCAACATCTACACACTTGCCTACTATGACAATCTGTGAGATTGATACCTATCTGTAGGCTTTACTACAGAATAATAACAATGCACGGTTAAGTGCCTGCTAATTTTAACATATGCTTTTCACAATCAGTATATGAGGCCTACTACCTTTATTTTATTTTTTCATAATAAACCATCAGACCTATAACCTTTATCATTGAATTGTCACCATGACCAACTTCTACTGTGTTGGGCATATGTTTTTCCACATGGCAGCTGTCTGGTATACTATAATAAAATTACTAATATGTACAAAATAACAGTTATCCAAACAATATAAAATCCCCCCTAACAGAGCCGAATAAGGATTACTGTAGTGCATATCTTCTATTGTCATGGTTTATCTGATAGAGACTTCTAGTTGTAGATTCCTTACCTCAGAATTTCCCTAGGCGTCAGTCGGGATCTGGAGATTTTTTCTTTGAGCAGTACCCTTGTGTGCTTTTAGATAGCGTTGGTTGACTCCGCGTCCGTTGTTGGCGTTGTGGTCACCGTGATGAGATTGGAGTCAAATATAGGAGCCGCCTCGGCATGGTGACGTGAGTTATTTTCTTTCTGCGCCACACGCTGATCCAAAGAAAACCTACCCTGGTCACTTTTTGACTGGCCTCAACACTTTTGTTGAATTTTCTGGTGTCTTTTGATGGGTCTAGAATGTCCTCGAAGACTGGGTTCAAGCCTTGCGAGGATTGTCACCGACTGATGTCGGTGACGGATCCGCATCTGCTCTATTTGTGGGGTCTGGAGCGCGACCACGACCCGACGTCGTGCTCTGAGTGCCAGGCCGTGCACCCGAAGGCTTTGAGGGAGCGGTCCCCAAAGCTCAGGGCGGCCTGGTGCTCGAGTCAGCATCATTCCCGGTCTCGCTCAAGAGGAAGGTCTCGAGACCGGCTGCAGAGTCATAACCACTTGTCATCCTCAAAATCATCTGGACATTCGGGTAAGAAGAAGAAGTCGAAGAAGGCTAGGCATTCTTCGACTTCACCCCGTCGCTTGGATGACTTGATGTGGGAAGAGTGTTGATGCTTTAGGCCACTGTCCGCAGAGCCTGTTTCTGGTTCCCCTCTGTGCCTCCCCGAATTACCGGGAGCAGGAGCGACCCCTGCCCAACTAAAAGAATTTTATGAGGCCATGCCCCTCATATTTGGGCAGTCTGACCTCTCTGCGGCACCTTCGGGGCCTGGGTGCTTGGAGGGGGGGCCCTTGATGTTCTGTGCTGGAAGCTCTGGCTCCGCCCACCGAGGGTCCCTGCGGATCCGCGCTGGCACCGGTCCTACCACCGAGACCTTCCCCGGCACCGGCAAAGTCATTGACGCTCCCAACGTCAGATGGGCCCACAATCGACGTCTACCCAGTCCTAATCCCTGACGACCCTGAGGTGGAACGATTCTGACTTTGACGGGGCCTAGCCAACTGATGTTGATTTCAGACCCTTTTTTATTTGGGAATGAATATGAGGAAGGATTGGAGGGGCCACTGGACCCTTATGAATACCAGCAAGATGAGCAGAACATGGACTGGGCTCTTGAATTGGGCGACACCAGTGGTCTTGATACCTCCACAGACACTGGCATGCTGTCTCCTCCTATCGTGGCTACGGCAGAGGGAGCTTCTTACTTAATGGTGGTCAGTAGGGCGGCTGAGGTCCTCAGCCTTGAGCTGCCTTCTGTTGCAGTCAGGACTAATCTCCTAACGGAGGTGCTTCAATCTGGGGCTTCCACCTCTGAGCCTCTTCTTCCATTCAGTGAAGCTCTCACCGATTTCCTTTTGGGTACTTGGTCCAGACCCAGCACAGGGGCTCCTGTGAAGAGGACAATCGCTTGCCACCATCGGCTCGCCCCAAATGACCCTAAATTCCTGACCCAACACCCCACGCCTGAGAGCTTGGTCATTCAGGCATCCTTGTCATCTGGTGCATTCCCTTAAACCCCACCCCAATGGATAGAGAATCAAAAAGACTGGATAATTGAGGGAAGAAGATGTTTTCGTCTTCCAGTCTGACGTTGCGGTCGGTCAACAACGCATGCTTTTTGTGTCGTTATACCTACTCTTTGTGGGACACGGTATCACATGTTTTGCCACAGTTCCCGGAGGAGGCCCGTACAATC
Organism: Pleurodeles waltl; assembly: GCF_031143425.1. Lineage (NCBI taxonomy): Eukaryota > Metazoa > Chordata > Amphibia > Caudata > Salamandridae > Pleurodeles > Pleurodeles waltl. The sequence goes on along the minus strand of NC_090440.1, from coordinate 1,827,975,430 downwards.
GTCTCCTTGGCTGTTGCCGACGGGAGAGATGCGCCCATGTTCACCTAAGATGTGGGCTGGACACGACCGACTCTCTGGGCAGATCGGTTGCGTCGACAGTGGCATTACGACACCACGCCTGATTAAGAACTTCTGGTTTTTCGTGGGATGTCCAACCGACTCTCATGGACATGCCCTTTGATGGCTCTCATCTCTTTGGAGATAAGGTGGACTTGGCACTGAAGAGATTCAATTACTTACTGGCTACAGCTCGGTTCCTTTGACTTTCCACTACCCATCTTCCCCAACAGTCCACTTTTCGCCCCTTTCGTGGCCACGGAAGGAGCTCCCTGTCACGTCCCTTTCCCAGCCACTGTGCCACCCATGCTGTTCAGCCGCTGCGTGGCCAGGTACGTGGAATCCCACGTGGTTGTGGTAGAGGGAACCAGAGATCTGCCCAGTCCACCCCGGCTGCAGCCTCCAAACAATCCTAGTCCCTCCCCTTACTCTGGTCTAGTTGGCGGCAGGATTTGCCATCATCTGCCCCACTGGGAATCCATCACTACGGACAGGTGAGTTTTGCAGATCGTTCTGAGGGGCTACACCCTCCCGTTCAAGTTTCCCCCTCCATCATTCAGCTGTATACCAGAGGATCATTTGGCACTTCTGCCCCAGGAAGTCGTGGCTCTCTTGGCCAAGGGAGCCATAGAGAGGGTTCCTGCGCCTGAAGTAGGATGTGGTTCTTATTCCTGCTACTTTCTGGTGCCTAAAAAAGACAAGGGCTTATATCCTATCCTAGACCTTCAGGCCATCAAGCTCTTCCTCAAGAAGATGAAATTCAAAATGCTCACCCTGACTCAGGTCCTGTCTGCCTTTGAGCCAGGTGACTGAATGGTAGCATTGGACTTGCAGGGAGCTTATTTCCATATTCCAATTCTGCCTGCCCACAGAGGTTACCTACAATTCGTGGTATGTCACGAGCACTTTCAATTTACCATGCTCCCCTTCGGCCTTACCCTGTGCCCCTCGGGTGTTCACAAAAGTGATGCTGGTGGTTGCAGCTCATCTGCGTAGGTAGGGGGTTTCAGTCTTCCCCTACCTCGACGATTGGCTGTTGAAGGTGGACTCGCCCAAGAAAGTTGTCTCTCACCTTCAGACTACAGCGACCCTCCTGCACGCGCTGGGGTTATCTATAACTGTGCCAAAGCCACACCTGACTTAACTCTCGGACGCTTTCTTACATTGGAGCTGTTCTGGACACTGCTGTTTCAGGCCTATCCTCCTGAAAAGTGAGTCCAGGATATTTAGGCTATGATTCCAATCTTTCAGCCTCTGTCTTGGGTTTCGGTGAGACTGACTCTGAGGCTGCTGGGCCTCATGGCTTCTTGCATCCTGCTGCTGACACATGCCAGATGGCATATGCGGGCTCTGTAGTGGGACTGGAAGTTCCAGTGGGTGCAGCATCAGGAAAATCTCTCTGACATGGTCCAGATCTCGGACAGGACTGCAAAAGACCTGCAGAGTTGGCTTTTGAATTGGTATTGGGTCAACAGCAGATCCATCTCCCCTCCCCAACCAGATCTATCCATAGTGACGGACGCATCACTTCTGGGATGGGGCGGCCACATGGGAGAGACGGAGTTGAGAGGCCTCTGGTCTCCGGTGGAGTCTGAGCTCGGCGACATGGGAGGGACGGAGTTGAGAGGCCTTTGGTCTCCGGTGGAGTCTGGCCTCCATATCAATCTTCTGGAGCTCTGGGCGATGAGGCATGCGTTGAAAGCATTTCTTCCCTCTCTCAAAGGGAAGTGGTGCAAGTGTTCATGGACAACACTATCGCCATGTGGTACTGCAACAAACAGGGCGGAGAAGGGTCCTGGACCCTTTGTCAGGAGGCGCTGCGCCTCTGGACATGGCTGGCACATCAGGACATTACCCTGGTGGTTCAAAATTTGGTGGGTTCTCTGAACGCCAGAGCAGACAAACTCAGCCGTAGGTGCGTAGCCGATCACAAATGGTGTCTCCATCCGGAGGTGGTGCCAGTTCCCTTTAAGCAGTGGGGAGAGCCTTGGTTAGATCTGTTTGCCTCCCAAGAGAACGCGCAATGTCAGCTGTTTTGCGCGTCAGAGTTTCCAAGGCGGCAATCGCTCGTCTTTTTTGTCTTGAGTGGAACTCTGGCCTCCTTTACCCCTTTCCACCTATACCACTTCTGTCCAGAGTTCTCAAAAAGATCAAGAACGACCGGGCCTAAGTAATCTTAGTGGCTCTGGACTGGGCACAGAGAGTATGGTATCCAAAGCTACTGAGCAAGGCCACCGATCTCCACTCAGACCTCCCCTTCGGGAGGATCTTCTGTCGCAGCAGAGGACGGGTCTGCACCCGAACCTGTCCAATCTCCGCCTTCATGCATAGAGATTGAGCGGCAGCAGTTGACGACGTTTGACCTTCCACCCAAAGTCTGTGATGTAATCTTGGCAGCCAGGCGCCCCTCCACCAAAGCGGTATACGCCTGTCGTTGGCATAATTTGTGGCATGGTGTAGTGTAGGAAGCTGGCCTGGTGTGTGGTGCATACCTATGGTACTAACACCTTACACCAGGTCAAGATATCCCCCCCCTTAGTGAAATGTAAGCAGTGTCTAGAAGCCAGGCTCTCTAGAGGTAGCTGTGGATGAGCTGCTGGGATAGAGATTTCCCAGCTGCCCTCGAGCTAGCACCACCATCTCCACTCCAACCTCTGCCCACTGGCCAAAGTTTGGAGCGCTCTAACATCATTCGCAGGGAGCTTTGTGACAAGCATTTCAGTCGGAGTGGATGTTCCCTCTCCTCTACACATCCCCTCCCATAAATTGATTCCTCAGGTTCTCGGCCTTAGTCATTCCTATTGTCCCAGACTGGCCACGAACGGTGTGGTATACATACCTTTGCCACCTGTTGATTGCGAACCCTCTTCCATCTTCCACTCAGAGTGGACTTGTTGTTCCAATCAGGGTTAGATGTCCTGCAGCCCAATCTTCATAACCTACGCCTTCATGCATTGAGCTGGAAAATCTAATGCATGTCAGATATTACCGAAAGTGGTGGATATGGTCCTTTCAAGGTGTCACCCTTCCACAAAGTCTGTTTACTCAGGGAGATGGAACAAGTTTGTTTTCCAGTTTGCCAAGAAGAGAACGGAACGTATAAAGTGTTTCTTGCAAATGTACTACAGTTTGCACTGTTGTAGGCACAACAAGGCTTTTGCTATAGCCACAGTTAAGGGATACCTCTTGGTGCTGTCTGCTTTCCTCTCTTTACAAGATAAACTATCCCTCTAAGTCTCTGATGGTGACGATATTTCTGAAAGGTCGGACAAACATGTATCCACAAATCCCTTTTGTAATGCCTCAGTGGGGCCTTAATTTGGTTCTGGTTCTGACTTTTCTTATGGGGACTCTGTTTGAGCCCAAGCACAGTTAACAGTTGAGGTTTTGACTTAAAACAGTTTTTCTAGTTTCCATCACCTCTGCTCACTAAGTCAGCGAGTTGCAGTTATGTTTTCCCCCAGACAGTTTTGGGTTGGAAACTAACGGTGTTTTCCTCCCAAAGTTGGTGTCTCCTTTCCAGTTAGGACAATCCACCACTTTACCATTCTTTTTCTCTCCATCACATCCCACCATGGAGAAGGAAAGAGTTTGCAGGCTGGATGCGAAGTGTGCATAAGCTTCTAGTTCTGCTGCACAAAAATAATTTATCTTAGACAACCAGCTCTTTATTGGTTGCACTGGCTGTAGACAAGAAAAGGCACCACAGAATAAAACTCTATTTCTCTAGGTCATTTTATGCATCAGAATCTTCTATGCTCTAGCCAGAAAAAGACCTGCTTGAAGAAATCTGGGCTCATTCCACCAGAGCAAAATCCTCCACTGCAGCCCTGGCTAGAATGGTTCAAGTGGCTGATATCTGTAAGGAGGCTATGTAGTCCTTTCTTCGTACTTTATCAAGACACTATTGCCTAGATTCGTAAATGAGGAAAGATGGTTACTTTGCCTGGTCCGTCTTTCACAACTTTATGATTTAATTCGTCAGTCTCACCACTCAAGGAAAGTATTGCTTGGGAGTCTATCAAAGGTGTATAATCTGCAGGTAAGCTATCCATCAGGAGAAAAGGCTACTTTATCTTCAGTAAAGAACTTTCTGGTGGATACTCTATCTGCAGATTCCTCACCATCCCTCCCTCCCTCCTCCTCATTCTGGAGAAACATTACTGTCTTTCCTAGAAAGATGGCAACTTAGTATTGTATTACAGCACTGCTTAATTGTCAATCTTTCTATCATGACTCATAACAAGGCTTGCTTTCTCTACTTGGAGTGGAATAGTGATTACAACTGTTTCTGGCCCACTTTAGCTGCTGGGAATATTCAATGTGAGAAATCTGCAAGTATGTAGATTCACCCAAAAAGATTGCTAGCGAAGGTAAGTAACTTTTTCATTGTATGTAACTTGAGGACCCGTTATTCTAACTAATTTTTTGTACGATTCAATTTGTGTGCTTCTCATTGTTTGGTTACTATTTTATGTAAACATATATTTGCTTATAATGAGGTATTAATAAAGTGTTCTTTTGTAGAAAAATAAAGAATGTGGCAGGGTAGTTTCATTTTTGTTGAAGCAGTAACAATTTAGTTGGACTGTTCTTCAACTTAAATGTACAATCTCCTCCTGACAAATACCTTTCCATTGCACAAGTACTCGGTATCCTGGTTAGTGGGCAATATCTACAATCTTTCCTTCCACATTGCTGTGGTTTTCTCAAATTACAAAAAAGCAGCTATGGAGTTTGAACGGTTTCGGAATAAAAGTTACTGTTTTATTCGGTTTTCAAGTTCTACCTTTAACAGGTTTCTGCCATAAGAACTGTCCTTGTTGTCTTACCTTGTAGCCTGCACGCTGCTGTTACAGGCATTCTTATCCTTGCCTTCACTGTAAGCTTTAGATACTGAATACTATGCTATTTTTGACAGGTGGAAGAACACTCCCATCGATGAAGCTAGGCATTTTGGGCACCACGATGTTGTAACGATCCTTCAGGAATACCAAAATAATTACAAGCCTCATGAGGAGCCCTCTAATGGGAAAGAAGATGACACAGTACACAAAAATCTGGATGGATTGCTATAATGTCCTGATCGAGTCGATTTTATGCGTCAGTTTATTGTGTATTTATGGAAAGTTGTCAAGGAGCGTGTTCATTTTTAAAAAATCTTATAGTGATGTATATTTTATTGAAGTCGGTATGGTATTTCATTGTTACTGCAGTGTTCTTGCTCAGGAAAATATTATCTTATGGAAAACACCAACCAAACAATCTTAGAGCGTCCATATTTGTGGATTCTACTAAGCACTAAGCTATTTGAAACTATCATGCAAACTGATTGACTTTCTGCTTATCACTGAAGTGAGTGTACGCAAGCAGTGTTACCGCATGTTCAGAATGATCCATTTGCTTGACATTACATTATACAACCAAATATGGAGTTGCCATTCAGTTTTAGGATCAATGAATCTAACTGATTTGTTTTTGCAATTCACAAACCTTTGAGTGGCAGATTCCGCTCTATAAAATGTGCAATAGGGCTCCTCTGGCCTTCTACAAGAAAGGACTGTATAGGGTGGAGCCAGACTCCCACCTAGAAGGGAAAATGATAGGTCACCTCTTGGTACGAATTGTAACTCTTAATGCCTCTGGCAGACTTGCGTGGTGGCTAGGTGAGTGACTGGTGATAAAGAAGTAAACTTTATTCAGGATGTAGAAGTGGACAGTCTAATACAGAACCTATTGGAGTATGCACCTAATTATGAGCATTATCCACGAGCCTCCCGGAAGCAGTGATCACTACTAGTGTCCTGGGCTGCTTTTGGGGAAACCCAGCTGCACAGCAAGGATATAGGCTACCGTGGAGGGCATAAAACATGCACTGGGGCGAAGGGCAGAAGGCACTTCATTTTGCGACTTTAGAAGACTGGAGTAGTAATAACACTTATGCCAATGCTTCGCATAGTTTAAATAGGGAGACTGGCCGCGATCAGTATGGGAGTACTGACACGCTTCTACGGCCAGTCCCTGGATAATCACATCTGTTTAATGAATTTGTCGGTATTTGGGTATCTGCACATTGAATGCACTCATTTATTCTGATAAGTGGGGCACTGAAGTTTCAGAGTATGAGTGTAATTGTGTTTTTTTCAATGTTAGATATGGCACATACATCCTTCTTGTGGTGTAGCTGGACAAAGCAACAATGACTTGCACTACTTGTTATTTATTACACTTCAAACTTGTCGTTTTTAAAATGTTTGGAGAAGACAAATACATTATTTCGACTATCTTTATTTTAGAGGGTCTTTGGAGCAAAGCCGTGTTGTACTTTTTTTATGACCAAATCGCACAGAAGAGTGGACATTGGCAGTATTTATCATTTGTTTATGGTTTTATTTTCAAATGCATCGCTAGTTAAAAGATTTAAAGTATGTCGTGTTTTTTCCATTTTTAATTTCATAAGCTTGCATCCTGATCTGGTACAAATTTCGAAATAGCTTCGAATCTTCTTGCCCTAGAAAAGGACACCTGATTAATAGATTTCAAATGGTGTGACAGTAACCTGCTGATAACCATTTGTAAGGTGATATCGTAGATGTACATGTGTGGTGCAAGCAGAAAATGTGGAACCAACAAGCGCCTCAGCCATCAGTAAGAGTACTACTTTTATGAAATTAAAGGTATGCCTAAACCTATGATTATTGACACCAGGCTGCATACCCGATTATTTGATGCTGATCATGTCTGCAACTAGTGTTGTGCTGTTGAAGGGGATCGTCTTCATCTGAGATCTACAAAAGCACCCTTAGTTGTACAGTATACATCGTATCCACGCAATAAATGTAAAAAAACAGTGAAGAGTAATACTTTTAACAAAAGTTATTGTTTCATGTGACACTGAGGAGCCATTTGAAATGATGGGAGAGAAAGAGCAACTTGTATAGTTTTTGACCAGTTGCTCTAACCAAAGGCAGTCATGCGAGTTAGCATCACATACAAGCCGTTCTTGTCTATCCTTTGCATTTAACCTGAATTGCACTTTACGGAATGATGTGGGAGGCTGGCTATAGTCTTAAGACTCTGGTGGTGCTGCACCAATGCTGACACCATGGGACAGATCCCCTTTGCTCTCTGACTCGAATATCTTCGAAGCAGCATCATCTGTGGCACTATTTTCTATTACCTGGATAAGCCTTCCAAACGCAGTACTTTGGGCCAGATGTAACAATAAAAGGCATTTGCAATTCGGAAATAGCGATTTTCAAGAAATCGCTATTTCTGATTCGGAAAATGCAATGTATCATATTTGCGATTCGGTAATAGTGATTTCTTAAAAATCGCAAATGCTATTACCGAAAATCGCAAATTGCAATACCGGCCCCATTCGTACCTATGGGCCTGTAGGCCCATATATGCAAATATTTTGCATTTCCTAAATTGCAAATTCCTAACTGGAATTTACAAATTTGGGAAAAGCAAACCCCAGGGTGCTGGAGGCCTAAAGCCCCCTCTGCTGCACCCCAAGAAGTTTTTTAAGGGCATGTAAGGCGCACACATGCCAAAGGGGCATCTGTGCGTTACATGTCAATTAAAAAAAAATATTTTTTAAATTTGCACATGGTTACCACCAAGTTCAACTTGGTGGTAATAGTGATTCCTTAATGCCCAATTCGCATTAAGGAACTGCTTGTTACATGTGGTTTAGAAATCGCAAATAAGGGTTCCTTATTTGCGATTTCTTATTTAGAGAATCGCAATTTGCGATTCTCTAAATGAGGTCACAAATAAGGAATCCTTGTTTGCGATGCCGCATTTAATCGCAAATTGCGATTCTCTAAATGGGGTCGCAATTTTAAGGAATCGCTAATTTAGCGATTCCTTAAAATTGCACTGCAAATGCCTTTCTTACATTCAGAAAGGCGATTTTGCATTCGCAAACGGCCACATTTTGCAATTCACACCATTTGCAAATGCAAAATTCTTTGATACATCTGGCCGTTTGTCCTTACATTTTTATTAGGTTATTCAAATGTATGTCCAGTTTGCAGAGGACCAGGAGCCATTTCTCCCCAGAGCTCCAGGGGCAGATTTAAGAGCCCGTAGCGCCTCCTTGCGCCACATTAGCATAAATTTTTGTTTACACTAATGTGCTCCAACAAAGCCAAAATCGGCAAGCAAAATTTCCAAAGTGCCGCAATGTATGTGTTGCACCACTTTATAACCCTTTGCGCTACATTATGCCTGCGCCAGCCAAAGGGAGCGTTCCCTCTATTAAGGGGGGCGAAAAAATAGTGCAACGAAATATAACAGACTTCTTTGCGTCATTTTGTTCTGCACTTTTAATGCCTGCTCAGAGCAGGTGTTATAAGGAGGCACACCATTATTTACAATGGGCCTCAATAGGTTTGAAGGATTAGTGTAAAAACTTATGATGCTGATTCTGCAAACCTTCGAACTAGTGTCAAAATCTTTTACGCTAGTTCCCTAACTACTGCCATGGTACGCCATATCTTAGATAAGGCACACACATGATGGTGCACAGGAATTGTGGGTGCAGTGCCACTTTTCTTAAATCTGGCCCTTAATTGTTAGAAAACACAGAGTAGAATAATAGAGCTACCTCGTGGTGCTTTGAGGAGAAGCTCACATTATCTATACAGTATGAAAAAATACATAAAGCAGAAAACAAGATACATCATGAGAGGCCCGAAAGCATGCTTTTTGGCTATACATGGAAACTGGGTCAATAGATCAATAATATATTTTAATGTCTAGGATCTCCCATAGGTGAATTTGGGAACAAGCAAATAACTGCACGGTGGACATCTTGTCCCTCATCTATGTAGAAAATATGTAGATATGCCTTCGGACTGATTTCATTGTTCTGCAGAACTTTTCAGAAATTCTGTCCAAATGTGGCTGTTCTCTAGTTCCCATATCTAAAGCTGGACTGTTACTTTTGCCTCTTGTTGCTGTCAGTGAGCAGTCTTAATCCTTGCCCTGGAGATTCATATATGTTCCCAAGAATATGGGAAGATTTTCACCCCCACTTCAGGATCACTGATCTTTTCAGGTTTGTTCCTGAAAATAGGTGCACCAAAATGTAAATCTTTCTGAATCCCACATGCAAGCCAGTAGAGGATTTAGCATCATTCTTAATTGCTGGTGTTGAAGGTTTTTTCACTCTTGATGATTTGCCTTTCATGCGTTATGTGAACCACTCTGACACTGAAGTTGATTCTTGCAAAAACTTACTCTTCCATCATTGAGACTTTTATAAGCACTCCTAGTAAAGATTTATATGAGCCTGATACTTGATTTCAATTACATCTTGTGTTCTGTTACACAATTATCTCTGTCTGCAATGTGGTTTTCCGAATAGCTTTGCTTCTGATGTTCCTGAATGTCTAGGTAAATTTTATCCTGATGTAAGCCCAAATTCCTTACTTGGAAAATCACAGTCCTAGCACTGACGGCATGAGCTCGGAGACTTGGTGTCGTTTAAACATTTTCTACCATGCTGCAATTCTCAATGCTTGAAAAGGGTGAAGAGTGTTTTGGATTATGGGCACCTTCATACTGATCAAAGTCTTGAGTAAACATTTTGTGGACAACCGTGCAAGTTTAATGCATTGCTTATTGCTGTTGGAGCTCGCACTAGCAGATTAAGAAATTTCCTTTCCCCGGAGTGATAACCAATTCCATGAGATCTAGATAAGGACTTCGACCCTCCAAAAGACATACTAGTGTTACTATCTTAATGAGGAAAGGGGTGCACCAATTGATAGAGGTCTGTGTTATGGTAGTAATGGTGCTAAGTAAGAGAATTATTAACTGTCCGGGAGGAGGTGGTGCTAAGAAATTGCGAATGCATGGAGATTCCAATTCGGAACCCCTCCTACACTTTAATGAAGCCCTTAAAGAGGCGTCCTACTGGGCACCTGATCCAGACCCAGCACAGGGGTTCCTGTGAATAGGAAGATTGCTTACCGCCATCGGCCTGCGCCAACTGACCGAAAAATTCCTGGCCCAACATCCTACGTCTGAGAGCCTTATAATTCAGGCTTCCTCTTCTTCTGGCTCATTCCCTTCCGTTCCCCCAGTTAGGGAATCACAAAGACTGGATAACTTTGGGAAGATATTGTTTTCTTCCACCAGTCTAGTGCTGTGGTCCGTGAACACCGCATGCCTTTTAGGCCTAGAGTCAATTTTAAATACACCACCTCCAGCATTTCACTTCTCTTGGTAGGTTTATATCTATTCCTACTGCTGACTACGGCACTCATGAAAAGATCCCTGGCAAAGAACCCCGTAGAGGGGCCCGTCAGGCATTTCAGTGCCAGCCCGACGAGGGGCAGACCTGATTATGAAGCATGACACCCATTGGCGGTGTGAGGGCTCTTGCTTCTATTTATAGAAGTTACTTGTTGACCCAAGGGAGTCCCAATGGAATAGTGCACCAAGGGCCATATTTATACTTTTTGACGCAAAACTGCGCTAACGCAGTTTTGCGGCAAAAAAATTAGCGCCGGCTAACGCCATTCTGAAGCACCATGAGGGCGCCGTATTTGTTGAATGACGTACGCCGGCGCTGTCTGGTGTGCGTGAAAAAAAACGACGTACACCAGGCAGCGCCGGCGTAGGGGGAAAATGGTGTATGGGCGTCCACAAATGGTGCAAGTCAGGCTGAGGCAAAAAAATCGCCTCAACCCGATTTGCGCCATTGTTTTACGACTCCCATCCCCCATTGAAATGACTCCTGTCTTAGCAAAGACAGGCGTCATGCCCCCTTGCCCAATGGCCATTCCCAGGGGACTTCTGTCCCCTGGGCATGGTCATTGGGCATAGTGGCATGTAGGGGGGCACAAATCAGGCCCCCCTATGCCACAATTTTTTTTTTTTTTAAATACTTACCTGGACTTACCTTAATGTCCCTGGGGTGGGTCCCTCCATCCTTGGGTGTCCTCCTGGGGTGGGCAAGGGTGGCAGGGGGTGTCCCTGGGGGCAGGGGAGGGCACCTCTGGGCTCATTCTGAGCCCACAGGTCCCTTAACGCCTGCCCTGACCCAGGCGCTAAAATCCGGCGCTAATGCGGGTTTTTTAGACCCGCCCACTCCCGGGCGTCATTTTTGCCCGGGAGTATAAATACGACGCATATGCATCGGAGTCATTTTTTAAGACGGGAACGCCTACCTTGCATATCATTAACGCAAGGAAGGTGTTCACGCAAAAAAATGACGCTAACTCCATGAACTTTGGCGCTAGACGCGTCTAACGCCAAAGTATAAATATGGAGTTAGTTTTGCGTCGAATTTGCGTCGAAAAAAACGACGCAAATTCGGCGCAAACGGAGTATAAATATGCCCCCTAATGTTTCTGTACCTTTTCATGTAGGCCAATCAACCACCTTTCCTACTTTTTACCCACCCCCACATCCCTCTCATGAAGAGGATAGACTCCACCGCCTGGATCCAAAAGGAGCGTTGGAGTTCTACCTAAATCGTACCAAAGATTTCTGGGTGAACAATTAACTCTTTGTGGGTGCGAAGAAAGGAAGGGCGGTGCAGAAGAGGACCATCTTGCGATGGGTAGTCCTCTGCATCAAGATGTGCTACACGTTTTTTAAAAAGCAACCCCCTGAGGGTTTGTAATGCTCATTCCACCAGAGCAACTTCTGGTACCACAGCGTTAGCACACGAGTTCCAGTCCTGGACATCTGCCAGTCAGTGACATGGACATCCCTGGACACGTTCACTAAACATTGTCTGGATCGTCAGGTCCGCAGAGACTGCTACTTCGGCCGGTTGTACCTGCAGGACTTTTTGGTGTGATCTTAGTTTGCAGCCCACCACCGGGGATGGTATTGCTCGGGGACCTATTCTAAGGTAAGGAATCTGCAACTAGAAGTCTCTACAGATGAATAAGTTACTTACCTTCAGCAACGATATATCTGTTAGACATATTCTAGTTGTAGATTCCTCACCGACCCACCCATCCTCCCCATTCTGCAAACTGATGTCTAGGGACAGGACCTTCCCTTTAAGGTCCCTAGTTTGGCGCACCATTCTTAGTGTTTTTCACGGCTACTGGTGTGGAAAGTCATGAAAAGAAACTGACGTTAGCTCGCCGGGGTGGTGCCTATATACGACCGCGATGTCATCACAGTGACCACAATGCCAACGGCGCACGCAGTGTCAACCAGCGCACAGAGGTACTGTTCGTAGAAAAATCTCCGTATCCAGTCTGATGCCTGGGGGAAATTCTAAGGTAAGGAGTCTGCAGCTAGACTATGGGGGTGATTCTGAGCTTGACGGGCGGCGGGAGCCGCCCGCCAAGCGGGAACCGCCAGAATACCGCTGCGCGGTCAAAAGACCGCCGCAGTAATTCTGAGTTTCCCGCTGGGCGGGCGGGCGACCGCCAGAAGGCCGCCCGCCCGCCCAGCGGGAAACGCCCTTCCACGAGGATGCCGGCTCCGAATGGAGCCGGCGGAGTGGAAAGGGTGCGACGGGTGCAGTTGCACCCGTCGCGATTTTCAGTGTCTGCTATGCAGACACTGAAAATCTCAGTGGGGCCCCCAGGGGCCCCACGACACCCGTTACCGCCATCCTGTTCCTGGCGGTGAAAACCGCCAGGAACAGGATGGCGGTAAGGGGGTCGGAATCCCCATGGCGGCGCTGCAAGCAGCGCCGCCGTGGAGGATTCCCTAGGGCAGCGGGAAACCGGCGGGACACCGCCGGTTTCCCGTTTCTGACCGCGGCTGTACCGCCGCTGTCAGAATGCCCATGGTTAGAATGACCCCCTATATCTCTACCAGATATATAGTTACCAAAGGTAAGTAACTTGTTCATCACTGGAACAAACTATAAATCTACAAGTTAGATTTGTTCAATTACATATTACAAGGTATTTTCTACAGGCAAGCAGAAATGTTTCAGTAGCAATTGCTGCAGACAGCTACCCTTAAATGTTGGTCTCCTTTCTTTCTCTCCTCTCCAGTTAGCCTCCAAATGCTACAAGAGTTAGTCATCTTTCTTCTGAAGATTTGTAGAATTATGGATGAGTAACTGAATAATAGATGGTTTTCACTGAGGTTATCTGATAGATGAGAACAAAGCTCAAGTTGATGTACCTCAGATCCATGAGGTAAAAAAAGATCCCATTGCTGCCAACATTCCATCTATAATTAAAGGTTTTATATGGGTACCACATACATACACTGTCACTAATGAGCTTCAAAGATTTTGTAATTGAATAGGTGTATTTCCTGTGGACTAATTTCAAATATACAACTAAGATAATAGAACACTTGCAAGTAAAGAAGGTATGCCTATTTGAAGCTGCATGTAGGATTGTTAGAGATGTGTTACATTTAACAGTTGTAGGTTTTACTTTCTTTTTATGTTGTGCTGCTCAACATAGGTTGACAGGTAAACACTTACTAAAATGTTAAAGAATTACCCTTCCTATATCTTTATTTTCCCCACACAATTAGTCAGTGGTAAACACTGCAGCTTGAACCCCCTACCAAGTTGGGTCGGAGAGTCTGAAGAAGGTCAAAATATAACTAATAATCTAAGTACTTACCCACTAGCATTGGTGTAAGTAATCTCCATCCTATTCAGAAATGAGGAATGCAGCAGAGATTGTTTTGGGAGACCCAAAGTAAGACTTTGGTAGCATGCCCTGGTACGTAGTGCCTTTACAGTGCATGTAGATCAGTGTTCAGGTTATTGCCAAGGCAAATCGTTTTTTCCACATAGTTCAAGATCTGTTATAGAGAATATGTGGTAAAAGGTGCGACATTGAGATGTCACTGAGTCCCCATATTTGCAAACAACTGTGTCAAAGCAATCTACTTTCTCTAACATTAATCTCAGTTACATTTCTGAAACTTTAGAAACATTAACTTTAAATAGAATTGAACACATTTAGAGCATAATGAAAAGCGATTGGCAATATTCAGATGCACAATATGACACAGATGTTAAGCTAATCAACTTAGGGAGCCAAAGTTTCAGAGTTTAGTGAATGACAGTTGAATTATACAGAGCTATTGGCTGTTCCAGTATCCTAATGCTGTTGATGGGAACCATCATATTTAATTCCTGGCATAGATTTTGACCGTGGCTTTTTAACCCATCTTATTTGAAATCAGGTTGTTCACAAAGTGTGTCCACATTCCACTTGCATCAAGATTTCTCCAGCATTGCCCTGTATGCTGCATAAATGAAATATAATCCACGACTTGCAATCAGAAGTACGTGCCTTTGTGGTAATATGGTGTGCCTTTCTCCAGCAGCGGCTGCCGCAAATATCAAAGGGAGTGGTGGGGGGGAATGACCTTGGGGATGTGAAATAAATTTTAAAAAATACATTTTCTGGGACACCAGAAAAGGCTCCCCAGCAATCCTGCCACTGCTTTCATGCTCAAGCTAGCATGAAAGCAGCATCAGGATTGGTCCGAGCGGCTCGGACTGCCGCTCAGACATAACCCTGGGTCCTGTGCAATTTCTCAAACCTGGCTTGTGTGTTTGGCCGGCTGTCTTAGGCCGTCCAAACACACATGTGCATTTAGTGCACTCAGTTCTCTTCCCACCTCCCTTGGCCCAGCCCTACCCCTCCCTGCACTGCTGGCTGAGCCAGCAGCAGAAAAATAAAACGATATTCAAGTAAAGTTAAATTTTTCTGCTGCTGGCTCTTAGCCAGTGGGGCGATGCCCCTCTGCCATTGCGGAGGAGCCACCCCTGCCTTTTTTAATCAAGCTGAAAAGACTGACTGATTGCAGGAGGAATCTGACTGTCCCATAGCAGGTAATTTTTGGGAAGCACAGATAGGTTTCATCAGAGCACAAACTGTAGTGTCCAGATAAAATTACAGCCTATATAAGTAACATGTTTTGATTAAGTATTCATGCTGTGTTATTGAACTGAAAATATTACCTCTTAATCACATATTTAATCTGTATACTGTCCATTTAACTTAATCTACACTCACAAAGATCCTTGATGCTTTTCTAGATCGCTAGCTATTTAAACCAAGGAAAATGTCCACAAGGAGCAAATATGTTTTCCCCAAAAAGTGTACAAAATGCAAGAGATTATGTAACTTGAACACACTTATGGAAATTCTCCATAAACGGCATACTAATATTTTACATTTCAGAGAAGTACTAGATTGCGCACTAGCCCATACTGGAAATTATGCAGGGACTTTGTTGCAAGCTGCATTCCTATAATTAATGGGAAACGGGTAATGAAGGTAAAACTAAACCCTTTATCAAAGTTGCATAGTAAAGAAAGTCAAAGCTAAAAGGTGCTTTAACATGGAATCAAATAAATTCCACTACCTTCTCCCAGTTTACATGTGCAGTAAGAAACTACAAAAAGAAATGTAAGACCGAATGTTTTACAGTTGATGTACTGCTGGGACATCCTGCACAAGTCTTCAGCAAATATTTACAAACAGCTTCTAGTTTTTAATTATTATCATTATACATGTTTTTAAAGGATAATGAAACACTCCATCACTAATTATGGCAGTTATATTTTTGCCTAAACATTGTTATGTTTTACCACTGGACCCTCTTACCCCCAACATGTCAATTCATGGGAAGACCTCAGAATTTCTGTATTTCATTTCACATTGTCCCAAAGTTTAATGTCATTTTCTGCTTTCAGAACTGGGTCCAACAGCAAAAATATAATTTTTAATTGAACATTTAATTTTCATTTGTATGCTATTATACGTTTAAACATTACTGCTTGCCTTTTGCAAGTTGGTAATAGACAATTAGTTCAATTTTCAAAATAAGGAAGAACAGAGGCAGTTGTTTTTTAATTTGCTTCTAGCAAATATGGCAACAATTATATAGAAACAAAGAAATCTTCAACCCGATTGTACAAAATGTCATTAGGCGATTAGGTGTCTGATATTATATAGTGATTTGCTTCCTGAAATCCATATATATGAACACCTGAACAAACATACATATATATATATATATAAACACAACACCTTATTGATAAATAAGGCACCCAGCACATTCACGGAGTGCCGGGTGCCTTATTTATCAATAAGGTGTTGTGTTTATGTTAAACGCGGTGGCGCGCGTTGTACCCAGGCACCATTGGCGGTCAGGAGCGGCAAGGGAATTGCCGTTTTCAAGTGTTTATATATATATATATATATATATATATATATACACTTTCCAAAGGAAAGAATTCTCAAATCTCCTGTGCATGCAAAATGTTAGTTTATTCCAAGCCTCGCCTCTCCCAATATATATATATATAAATATATATATATATATACACACACACACACACACATTTATATATACACACGCGCCCACACACACATACAGTTCCAGGCTTGTCCTGAAACTAACTTGCGAGCACTCAGGAGTGTGTGTGTATATATATATATATATATATATATATATATAAATATAGCTGAAATACAGCATCAACAGTTTCTGCTTTGCTAACATCTTGTGCAGTGGGTGGCACATCAGACCAGCCTGGTTCCAATCCCAAATATACTTCATAGCAGCATACATAACATGTAGAGATTGCTTATTTTAAAGTTTTGCTTTTTTGTATGTATGTTGGATATTATGCACAGTTTTAACATACTTTTGTTCTGGTGAACATCTCATATTTGTCATAACTATATTTGTAGTGTGATTCTAGTGTTTCGAGGTCTGACATTGAAAAGTGGAGTCCATGAACCAAAGTGTCATAAACTATATGTATAATTAATTACATGTTGTGTGAGGCATCTTTGTTTCTAAATAACTGACCCAGCTACCCCTGCCTTCCAAATCTGTTACAACTAAGCTCTCCTTCTGTGTTTTCTATTAATGTGAAAGCTTATGCAAGATAAACATGCTGCTTAACCACGGATATATAAGTTTATTTTCGATAGTCTAGAATACAATTGGTGACGTCTTATAAAACTAGTTTACCATTTTCTCACATCGTTGGTCTTAAGCACTCAAGCTGTGAACTGTTTTTTTCTGTGCATTTGTGGCTCACGCGTTAGACATTGATATAATAGTTTGTTGTTCAAAAACTGATGTTCTTAAAATGTCCCAAAGAGTTTCTGTTCAAATGTTTTGCACAGTTGTACTTATAATTAGTCTTTTTTGTGCTTATTTCCACATGGTTTCATTTCTATTATTCTGTATACGATAATATGTTGTACTAGAAAAATTAAGTTTAGCTGAACATACCTATTTAAAATGTAATTTATATGTTGCCATTTATTGTTAAAGATTGGCTTGATATTTGAACTATTGCATTTGTGAGGAGTATAGACAGTGCTGAATGTATCTGCTTCCAACAGTTTCCTAAAATTGGAAAGTAAATATGTAATCTTCAGTGTGAGGACAAATGAAGGAATTTATTTTGATTATAAGCAGATTAAGTGGTACTTTATAGCATAATAAACATGATTATGTCAAAACAAAATTCCGTTTTTAATTATAAGAATGTAGGCAGCAATTACCGTAAGTATTATACCTCTAAGTTGTTAATGTATCAGCAGTCCCTTCACAACTGGGGTATATATAGTTCGTCTGTTGGGTACTGAAGTAAAGTTTCAACATATAGGAGTAGATTTTTAAACATTTTGGGCCGCAAACTAGCTTAAAATGTTTTTTCTCTAATTTACTTTCCAGCACATAACCTGTTTTGTGCTGGAACTTAGCCTAAAAGTAACGCAAAGCACTGCTTCGCGTTACTTAGTGCCATGGGGATGTTACATGAGCAGTACATGGGCATTCCCATGCAACTACCCATGCATTTTGATGCAAAACCCTCTCTACTAACAATAGTAGACAGGGTTTTGTGCCAAAAATTAACACCATTTGAAAGGAGGCATTAAAGGAGAAATGTTTTTTTACCTCCTTTCTGTTCAGATTTTGCATGCGTACTGCATGGCACACATACAAAGTAGGAAAAATTCTAAATTAAGTCTAAGCATAGTGTTTTGTCCTGGAAGGCAACCCTTCCAGTACAAAACTTATTCTAGACTCATGCACACACCCTTACACTATGGCGCAAAGGTATGTGCGTGGCACTCAGCAGCAAAATTCAGAGCCGGAGCTAGGGAGAGGGAAGGAGAGTGCCAAAATGTAGATATAGTACACTTCTTCTCTCTTCCTGACACGCAACATAGTGCAGCATTTTGGCCACTGTGCTGCGTTGCATGTCAGTTTTGTAAATCTAGCCCGTAATGTTTTTACTGTCCAAAATGTACTTCTTCATTTAATCTTAGCTCTTAATCAACATGTTGTGCCTTCTATCAACTTGCACACCTGGGGATATTGTGAGGCAAAAAGTAATTATGAAGTTACTTGGTCGTGAGTCCTTAGGGTGGGATATTTATGGTCTGATATTGTCTTAGAATGTCAGCTTAATTCATCGATCTGACAAAGGAGGGAACCTACCTGACACCTACTTCAGACCGCAATACAGACCAATAAAACAGATCAATAAGACATATTGATGTTAAGCTGACTTACCAACTGGAGTCTCTGTGGAAATGATCTGAACCTGCAGTAGTTTTCTCAGTGCCAATCAGCTGCCAGTCACCCTTAGCATAGGATCATTGGCTTCACCTTTCGTTTTGACTAGTCAGAGCATTCTAGCACTTTCAGAAGAGACATCAGCGTGTGGCAGCGCTGGTGATGCTAGTGCTAACTATAGTTATGGAGTATCAACTTTTAAATCAATTTAAACTCCAATGACAGACCTGATTCTAAACTGTGAAACAGACAGGCTACTTTTGGAAGAGAAAGATGCTAGACACTAAAATAATGTACAAAAGCGAGGTATTAATGACATTACATGATCTCATTATTTCATATTCAGATGTCAGGGATTCTCTCCACCTCTTCTAAGAATAGACGATGATGATGATAGGTAGGCACTGTCGTAGTTGGACTCTTGCTCTAGGCAAGACTGCTGGTTTAAGGATGACAGTACTTATGTTTGTAGGTGACTATGTCTATCCTACAACAAGTCGCAAGTGTAGTCCCAATCCTTCCGGCTCACTAGCAGTACCTCACAAAAAACCCAGTACAATTAAAGGTGATTTGTGGCAGCCTTTACGCATGGACTCAAGAGTCTGATATTTCAGGGAATGTCGTGGTTAAACGGAGATCACCCCTTTCTCACAGATACCTTATGTCTCCACCAAATACAGGCAATAACGAAGATGCAGTAATGTAGTTTTTATTTAATACAAACTGCAATCTGCGGTAAATCGCATGGGCTGCAATGATTAGGATAATGAACAGTACAAGAGACAGAATTGAAAAAACAAGAGTCATGATTATAAAGACCCCCACCATCTTGCAGTAGCATGGAAAGACAGAGAGTACGTAATATGTCCTGTTACCCTATTCTGATAGACCTAACCTTCTACCTAAAGGAGAGCTGGGTATGTTAAACCTAATCTGCCAATGCCATGTCCCTAAGAAGAGCCCCAACCCTTGTTACCTTGGAACGAGGTCTCTAGCTCAGACTCCGTAAAAACATGAAGTCTGGGTCAGCATCAAGGCGACGTGCAGCATCGATAGCAGCAATGGTATCTGGTCGCAATCCCTCTGATTATCTGTCTAAAGTGAGGTGTATTTATACAGATCTACTTGGACCCCTGACGTAGGTTGTTCCCAAACAAAAAATAACACAGCATGCTTGGGACGGTAATTAATATAAACAATTCCTTCAAAAGCGTGAAGAGGGAAAGTACCTAATGTGAGCACCTACAGTTTGTTTGTCTTTGTCACTTGATTTGATGCCTTAGCGTGGTGGCACTGATAACATAAACTTAATCAAATGGCCTAACTATAAACACGGCAGCCATCTTAGAAGAATTAATTAAATAAATGAGCTAAGACAGAGCAAGTTAAGTAGGTTAAAAGTCACTAGGTTACGGGGCACGAGTCTGCAAGCTAAAGGCTAAGCTAACTCCTGATATTCTCATTGAAACAAACTAGGATTCACTACAGCGCCACAAAAAACTCCAAACCAGATTCGGCCTTGTTAGGCCTCATCAGTGAGGTATAATATGGATCTTCGGCACAACGAGTAAGGGACCCACGTCTGGGCGTAGTCTTTGCCACTTAGGGCATTACATCAAGCATATAAAAGGTGATGGGAGGATTGTTTGCAGATCATGTAATTTACTGGCAGGCGCTCTGGATAGCATTGATCCCCATCATATTTTTGCCCTAGCAGAGGGCCACTGTAACCGGACGTCTCCGGACGCCGGTTTCCAGGACATTGTGCGGAACGGACGCGAGCCTGTGACGTCAGACGCCTTCGGCGTCTGGACGACAACCGAAAGAAAAGACGGACCAAAAGAGGACGAAGAGAGAGAGGAGACGGAAGTGGTGTCTCGACGTGCGCGACCGGAGGAGAAGGAGACGACAGAGAAGAAGGAACCCGCCGAAGGAACCAAGACCCCGAGAGAGAGAGGAGAGCCCCGGGGCTCTCCCGCCCCCGTCGGAGAGAAGCCGGGAGGCTGCCAAAGTGCCGGCCACGTCCCAGGAGGGGCGTGGTCACCTCAGGTACGTTCGTACCGCAACTGGGGGTTTGCTAGAGGGTGGTTGTTAGGGAAAAGGGGAGCCAAGGGAAAGGAAGGGAGGTCCTGCCGGGAAGGGGAGGCCATATAACAAAGGCCCCTAAAATAAAACCTAACCCCACAAAAACCACCCACCAGAGGATTTCTACAAGGAGGAGAAGGTCTGAGAACACCCATAGGGGGGAATCACAAACCAACGGGCAGTTAAACCCTTACTTCCCTTCACTTATACCTATCCCCCCCCCCCCTCACCGCCCTACTAACCCTATATACTTACTTTATATATATATCCCACTTACCTGTTTTGTTATCCTCCTTTCTATTTTCTTTGGAGAGCCGGGCCCCTGACGAAGAGGAGGACCGGAGACCTTCCCAAGGCTGGACCGCGTTACTCACGGACTACCACCAAAACCCTGAAAGAGAAAAAACAAGGGGGAACTTTTTTTAAAATTATTTCTGGATTGCAAGTGCGTTATCCGTGTGAACAAAACAAGGGATAAAAAGCCATCCTTAAAAACCAAAACACGAATAAAATAACTAAAACCTACCTTCTGCGCCTGTTATCTTATTCCAATATCCCTTTTATGTGCTTCAGGGATAAAGAACCCATTACAGTGGTGTCAGAAGTGGGATATTGGAATAACTACAGGTAACCAAAGACGATGGAGGGCACACCCAGCCTATCGGAGATGATGCAGCAGCTAGCCGCAGGGCAGAGGCATCTGCAAGTAGTATGGGAAGAGCAGCAGAAGGAGGCTAAAGTGGAAAGGGAGGCCCTACAAAGCGCTCTGAAAAGTCAGGCCACTATCATGGCCAACAATCAGTTGGTCCATGAGACTGCAATCAAAAACCTCACGGACACTATTGCCACTACCCGGGTACATCCGAACGTACCCAGTTCGGTCCTGCAGCGATATCAGGAAGGCGAAGACCCGGATGCCTTTTTCACGAATTTCGAGCGGGTTGCTACTTCCGCCACCTGGCCCCCGGATAGGTGGGGCCAATACATCGCCCCGTTATTGACAGGAACTCTCCAAGCGGCTTATCAAGCGGTAAACCCCGGCGGAACGACACCCTATCAGGATATTAAGAAGAGTATCCTGGAGCGGGTGGGGTTTGATACAGAACATTATAGGGTCCGGTTTAGGAAAGCCAAGTGGGGACCCTCCGAGAATCCCCGGGCCCTATATTTTCGAATTAAGGACTTAGGACTCAAGTGGCTAGGTCCCATTGGGACCAATAGGGAGGATATCATTGAGGTTGTTCTCCTAGAACAATATCTAGATGCTCTACCTACCAATACCCGTAATTGGATCAAGCAACACCCAAGTCCAGACACTAACACCACTATTGAATTAGCCTGTGCCTTTCACCGCTCCCTCGAGTTCAAAATCCCTCCCGTACGGCCAACACTTAACCCCCTCCGACAGAACCTCGGACCCTCCCCATCCCTAGGGCGAAAACCAACCGAGGATCCGGGAAAATTACGAGGTCCAGAAAGACCCTATATGCAACAACCACAGTGTTTTAGCTGTGGAGAGTGGGGACATATCGCCCGGGTTTGCCCACTGAAGTCAGAAAAGTCAGAGCCGATGGAAATAGGAGTCACCAGGGGGAAAGTCTTCTATACAGGGGGAAAGGAAACCCGATACAAGAAGAGACTTGTTATCAATGGAAGAACCACAGTAGCGCTCATCGACTCAGGGTGCAGCCAATCTGTAATTCGTGCTGATTTATTGGAAAAACCCCTTTTTGCTTCAGGGCTTACAGTATCCATATGTTGTATTCATGGAGATACAAGAGAATACCCCCTAATCTGGACAACTTTGTCCTGGGATGGAAAAGAAGTCCCCATCAGGATGGGGGTGGTGGAACGATTAGTCGAAGAAGCTATCATAGGAACCGACTTCCCTGACTTTTCGGAACTTCTTGACAGTACAAAAGACTCTGAAAACATGAGCACGTGGTGGAAAAGAGCTCCTTTTTCTAGTACACCAATAACACCACCGGTGCTTAAATACCGACCCTCCCGAAAAGAAAAGAGAGAAACCCGAAGAGTCTTTGCCCAAGGAAACATGAGTCCAGATAGGGTAATTACAAAGGTCCTTACTCTTACTGACCTTCCCCCATTCCGTAGTTGTCAAAGGGAAGATCCGAGTTTGATCCATGCCTGGAAAAATGCCCGACCCCGGGAACCCCAAGACAAAAGCCCCTCTTTTACCATAATCAGAAACCTGTTGTACCGTGTCACTGGTAATAACCGAGAAGAAAAGAAGCAGCTATTAGTCCCCGAACCTTATAGACCCCAAGTCCTACACCTAGCCCATAGCCAGCCAGGGGGGGGTCACTATGGCAGGGAAAAAACGGAAGAATATCTGTTGAGGAAGTTTTACTGGCCGGGGGTCTTTTCACAGATTAGGAGGTTTTGTCAGCAATGTCCCAAATGCCAAATGATTGATCCTGGTCCCAAAAGAAGAGCCCCCTTACAACCGTTGCCCATTATAGACATCCCTTTTTCAAGAATAGGAATGGACATTGTAGGTCCTCTCCTACCTTCTTCTAGAGGATACCGTTATATACTGGTATTAGTGGATTATGCCACCAGATATCCAGAAGCCATCCCACTCAGCAGTATTAACTCCAAGAGCGTAGCTCATGCAATGATAGGGTTCTTCTCCCGAATAGGCTTTCCCCGAGAAATTTTAACAGACCAAGGTACCCAGTTCATGTCCAACTTGATGTCACAAATATGTCAACTTCTGGGGATCAAACAGTTACGGACAGCGGTTTATCATCCTCAAACGGATGGTTTGGTAGAAAGGTATAACCGCACTCTGAAAACTCTACTAAAGAAATCTATTTCAGAGACAGGTAAGGACTGGGATAGAAAACTCCCCTTAGTGTTATACGCTATCAGGACCCATGAACAAGCTTCCACGGGCCATAGTCCATTTGAATTATTGTTCGGACGACAGCCCAGGACCTTGTTAGATATGGCTGCCGAGTTGTGGGAGGAGGAGGACGGAGAAAAATCCCTCTTAGAATATACCCAGGAGTTAAAAACCAACATCCAAAATGTGTGGGAAAATGTAAGGGAGCATATGGAAAAGGCTCAAGAAAAGCAGAAAAGATATTACGACAGGAATACCCAATTAAGGACCTTTACCATAGGTGATAAGGTGTTAGTGCTTCTCCCTAGCTCAGACAACAAGTTGCTGGCAAAGTGGCAGGGACCTTATAAAGTGATAGGGGTAATAACCCCCGTGACCTATAAGATCCAGCTCACAGATAGTTCCAACCGGTCCCAGATCTTTCATGTCAATCTATTGAAAAAGTGGGAAGAGCCACAGGGAGAACCAACCAGGGGATGCCTAGTTAACACCGTTAAGGAGTTAGAGATAGGGTGGTGTCCCACTGAGCATCCTAGCGGAAACGAGGTGCCTCCCATAAATAGCGAAATCTCGATCCAACAGAGTGAGCAATTAAATCAGCTCCTCCATGTTCATGCCCATGTGTTCTCCTCGATACCAGGCAAGACCAAGCTGGTACATCATCAAATCATAACCCCACCTGGCAAGGTCATACGCTTACGACCATATCGTATCCCAGAAGCTAGAAAGATCCTGGTAGAAAACGAAATAGAAAAGATGTTAGACCTAGGCGTTATAGAGCCTTCCCAGAGTCCCTGGTGTTCCCCGGTGGTATTAGTGCCAAAACCAGATGGGTCCATACGTTTCTGTATTGACTTTAGACAAGTCAATTCTATATCCCAGTTTGATACCTATCCCCTTCCAAGGGTAGACGAACTCTTAGAGAAGTTGGGAAAAGCTAGGTACATGTCTACACTCGACTTGACCAAAGGCTATTGGCAGATTCCTTTGACGCCAGAAGATAAAGAGAAAACGGCCTTCTCTACCCCCTCTGGGTTATACCATTTTAAGGTTCTCCCTTTCGGGTTACATGGGGCACCCGCCACCTTCCAACGTCTCATCGACACCATTCTACGACCTCATACCAGATACGCTGCCGCGTATCTGGATGATATCGTTATCCACAGCGAGACTTGGGAGGACCACTTGACACATTTAACCAAAATCTTTACAGCGTTACGAGGGGCTGGGTTAACAGCCAATGCCTCCAAAAGCCGATTGGCGTTCAATGAGATCTCTTATCTAGGATATCATATAGGGAAAGGTATACTTAGACCACAAATGAGTAAAGTTGAAGCCATCCTACGGATAGAGGCACCCACAACGAAAAAGGAGGTCCGCTCATTCTTAGGCTTAGTAGGCTACTACCGAAGATTTATACCCCATTATTCCACCGTGGCCGCTCCCCTAACCGATCTCCTGAGGAAAGGACAGAAAAAAAATATCACGAATTTAAACCCCGTACAATCCCATAGTTACCGTACCCTCCAAAGATACCTCACTACCCAACCGATTTTAAAATGTCCTGACTTCACTGTCCCCTTTCACCTCCAAACGGATGCCTCAGACGTGGGTCTGGGGGCCGTGCTTTTTCAGAAAGATGGGAAAGGTATCAGTCACCCCGTGGTCTTTATTAGCCGTAAACTGTTTCCCAGGGAGCGAAACTATCCCATTATTGAGCGAGAATGTCTCGCCATCAAGTGGGCACTTGAGAGCCTCCAATATTACCTCCTGGGAAGATCCTTTCTATTATATACGGACCACGCTCCCCTCACCTGGCTATCGAGGTATAAAGATACTAACAGTCGCATATTGAGATGGTTTATGGAGCTTCAACCTTTCTCCTTCCAGGTTTGCCATCTCCCTGGTGATCTTATGGGACAGGCTGACTATTTATCCCGGTTCCCGGGACCTTTGGGGCTCGAACAGCCCCATTCAAGGGAGGGGATGTGTAACCGGACGTCTCCGGACGCCGGTTTCCAGGACATTGTGCGGAACGGACGCGAGCCTGTGACGTCAGACGCCTTCGGCGTCTGGACGACAACCGAAAGAAAAGACGGACCAAAAGAGGACGAAGAGAGAGAGGAGACGGAAGTGGTGTCTCGACGTGCGCGACCGGAGGAGAAGGAGACGACAGAGAAGAAGGAACCCGCCGAAGGAACCAAGACCCCGAGAGAGAGAGGAGAGCCCCGGGGCTCTCCCGCCCCCGTCGGAGAGAAGCCGGGAGGCTGCCAAAGTGCCGGCCACGTCCCAGGAGGGGCGTGGTCACCTCAGGTACGTTCGTACCGCAACTGGGGGTTTGCTAGAGGGTGGTTGTTAGGGAAAAGGGGAGCCAAGGGAAAGGAAGGGAGGTCCTGCCGGGAAGGGGAGGCCATATAACAAAGGCCCCTAAAATAAAACCTAACCCCACAAAAACCACCCACCAGAGGATTTCTACAAGGAGGAGAAGGTCTGAGAACACCCATAGGGGGGAATCACAAACCAACGGGCAGTTAAACCCTTACTTCCCTTCACTTATACCTATCCCCCCCCCCCTCACCGCCCTACTAACCCTATATACTTACTTTATATATATATCCCACTTACCTGTTTTGTTATCCTCCTTTCTATTTTCTTTGGAGAGCCGGGCCCCTGACGAAGAGGAGGACCGGAGACCTTCCCAAGGCTGGACCGCGTTACTCACGGACTACCACCAAAACCCTGAAAGAGAAAAAACAAGGGGGAACTTTTTTTTTAATTATTTCTGGATTGCAAGTGCGTTATCCGTGTGAACAAAACAAGGGATAAAAAGCCATCCTTAAAAACCAAAACACGAATAAAATAACTAAAACCTACCTTCTGCGCCTGTTATCTTATTCCAATATCCCTTTTATGTGCTTCAGGGATAAAGAACCCATTACAGCCACCTTATGCATTTCTGTAGTGACCCTGCTCCTTATGGGAACAGTCCACTCTGAACTGCAGGACAAGGCCCCGTCCGTATGATAATATAAAGTGCAGTGTAAGTAGGCCTAAGGGAGTAAGTCAGGGGCACTGGAATTATGTGGTAAAGGAGGACTAAATTATACAGCAAGGAAAGGCAAATTATGAAGCATAATAAATCACATCTTGGAATAGTATTACTTTAATAGTTTTACACATACTAACACCATTTGAGGGAAAGCGTTTGTGTCATTAGTTTAACACCCAAATCCAACAATAAGCAACAGAAGGGTGACCAGTCGACCTTTGCGAAGGGCCTTCCATTTTACAGCAGTATATGTCGCCTCTTTTGTTGTCATTTTGATCCGTTTAAAACGTCTTTTTTTGTTAACCCCTGCACATTACGCAGATGATGATGGATTATGTGACAAATGTAGCAAACCCTCAGTTATGCGGAAAACACTGCGGCCCTCAAAATCGCATAATTCCAGTCGGCCTGGTTTAAGCTCACATTTTGTACTGCATGCCCGAGTTTCCCCTGAAACAAAGTTAAGTGCTGAATTTAAGTCAATGGCAACTTTTTAATCACAAAAGGATCATATCGGATGGATGATCAATCTTCCCATACTTTGTGAACAGCCTTGCTGAATCTTCAGTGTTTATGCAATGCAAGAATACAATACTTCAGTAGTATACACTGGGTCTGCTCTGACCGCTGATACAACGTTTGTAACCTCTAGCTAACGGAAATCCCACACCATCATGTGGGCAATAAGGGCTAGGTAAATATTTTCCGGTATTTCAGCCACATCTAGTTACCCTCTTCCGTTCTTCCAGCCGTTGCTCATTAGGACAGAAGTGCAGTGCTAATTACATGGGTTGATCCTTACTATCTATTAAGAGCTTAAGAAACCTCAGCAGGAGAAGAGGGCACCTTTTCTATCCCCGAGGACTGTAAAATAATTGTCTTTGGTTACGTTTGCGTGGCAATCTATTATTTTCCAGGGCTGCAAGGGCATTTGAGCGTCTGACCCCTTGGAAATAGGGGCCATGTTGTGTTCCCCACTTTTTAGGGGGACACACTAGGTGGATTGCATTAGCCCCAAAAGAAAATAATTTGTTGAACGTATTTTGGAGAAAAGAAGAATGAGCAGATGTTTCCCACACCTCTCACAAATGAGTTATGCTTTGTTAGCTGGGGAGTGTCAGGAGTCAGAAAAAACTAGTCACAGAATCTGTCATCTATATGGGTATCTAACGTGAAGCCTCGGCCAGGTTCTTTGAGAAACAGATTACACATACAATTTATATTTTATAATTATTATTTACTTAGTATGCTTAAATTGTCTACAAATTATATGTATCAGAATAATGAGAATTATAAAAATGTCAGTCATATCTAAAATGAGGGCAAACCCTAAAATGTTCCAAGCATATTTCATTGCACATTCCCTACATTACAGGGCCTATTCACAAAGGTAAACTTATATGTGAGTACAGCTACATGTGGAAATTTACTCTTACAGTTTGCAGTAAATATACTACTTTGCCTTTCTGACAAAGTGTAGGCTTATATGTCTCCAAGTGCAAGTGTAAAGTTACTACATGTATCTTTGCACATGTAGGCAGAAATCTCAGCCACTAGGGAGGCGATCTCCCTTAGGTAAAGTATAGGAAAATTGTGAAAAGTCTAATAAACTTATTAAAATATGCAAATATTTTTATGTTAAATAATAATGTAAAGTTATTTTATATATTTATTAAAATGTAGAGAAAAAAATACTAAACACTATTACCTTGATTCTGAATTGAATAGTTAATTTAAATATATTAATTTAAATTATATATAATATTTAAGAGATAATTATTTTAAAAAATCTTAAGTAAAATGTTTATATTTATTATGTAGTAAGAATTACTAAAAGTTATGCATACAAATATTTTAAATGTAATTATGTTAAAATAAATTAGTTACATTTACTTTTTCAATTTAAAAGGTCACTAAAATATTTTAAAATAAAACAGTCATTATTTTCTATTGAATGAATTTTTGTAACATTTATTTCCTTTTAGATTAATTTTAATTAGTCAAAATAAAAAATTGTAACACTATTTCGTATGGGGGGTTATTTTAAGTCCGTGTCTCAGTTATTTTGTATGGGAATGGTTACTGTTCCAATAGCTAGCCATGTTGGAATAACTAAAAATCAGCTGACGTAATTTACTACTTTTTTGGATCCCTTTTGGCTGTACCAACTTTTGAAGCCTTGGGCGTACTCATTTGTGGGTCAGTGAAACACCCCCCACCCTTCCTTACCCCCCCCTAACTCCTCCTTACTCCACCCTAAAGCCCTCCTTATCTAGTAGTAACAATTTCGCATTTTCCATACACTCCCCTGTCCCTCCCACATTTACTACTAACACATAGGTGCATGCATGTGGAGATCTCTCCTCATAAAAGATAGGAGAGGCAGAGGTGAGGCCTCCACATGTAGGTTTGTGAATAGCATTTTGTAGTATGTAAGGAGTACTAGTGTACTACTACCAAGCATACTACAAAATGCAGTTTGTGAATATACCCCTATTAGACTTAAACCTGCCCAAAATGAATAAGCATTCTACAGATTATATAGTGATCTAAGTTTTTTTGTGCCAAGTCAGTATCCCTGCATACTTTATGCTGCCGCTGGGTCAGAACTCAGAAATCTATCTCTCAGTAACCGATCCGTGTGTGTTGACTCCCTTTATTCTAGCATCTGTTTATATCTTCCGCTCCAGCAATTCAATATGGAGGGGGGCAATCCTGTGCAGGTCTTATGTTGCTGCTTTGGAATACTGCCAATGTCTTTTTGCAGACGTCCAGAGAAGGCATGCAAATGTAACTTTTAATCCTTCCTTCCAAGTCAGATCCGCACAAGGCAAGATGGCAGCTGTGTAGCTTTCAGACAACGGAAAGTTTCCATGTTGTCTGTGTTATTAACTCAACTAGAATGAAAAATTTCCTAGCTATCGTAACAGAAAGTTTCAATGCTATTAAGGACTCGGAGGCGAGGATTATGCCTATCCTCCGTTTTGTGCCACATACTTCCCTATGTTTCCACTGATTCCTCATGAAAGGTCCTGCAGAATGTGCCAGAGGATTGAGCATAGCTGAGTCCTTAATGTATGCCTGCATAAATGTAGTAATTCCATGTCAGGACCGGAGGCAAGGATTATGCCTAACTTTCTCCACTTTATTTAATAGCAGCCAAACATTCAACAATAAAACTACTACTCCCATGACAGCTTGGGAATTGGAGTACGTAACAACCAATAAAAACATGTATTTAGAACCAATCAGGAACAGGCAGTCCATAATATAGACCATTGTTTGTTTCTCCTCCTCCTCTTTCGTCACGTGAGCCAGGCTGAGAATTATCATGAAGTATCTTGCTTCACTGTTTCAGATCCTAAGAAGAAAGAATACAATTTGAAAAGGAACAAGGTATTTGAAACTTTGAAAGGAATGTCTTATAGAAATGACTATCAGGGTTAACAGTTGTATATAGCAGTACAATCAAAAATATTCGACATATGAATGCTGAAACATAATGAGAAATTGCTTACTAAATACGGGGAGGGATTCTTTAAATTTGCAATATTTATAAGGTGATTAGGGTGGGATAATCCTCGCCTCTGAGTCCTTAATAGAATTGAAACTTTCCGTTACCATAGCTAGGAAATTTTTTATTCTATGTCAGGACCGGAGGCAAGGATTATGCTAGTTCAAAGCTTGTCCACAACTAATTGAGCCATATCTAAAACTGGTTTAAAGTAGAACCTCTTAAAAGTGGAGTCCGAAGACCAGTCTGCTGCATTCATGATATCTTCCAAACGAGCATCCAAGTTAAATGCTTTAGAAGCCATAGCTCCACGAGTGGAGTGAGCGCCAAAGAGGGAAAGGCTAATGCCAGCCTCCTGCATGACCCAACGAACCCACCAGCAGTGGTAGAGGGGTAACTGCTTTATGCGGCCTACGCAATGCAATAAGGAGTTGTCATTCTCCCGGAGGGCGAATTTCTGAAGACATCTCCTCATATGCTGTGAGGCAGCGCAAGACACACAGTTGTGGGACGTCTGGGAAAGCAGGAGAAGAGATTACTCAGGTATTGGTCTTTGTTCGTCTACTTACCGTAAAGGAGACTCCCAAAGGAGAAAAGGTTCTGTTTGAGATATCTAAAGCACGAATGTTAGAAGCTCTTCTACAAGAGATTAAACAAAGAAGCATGGCTAATTTAGCGGAAAGTTCCTTTCTGGAAAGATATTGGTTAGGTTGCCAAGACAAAAAGAGGTTCAGCACTTGATTGACATCCCAAAGGTATGAATAGCGGGGTTCAGGAGGTAAAGAGAGCCTTATGCCTCAAAGAAGACAACACACTAGTTTCTGTTCTCCCAAATGGAAGCCATCCACCAAAGTATGTCCAGCCGAAATAGCTGATCTGTAAGAATTAATAGAACAATACGCCAGGCCTCTTGACGCGAGGTCCGCTACAAAATTAAGAACATGGACTACATCTGCTTCCATGGGATTGAAATTCCTTCGCAAACACCAGAGGGCCCATGCCGATCTGTAATGTTTAGAGGTACTAGGAGCCCATGCTTTGGATAATAGCTCTTCAGCCTGTTGCGAAAGTCCCGGGACCGACCATCGCCCCCAGAAACTCACCATGCCATCAAAGACAGGGAGCCTTCCAAAACCATCTGATGTGGCATTTCGTTTAGACTGAGAAGAAGCAAAAGAAACAGGGGGAGTCGGATTGGAGAATCCCAAGAAAGTTCCAGAAGAACTAGAAACCAAACTTGAGGCATCCAATTTGGAGTGATTAATACTATGCTTGCTGATTGACGACGTACCTGGGCAGACGTTCGAGTAATCATTGCAAAGGGAGGAAAAGTACAAGCTTTCTATTGTCTCCAATCCTGAAGTAAAGCATCCGTGGCAGTTGCCAATGGATCTGGTTTCCAACTGAAAAATCTGGGTAGTTGCTGATCTAATCTGGATGCAAATAGATCCACCGTAAACGGACCCCATAGGTCCAGAAGATGAGAAAACACGTCTGGATGGAGTTTCCACATGCTGGAGTCTCTGAGGTGTCTGGAATGAAGATCTACAATCTGATTCTGATTGCCCGGAAGGTATTGTGCCGTGACCGAAATTTGATGGTCCAAACAATATTGCCAAAAACTGGTCACCAGATTGGAGAGTGCCTTGTATCGGGTGCCCCCTATGTGATTGATATAATGGACTGCAGAGATATTGTCCATCTTTAGGAGAAAACACGATTGAATTGAACCTTTGGTCCAGCACTTGACTGCAAATGAATCAGCTAAAAGCTCTAACCAATTTATATGTAGCCTTTGTTCCTCCGAGAACCAGCTAAAAGCTCTAACCAATTTATATGTAGCCTTTGTTCTCCCAGTGGACAAATCTCCACATCGAGCGCCCCAACCTGATCTCCGGGCATCTGATTTGATTATGAAATCTGAAGCCAAACCGAAGATTGCTCTGCTGTTCCAGGCTTCCATGTGTGAAGGCCACCAATGAATTTCCTCTACAGCTTCTTGCAAGAGAAGTACCTTTTGAGAGTACCTTAGGCCCCTGCGAAGATGAGCTGCCTTAAGACGTTGAAGAGCTCGATAATGTAGAAGATTAGGAAAAATTGCCTGAATAGGAGAGGAGAGGAGTCCTACCAAGGCGGCAATTTGTCGAATGGAAACCTTTTGTTTGACTAAAGTGTGACGCAATTCGTGGCAAATTTTCGTCATTTTGCGAGATGGGAGACTTAGGCCCATATTTATACTTTTTGACGCAAACCTGCGCTAGCGCAGATTTGCGTCAAAAAGTTTAACGCATGCTACTGCCATTCCAACACACCAGCCAAGCGTCTTGTTTATGGAATGATAGTAGCCGGCGCAGCGGCCTGGTTAGCGTCAAAATAAATTACGGTAACCAGGCAGCGGAGACGTAGCGAAGACTGGGGATTGTGCGCCAAAGAATGGTGCAAGTCAGGTCAGAGTAAAAAAATATTGGATCTAACCTGACTGGCGTAATTGTTTGACACACAACCCCCATGGAAATGACTCCTGTCTTAGCAAGGACAGGAATCATGCCCCCCCTTCCCAATGGCCAGGCCCAGGGGACTTCTGTCCCCTGGGCCTGGCCATTGGGCACAGTGGCATGTAGGGGGGCCCAAGTTAGGCCCCCCTATGCCACTTCTATGTAAATAAAATAATACTTACCTCTACTTACTGTAGATGCGTCCCCCCATCCATGGGTCTCCTCCAGGGGTGGGCGAGGGTGTCCCTGGGGGCAGGGAAGGGCACCTGAGGACTGCTTCCATGGTCGGAAACCATGGAAATGAGCCCACAGGTCCCTTAACACCTGCCCTGACCCAGGCATTGAAAAATGACTCTAAACCGGTTTAGAGTCATTTAAGGTCCTCCCCCTCCCGTGCATAATTTTTGCACAGGAGTATAAATAAGGCGCAAAGGCCTTAGAGTCATTTTTTGCCAAAGTGTACATATGGAGTTAGCTTTGCGCTGGATTTGCGTAAAAAAAAAAATAGGCAAATTTGGCGCAAGCAAGAATATAAATATGCCCCTTGGTGTAGCTGAGACCGAGTCAGTGGTGAGACCGTAATGCAAGGAGTTTCACACACACTCCTGAGACCTTACTCTGTGTCTCTTCTATACCTTATACTTCTAGATGAGATGGAGGGCTTACACGTCCTTTTTCACTACATACACGCCAGCTTAATTATCGGGGAGCAAGACACAGCGCCCCCAACATAAGAATTTACCCAAAATAACTGTTTTGTTTATAGATCGCACCGTAAAAGATTTTGGATCCATACATGCTGACTTATGAGTACTCCCTCACGAAGACTCGGGGATAATAGTGTTCTGCCCCAGTCACGTGATTCCCACTACTCTTTCTCTATTAATCGTACATTATCTTGAAGAGTTTTACTTGATTAGGATAAGCTATTTATTCATGTAAACACCTTACATATACTTTGCCCTGAGGAAGTCAATGAGATTAATTTCTCGGAGACGAAACACGTGTTGGCTGTTGGATGTTGTTGTGATGACCACATATGGAATCATTCTGATGTGATGAACATGTATGAAAACCTCGCACAAGAATAAAGACGGGGTCCATTCGCAAGACCTAGGATGGATAATTTCATCCGGATCTAAAATCTCCGAAATTGCAGGAGAGGAGATGTTAAGAGTGGGCTGAGGAAGGGAAGGAAGCCAAGGTCTGGATGGACTGGCACCGTTGTCCTGATTCCCAGAGGAATCAGTATATTGCAGGGACAGGGAATGGGACCTTGCCGTATTCAAGGAAAGGGAAGGATCAGCAAGAGAAAATAGGAAATTTTTGACACGGTCAAAACATCTTGATCAACACCTGCTTTACGAGGACGCTTAGCTGGAGTCGCGTCTGTGGAACGGTAGGAATCGTTAGAGGCAGGAGAGGCTGAGGGAGTCAGATTAGAGCAACATCATAAAACAAAATAAAATGATGGACGGAGTGTTGAAACTTTTCAAACACTCGCCCCCAGTCACAGATCTCTATGAAATGAAGCCATCCCCACCAGGGTCATTCCTACAGGTGGGTCTGTATCATGCGGAACAGGGTCAAGACTGATTTGCATATGGCTGGGTCCAAACTGGGGTGGCATGGTGAGCAAAAGAACAATGGATTAAACCCAGATCTGTGAGTGTTTGCATTGTTCAGCACACTGTCCATCATCCTTTTGTGTTGCTGGAGTCAGATTAGAGGCTGTGTATTTTGGGCACTTATGTGCTATTTGTTGTGACAGCCTGTCAAGAAGAGGACCTATTGCCTCCGAAACTTCCCTGTAGATAGACATATCAACAGCTTCAAAAACTCCTCATCATTAAGTTCCATAGTATTATGTATGAGGGTTGATTATAAATTCAATTAAATCGGGCAGATATATAATTAAGAGGCTGGGTGTCAGCATATATCTTTAAGAGTGTAAATTCACTCAATATGTCAAAGGGCTGCAGCCAGGGACACTACCCCGGTGCACAATATATTTAAAAGGGGTTAAATATATAAAATATATAATTTTCCTTGGAGTGTGTCCCCAATAGGCCAATATGGCAAAATACAGACCCGATAGGGTGTAAAAAGAATAAACAATACAGACCCCTTAAGTCAAAACAGGGCGTCCAGAATGTTAGAATTATAGTACAGACCCTTATTTCAATAAGGGAGTCTCTCTCCAGGCAGGCTGAGCAGAACGCACTGAGAGGAGGCGTGGAGCTTCGTGCTCTATTGTGACGAAAACCAAAGCTGCGCGTCTACCTCAGCGTATCTGTTATCGTGCGAGCGTTCTAAACGAGCGCCACCTGGCGGTCGCTAGAACCTCACACGTAGTGCACCAAATGAAAAACGTTTGCAAAGGAGTGAGAACGCTCCCGCAATGTAATAAAACAGATTCTACAACAACAATATTGAAAAAAAAGATTAAAAACGACAAATATTATAAACAAACTAGTAGTAGAAGAAAAAGTCAACTTATCTCGGCTGCGAGCCCCGAAGAAAGAGGAGGAGGAGAAACAAACAATTGACTATATTATGGACTGCCTGTTCCTGATTGGTCCTAAATACACGTTTTTATTGGTTGTTAACGTACTCCCATTTCCAAAGCTGTCATGGGAGTAGTAGTTTTATTATTGAATGTTCGGCTGCTATTAAAGTGGAGAAAGTTAGGCTTAATCCTTGCCTCCGGTCCTGACATGGAATTACTACATTAATGCAGGCATACATTAAGGACTCAGCTATGCTCAATCCTCTGGCACATTCTGGAGGACCTTTCATGAGGAATCAGTGGAAACATAGGGAAGTATGTGGCACAAAACGGAGGACAATCCCGGATCACCTCCTTCACTTTACGATGCAGCTCCCACTCGTGACCCTCCAGTGAGAGATGACTTAGAGATGACCCATGTGAAGGAAACCTGCGGTGAGCCGCTACTGGAGCAATTTCCTGTCACTGTGCCCAGTGCTGCAGGAGTGGCAAGAAAGACCGTATGCAGCACCAGCCAACTTATGTGCAGACACTGCAGTGATGCTGTTAGAAAGCACTAACCCTGCACTGTAGGGCCCAACATTCTGGAAGGTGTCACTCAGCGCAGTGCAGCAGCCAAAAATGCTGCACTGCATGACAAGAAGAGAACAGGAAAGTGACATATTCATTTAGATACAGTACTTTCCTCCCCTCTCCCTAATGCTGGCGTTGATTTCAGCCAAGCACACACCTTAGCGCCATAGTGCGTGGTGTGTGCGTGAGTCTAGCATAGGTTTTGTACACAAAGGGTACCCTTACTCTACAAAATACTATGCCTAGACAGGTGAAAATGCTTTTCCTACTTCATATGTGTGCTGTACAGTGTAACACACATGCAAAGCCGGACAAAACAGGGAAAAATAAAAACATTTCTCCATTTAACACCTGCTTTTCATCAGTGTTGATTTTTGGCGCTAAACCCTTTCTTCTGATGTTTCAAAATAGGGTTTGGCATTAAAAAGCATGGGTGGTAGCAAGGGTACCCATGCACCACCCATGTAATGCCCCCTTGACTAAAAGTAATGCAAAGCAGCATTTTGCGCTGCTTAGCGTTACTTTTCCACACAAACCAACACAAATACCAATTTGCATTGGTTGGGGAATCCCAATTTTTTTTAGCATCAGGTTAGTGTTACAAAAGTAATGCCAACTTGGCGCTAAACCTTTGAGAATCTGGACCTCGATCTTAGGGAAGTTATACATTCTTATGACCATCACTGCATCGAACACTCACTACATACAATAAAAATATGTTGGAATAAGAGAAAATCAATACACTTTGTAACACCACTTTGACTCGTCACTCTGCTGGGCACTGATCTCTGCAGGTCAAAAGGATATCTAAAGGCAAGATGAGATATCTTAGTAATTTGTAATACAGCCTCATAGCATCCAGTCAAGGCCAGTGCGGGTGATTAGGTGTGCCTTGACAGAACACAGGAAACCTTTAGATGTGTAATAGGGAGTGTTTTTAGATATCCTTTTGCTTTGCCCTGATTGGCCCTCTGAAGTATGTGAGTGCCTCAAGCTGTAACACAGTCTACAAACGAAGACAATGCAGTGCTTTCAAGGCTGGCTTAATGCAGTCAGGTATTCCAAGTGTGAGGAAAAATCTGGGAAACCAGTTTTGCAGAATTTGTAGCCCGTCGATGAAGTTCTCATTGTGCGGTCAGCAAGCATTTCATTAATTCCACGCCATGGTCAGATCATAAGTGCCCTTGGCCTCCATTTTGACATGGAGGTTGAAAAATGATTTCTACATAGATGATGGTGCACCTATGAATAGAAGGCCACTTAAAGGTTGGAGCTTTGGCTATTTCACAAAGTACTAAGGGGAATATTTATACTCTGTTTGTGCCGAATGTGCGTCAAATTTGTGACGCACATTCAGCGCAAACCCTGCCCCATATTTAAACTTTGGCGTCCGACCCAGCGGGCGTCAAAGTTCCACCATGTGCGCCATTTTTTGGAAGGAGGAACCAGCCTTGCATTAATTATATGCAAGGCAGGCGTTCCCTTCCAAAAAATTACTTTAAGGCCTGTGCCCCATATTTATACTGTGACATCATTTTGACGCACAGGAGGGGGCAGGCCTTAAAAAACAGCGCCCAGCCTTATGGGCGCCGTTTTTTAACGCCTGGGTCAGGGCAGGCGTTAAGGGACCTGTGGGCTCAGAAGGAGCCCAGAGGTGCCCTCCCATGCCCCCAGGGACACCCCCTGCCACCCTTGCCCACCCCAGGAGGACACCCAAGGATGGAGGGACCCATCCCAGGGAAGTTAAGGTAAGTTCAGGTACGTTTTTTTTTTCGTATTTTTTTTGTGGCATAGGGGGGCCTGATTTGTGCCCCCCTACATGCCACTATGCCCAATGACCATGCCCAGGGGGCATAAGTCCCCTGGGCATGGCCTTTGGGCAAGGGGGCATGACTCCTGTCTTTGCTAAGACAGGAGTCATTTCAATGGGGGTTGGGCGTCAAACAAAATGGCGCAAATCGGGTTGAGGCCTGAATTTTGCCTCAGACCTGACTTGCCCCATTTTTTGACGCCCAAGCTCCATTTTCCCCTACGCCGGCGCTGCCTGGTGTGAGTCATTTCTTTTGATGCACACCAGTCCGCAGCGCCGGCGGTAAAATTTTTGACGCACAACTGCGTTTGCGCAGTTGTGCGTCAAAAAGTATAAATATGGGCCTAAGATTTCATCCAGAAAGGACTTTACGTGCCATTGACTTACCTCTGGAGGTTCTTCTTGGTATTGCTATAGATGATGGGTCAAAGAGTACAGGTATAACCCTTGTGATAGTGCGCAGGACACGTTATGGGATGCTGATTACAATTATACTGATAGAACTTGCTGACTGTGGTTAAAGAGGAAGAACTGAATCTACCAGTGTGGACCAAGAAGTTCCTCCCCACTGCTTGAATTAGCAAAATGTTGCAGCTCATGATGGCACTGCATACTTAAATGTCTGAGAGTATGAAGGCTGATTTCTTGTTTTCACTTAAAGGCAGCAAGAGTTGTTCTCTGATGATAGCCACGAGAACGTAATCTGCCTTGTGGGTCTAAACACCAAAGGATGTTGTCGTCCATGCAGCCTTCAGACAGCCTGGTTGTCTTCTTTTTGCCTTATCTTGCTGGGCAGTGGTAATATGAGGACATAACTTTCATTAGACAGGACTTTTGGGTCACCCCCTATATATTTTTTTAGGTTCGATCTAATAATGGCATTTTTCATGTATCCTGTAAATAAACCAAACGTTGTTTCACACATGCAGATTAGATGTTGTAAGGTTTTGGTTGAAGTATGACAGCTGCTCCTCGTCGACGTAGACGTAATCAAAGGTGATAATATAGTCCTCCATGAATAAGTGATTTTCCATATATTTTTCACCAGCAGGTGCTCATGATTCTGAAGGGCCTTGGGACGCAAGGATTGACGAGTAGAAGGTAGATGTTTAAGATCTCCCTTGTTTGTTGCTGATGCATTTGGGGAAGTAACCCTTTTTAGCTTTTTAACTGTTTTATGGCTCTTACATTGGTCCTTGTCATCTTCAAACACTGGCGTTCAATTGCACGGCTGAATCGCTTCATCTCGGTCAGTAGGCCCATTTAACCACTTGTTTGAAGCCTTGATGCTAGTTCTGATTGCTGCATGGCTGTCCATTGCAAATGGAAATATAAGATACAACATTTTCAGCAGGTCTTTGAAGTTATTAAAGTTCTACGATATTTACTTACTAGTAGCGTATATTGTTCCAACCCAATCCTCAGCACTTATTTTTTTATAGGTAGAGATAGGTTGTCGGGAATGGCAGTTATGTGGGATAGGAACATAAAACTAGTCAGGGAACTGAAGAAAAATAAAGCCAAAATTGCGGTTGCATGTACAACAAAGGTTTCTATGTTAGCTGTGGACACTAGGTTGAGCATATAACATGCTATGGCCGGTCAACTGTGCACTCCTTGACAGAAACCTTGAACCTGCTATTTTCCAGATAGAGCTGATAAATGCTTTGTCTTTTGCAACTGAGCCCACATTGTGAAGTCACTCGTAATCTAGGTTTTCTAGGCTGCGGTCTGTAAATGCTAGGCATGTCCAAGAATGGGACGCTATTTCGTGAGGCACAATATATTATTGCTGCAATGATAAACTGAGTTGAATATGTCTCAGTAGACTAAACCCTTATGGCCTCATTTACGAGGCCCTATTGGCACTATGCGCCACCAGAGCATCATGTTTTTTTATGCTCCGGTGGCGCAGCATGCCGGCCCACATTTACAAGGCCACACAAAGCCCCCCTGCCTGGCTTTTAATGGCTTTGTAAATATGGACCCCTTTCACGCATAACACTGCGTATCATGGGTGTTGCTTGGGATGTTCCCACACAGCACCCTTAAAATCCGGGGCGTGGCTTCAGGCGTCAAGATGGCGGTCGCACTTTGAGAGTGCTCTGGACCCCTCCGTCATCTGCCTGAATTAATTGCCTTCCTGAGCCCTGTCCCGTGCTTTCAACCGCCCCCGGAGATGCGTGGATCAAGAACCTCCGGGGCGCAGTGGGTGCTGTTGCGGCGGCGCCTCTAGGGCCGCTTAAAAAGGAGCCAACTTCGTGGCCGGTATCGCGGCTGGGGCCCACGGGGACTGGCAGAGCCCCTGCTGCAGTGCGCCCTCCGGATGAAGCAACGCACAGGAGAAGACCGGGTGGGGACCCGTCCGGCCCATTGCCTGAGTCGGGCGGAGGCCTTGCGCCTGTGAGGAGCGGGCCCCCCGGGGACGGAGGGCGTGGACTCCTGGCGTCAGCCCGTGGACGGGGCACGCGGCATTCTATCGTTGGCCCGGGCTGGCTGAGACGGAGTCCCGGGCTGTGGCGGAGGATGACCCCTGGAGTGGAGGCCTCCCCCTGGATTTCGAGCTGGGGGCGTGGCCCGACCTGCAGTGCACTGCCGGCGGTGGGTGCGCCCTGTAGGGTCCGACCGGTAAGGTGGAAGCCGGCTTGAGGAGCAGGCATTGGAGGCTAAGCGGACGGCTGGGGGACATCGCGTGCCCGAATTGGAGGGGGCGGAACAGGCGGCCCCGTGAAGGAGAGTTACTGAAGAGCACAGGCTGAAGGGTCGCCCAGCCTCTGGATTGTGGTGTGAGCCGGGGGCCCAGGCCCGGGGGCAGGAGATCAACAGGCCCTACATACAGTGGTGCAGTGGACTCCCTTGCGAGGCGGAGTGACGAGAGGGGGCATACTGGCGGGTCGCCGTGGCCCTGGGCCTCATCTGAACAAACTTGCCTACGCGGGTCCGTCCCTGGGGGCCTGGCCTGGGACCCCGTGGGCCCCTTGCGGACCGAACTGAATGTTGGTGGCCCAGCCTGGGAGCAGACATTGGGGACCAGGAGAACGACCGGAGAAGCTGCAAACTTTGGACGGGTGAGGTGAGACCGGCACTCCCCACCCCCTGTGACTGAATGACACCGAGAGGTGCGCACTGGATGGTCGGATCCGTTCTCCTGACCCAGAGGTGGGAGGACGATGCACACCCCCTCTGGGTTGTGTCCCGGCCTCCTTGAGCGGGGTGCGGTGACCCCCCTTGTGGGACGAAGTGACGGGGAGGGACGCACCAACCAGATTACTCTGATCCTACGTGCCAACTGGAGAACCCGGCACATGCAGATCCAACCCTAGGGGCCGACCTGCGACCCAGTGGGTGCCCCGAACTGGTCGAAGCCACAGAGGGTTCGGTGACCAAGGGGTAAGGGAGAATCCCCGCTGCGCCCCTTTTCCCCCCCACGCGAATGACTAAACGGCTCTTTCCTTGGACTGAGAAAGACACCAATACTCCGGAGGGTAGTGGGTGAAAGGCACCGAAGTCCCGTTGTACAATCCACTTGCCACAGTGGGCCCCCTGAGAAATATGGGGAAAGACAGAGCGACCAAACAGCCATCTACGTCCCAACAAAAGATCGACCAGTTCACTACACAGGCGGCCTCCCGGGGCGACGGGGACGGCCCTACTAGTGTATCCGCTCCTGATGGAGTCAATGCTATCCTCCAAGTCATCCAGGCATCACAACTAGCCATGGAGACCAAGATTGGGGAGGTAAAAGAAGACGTGGGCCTCATACAACAAGATCTCAGGAACGCGTTGGGTCGTAACACAGCAGTGGAAAAACGTGTCTCATAAACTGAGGACGATCTGGCTGATCTCAGGACCCAAGTGGCCCAACTACAACTCGTACTGGAGATTTACACCGGCGTGCTGAAGATGCAGAAAATCGCTCCAGGTGCAATAACTTGCGATTCATCGGTTTTCCGGAGGGAGTGGAGGAAGGGAAGACCCTCGATTTCCTCGAGCAGTGTATTAAGTTCTGGATGCCGCATCAAGCTGTCTCGCCCTGGTTCGCAATCGAACGAGCACATAGGGCCCTGGCCCCGCTGCCCTCCCCCCGGGCCCAGAAGACTGTGATTGCACGCTTCCTCAACTTCAGAGACCGAGATAACATCCTCAAAGAAGCTAGAAAAACCACTGACCTTTGCTGGGACAATCATAAAATTCGAATATTTCCTGACTACACCCGCGAAGTCCAAGCTCGGTGTCGATCATCTCAAGTTAAACAAAAACTCCGGGCAATGCAGCTATCGTACGTGCTTCTCTTTCTGGCCCGGCTAAAGGACATTATGGCTGACAGAACATATTTTTTTGATTCACTTGAAGAGGCTTGGGACTGGCTAACAGAGGAGGGTGTTGGACGTCGGAGGGGCCCCGAGCCTCCGCTGGGGGTGCGCCTGGGTCCCAGCCGGACGCACGTAGAAGCCGCCGGTTCACGATGTCTCGCCGGGGTAGGAAAAGAGACACTAACGATCCGCCTGGAGGTGACTGTGGGCCCAGAACTGCACCATGGCAGGTGGGGCCTCAGCGGGCGTCCCGGGGGCCCGCTCGCCGGAACAGTCGCTGGACCGTAACAGACTAAGGGGGTTATTCCAACTTTGGAGGAGGTGGTAATCCGTCCCAAATGTGACGGATTTACCACCAGGCGTATTACGAGTTCCATAGGATATAATGGACTCGTAATACGGCTGGTGGTATATCCGTCACTTTACCGTCACTTTTGGGATGGATTACCACTTCCTCCAAAGTTGGAATAACCCCCTAAGTCAGTCCCCAGTGCTTGGTTAATAACAACAATAACAATAAACTGGAGCTAAGATGTTTCCTAGTGATTCATCAAGTGCCACTGATTCTGGCAAGCGCTGACCGCGACGCATCCGAGTATGCCATTATTGCTGTGATCGCCAGTCACCACACGGAACTCGGCTTCTTCTGAGCAATTGTATATGATCCGCAAGAATGGAGGGGTCCACCACTTTATCTCAGTGACAGCCCATCTGGCCGCGTCACCATGTTTTCCTGGGTAGAAGTATGGGGTGGGGGGACTGAATCTAGTTATGGGATTTAGTAGCGTGTTTTGATAAGTTTCCTTTTCTCCCACCTTTTCTGTGTTTTTTTTTTTATTATTGTTTGGCTGGGACGGCCACCTCGGAGCCCTTCGATGGACTCCCAATGTTGTATCACACCGGCGCAATGGACTCAGGGCCCTCACTGACACAGATTCTTTCATGGAATGTGAACGGACTCTTGGACAAAATTAAGAGGTCCGCTGTGTTTAGCACCCTCCACAGGTACACCCCGCTTGTAGTCTTAATGCAAGAACCCCATCTACTTGGCACCAGCTTCCCCATGCTGGCACGTGGGGGATATGACAGGGTCTTCCATGCAGGCTTTTCACGGGGATCGAGGGGGGTTGCCATTCTCCCCCAATGCTCGCTACCAATGGTTGTTACATCTACGAGATCTGACCCACAGAGGAGATTTGTGGTGGTGACCGGATCCCTTCACGGATCACTGTTTAACCTAGTCTGCGCTTAGTTCCACCCGGCTGGGTTGGATGCCTTCCTACTGGTACTCCGCCGGGTAATGCCCCCCCCAGGGATCCACACTATTGGGAGGGGACTTTAATTCGGTCCTGGAACCAAGCTTGGACATCTCAGGACAATATCTACCTCTAGATCTGGAAGAGCGTCGAGCCTGACTGGGTGGGTGGAGAGCCTGGGTCTATGTGAGATATGGAGAACTTGGCACCAGAGAACGCGACAGTACACACACACCTCAGCAGTTCACAAATCGCACACAAGA
The DNA here is from genome assembly GCF_031143425.1 of Pleurodeles waltl. Classification (NCBI taxonomy): domain Eukaryota; kingdom Metazoa; phylum Chordata; class Amphibia; order Caudata; family Salamandridae; genus Pleurodeles; species Pleurodeles waltl. The sequence goes on along the minus strand of NC_090440.1, from coordinate 1,827,932,112 downwards.
ATAGACCCTGTGTTCATGCCCGCGCAGGATATTCCCAAGGTCACAGGGGCGGAGATACTGCCCGAGGGGTCTCTGACCACTCGCCAATACGGATCAGACTGGGCGGCTCTAACCCGACCCAACGCCCACTGTGGCGCTTAAACGCGTGGCATCTACAGGAGGACGGGTATACCCGGGAGATTAGAGAACACCTCACCCAGTATTTTGAACTTAATGTGGGATCGGTGCAGACGCCGGGAATGGTCTGGGCGGCATGCAAGGCCACCCTCCGAGGTCACGCCAAGCATCTCGTTCGAGAGCGGGCACGAGATGCGCAAGTGACGGCACTGGAGTCCAAGGTGCTGCATCTTGAGCGGCGAATTGCGCCTCTACCTTGAGGCAAATCACGGCGACTAGAGAAGAGATTAAACACTTGGTCCTAGAATCCGCTAAACAAACCTGGAGAGCGACTGCGGCCCGGATTTACGGCTGGGGCGACAAAAACTGTAAACTCTTGCACTGGCTGGTTACGCAACCCCTTGTAACCAGAGTCATCTCGGAGATCATTGGCGAGTCTGGAGAGCTTGTAACTTCACCAGATTACATTGCCCAAAGCTTTGATTCCTATTATGCGCGGTTATATGTGAGACGCCCCAGACCTCTCGCTGAAAGAGAGTCCCCGCTTTTGAATGACATCGTGCTCCCCAAGATCTCGTATGCAGCCAGGCATAGATTGGACGCAGAGGTGACCCTGGCAGAGATTACGGGGGCAATAGCGAACCTGTCGTCTGGAAAAACCCCCAGCCCAGATGGGTTTCCGGCCGAACTCTATCATAAATTCGGCGCTATCTTTAGCCCCCACCTTCTCAATATGTACGAGGAGGCGGAGAAGAGGGGTTGCTTCCACCCTGAGATCGACCAAGCCACTATCGTGGTAATCCCCAAGACCCAGCCTCCATCACGCAATTGCTCAGCAAACAGACCCATTTCCCTCTTGAACACTGAAATCAAGGTGTTGTCGACCATACTTGCCACCAGATTAAGAGACACACTTCCACCCTTGGTGCACCCAGATCAGTGCGGCTTTATGCCCACGCGCAGTACCAGGCACTGCATCAGACGACTAAACGTAGCCTTGGCACATCGCGGGATCCTGTTGCGGTCACCCCTGGCCCTCCTTCTCCTCGACTTTGAGAAGGCCTTTGACACGGTGGACTGGTCCTATTTGGATCAAGTCCTCCAGAATAACGGGATTGGGCCCAAAGTTCGTAGCCTTGTGAAGCTACTCTACTCTAACCCAACTGCCCGTGTCTGGGTGAACGGTGTGGTCTCGGACCCGTTCCCCATATGCCGCGGCACACGTCAGGGATGCCCACTATCCCCTCTATTGTTTGCACTTGGGATAGAACCCTTAGCAAAACTAATTTGTTTTGAACAATCCTCCCCAGAACGCGGACACCCTTTCACCATGGTGCAAGGGTGCTTGCGTTGGCAGTAGGCAGCAATTTATGCACCAGTGAAGAGGGAGAGGACAGAAATGTACTGTATCTTGTAGACAGCACATTTTTCGCCCTTTCCCATCACCGCAGGTCAGCGCAGCAAGGCACTTGTTGCACCTCCCTGCATCACAAGCCTTGTAAATGAGGCCCTTAAAATACGGCAATATGATATAAGGAAGTTTTGCAAGCAAGGTGTGTGCTGTGAACGATTACTATCCCATCCCCGAATTAGAATCTCTAGCCTAGATATACTAAAGTTTTGCTTGTGGGCTCATGCAGCACAGTGCAACACAAACAGTAGCGTTGATAATTTTCACATGTCTTGAAAGCTGAAGCAAGTGCAGCACTTAATGGCACAGCATTGTGTAACACAATAACCTGGAAATACAGGCATAGTTGAAGGAACGGGGTGGGAACAGCCACAATAACTGCACACCTCTAGGATTCCAAAGAAAGCCAGATCATGATCAAGTCATGCAAAGTAGCTTTTCCTGGGTTTGCATGGACTAATAACACAAGACAAAATAGAAAAAGGAAATCATGTCACACGCCTTGGAATAATATATTAATTTTTTCCAAACAATATACATAATACTAGATTCACCATTTTGTGGCAGTTTGCACGAACAAACTTGTATTGAAAGTTGTTCCTCAAGTACAAGTCTCATGCAAGACACCACTTGCTTGCCTTTGTGCAGTGCTAAAATGACTTACTTTTGGTAATGCCTTATGTGGTGGAGATGCTGGCTCCCCACAGATGCCTTGCCTTAAAATATTCCCCACTCATCAGACTGAAGCTGGAAGGTTTTTGAGCAGTATTTCTGTGTGCTGATAGGGAGTGTTGTTAGGTGCTGCATCAGCGTTGTCCATCCTGGAAGTGAGGTGTGTGGGGCCTATATATGCTCCACCCTACCGTGCTGACATCAGTTACTTTCCACAGCCTTTTCAGGCTAGAAGCACGTAGCCACGAAGGTAGTGCAAACACTAAGGACCTCATATGGGTTATCCTATATGGAGAAATCAGTTAGCAGAGTAGGGAAGTTTGGTAAGGAATCTGTGGCTAGATAGAGTCTCTACCAGATAAGGCGTTACAGACCGTAACTTGTTCATCTGATAGAGACTTATAGCTGCAGGTTCCTTACATTAGAATAGGTACCCAAACAATACCTCCTCAGAGATGGGTCTGCAAACAGATTTACACAAAGAAGTCCTGAATGACTGAACGACAGCCTTGACTGTCCAGGCTACAGTGTTTGGTAAAAGTGTGCAGAGATGCCCACCTTGCAACCTAACTGATGTCCAGGGCAGGAATTCAGAGATTGTATCCTTGGATCTGTTGGAATGAGCATGTTGAGCCCTTAGGAAGTTGCTTTTTTGGGAGTGTGTAGTAGTTGTTAATGCATAGCACTATCCATTGTGAGATGGTCTGTTTTTGCACAACCTTCCCCTTCTTCGACCCTACGAATTCGGCGATCGTCCACCCGGAACTCTGGTCCAATCAATGTAGAAAGAAAACACTCTTTTTGGGTCCAGTCAGTGGAGTCTCTCCTCTCCTTCAGAGGGGTGAGGCAGAGCTAAGAAGGTAGGCAAGGTGACGGGCTGGCCCACATGAAAAGGTGTAACCACTTTTGGGAGGAAAGAAGCATGTATTCTCTGCAGCAGTTTGGGAAGAAAGATGTGAGTTGAACAGGTAGGGCTAATACGGCAACCGCAAGAACTCCGGAATCACTGAAAGGTACCCTTTCACCAAGCATAGAGCAAAACAAAATTTCAGGTAAGGGTGCAGAAAGGGAATCAATCTGTTTGGATGCAGACCAAGCCACAAATCTGTCCCAACAGCAGATGTACACTGTCTTGGTTGAGGGACGCTGGCTGCCAGACATTACAGACTTCGAGTGAGGTCTCAAACTGTTGACTGTCACCGCTGAATCTCCATGCATGAAGGTAGAGAGTGTGCAGGTTCGGTTGTAGCACCCTGCCCTGTTGCTGCAACCGTAGACCCTCCCAAAGGGGCAGCTTGACCCGAGGACCAATGCTCATGCTCAGGAGTTCTGGATACCATACTCTTGGTGCCCAATCTGGAACCACAAAAATAACTTGGGCCCAGTCGTTCCTGATCTTCTTGAACACTCTGGGGAGAAGTGGTATCAGCAGAAAGGTATATTGGCGGCCTGAGCTCCACTCGAGACGAAAAGAATCTCCAAGAAAGGGTTGCCTTGGAAACTCCAGCACAAAGAAGTGCTGACGTTGTGATTTCTCAGTAGTGACGAATAGATCTAACCAGGGTGTTCTCTAATTTCTGAAGAGAACCTGCACCACCTCCGGATGGAGCTGCTACTTGTGATCTACTAGACATCAACAGCTGCGTTTGTCCACTCTGGCATTCAGAGAACCCACCAGATGTTGAACCACCAGGGAAATTCCCCTGACATTTCAGACATGTCCAGAGATACAGTCCTCTTACCACACAGTGAGTACTCTGCTGTCCTTCTCTCCCAATTGGCAGCCCGGACCCAGGAGTGACACATCACTATGGTCAGCTCTGGTTGGGGAACGAAGCCAGCTGTCCAGATAGGGAAAGTCTGAAACACCTGACCTTCACCAGTGTGCTGCAACCACCACCATCCCCTTGGTGAACACCTGAGGGGCACTGGTAAAACTAAAGGGAGTACAACAAATTGATAGTGCTGGTTGCCCACCATAAAAACAGATAGCACTTGTGGGAAGGCAGGATGGCAGGATGGCCATGGGAATAGGGAAGTAGGCATTGTGAGAAACAGGGTTGTTGGTTGAAGAGGGTGAACCCCTGCTCACGCAACAGCCACAATCCCTGTCAGGGGGAACCACTAAAGTTAATGAAACCTACCTGTGCTTAATCCTCTCGTAGCTTGGCACGAAGGCAGTCAGGCTTAACTTAGAGGCAATGAGTAAAATATTTATGCAGCACACAAACACCAATAAAGTAACAAGAAAAATCTCACACCAATTTAGGAAAATATGGAAAATGTAATAAATTATTTGATACCAAAACAACAAAAATCCAGTCATTTTTTAAAATTAATTCAGCACGGATATCTATTCATGTAGTACCAGGACAAGTTATGGCCGATGGAGCACTTGTCAGATATAAGAAGTCAATTGGGCTCGCTCGGTTTCTGTTTAACTTCGGACTCAGAATATGTTTTGTTGAAAAATGTCTGAGAAAGTACGATTCCGCGGGGCAAGGCAGCTGGCGGCGACCCAGGAGGGGGTGTTGTCATCAGGGAGCGGCGGGCTAACAGAGAAGTGAAAAATCCTACATTCAGACGTAGGGCCTGATTTAGATCTTGGTGGAGGGAATACTCGGTCACAAATGTGACAGATATCCTGTCCACCTTATTACATCTCCATAGGATATCATGGCATTATAATAAGGTGGACAGAATATCTGTCATGTTTGTGACAGAATATTCCCCTCTGAAAGGATCTAAATCAGGCCCTCAGTCTCTTTTTTAGAAGTCTAAGATTTCCAGTAGGACAAAGCTGCAGGATGTAGCCGACGAGGGCTCTATGAGGCTGGATACCATAGAACAGGTTTTGCAGCTGCAGAGCAGAACGCAGCTGGAGCTGCTGCGAAGTCAGACTAAACAGCAAGGTACCTCGGGTCAATCAACGAGTAAGTTGGTCCCGGTCTTCTATCAGTTCACAGAGCACTTTTTGGTCAACAATTTTCTAAATCCCAAGTTTTGATTGTGGGCTGTCTGGGCACCTTCAGTACCACTTCCAAATGTCTTAGGACTGGACAGGCCACAGTGCAGGCAGTCCTCATATTCCTTTCACAGGTGAAGAAAGGGACCTGAAGAGTGTGATGAGGGTCCTGTTTTTATACCTGGTGCTTCCTTTGAAGTAGTAGACGTTTGTAGAACTTCTCCTTTCAAACTGCTAGGAATTTCCTGCCTCCCTACCCTGTGTACAGCCTGACAATTAGTAGAAAACACTAGTGTAAATGTGAGACACACCCTATTGTCTTGCAAGTGGGGCTCTGCTCAGTTCCACTCCCCCATCATGCTTAAGATGGCCTACCTAATCCCTCATATGTGTGGCTGTCTGGGGGGAATAGCCAATGGAAACTGTTGCTTACACCCAGTCTTGTGACTCAGGAACAGGCTGCAGGCACCAAACAGGACAGGAAAATGCAAACTTTCTAAAAGAGGCATTTTCACAATTGTGACTTAAAATCAGAATTTACCATTAAAGAGGATTTTGAATTATAATTTAATTTCTGCCTGCTCCCAAGTGAAAGTTATCACTTACTAAATGAAATAAGGTAACCCTGTCTTATTCTATGGAAGAGGTAGGCCTCACAGTAGTGAAAAACACATTTGTTAGTGTTTCACTACCACTAACAGGACATGTAAAACATAAAAGTACATGCCCACCTTTATAATTACAATGCACCCTGCTCATTGGGCTGTTTACAGCCTTCCCCGAGGGGTGACCTATATGTAATAAAAAGGGAGTCTTAGATCTGGCAAGGGGGTTATTTTGACATTGGCAGTTTAAAATTGCTAACAGGCTGCAATGGCATGCCTGGGGCATGTTTTAAGAGGTTACTTAAGTGGGTGGCACAACACCTGCTGCAGGACCACTAGTAGCATGTCATTTACCAGCCCTGGGTATATGGTATACCACTTTGCAAAGGACTTAGTTAAGTATTACAATCAGTGGTAAGCCAATTTTACTATGTTGTAGGGAGTGAGTACAATAACTTTAGCACTTGTGGCAGTGGTAAAGTCACAAGACTTCCAAGGCCAACAAAAACGAATATAGGAAGGGTGAAGGCAAATGGTGTGGGGGTAGAAACCCTAAGGATGACAGGTGTAACAGACATCCTGCAAGTCTAGTGCATCCGTCCAATCTCCAGAGTCTAGGGCAGACAACACCTAATCTAAAATGAGCATTTTTAATTTCTCTTTTTTTCAGGAAAAAAAACTGAGATGGTGCAGGTCTAAAATAGGATAGAGCCCTCTGTCCTTCTGAGGAACCAGAAAGTAGTGTTAATAGTAACCACAACCCATTTCCGATGTTGACACCCTCTTGACAGCTCCTTTGGTCATGAGAGCCTGAACTTCCTGATGAAGCAGGAAGAGGTGGTCCTCTATGAGCCAATCTGAATATGGTGGCATGGGTGGTGGGGTTTCCAGTAAAGGGGTGGGATAACCTCGCTGAACGATCTGAAGTACTCACTTGTCTAATATTATCGACTGCCAATGGGGCAGGTGATGATGGATCCTGCCACCAACTGGGTGGCCATGATGAAATGAGGGCAAACTAAAACGGTTTGGAGGCTGCCAAGCGTGGGGGGTAGGGGGGTTTGGTGGGGGATTGGAGGGGGTGTTGTTGTCCCACAAGGCTTGTGGGAATCTCATCCATAACCATAAAAGGATTGGAGAGTCTGTTGGCTGTGGTGGCTGGGCAGGAATGGATGCAGTTGGTAGCCCTTACCTTAACCAAGGAAAGGGCAAAAAGCAGAATTGAGCTGGCGTGGGGGCATGGAGAGATCCAAGGACCTGGAGGTGGCATGACTGTCCTTTCCAGCACCAAATCTGCCTTGTCTCTGAAGAGACGGGTGCCATCAAAGGGTATGTCAATAAGGAATGCCTGGACATTTTTTAAAAGCCAGTAACAACGCAATTGCTGTACCTAGGGAGTTGCTAGATGATACAAATGTTTTTTTGCGTTTTTTGTGAGTCTTATTTGTTTTATGTAATAGAGACAATGGGGGTCATGCCAACCCTGGCGGTCGGTGTTAAAACGGCGGCAAAACCGCTAACAGGCTGGCGGTATAAAAAATTGCATTTCGACCCTGGCGGAAACCGCCAACAGAGACCGCCACTTCAACACACCGCCCGCCACGGTGGCACAAACAAACAGCGCAGCGGTCACCGCCAACAGACAGGCAGGAGTCAATGTACCGCCCACCCTATCACAACCCACCAATCCACCACCTTTTCCGGGGCGGTAGCCCCGCCGATAAAAACACGGCGGAAACAGCCATTTCGAACGGAAAACGCTCACCTCCATACACCCCACGAGGAATCAGGACAGCATGGAACCCGAACTCCACATTCTCCCAGCGATTGTCTTCCTGCTCCTCTACCAGGAGCACGAACGCCGGCGCAGACGACAATGGTGAGTACTGCACCTACGACACAGGGGAGGGGGGAGGAAAAAAATTACGGGGACACACATACGCGACACACCCACCCTCACCCTCACCCACTACAACACACACATCAATGCATAGCAATACATCACAGTTACCCCCCCAGGCCCCCCGGAAGAATGCAAAGACAAAAGGAAATGATTATAAACATTAGAATATATTGTATTACTGGTTTTAAAATATATCACACATCAAAAACTTTTATATACATAAATTGTCTAGTCCGATATTTGTATCAGGCATTTTCCGTGGACCACTGGGCCCAAATCACATGGGCAAAGCCCACACAGGATACCTGACTCCAACGGAGAGAACACTGCAGGGGCATCAGATAGCAAAACTACAGGCACCTCAGGGGGAAGGGAAGGGGGGGCACCTCAGCCAGATGAGTCCACGACGCCAGATCCACGAGGGGCCTCCATGGCCACTGTCCCATCCTGGGGAGTGCAAAGCCACAGTCTCTCAAGTCTCTACAGTGGGTGGCTTGCCCACTGTGCCATCCTGGGGAGTGCAAAGCCACAGTCTCTCAAGTCTCTACAGTGGGTGGCTTGCCCACTGTGCCATCCTGAGGAGTGCAAAGCCACAGTCTCACAAGTCTCTACAGTGGGTGGCTTGCCCACTATGCCATCCTGGGGAGTGCAAAGCCACAGTCTCTCAAGTCTCTACAGTGGGTGGCTTGCCCACTGTGCCATCCTGGGGAGTGCAAAGCCACATCTCACAAGTCTCTACAGTGGGTGGCTTGCCCACTGTGCCATCCTGGGGAGTGCAAAGCCACAGTCTCTCAAGTCTCTACAGTGGGTGGGTTGCCCACTTTTCCATCCTGGGGAGTGCAAAGCCACAGTCTCTCAAGTGGATAACAGTCTCCACTGGTTCTGGAGGGGGATTGGTGCCCAGAGTGCTTCGTGCAGCCCTGCCCGACATAGATGCGGGCCTGCCCCTTCCGCCAATGGGCCAGCGGTGCTTGAGACGGCGGTGCCCTGTTCAGCGGTGCTTGAGACGGCGGTGCCCTGTTCAGCGGTGCTTGAGACGGCGGTGCCCTGTTCAGCTGTGCTTGAGACGACGGTGCCCTGTTCAGCGGTGCTTGAGACGACGGTGCCCTGTTCAGCGGTGCTTGAGATGAAGGGCCCAGTTCAGCGGTGCTTGAGATGAAGGGCCCAGTTCAGCGGTGCTTGAGACGGCGGTGCCCTGTTCAGCGGTGCTTGAGACGGCGGTGCCCTGTTCAGCGGTGCTTGAGACGGCGGTGCCCTGTTCAGCGGTGCTTGAGACGGCGGTGCCCTGTTCAGCGGTGCTTGAGACGGCGGTGCCCTGTTCAGCGGTGCTTGAGACGGCGGTGCCCTGTTCAGCGGTGCTTGAGACGGCGGTGCCCAGTTCAGCGGTGCTTGAGACGGCGGTGCCCAGTTCAGCGGTGCTTGAGACGGCGGTGCCCTGTTCAGCGGTGCTTGAGACGGCGGTGCCCTGTTCAGCGGTGCTTGAGACGGCGGTGCCCTGTTCAGCGGTGCTTGAGATGAAGGGCCCAGTTCAGCGGTGCTTGAGATGAAGGGCCCAGTTCAGCGGTGCTTGAGATGAAGGGCCCAGTTCAGCGGTGCTTGAGATGGCGGTGCCCAGTTCAGCGGTGCTTGAGACGGCAGTGCCCAGTTCAGCGGTGCTTGAGACGGCGGTGCCCAGTTCAGCGGTGCTTGAGACGGCAGTGCCCAGTTCAGCGGTGCTTGAGACGGCGGTGCCCAGTTCAGCGGTGCTTGAGACGGCGGTGCCCTGTTCAGCGGTGCTTGAGACGGCGGTGCCCAGTTCAGCGGTGCTTGAGACGGCGGTGCCCTGTTCAGCGGTGCTTGAGACGGCGGTGCCCTGTTCAGCGGTGCTTGAGATGAAGGGCCCAGTTCAGCGGTGCTTGAGACGGCGGTGCCCAGTTCAGCGGTGCTTGAGACGGCGGTGCCCAGTTCAGCGGTGCTTGAGACGGCGGTGCCCTGTTCTGCGGTGCTTGAGATGAAGGGCCCAGTTCAGCGGTGCTTGAGATGAAGGGCCCAGTTCAGCGGTGCTTGAGATGAAGGGCCCTGTTCAGCGGTGCTTGAGATGAAGGGCCCTGTTCAGCGGTGCTTGAGACGGCGGTGCCCTGTTCAGCGGTGCTTCGGATAAGTGCCCAGTTCAGCAGATCCGCCCATGGCGTGGAGGTCATTCGCCACCTGACCTCTGGCTGGTTGCGCCTTCCTGCCAACCTGGGATGGGGCTGGTGGGGCCCTCCTGGGCTGCAGTACCGGGCCTGTTGGTGTCCTCCTTCCCACCTGGGATGGGGCTTGCGGGGCCCTCCTGCACAGCTGGGCTGCTGGCGGTCTTGTCGTGCGTGCTGCCCTTCCCAGCCTTCCCTGTTCGCCTGCGGCCCTTCCCCACCTTTGGCGGTGTGCCAGCTGGCACCACACTCCCTGCCGGGGCCATGGTAGGGATTTTGGGCCCTGGTGTCTTAGGCCTCTCACGCCGGGCACTGACAATCTTCGCATGTTTTTGCGGGGGTGGGCTGGCCGTGCCTTGGCTCCCTACTGAACTGGCTGCCCTTGAGGGTGGGGGACTCCACAGTCCATGGCAGACCGTCTTCACAGGGCCCGCTTTTGTGGTGGCTGAGGTGCTGACTGGAGTCCTATGGGATGGACGGGGTGGGGGAGTTGTTGGGAAGAGGTCAAGTTTTGATAGGAAAAGAAGTTTAGGAAGAGAGGGACGGGTAGGTGTAGTAGGTATGGGAGTGGAGGAAGAGGTTGTGTTTGTAGGAGTTTGAAGTCTGGTGTCTTTGGGTGCAGGTGCTTGGGCTGGAGGCTGTCATGAGGTGGATGGCTGTTGGGTGGGTGGCTGCCTGCGTTTGTGTAGCTTGGAAGAGGGGGTGACAGACACACAGGGAGAGGACACAGGGGACGTGTGAATCGTAGTGGGGGTGGTGACTGCACATGTGCGGGTGGTTCTGGTGGGTGTGCTGGTGATGGACGTAGTGGCTGAAGATGTTGTGCATGCAGGTGTGAGTGGAGACGTGACAGGGAGGGAGGAGGGAGACGAGGAGGAGGGGGACACAGTGGAGGCAGTGGGTGTTGGTATGTCTGTATGTGGATGTTGCTTGTGTGAATGCTTGTGTGATGTGTGGTGCTTATGTCTGGATGAGCTTCCCTTGGGTGTTGAGGTGTGTGCAGGCTGGTCTGATGGTGTGTCTGGGATAGGCAGAGGTACAGGGGATTGGGTATGGGTGGAGGAAGTTGGAGGGGGGAGGCTAGAGACAGGGACAATTGCTGCCATCAGTGCTGAGGCCAGAGTGTTGAACGATCGCTGATGGGTAGCCTGACCAGAATGAATGCCCTCCAGGTATGCATTACTCTGGTGCACCTCCCTTTCTACACCCTGGATGGCATTCAAAAGGGTAGACTGCCCAACAATGAGCGTCCTCAGGAGGTCAATGACCTCCTCACTGAGGGCAGCAGGGGTGACAGGGGCAGGGCCTGAGGTGCCTGGGGCGAAGGAGATGCCCACCTTCCTGGGTGAGCGGGCACAGGGCAAACGCTGAGGGGCTGCTGGGAGGGCGGTGCTGGTGCGCTGGGTGGCGGCTGTACCTGTTGTGGGGGGCACAGATGTTGCCGCCACCACAAGGGAGCTCCCTTCAGAGGACGAGTCGCTGTCACTGACATCCGCACGAGTCCCCGCTGTGGAGCTCCCCTCGCCCTCCGTCTCACTGGTGAATTCCGATTCCGTTGCATGTCCCGCCATGGCCATGTGAGATGCAGCTCCCTCATGCTCCGATGCCACTTCTCCTCCGCCTGATGATGCTAATGCACAAATGAACAGGAAGACAACAAAAAAGGGGGGTGGGGAAAAATAAAGAAATGTTGAGTGCATGCATTGGCGACACCGTTGGCAGATAGGACAGACACAGAAGCCCCCTGCACTACGCCGCACACTTGGGGTCGACTACGCAATCCGTGGGACATGGCCTACAAGCCTATGGACGACATCTGCACACATAGATGACACAGGGCAATGAATAGCTGTACTTGGCACCCTACAGAGGTGGGGGGTGGGGGCACAGGGCCATGCCTTACGGAGGGGCCTAGCCTACAGATATCGCCCTGGCCTAGGGATACCCACAGCCCTCCTCCCCCACCCAGACACCTCCACTGCGCGCAAAGTCACCAGGATTTCAGTGTACTCACCCCCTTGTGTCTGCTGTGATGTCCTCACGTGCCCATCCAAATCAGGGTAGGCCACCGCCAGGATCCGGGACATCAGGGGGGTCAAGGTCCGACTGGCACCCCTCCCATGTTGGGAGGCCATCCCCAGCTGAGCCTCCGCCGTCTTCCTGCTCCAGCATCGGATGTCCTCCCATCTCTTCCGGCAGTGGGTGCCCCGTCTCTGGTGGACCCCCAGGGTCCGGACGTCCTTGGCAATGGCACGCCAAATATTGATTTTCTGGTGGGCGCTGACCTATGTGACATGTACAGGGAGAGAAGAATAATCATCACCTTCTGCATGCTCGATGTGAGTGGCCCCCCCATCCCCACCCTTGCCATGTGGCAAATGCTCTCATCTGACGTTTGATGCATGCCTCAATCGCTCCCCTCACAACCATCTTTCATCCACCCCACTCAACACAGGCATTACCCACAAAGTATGGTCCCAGTGTACTTACCTGTTGGTCTGGAGGACCGTAGAGTAGCGCATACTGGGGGAGGACCCCATCCACGAGTTTCTCCAATTCCTGAGCAGTGAAGGCAGGGGCACTTTCCCCAGTCGCATGAGCCATTGTCTCTTCCAGACCGAGGTCACAGCAGCACTTGCAGTGTAGGTCCTCTCCTGTGGATGATCAGGTATCGAGTGATTAAGCAGATAGAAAATGGCGGTCACGCCCGCGGCGGTGCGTACCGCGACCGCCGGCGCACATCGTCATTGCCTCCTGAGACCCATAGGTTTCAATGTTAACCAATGCTGCTTTGCGCCACGGTCTTCGACCGCCTACCGCCACGGTGTGCCACGCCAGCGCATTGACATCACATCCCATTGTCGCACTTCACAGGTCAGGCAGCCACCATTTCAAGGGCCCACATGGCTTAATTTCTACTGCGTCACACATACCTAGGCCTTGCATCAACACTCATACAAGCCATACAATGCATTGGGAATCGTGTTATGTGCAAGCTGTGGGAACGTACCTGTGGGTTGATTGACACTGTGCTCGCTGTTGTCCTTCATAGGCACCGTCCGCTGGGACATGCGAGGAGATGGAGAAATCTTCCTGTGTACAGACCGCTGGTGGACCTGTCGACAATGGAGGAAAGACATGTCATACTGACATACAGGCTTGACAAAGCCACTATACAGGAACTGTGTGCCCAGCTGGAGCCAGACCTGATGTCACCAATCCGCCAACCCACAGGGATCCCCCCTCTAGTGCAGGTGCTGTCAGTACTCCATTTCCTAGCAAGTGGGTCATTTCAAACAACAGTGGCCATATCATCAGGGATGTCCCAGCCCATATTTTCCAAGGTGTTGTCCAGAGTGTTGTCTGCCCTGCTCAAACACATGCGGAGCTACATCGTCTTCCCTGAGGTGGGGGATTTGGCTACAGTGAAGGGTGATTTCTATGCCCTTGGACATATCCCCAACATCATTGGTGCCATTGATGGGACACATGTTGCTTTGGTCCCCCCCAGCAGGAGTGAACAGGTGTACAGGAACAGGAAGAGTTATCATTCCATGAATGTCCAGATGGTGTGTTTGGCAGACCAGTACATCTCCCATGTTAATGCCAAGTTCCCTGGGTCAGTGCATGACGCGTACATCATGCGGAATAGCAGCATCCCTTACGTGATGGGTCAACTCCAGAGGCACCGTGTGTGGCTAATTGGTGACTCTGGTTACCCCAACCTGTCATGGCTACTGACCCCAGTGAGGAATCCCAGGACAAGGGCAGAGGAACGGTACAATGAGGCCCATGGCCGTACTAGGAGGGTGATCGAGCTGACCTTCGGCCTCCTGAAGGCCAGGTTTAGGTGCCTCCACTGGTGGATCCCTAATGTACTCACCAAAGAAGGTGTGCCAGATCATCGTGTCCTGCTGTATGCTTCACAACCTGGCTTTGCGACGCCAGGTGCCTTTTCTGCAGGAGGATGGTCCAGATGGTGGTGTTGTAGCTGCTGTGGAGCCTGTGGAGAGTGAAGAGGAGGAAGGCGAAGAGGACGACATAGAGAACAGGAACACAGTAATACAGCAGTATTTCCAATGACACACAGGTAAGAATCCACACCGGCATATTACATTTACTTAAAGACTACTACCTCTCTACTGTCTGACCTTTTCCCGCAGTGTATGGTAACTGAGTTGTGACTTTCCCTTCCGATTTCAGAGATGTGGGCCCCACTGCGTGACATCTGCTTTGTTTCCCCATGGACTACAGCTGTGTGACAGTGGTATGTTGGCATCACAATGTGAATATGCCATTTGGCACAGTAATGTCTAATACATTTGTACAAAATCACAGCCAGTCTCCAGATTATTTTATGCAATACGTGTGTTTATTACAGTGCTCTAAATTGGTGGGTGGTTGCAAATGGTGGAGGATTGTCCATGGCAGAGTCCAGACTATCAGTATATCAGGTGCATTGTCCAGATGCCTGTGGAAAGTGGAGCAGGGGCAGTTTAAGGTTGGACAGGGCGTCAATGTGTGACAGTGGGATGACAATCAGGGAGGTATCCTTTCCTGGATGGGGTCTTGGCATCTTACTCTGTCTTCTTCCTGGATCTCAGGGCCCGCTTGCGGGGTGGTTCTCCTTCTGCAGGGGGTGGGGTTCTGGTGGCCTGTTGGTCTTGTGTCGGAGCCTCCTGTCCACTAGCGCCGGCGGAGGTGTTAGGCAGTTCTTGGTCCATGCTAGTGACAGGGTCCCTTTGTGGTGCCACAGTGTCCCGCAATGTGGTGACTACCTGATTCAGAGCCACTACGATGGTGCCCATGGCGGAACTGATGTTTCTTAGTTCTTCCCTGAACCCCATATCCTGTTGCTCCTGCAGAAGCTGGATCTCCTGAAACCTGGCCAAGACCGTCGCCATCGTCTCCTGGGAGTGGTGGTATGCTCCCATGATGGAGGAGAGGGCCTCGTGGAGAGTGGGTTCACTGGGCCTGTCCCCCCCCTGTCGCACAGCAGCCCTCCCAGTTCCCCTGTGTTCCTGGGCCTCTGTCCCCTGGACCGTGTGCCCACTACCACTGCCCCCTGGTCCCTGTTGTTGTTGGGGTGGTGGGTTAACCTGGGTGCCCTGTAGTGGTGGACACACCGCTGATTGACGTGTCCTGGTGACAGAGATATGGGCCCGCTGGGTGGGTGCTGTGCTGGTGTTCCCAGAGGGGGGAAGGTCTGCTGTGGCCTGTCACTGGGTGAGGAGAACCGACTGTCCCGAGGTCCCCGATGGGCCCGGCTGGTCATCTAGATCCAGGGAGACAGAGCTGCTGTCATCACTGTGGGCCTCTTCTGGGGGTGGAGTGGACATTTGTGGACCCTCCTGCGCGGTGACGTGGCGTTTGGGTCCTGCAGGGGTATAAAAGTATGGTCATTGCTTCTGTGTGTGCCATAGCGTGCAATGGGTGGGTGCCCGTGTACCCCAGTGCTTGCATTCCTGTGTGGGGGCTTTTGAGACGGTGGTTTGGGGGGGGGGGATGGGTATGTGCAGTGGGCATGCTTAGGTGATGGATGTCCATGCTTGGTGGTCGCATGCAGGGCTTGGTGTTGGGATGGGTGGGTTGTGATGGTGAGACATTTGCAAGGATTAGGTGTGATGGGGTGGGGGTGAGGGTGGGGGTATGAGTTGGCATGCTGGTGGGGTGGGGGGGATGAAGTAGTTAAGATTTGACTTACCAGAGTCCATTCCTCCTGCTACTCCTGCGAGGCCCTCAGGATGCAGGATCGCCAAGACCTGCTCCTCCCATGTTGTAAATTCTGGGGGAGGAGGTGGGGTCCGCCGCCAGTCCGCTGCACCGCAATGTTGTGCCTGGATACCATGGAACGCACCTTCCCCCGTAGGTCGTTCCACCTCTTCCTGATGTACCTATTTCTTGGGTGCTGTCCCACTGCGTTGACCCTGTCCACTATTCTGCTCCATAGCTCCATCTTCCTGGCAATGGTGGTGTGCTGCACCTGTGTCCCGAAGAGCTGTGGCTCTACCCGTACAATTTCCTCCACCATGACCCTGAGTTCAGCCTCAGAAAACCTGGGGTGTCTTTGCGGTGCCATGGGGTGGTGTGGGTGATGTGTGGGGTGGATTGTGTGGTGCTAAGTGTGGTGATGTGTATTGGTGTGTAGTTTGAAGTGCGTGGTAATATTGCTGGGTGACAGTGAATTGCGCGTCTGGGTGCTCGGGTCTCTTTTCTCTGTGCGTGTTCACGAATCTCTAGGAGTGGGGGTTTGTGGGTGATGTGGGTGTGTGTTTTATATTGTGTTGGGTGTGTGGGGGTGTTGTTTGTATGTGTATCAGGTGTGTGTATTTGGAATTGTCCAATGTGGCTGTGTTTTGTAAGTGTGTGTGTATTTTGAGCGCAGCGGTGTGTACCGCCAATGGAATACCACGGTTGAAAGACCGCTGCGTGGATTCGTGTGTCGTGATAGTGTGGGCGTATTTCTGTTGGCGTGACGGTGGAGGTTTGGTTATCGCCAGTTTCTCGCTGGCCTTTGGTGTGGCGGACTTTTGTGGATGTCTGTATTTTGTCGGTTTGCCTGTTGTGGGTCAGAATGACCGTGGCGGTTTACCGCGGCCGCGGAGGTGTTATGGCGGTCTTCTGCACGGCGGTAAGCGCCTTTTACCAGCGAGGTTGAAATGACCACCAATATGTCTCATTGGTGATTCTCTTTGCCCTATGTGATTGGATAAAAATTAAATTTGATAAAGAAATGATTTTTCTAAGAAAGTATTCAGTAGTTTGCTTGTTAGAAAATTGAAATAATGTATCCCAGCCTTATGACCAATGTTTAATGCATATATGTTTCCTTACCCAGGTCAGGTAGGGTTTTTTGGGTAAACCTGTTTTCATTGTTTGCTTTAAGTACACCTGTTGAGGTGTGAGGTATTTGTTATTTGGGACATTTTTCATGTCTGATTTCCAATACCCTATTGGAAAAATTCAATCAAAAGAGTTTTATTAGGACAAAGAGAACCCATATACCTTGTGGTATGTATTATTTGTTTTGTCCACACAGGTTGTAGATACACCTATTAAATTCCCAAGGTTTGTAGCTTTGTGGCACATTAGTAGGATGTCAGAACCTCACACAGTTTGTTATACGGAAGATCAGATTTTGAAATTATTGGAACTTCCCAAACACCAAGACTAGATAAAATAGAAAGACTAAAACAACTCAAAAAGAGAAATATACACACCCAACTACACACTCAGGTCCTACTGGAACACTTAAAAAACAACACTATTCCATTAGGCTTACAGGTAAAAAACATACCAGTCATCTTTATAGGTGACCCGCTATATCTTACTCTATTCAGTGGAGTCGGCACTAAGGGGGTCATTCCGACCCTGGCGGTAAAAACCGCCAGGGCCGTGACCGACGGAAAGCACCGCCAACAGGCTGGCGGTGCTTTCCTGCCCATTCTGACCGCTGCGGTAAAGCCGCTGTCAGAAAAGGGGATCCGGCGGTTTCCCGCCGGATTTCCCCTGTCTGGGCTGAATCTCCATGGCGGCGCTGCAAGCAGCGCCGCCATGGAGATTCCGACCCCCTTCCCGCCATCCTGTTTCTGGCGGTTTTTACCGCACCCGTCGCACCCCTGCAACACCGCCGGCTCCATTCGGAGCCGGCTTCTGGGTTGCAGGGCCTTTCCCGCTGGGCCGGCGGGCGCTCTCTTGGCGGTCGCCCGCCGGCCCAGCGGGAAAGTCGGAATGGCCTCCGCGGTCTTCTGACCACGGAGCGGCCAAATGGCGGGGGAATTTCGGCCGCCCGCCAAAGTTGGAATGAGGGGCTAAGTGCCCAAGAGATTGGCTAGCACTCTCTGTTGAAACAGCCCTCAGGATTAGTGAAACAGAATTAAAGGAAATAGCAGATCTAGAATTAGAAATTTCTACAGATAACACAATCCAGAATGCTAAACAGCTTTTGGACAATGTTAACAAAACAATTGGCAAGAGACATAAAAAACTTCAATATTTTGACACCTTATCCATATTTAATAGACAATGTTTATAAGAGCAACAATCCTAACTCTTTAAATTTGCAATATCAGACAAGATCCCAGAGGAAATGTATCACCTTTTCCGATACATCCTCATATTCGGACCCAGAAGCACAGGGGACATACCCTCCGACCCAACCTTTTTTAGGCAGAGGCGGCCGGAGAGGTGCAAGAGGGGGCGGGACACCGAGAGGTCAGTTTCACGATCAAGGTTTCTTCTGCACTCGGAGGAGAGCATACAGGAGATAGAAAGCACAAAAGATCTTATCCCTATATACAATCTATCAACTTATACATTGAACACAGTTGAGTAAAGGTCTTTCATTTGTTCCTTTGAGAAGCCAAGATCCTTTAGATAGCAAAATTGAAGTCCTGAGGTTTCTCCGTAAGGTAAGACTGCGAGCTTACTTTAATGAGTCACCCACACAAGAAGAACCTAATAACAGCGGATTAAGACCTAAATCCACTTTCCTTGCAGATAGGAATGAAATGCCCTTGGAGATCAAGGTCTTTGAGGACATAGTACTTAAAGAACTAGATTTACTTAACTCAAAGACAATCACCTACAAAAATAATTGTACCAAAATGGAGTAAATAGCTATCACTAATTTGGCCAACAGGAAGGACATCATTCTAAGACCGGCAGACGAAGGCGGTGGAATAGTAATATGGGATTTCGACCAATACGATCAAGAAGTTTTAAGACAACTAAACAATACATTACATTACCGTGAGATAAAAGCAGAAATTCTCAAACAAATTAGCTTGCATATTAAGCGGATCACATGCGAAGCAAGAGACAACAAATGGATATGCAGGAAAGAATTTGAGTTCCTTAACCAGAATGATGGGAGAATTCCACGCTTCTACATTCTACCCAAAATTCATAAAAATCTAGACAAACCACCAGGGAGACCCATTGTTTCGGCTTGTGGGTCGATTCTTGAACCCTTAGCACAGTTTGTAGATGTCTTTTTGAAACCATATGTTACCCAGACCCAATCATATATCCGTGACTCTATGGACATCATCAATAAGATTGAGGCTTTCCCCTTAAATGATGACACACAGTTGTTGGTCACATTTGACATTGAATCTCTTTACACAAACATTCCTCAGGATGAAGCTCTAGAAGTGATCAGGCAGGTGCTCAACACCAGGAACGAGCCCGTGAATACACCTACAGAATTCCTAGTGTCCTTAGCCACACTGTGTCTTAAAAATATTTTTTTAAATATAAAGAGAAATGGTACAGACAAATCAAAGGTGTAGGGATGGGTTGCAGTTTTGCACCGGAAATAGTCAATCTAGTGATGGATTGCTTTGACCAAATAATGGATTTATTCACACTTTAATCCCTTTGGTAACAATATTATTAAATGGTACAGATATATTGATGATGTGTTTTTGATCTGGGAAGGTAATGAAGAAACATTGAATTCATTTCATGTTTGGTTGAACCAACGTGCAGCAGATTTCTAATTTACTAAAAGCAAAGACTGCAAAAAAAACAGTTTTTTAGACCTGTGGATCCAAGCTAGAATTCGGCAGTTAGAAGTGAGTTTATACAAGAAACCAACAGACCGCAACACACTTCTTTATTTCTCAAGTTGACATCCCAGGACACTAAAGGAAAATTTGCCATATGGCCAATTCCTTCGTATTAGGCGCAACTGTAGTGACAAAGAAGATTACTTTAATAATGCTATAGAGGTAACAGAGAAATTGCTCAATAGAGGTTACCCTACAAAATGAGTGAAAGCAGCAGTTAAAAGAGTTTGGTATTCCCCAAGAGAGACATTATTGGTTCCTAAAGAAAAACCTAGAGAAACTCCTCTTACTTGTGTTACTACATTTAGCCCGAAAGCCAACAAGATTATATCCATTATAGAGAGGACTTGGAAGCTAGTAAAAGACCTAGGGATAACGAAACCCCTGTTTGCATTCAAAAGAGCCCATAGTCTACGAGATCAATGGGTAAGAGCAGATAATACACAGACACAAGAAAAAAGGACTCAGGACCATGCTTCAGCTACCATCTATACAAGGACACTATAGATGCAGTAAATGTTTGGCATGTCGGTTCACATGTGACTCAAAAGAAGTGATAATAAATGGTAAAGTACATCCCCAAAGGTACTTTTCAAATTGTATAACCAAGAATGTCATTTATTGTATCACGTGTCCATGTGAAAAGGTATACATTGGTCAAACTTCACAGTTGGTGAAGACACAGATCTTGCAACACAGATCAAGGATAAAATGTTCTACAAGAGGAGCACAATTGGTGGAACATTACATGGAAATGAAACATACAGCAGAGGACATTCGCTGGACTGTGTTGGCCGTGGTACAAACTAAGACAGATGGACAACCTATAACTGAACAATTGCTTAGGCTGGAAGCACAGCTGATAGAAAAATATCAAACAGCCCGACAGGGATTAAACGACATTGACGAAATCTGGACATTAATTTAATACCATATAGATGTTTGGTTGCCTTTCCTTGTAATACTGATTGCAAGTATATGTACACATATCCTAAGTTCCTTTTGAAGTATGGATGCATTCATAAATTTCAGCAGGTTTGCAAACAATTCCCAAAGTTAATTGGCCAGTTCACGGCCAATGAGCCCAAGAAACTGTGTTCAATATATACATCTATAATTGATGTCAGGATCTGAGGGAAAATGTCTGTGCATTCAGTAATCGCTGTAGGATGTTGTTTCTTACATGTTAGTTGTGATAGATTGCTGCTTCACATTTGGTAAACCATTTGTAGAGTAAGAGCAGGTGTATATTTCTATATGCTTAGAATCTGGGCCATCACTCCAAGTAAATCCGCAGTGGCCATACTTATTTTCTGTATAGTCTGCAATTTTGCGGGGCCGTTAAACACAGTTTAAGAGATATTTTTCACTGCCCTCAAGGGGATATGAAACATCCCTCGCTTTCCGTAACTTCCAAGCAGTTAGGTTTACTCCTCGTTTGTTTTAAATCATTTTAAGATGGCCGCCACAGTGGGCAGGTATGCCCCGCCCACTCCGTTTTCCTAATTTCATCAAGCTGACGCTTCGCATTGCCAGACGCTGAAGCCTCGAGCCCCTATGAGCTCGCATCCGCCGTGCGAGAGTCAAACGTTATGTTCCCCGGACGGCAGGATTGTATATTCGATTGATGGGCTTGATTCTATACGGAGCCAACACGCGTAGTTATTTGGGGCCACGTAAACAGTTGAACTGCGACAATACAAGTTTCAGCCTGAGAAGTAAGGTGAGCAAGGGGTCTACTGTCTATTTTGGAAGGTAATAAGCGACTACACACAAGATTGATAGTATATTCTTTACCCTTATGTGTAGGACTTGTTCGGATTTAAGACCCTTTTGAGGCCAACCTTTTTGAGGTACAATTAAGATTTTAATAAGTTCTAGTTTGGTGTATATATATTGATAAGGTCACGTTTTTGTGAACCACACGACTGGTGCATCCAGGAATATTTTTCTCACTAAAAACACAGGCCCGTATTTATACTCCGTTTGCGCCGAATTAGCGTCGTTTTTTTCGACGCAAATTCGGCGCAAAACGAACGCCATATTTATACTTTGGCGTTAGACGCGTCTAGCGCCAAAGTATGGGCAAATAGCGTCATTTTTTTGCGTGAACGCCTTCCTTGCGTTAATGAGATGCAAGGAAGGCGTTCCCGTCTAAAAAAATGACGGCGACGCAAATGCGTCGTATTTATACTCCCGGGCAAAAATCACGCCCGGGAGTTGGCGGGTCTAAAAACCCCGCATTTGCGCCACTATTTAACGCCTGGGTCAGGGTAGGCGTTAAGGGGCCTGTGGGCTCAAAATGAGCCCACAGGTGCCCTCCCCTGCCCCCAGGGACCCCCCCTGCCACCCCTGCCCACCCCAGGAGGACACCCAAGGATGGAGGGACCCACCCCTGGGACATTCAGGTAAGTTCAGGTAAGTATCATTTTTTATATTTTTTAATTATTTTTGGTGGCATAGGGGGGCCTGATTTGTGCCCCCCTACATGCCACTATGCCCAATGACCATGCCCAGGGGACATAAGTCCCCTGGGCATGGCCATTGGGCAAGGGGGCATGACTCCTGTCTTTAGTAAGACAGGAGTCATTTAAATGGCGTCTGGGCGTCGAAAATAATGGCGCAAATCGGGTTGAGGCGATTTTTTTGCCTCAACCTGACTTGCCCCAGTTTAAGACGCCCTAACGCCATTTTCCCCCTACGCCGGCGCTGCCTGGTCTACGTGGTTTTTTTCCACGCACACCAGGCAGCGCTAAATTTTTTGACGCTAAACTGCGTTAGCGCAGTTTAGCGTCAAAAAGTATAAATATGGGCCACAGTTTTTCGGCCACTGAAAACTTTTTTTAGCACAATTCTTTTACCATGTTATACACATTCACATTGAGGTAGATCATGACGTCCGTACCACAGAGTGAGCACCGGGTGACTCAATAATTGGTTTTAATAAATCTGTTAGATATGTTTGTAGATTATTTATTATGTTTACGTCAACACCATGTGGATTGTGGCAGGTTTGAGTAAAAAGCATAATTGACCTCCCAGGAGTACAGTGTACAGTGCAAGAAATCCCAGGAAGTAATTGATCTGGGTTCAGCACTTGTCTACAAAATTTACCACAACCATTGCTAGAAAGTGGATTACACCTTAAAGCTCTTTGTGTACCACTACCTCCTAAGGAGGAGATTTAATTGGGACAATTTCTAGATGCTATTGTTGATTACATTTGTTGTGGTTTTTGTTTTTTAATTTTGCATTATGTATGATACAAATGTTTTTTTTGCGTTTTTTGTGAGTCTTATTTGTTTTATGTAATAGGGACAATATGTCTCATTGGTGATTTGTTTTTGTCCTATGTGATTGGATATAAATTAAATTTGATAAAGAAATTATTTTTCCAAGAAAGTATTCAGTATTTTGCCAGTTAGAAAATTTAAATCATTTATCCCAGCCTTATGACCAATGTTTAATGCATATATGTACCTAGGGAGTTGGTCATATCCAGTAAACAGGGAATGGTGAAGTTTGCTGTGACTCGGAGGTCCACCAAGAGCATGGGCAGCACTTGTGCAACTAAATCCAAAACCATGTGGGTTTATCAGCTTATAAGACTTGTGGTGTTCACTGACCACAGTGCAAGACTGAGAGAACATCTGCTTGTGAATGCTGTCCAGCCTCTTGGATTCCCTATCTGGTGGTGTGGTAGGGAAACCGTCAGGGTTGACTTTGGAGGTGAAGATGTAACCAACCAGTCCTTCCGGGGTGAGTCCCCAGAAGCGAGGCAACAGCAACAAGCAGTTGTCCTATGCACAAGCACCCCTGTGTAGGGCATGGCCAAGGCCCCGAGCCAGATATCAGAGAGGGCTTCATTAAAAGAGAGAAGAGCCTCAGGGGTGACTCCTCGCAGAAGCACCTCTGTCAATACATTTGTCTTGACTTTCACTGAGGGTAGCTGAAGGTTCAAGACCTCAGCTGCCCCCCTTATCACCACAGCAAAGTATGCCCCGTCCTTTGTAGGCACACTAGCAGGAGAGTCCAGGCCAGTGTCTGGTGAGGTGTCTAATCTACTGGGCCCAAAGGTGCTCCAGAGGAGTCGGCTAAGGCCACAAATGAGGAGCATGGCCTCATAAAACTCACAAAGTCAGGCGAGGGTCGCTCGGAGAAACTCCATGAGTGCGTCCTAAAGTAACATTGTTCCCCCGCCTCGTCCAAAGATTTGGTCTGACGCTCTGATGTTAAATAGCGCTTTGACTTCTTGGATTTTTTGCAGACTTACTTGGTGCCTATGAGCATGTTGATGAGCACTTGCAATTACTCTGCGAACCAACCAGAGATCTTCCTCAAGGAGTGCTCCCTCTGCACCTGGGGTTCCTGGTGTGGCAGTCATCACAGATCTTGGAATTGTGGTCCGGTTCCAAGCAGAAACCAGATGCGGGGGGCTGTCATAGACATCTGTCTGTGACAGGATCCACAGGATGTAAGCCCCACTGGTTTTTAGGGGGAAATCCCTATGACGCAAAGTCCCTAAAGTACAACACCATCATATGTAGGCCCCAACTCCATCTTGATTAGAGGAGGTCGCCATCTTCCCTCTCTTACACAATGGGAGTCGCTATCTTTCCAAGTCTATGCAGAATTGGTGTTATGTCTGCCATTCAATGCATATGTCATCTGACCTTATCTTTCTAAGAAATGTGAAAGCATCAAGCCATTTGATTAATGGCACAGATACGACCACCAGCGCAACATTTGTCTAGGTCAGATGTCTACTTTTCACTGTGTCAAGGATAAGTAAGCATACATACAGACATATAACCAAAATAGTGTAGTCTGAATTTACCTTATATCTACATAAGAAAACATCTAGGACACATACCTTGAGGTACATTATCTATATCAGACTGTAGGAAAGTGCCCTTTTTGGCATGGTTAGCCCCCACTTTTTCCTGGTATCTGATGAGATGGTATATGATGTGATTTTGACTGAAAGTGCCCTGGGTTCCTGCTAACCAGGTCCCCAGTGTCAGATCTCTTTCCCTAAATTGTGCAGTTGTTTCTTCCACTCCCCACAACCTTTAGCACTCTCTGTAAGTCCCTAGTAAATGGTACAACTGGTACCCAGGGCCTGGGGTACAAAGGAAGATCCCTAAGGGCTGCAGCATGAACTGTGCCACCCACCGGGACATCTCACCAAACGCACACAGTGCTGCCACTGCAGGCTGGACGTCTTGGTGCAGACAAAACTAAAAACATGACCTGTCACGCATCCCAGTGTGCCAGGTCCTCTACCACTGCATGTGATATTTGTAAGCCACCTTACAGCAGGCCTACAGCCCTAAGGCAGGGTGAATTATATCACTGCGAGGACATATATGCATGAGCAGGTATCTCCCTGCTATGTCTTTGTCAATTCTTAGACATAGTAAGTGGGCAGGGAAGCCATTTTAAAATACATGTGCTGGACACCGGTCAATAGAAGTTCTCCAGCTACACAATGGCTTGTCTGGACATAGGGATGTTTGTTATCAAATATCTGGCATTAATAATCCCTCACTGAAGCAAGTGATAGATTTAGTAATACATGCACCCAGAGGGCACCTTAGACTGCTAGTGTGTTGAATGACTGGTCAAAACAAGCACAGCCACCCTGGACAGATATCTGCCCTCCTGAGTTGACAGCCAGCGCTCTCTGAGGCTAGAAACAAGGTGTTATCACCTCTTCCAGGCAGAATGGACATTCCAGGGTGGGAAGCTTCAAAGGACCAGCCGCCTTTGTTAAGTGACCCAGGTTTCTCCAGATAGTGGAGAAGACTACCCCTTGTCCTGACCCTACTTCTTGGTCATAAGACTGGTGGGAAAGTTAATAAGATTAGGAGGTATCTCCAGATCATGCCAGTCCCACTCCTAAGGTAAACCCACTAATGTGGATACCACTTTTCAAATTCCTCCATCTTGTTCCGGACAGAATTAGCATTCTAGGGTCAGGGTTATGCCCCTTTCCCAGCTGAAGTTGTTATATAGATGGTGTAGCCACCCTCAAGGTAGGCAACCCATTGGCTGCTACTTGCCACTCCCCTTAAAGCCCCTAAATTGAGTAGTTAGACTGCAACCCTGAACACAAGAACTCAGATTCAATGGATCAATAAAAGAAGGATGAAGAAGAGTCACTGCCTGGCAAGAACAGCAGAAGAGCTGTGGACTTTTTGGCGCAAAAATCTGCCTGCCCCTACCTCTCTTGACAATTGCGACTGAGTGACTCATCTTGTAAAGCTGGAGAATTAGCCTCAGGTAGCCTGCCAGCATCTTGCAAATTGCCGCTAGTCTCCCTTGAGGTAGAGTAGCTACTTCCCTGCAGTCCACAGGCACCGAAAAGCAGAGTCCAGCCCACCACCTTTCAGCTCCCCAACCCCAACTGACGCCGCAGATGACAAGGAGGAGGTACCTTTGCTCTGGAGGACCAGGACTGTCTCCCTACTGACTGTGATGACACCAGGACCAAGCGAAGCCGTCCAGCAGCAATCCCCAGAGTACCAGATGCCCTTACCAAACACAACAGAAAGAGTCAATTCCAGATTCCCACTGCACCAGGGACATCAGCACCACTGAGACCCACTTTGTGAGTGGCCCAGCAGTCTTGATTTTGCCCCTGCCAGCTGTTGGCCACCAACCGCGAGGAGCATCTTTACGCACAGAGCCCAGCTGCCACAGCCACTTTGCATCCGAACTGCCTGGCCCGGATCCTGAAGAACCGCCTGTTTCCAGGTGCCCCCCCACCTTTCTTCATAGCATGCCCAGCTACACCCTCACCTGCAAACTGCTCAACGTGGAATTTAAGGAGCTCCTGATGAACTGCTGGTAGCACTCTGGACCTTGGGCCCCTACATCTCTGAACCCAGAAGGTGAACCCCTGAAACCGACTGTACTTATCTTTATGCATTATTGACTTTTCCCCTATAGAATTGCATTCTGCGTAAAGGCGCACAGGTTTGAACTCTTTACTTACCTGCAAGAAATAATAACGAAAGCAGTATTTACTCCTTTATGAACTTCTTGGTTTGAAAACATATATAAAAAGAAGTGTTATTTTGAATAATATTTTTTGATCTTGGATTTATCCTCTGTGTGTCTCATTTATTGCCTTTGTGAGAACAACAAATGCTTTGCACTGCCCTCTGATAAGCCTAACTATTCACCCACACTACCACAAACAATAGAGTTAATATTATCTACTTTTGCTTCTGTCAACCAATTGGGGATCCACTGGAGACTCTGCACGGTGTACTTCTTTTAGTGCACCAGACAGAGCGCCAGCATCCAACATTGGTGGATCAGCGGTGGGGTCTGCGACTGCGTTTGCCGATACCACTTGGTCAATAAGTGACTACACAAGTAAATCGAAAATTACCCTCAGTTAAAATTGCATTTCTCCATTTGGTCATTTTTCTAAATTCTTAAAAGTAACTGTTAGGGCCTAGGTTGTTAGGACTTGCGTTAGGATTTTTTTCCAGCCCCAAAAAGGTTGGCTAAGGAGTTCGACCTTACCCCTTATTTGCAGCTTTCTTTTAAGCAATTAAGGACCATTACAAGGGGTACAAAGTCCAAAATGGCTCAAACCCTACCACTGAAAAGCTTCAAAAGGTGTTGGCAGAGGATGAGGCCACCAGCCATGACATGAGTGAGGAGGAAGATCCAGATATTACCCCCACCTCACTTGAGGAAGAGATTATGGATCCTGCACCCAGCAGACCACACAAAGTGCCCAGGGCGCCTGCCTCTAGCGAGGATGGCTCAAGTCACTTAAGGGGCAGTGATGAATTCTCTGAGGAGAAGGCTTATCTTGAAAGATTGGCCCGTAGAATAGCCCTGGAAGACAGGATACTGACCATAGAAAGGGAAAGAGCAGAAATGACTCTAGCACCCATAAATGGTAGCAGCAACTTAATACCTTAATACATAGGGACAGAGTAGGAACTTCTGACCCTAAAATTCCCAAAGGGATTGTCCTCAAATATGAGGAGGCACATGATATCACCAAGTGGTTCACGGCCTTCGAGAGGGCCTGTATCGCAAGATAAGTTAACAAATAGTATTTGGGCTCTCTTCTTTGCTAACTGTTCTCAAGAAAGAGTAGGGATAGACTCCTGACACTGAATGAGGCAGATGCTGGATCCTATGAACCCGTGAAGAGTACCCTGATTAAGGGATCTGGGCTCACCGCTAACGAGTACATAATTGGGTTCAGGAAGGCTCAGAAAACCCAGAGTCGGGGGGGGGAACCAAAGCACAGTGCGAAGCCCAGGGTGAAAAAGTAGAGTTGGAGCCTGGGATAATGGTCCAACCTACCAAGAGAAAGAGCAAGAAGTCTGGGAAACCAGCTTCTAAACAAATACCAGATCAGGATACATCTCCTAAAGGAGAAATCCTGTCAGCCCCAGAGTGAACTAAGATCCAGGAACTTGGGCCTTACATGACAGAGCTCTTGAGATGAGGGGGACCCTCTAGGGAAGATCTGTGCCAGGAGCAGAGGACCTGCCCCACTCTTGAAGACCTGAGACAGCAAGCTGCTGATCAGTAAAACGGAGATGTCAGTGGCTCCCACAGGAACTACTGGGAGGAGGGACTCCTGTACACTGAGGCTAGAGACCCCAAAGGTGGCGCCACTAGGAGACAGGTAGTGCCTCAGCAGTATGGGGGTTTCTGCTCTCCTTGGCTCATGACATCCCCCTAGCTGGGCATATTTGCCAGGCTAAAACTTGGAGTAGGTCGGTGAAACACTTCTACTGACCAGGTATGTCCCAGAACGTGAAGGAGTTTTGTAACTCCTGTGCCACTTGTCAAGCCAGTGGCAAGACAGGTGGCCACCCAAAAGCCCCCTTAATTCCACTACCAGTGGTTGGGGACTCCCTTTGAGAGGGTAGGGATTGACATTGATGGTCCCTTTGACCCTCCAACTGCATCAGGAAACCGATTTATACTGGTTGTAGTGGATCATGTGACCAGGTATCCTGAAGCAATTCCCCGGAGGACTACTGCTGCCCCTCCAGTAGCTTGGGCCCTCATAGGTATTTTTAACAGAGTGAGCTTTGCAAAGGAGGTGGCGTCAGACAGAGGTACAAACTTCATGTCTGGTTACCTGAAACACATGTGGGCTTAATGTGGAGTGACTTACAAGTTCACTACCTCATATACCCACAGCACACTGCTAGTGTGTTGATTGACTGGTCAAACCAGCACAGCCACCAAAGACATTGAAAGGTATGATTGGTGGAATCCCTGAAAAACATAGAAGGAGATGAGATGTCCTATTGCTGTGCATGCTTTTCGCTTCCAGGGAAGCGCCACAGAAGGGGGTAGGGTTTTCCCCCTTTGAACTTCTGTTCGGGCATCCTGTGAGGGTACCATTATGTCTTATGAAGGAAGGATAGGAGAGACCTCTCAGAACCTAAGCAAGATATTGTGGACTATGCACTTGGCCTATGCTCTCGTATGGCTGAAACCATGGAAAAAGCATCCAAAAGCCTTGAGGCCTGCCAAGAGCTCCAGAAGCTCTGGTATAACAAAAAGGCTGCACTGGTAGAGTTCCAATGAGGGCAGAAGGTGTGGGTTTTGGAGCCTGTGACTCCTAGGACCCTCCATGACAAATGGAATGGGCCCAGTCCTATCCTAGAAAGAAAAGGGGAAGTCACCTGCCTGCTAGACTTTGGCTCTTGCAGGACCCCCCCTAAGAGGGTCATCTATGTGAATTGACTTAAACCCTTTCATGACAGGGCTCAGATGACCATGCTCATGGTCACGTATGAGGGATAGGAAGCAGAGAGTGAACCTCTCCTTGATCTCCTCTCTAATAACCATAAAGATTGATCAGTTGAAGGAGAGGTCTTTTCAGACACCCTCACTGACCAACAGCAGACGGACTGCAGGCAAGTTTGGCATCAGTATGCTGAGCTCTTCTCTTTGACTCCTGGTCAGACTACCTGGAGTACACATGATGTGGACAACGGGTGCAGCCTACCTGTCAAAAATAAAATCTACAGGCAGTCTGATCAGGTCAAAGAAAGCATCAAAGTTGAAGTAAGCAAGATGCTGGAACTGGGAGACATTGAGCACTCTGAGAGCCCCAGGTCCAGCCCAGTTGTCACTTTAGTGGAACATATCTGGATGATATTGCTATCTTTAGCTCCACCTGGCAGGATCACCTGATCCACCTGGGGAAGGTTCTAGAGACTCTGAAGAGTACAGGCCTAACTACCAAGGCAAGCAAGTGCCAGAGAGGGTATGGCACAGTTCTATAGTTGGGACAACTTGTAGGTGGAGGTCAAGTTCAACTACTAAAACCCAAGATCCAGACAATTTTGTACTGGGAAGCTACAACCACCCAGACTCAAGTCAGGGGATTCCTTGGCTTGACTGGGTAGTACCGGAGGTTCGTGAAGGGGTATGGCACCATTGAGGGACCCTTTACAGAACTCACCTCCAAGAAGATGCCAAAGAAAGTGAACTGGACAGTGAGTTGTCAGAAGTCCTTTGACACTCTGAAGGAAGCAATGTGCTCAGCACCCATTCTAAAAGCTCCAGATTAAACAAAGCAGTTCATAGTGCAGACAGATGCCTCTGAACATAGGATAGGAGCAGTCCTATCTCAAATCAATGATAAAGGCCCTGGACAACCTGTTGCTTTCATTAGCAGGGCGCTACTCCCCAGACAGCAGTGTTTGACTGACATCAGACGGAAAGCCTTTGCTGTGGTCTGGTCCCTGAAGAAGCTGAGGCCATATTTGTTTGGCTCTCACTTCATTGTTCAAACTGACCACAGGCTTCTCAGATGGCTTATGCAAATGAAAGCTGAAAATCCCAAACTGTTGAGGTGGTCCATCTCCCTACATGGAATTGACTTCACAGTGGAACACTGACCTCGGATTGACCACCCCAGTGCAGTTGGCCTTTTCGGGTTCTTCAACTTAGAAAATGAAGACTCTATAAGAAAAGGTTAGTCTAATTCTCTCTCTATTTGCAGAGTGGTGGGGGATTGTGAAGGAAAGCACCCTTTTAGGCACAGAAAGGCCCCTCTTTTTGTCTGGTATCTGATGGGTATTTGACTGAAAATGCACTGGGTTCCTGCTAACCAGGTCCCCAGTGCCAGATCTCTTTCCCTAAATTGTATAGTTGTTTCTCCCAATTGCCACAACCTTTAGTACTCTTTGTAAGTCCCTAGTAAATGGCACCCTGGTACCTAGTGCCTGGGGTACTTATTCAGGTCCCTAAAGACTGCAGCACAAGTTGTGCCACCCAGAGGGACCACTCACCAAACACACACAGTGCTGCCATCTCAGGCTGCGTCTCTTGGTGCAGATAAAATTGAAAACGTGACCTATCGCACATACCCGGGGGCCAGGTCCTCTGCATGTGATATTTGTAAGTCACTCCTACAGCCCTAAGGCAGGGTGCATTATGTCACATGTGAGAACATATATGCATAATCAGATATCCCCCTGCTATGTCTTTGACTATTCTTAGACATAGTAAGTGAGCAGGGAAACCATTTTAAATACATGTGCTGGACACTGGTTAGTACGAGTTCCCCAGCTCTATGATGGCTTCTCTGGACATAGGAATGTTTGGTATCAAACGTCCCGTATTAGTAAACCCTCACTAAACCAGTGATGGATATACTAATACATGCACCCAGAGGGCACCTTAGAGTTGCCTCATGAAAATGTACCCAGCTGTTAGTGTGTTAATTGACTGGTCAAACCAGCACAGCCACCCTAGACAGATATCTGACCTCCTGTGGTGAGAGCCAGTGCTTTCGGAGGCCATGAACAAAGCCTGCTCGGGACGGAGGTTTTATCATATCTTCCAGGCAGGATAGATATTCCAGGATGGGAAATTTCAAAGGACCAGCCATCTTTATTATGCACTCCAGGTCTCTCCAGATGGTGGAGAAGACCACCCCCTGTCCCCACTATACTTATTGGCAGCAAGACAGGTGGGAAAATGAGTAAGATTAGTTGTTCCCACATCATGCCAGTCCCACCCCTAAGGTTGACCAGCTGATGTAGACACCACTTTTCAAATTCCCCCATCTTGTTTTGAACGGAATTAGCATTCTAGGGTCAGGGTTATGCCCTCTTCCCAGCTGAAGTGGTCATATAGAGGGTGTAATCACCCTACAGGTAGGCAATTCATTGACTGCTACCTGGCACTCCCCTTAATACCCCTAAATTGAGTATTTAGGTGGCACCCATGAACCCAAGAACTCAAATTTGATGGATCAAGAGAAGAAGGATAAAAAAGAGTCACTGCCTGATGATAACAGCAGAAGAGATGTGGACTTTTTGGCACAAAACCCTGCCTGCACCTTCCTCAACAATAGCGACAGAGTGAATCGTCCTGTGAGGTGGAGAACTACCAAAGCCTCAGGTAGCCTACCAGCACTTCAAAAATACCTTGGAGTAGAAGAGCTACTTCCCTGCAGTTCGCAGGCACCGAAGAGAGTCTGGTCCACTGCCTTGCAGCTTCCCACCCCGACTGACTCCGCAGACAACCAGAAGGAGGTACCTGTGCTCTGGAGGACCAGGACTGCCAACCCACCGAGTGTGACAACACCAGGACCAACAGGAACCGTGCACAACCAATCCCCAGAGTACTGAACGCCCTGCATAAAAAAAAAACAACAGTGGGAGTCCAGTCTGGATTCCCACTGCACCAGGACCAAGAAGCCATTGAGGTATCTGAGCACCACTGAGACCCACTTCGTGAGTGGCCCAGCAGTCTTGATTTTGCCCCTGCCAGCTGTTGGCTCCCAACCGCGAGGAGCATCTTTGCGCACAGAGCCCAGCCCCTCTATCCACTCTGTATCCGAGCCGCCTGGCCCGATCCCGAAGAATCATCTGTGTCCCCTAGCTCTGAGGGCCTGTGTGACCTTAGCCCTTGTTTGAGAGCTCTCAGACTTGTCCCTAAGTCCTCCTTTGAAGACTGTTTCCAGGTGCACCCCCTTCTCTGTAGCATGCCCAGCAACACCCTCACCCGCACCCTGCTCAAGGTGGAATTCGGGGAACTCCTGACAAACTGCTGGTAGTACTTTGGACCTTAGCCCCCTACATCTCTAAAACCAGAAGGTGAACCCCTGAAACCGACTATTTACCTTTATGCATTAATCACATTTCCTCCCATAGGACTGCATTGTGCGAAAGGGCACAGGTTCCAACTCTTCACTTTCCTATAAGAAATAATAACTAAAGCAGTATTTACTCTTTTGTGAAGTTCTTGGTTTCAAAACATATAAAGAAATAAGTGTTATTTTTCTAAATTGGTCTCAGTTTTATTCTTAGATTGTATCTCATTTATTGCCTCTGTGAGTACAATAAATGCTTTGCACTGCCCTCTAATAAGCCTAACTGCTCGCCCACACTACCACAAAAGAGAGCGTTAGTACTATCTACTTTTGCCTCTGTCAACCAATTGGGAATTCACTGGATTCTCTGCACAGTGTACTTCTTTTAGTGTACCATATAGAGAGCCAGTGTCCTACACAGACATTCCTAAACTTGTGTGAGAAATTCCAAATTCTGATAAATGTTAGTATGTTAGGGCGACCACTTGTTAGGAGAGGTCCTTCGTCCAGATTATCTGCCAAGATACTGCCAGAGACGGGCTCACCTACTGCCAGCACATTTCGAGAATGCTACATCTCTCCAGCAGGAAGACCAAATTACTGCTACCTCAATGTGCGTTTGCCCTTAGCACCTCCGCTGATAAAGACAGCCTTTGCTGCCAACAAGGTATGCAGTGCTTTTCGTCTTCATAAGAAACCCTAGACTGCAAGTTGTTCTGCCTTCCATGCTCTGACAGTATAGTGCATAGAAGCGGATGTTAGGCTGTTGGGTTCTAGATGACATTTTAAATTAGATTTTAACAATGCTAGAAATGTTCTTTTTAATCTCGTTCTTTATAACATATCTTCTTGCTGTATTTATAATGTTCGGTGTAGTTGTTTTAGGTGTAATGAGAAAGATTGTTCCTGTAGTAATAAATACTTTTAACTTAAAAGTGTTCATTCTTCTTAGTAGAGAGTCTCTGTGTGTGTTTGTTTTTTTACACAGAATAACAAAAATAGGTTTGTTGCTGTTTCCACTGTGCCCCTGATCCATTTTATGGAATTGTTAGTAACCCAAAAGCAGTGTTTCAATGTCAGTTACATACTGAATAAGGTTTTGGTGGGGCTACAATAATCTGTCTTTCACATTAATCGCTAGTGCACTGAACCAAGTTCACCTATGTCACCTGTGAGTAGGAGAGCACATCTTGTAGTTACACCAATGTTACGACCTATGCATCACCTACAGACTGGGAGGCATGTGTAGGAGGCTGGCCTGGCTTGTAGTGGGTACCAAGGGGTACTTACACTCTGTACCAGGTCCAGTTATCCCTTATTAGTGTAGAAGAGGTGTTTTTAGCAGCTTAGGCTGATAGAAGGTAGCTATAGCAGAGCAGCTTAGGCTGAACTAGGAGACATGAAAAGCTCCTACTATACCACTGGTGTCATATGCACAATATCATAAGAAAACACAATACACAGATATACTAAAAATAAAGGTACTTTATTTTTATGACAATATTCCAAAAGTATCTCAGTGAGTACCCTCAGTATGAGGATGCCAAATATACACAAGATATATGTACACAATACCAAAAATATGCAGTAATAGCAAAAGGAAGTGATACAAGCAATGTAAAGTTACAGTAGATTGCAATAGGAGCACATAGGTATAGGGGCAACACAAACCATATACTTCAAAAGTGGAATGCAAACCACAAATGGACCCCAAACCTATGTGAGCTTGTAGAGGGTCGCTGGGACTGTAAGAAAACAGTGAGGGTTAGAAAAATAGCCCACCCCGAGACCCTGAAAAGTAGGTGTAAAGTGCACCTATAACCCCCAGAGAGCACAGAAGTCGTGATAGGGGGTTTCTGCAAGGAAGACCAACACCAGCAAAGCAACAACAGTGGATTTCTGGACCTGAGTACCTGTGAAACAAGGGAACCAAGTCCAAGAGTTGCGACAATGTCGAGAGTGGGCAGATGCCCAGGAAATGCCAGCTGAGGGTGCAAAGAAGCTGCCACCGGATGGAAGAAGCTTTGATTTCTGCAAGAACGAAGAGGACTAGGAACTTCCCCTTTGGAGGATGGATGTCCCACATCGTGAAGAAGCTTGCAAAAGTGTTCCCAAGCAGAAAGACCGCAAACAAGCCTTGCTAGCTGCAAGGGTCGCGGTTAGGGTTTTTGGATGCTGCTGTGGCCCAGGAGGGACCAGGATGTCGCCACTTGGATGAGGAGACAGAGGGGGTGCCCAGCAAGTCAGGGAGCCCTCACAGAAGCAGGCAGCACCCGCAGAAGTACCGGAACAGGCACTTGGAAGAGGAGTGAACCGTAGTCCACCCGAAGACACAAAAGGGAGTCCCACGACGCCGGAGGCCAACTCAGAAGGTTGTGCACTGCAGGTTAGAGTGTCGGGACCCAGGCTTGGCTGTGCACGAAGGAAATCCTGGAAGAGTGCACAGGAGCCGGAGCAGCTGCAAATCACGCTGTACCCAGCAATGCAGTCTAGCGTGGGGAGGCAAGGACTTACCTCCACTAAACTTGGACTGAAGAGCCACTGGACTGTGGGAGACACTTGGACAGAGTTGCTGAGTTCCAGGGACCATGCTCGTCGTGCTGAGAGGGGACCCAGAGGACCAGTGATGCAGTCTTTTGTTGCCTGCGATTGCAGGGGGAAGATTCCGTCGACCCACTGGAGATTTCTTCAGAGCTCCTGGTGCAAGAAGGAGGCAGGCTACCCCCAGAGCATGCACCACCAGGAAACAGTCGAGAAGGCGTCAGGATAAGCGATACAAGGTTGCAGTAGTCGTCTGTGCTACTTTGTTGTGGTTTTGCAG
This sequence comes from Pleurodeles waltl, assembly GCF_031143425.1. Lineage (NCBI taxonomy): Eukaryota > Metazoa > Chordata > Amphibia > Caudata > Salamandridae > Pleurodeles > Pleurodeles waltl. The sequence continues at coordinate 1,827,896,764 of NC_090440.1, read as the reverse complement.
GCATCCTGAGCAGTCAGCGGTCAGTCCTTTGGCAGAAGGTGAAGAGAGAGATGCAGAGGAACTCTGGTGAGCTCTTGCATTCAGTATCTGAATAATTCCCGAAGCAGAGACCCCAAATAGCCAGAAAAGGAGGTTTGGCTACCTAGGAAGGAGGATAGGCTAGTAAGAAAGGTAAGAGCCTATCAGAAGGAGTCTCTGACGTCATCTGCTGGTCCTGGCCACTCAGAGCAGTCCAGTGTGCCAGCACTCCTCTGAATCCAAGATGGCAGAGGTCTGGGGCACGCTGGAGGAGCTCTGGGCACCTCCCCTGGGAGGTGCAGGTCAGGGGAGTGGTCACTTCCCTTTCCTTTGTCCAGTTTCGCGCCAGAGCAGGGCTGGGGGATCCCTGAACCGGTGTAGACTGGCTTATGCAGAGATGGGCACCATCTGTGCCCATCAAAGCATTTCCAGAGGCTGGGGGAGGCTACTCCTCCCCAGCTCTGACACCTTTTTCCAAAGGGAGAAGGTGTAACACCCTCTCTCTGAGAAAGTCCTTTTTTCTGCCTTCCTGGGCCAGGCCTGGCTGGACCCCAGGAGGGCAGAAACCTGTCTGAGGGGTTGGCAGCAGCAGCTGCAGTGAAACCCAGGGAAAGGCAGTTTGGCAGTACCCGGGTTCTGTGCTAGAGACCCGGGGGATCATGGAATTGTCTCCCCAATGCCAGAATGGGGTGACAATTCCATGATCTTAGACATGTTACATGGCCATGTTCGGAGTTACCATTGTGACGCTATACATAGGTAGTGACCTATGTATAGTGCACGCGTGTAATGGTGTCCCCGCACTCACAAAGTCTGGGGAATTTGCCCTGAACGATGTGGGGGCACCTTGGCTAGTGTCAGGGTGCCCACACACTAAGTAACTTTGCACCCAACCTTCACCAGGCGAAGGTTAGACATATAGGTGACTTATAAGTTACTTAAGTGCAGTGGTAAATGGCTGTGAAATAACGTGGACGTTATTTCACTCAGGCTGCACTGGCAGGCCTGTGTAAGAATTGTCAGATCTCTCTATGGGTGGCAAAAGAAATGCTGCAGCCCATAGGGATCTCCTGGAACCCCAATACCCTGGGTACCTCAGTACCATATACTAAGGAATTATAAGGGTGTTCCAGTATGCCAATGTGAATTGGTAAAATTGGTCACTAGCATGTTAGTGACAATTTGTAAAGCAGAGAGAGCATAACCACTGAGGTTCTGGTTAGCAGAGCCTCAGTGAGACAGTTAGGCATCACACAGGGAACACATACATATAGGCCACAAACTTATGAGCACTGGGGTCCTGGCTAGCAGGATCCCAATGAGACAGTGAAAACACCCTGACATATATTCACAAACAGGCCAAAAGTGGGGGTAACAAGGCTAGAAAGAGGCTACTTTCTCACAGCATGTCGCAAAAAATAAATTTGACAACAACATTGAAAAGCTGTCTCCAGATTTTTGCTGACTGTCGCAGAAAGAAAAGAACTGATGTCAGCGTGCTGGGGTGGCACCTATATAGGTGCTGCATATTAGACTTCCAGCACAGACAACACAGAGCTGAACGATACAACCTACTGGCATGCAGAGGTACTGCTCAAAATGTTTCCCAATCCGGTCTGATGACTGGGGAATATTCGAAAGGAATCTGTGGCTAGAAGTCTTTTTCAGATCATGTTTAGCATCAAACAGCATTAGCTTTTGCTTGGCTGATGACATCAACAGCATATGATGCATTGTAAATACAATGCAGCATACTGTTTTGCCTTTCATGCAGCGCTGTATTATGTGTTTCATGGTAACTGTGCCGTCAGTTCATATGGATAATTTTGAGTCTTGCAGGAAGGGGATCACAGTAGATAGAAGCTGAACTATCTCACACTATGTTTCTGTGAATCTCCAGGTTATGACAGTTGCTTTCAGCTATAGGGTCATGAGTATCCAAACCATGCTTTTAGGCCACATGAGTGTTGAAGAGGCCCATGTTCATGTGAGAGATGGCTTCCGCTGAAGAGTTGAACAATATGGGCCTGATTCCCAAAGGTAAAGGTAGACTTTTGGCCTATGTTTAGACTACAAGTCCTGTATTTATACTCGGTTTGCGCTGAATTAGTGTCATTTTTTTTTTACGCTAATTCAGCACAAACCTAACTCCATGTTTATACTTTGGCACTAGACATGTCTAGCACCAAAGTTATGGAGTTAACGTTGTTTTCTGGATGTGAAAACCTACCTTGCTTCAATGAGTTGCAAGGTAGGCGTTCCCGTCCAGAACAGGACGATATGGCCTTAGCGCCATATTTATTCATCCGTGCTGGATTTTATGCTTGCTTAGCGCCATTATTTAATGCCTGGGTATGGGCAGGTGTTAGGGGACCTGTAGGCATATTTCCATGGTCAGAGACCATGGAAAGAGCACACAGGTGCCCTTTCCTGGCCCCAGGGACACCCCCACCCAACCAGAGGGACACCACAGGATGGGGGACCCATCCCAGGTAAGTCCTGGTAAGTATTATTTTTTTTTTAATTGTCACGCTTGGGGGCCTGACTAGGGATCCCCTGCATGGTGCTGGCCCCAGTGGCCATGACCAGGGTTTGCCCCTACGCCTCCCCGACCCTGTTAGCATCCTTTACAAGGACGCTAACAGGGCATTAGCGCCTGCTAGCGCCATTCCATACATATGGCGCCCATCCGGCATCTTGGAATGGAGCTATACTTTTTCATGCAAAACTGCACTAATGCAGTTTTGCGTGAAAAAGTATAAATATGGGCCTAAATTTATAAGTTTTCTCTGTTCACAAAGGTGAGTTATGAGTACTATCTTTACGTCCGCACTTGGGGCAGAATCTCCGCACTCGGGGCGGAGATCCGCCTAGAGGTGCGGCGATTACACTCCAGGTGCGGCTATTACACCCTGGGTGCGGAGTGGAATCTCTGCACTCGGAGAGGCGATTTCGTCCTGAGTGCAGACGTAAAGATACTACTCGTAACTTACCTTTGTGAATACCAAAACGTCGTAAACTTAGACTTTTGGTCTAAACTTAGACCAAACTTCTGATTTTACCTTTGTGAATTGGGCCCTAGATGATTGCTTGGGCTGTGTCAACTGTAGGTCAACAGCACTGGGTGCTCAGGTGGAGCCTATAATGAAATTCTGAGGCTGCCTACAAGGAGGTGACCAGGTGATAATCTGGGATATTTAGCTGCACCTTATGGTCAGAAGGGTGACAAAAAGAAGCATACACATCATGGGTGATCTGCAGGTCTCTCCAGAAGGGATACTATTCTGTAGAAGAAAATAATACATTTGGTAACAGACTGCAATGGATACTGTTCCCTATGCAGATTCACTATTGCAAGCCCCCCTCCCTTATCAGTTCCCACAAATTCTGGCTGTGGCTTAAAATTTTAAATGGATCCACCAAACTACAGTTTCCTCACGTCTTGAATAGAACAGGCACCAGATTGGATCTGAAAAACGTTGGACATACCTCTACCATGCTGATAGGATACACTGGCTCCATCTTGGTGGTAAAAGTGGAGTTGCAGTAACATCAATGGAGTCACCCCAGCATCCTAGTATTAGTTCTATTTTCTTCACACCTTTCAATATGGCCCAATTTTCTCTCCTCAGTTTTGACGTGAACTATGCTCTTCAAAAGTATTTTCGCAATATGCAGTGTGGACATCTCCCCACCAAAGAAGACAGGATTTAAGCCCTGTTGCAGGTGCGATGGTCAGTTGTCAATTACGAATCCACACAACAATTCTCTGTGGTGTCAGGGCTCAACACATGACTCCAAGACTTGCAACCTTCGCCTATGAATTAACCCCCGAAAGTGATCAAGGAGAGGCAGGGCAAACTCTTAACTGTCTGTTCTAAGGAAGATTGTTGTGGTGTGTCTGATTAAGATCTTGGTCCAGGTCTCTCTTCACCTCAAGCTTGTTGCTGTAATTAAAATATTTCATAGAGAAGAGGAAAAACATAAGAAATAGAAGCATTCTAACTCTTCCAGGAGGCAATCAATGACATAATTCTCTGTGGGCCCTCTCTTCTCCAGAACTGGGAACTAGTAGAGGTCATTCCTCCTTGGGAGATACCCTGCCGGTGCCACTTCCACTGGTGACACTGACAGTACTGATCCTGTTAATGTAGGCAATGATGGAAATGTTCAGACAGGGTTTGTTCTCCTCTCAAACATGGACTCGTCCAACAGATCATACTGGTCTCCACTCAGTGAGGTTGCAGAAGTCTCCTCCCAAGAAATTACAGTCTCAGACAAAAGGCCCAGCATTTACTGAAGAAAAAGTAGTGTAGGGAGGTTCATGATGGTGCCCACCAACAACACTGGGGCACCTTACACAATATTTTTGGAATGGATTCTGACCTTGGCCAGGTGTCAGAGAGGCACTGTGACAAAACAGGCAACAAACTCGTCTTTTTCCTCCCTGAATGCACACCTCCTAGCTCTTTAGAATGCAAGTGGGCTAGTTATGTCACCTGACATCGATACAGACCCTAGCAACACAAATGGATGATGGATGGAATTCTGAACAATGCAAACATTCACCCCCAGTCACAAATCTGGGTTTAATCCATTGTTCTTTTGCTCACCAGTTTGGACCCAGCCATATGCAAATCAGTCTTGAACAGTCCAGCCCGAACTGCCAGACCAGGTCCTCCAAGGACCGGAAACAAGCATCCTGGGACCGGTTTCAGGGTATCCCCTTTCATCAGCCAGGCTAGCTTGAATCCAATGGCACAGTGAGCAAGAGACCCACGTCTGGGCATACTCTTCCCACTTAGGGCAACTTTAGCAACACAAAAGGATGATGGACGGAATGCTGAACATTGCAAAGATTCACGCCCAGTCACAGATCTGGGTTTAATCCATCGTTCTTGTGCTCACCATGCCACCCCAGTTTGGACCCAGCTATATGCAACTCAGTCTTGACGCTGTTCCCCATGATACAGACCCACCTGTAGGAATGACCCTGGTGGGGATGGCTTCATTTCATAAAGTTCTCAGAAAAGCAGCTGAGGTGCTTAAGCTACCCCTCCCTTCTGTTAACCTCAGACCGAATGTTCTTACTGAGGTCCTCCAATCTGTGATTATTTCTACTGCTTCTGTTGATTGAGGACCCTTTTATGTCTGCAGAAAAGGTATGAGCAAAACAGACCATGGCTCTGTCAGTGAGCCATATCAAAGCTAGGCAATAAAGGCAGACACTGGGGGATCCAACATTTCTTTCTGTACAGCTATCTCCAGAGAATCTTGTTGTTCGAGCTTTGTCTATCACCAGGCTCAAACCAGGATTTTTAATTACCCACCCTTCAAAAAGATATTCTTGACAGGCAGTCTACCGTTCCATCCCTCAATGCTGCTTGTCGTCATAGCCGCTATAACCATACTTTATAGGGAATAGCACCTCTGGTGGTGCCCAGCTTCCTTGATCAACCTCAAGATAATTTTGTGAAGATTGTCAGCAATGGTAATATTGACTCCAGGCTTTTTATCAGAGCAAGTCTAGATACCACACTTACTGGACAGAGCTATGGGGTCCTCCAAGTCCCTACAATGAACTGCCACTCTAGAGGTTATTTGAGTACTATCCAGTCCACACTTACAGACATGCCATTTGATGGCGAGCTTCTCTTTGCAGATGCTGCATTGGAGACCTTTAGGGTTGGAAAAGTTACAGCCAGGTCAAAAGGACTACATTCTTCTACAAAGGATTTCTATCAAGTTTGAAAGCTCAGAGGCCTCTTCAAGGGGCTCCAATACAGGAAATGCTAACCTGCCCAGATAATCCAACAACAATAAGAGCCCTTTGTGAGGCATTACAAGGACAGGGGTAAAGAAAGAGGCTGCAAAATAACTCATCCTCTTCCTGGAAGTGGCAGCCCTGCTGCAGCAGGAGCAGTGGATTTGGTACTAGAGCAGGAAATTAGGCAAATTGCTACTCTTGATACTTCCTGATCCCCAAGGACAGCGGTCTTCATCGGATCATAGACCTCAGGCTCCTAAATTTGTACCTGTACAGGAAAAGTTCAAGATGCTGTGCTTGGCTCAGGTCCTTTTGGTGCAGCAAACAGTAGACTTCATGGTGTCCCTTTGACGGTTAAGTTATTTACTTTTGGCAGCGTCTTTTCTGGTCGAGACTATATCTAGAGGCAGATTTCTTAACTTTGAATTCTCCCCAGGCATCAGACTGAATTGGAAGATTTTCGTGTGCAGTACCCCTGAGCACTAATAGACGACATTGATTGGCTCTGCGGTTGCCGTCGCCTGCACCAGAAGGCACAACACAGGTCTTATATAGGTGCCACCCAAGAGCACCAACATCAATTTCTTTTCACAACTTTCCACACCTGAAGAGCAGACCCATGAAGAACACAGACTACTGGTGTGTCAAAACTAAGGCCCTGCCCCTAGAAATCAGTTTACAGAGCAGGGAGGATGGGTGGGTTGGTAAGGAGTCTACAGCTAGACATAGGCCCTCAAGCCGCCCGCCAATGCGGCCGCACTCCCGCCACGGTCATTTTGAGATCCCCGCTGGGCCGCAACACAGGAGCCGGCTCCAAATGGAGCCGCCAGTGTTGTGGCCGTCCCGCTTTTCTAAGCTGCATGGGGCCCCCAGGGGCCCGCGACTCCCCATACCGCCAGCCTTTTCCTGGTGGTTCAAACCGCCAGGAAAAGGCTGGCGGTCGGGGACTCGTAATCGTAAGCAGCACTGCCCAGGCAGATTATCATCGCCGGGGCCAATGTGGCTGGAAACCGCCGGCTCCGGCGGTGCGACTGCGGCGCTTCCGCGCGTTCAAAATATACAAGATTGCACCGCCAGCCTGTTGGCGGTGCAATCGCGAAAACAGCCCTGGCGGTCTCTGACCGCCAGGGTTGTAATGACCCCCATAGTCTCTACCAGATAAGGCACTACAAAAGGTAAGTAACTTGTACATCTGATAGAGACATCTAGCTGCAGATTTCCTATCTTTGACTAGATAACCCAAACAATAACTTCCCCAGAAGTGGGTCTACTAACCAAGTGCAAACAAGAGAGTACTGCAGGACAGAATGGGCAAAGTGCCTGTCCCTACGGACCTGACTGACAAGGCAGCAGTGTTTGGTAAATGTGTGCAGAGATGCCCATGTTGCGGCCTAATAGATGTTAAGGACTGGAACTCCTCATGCTAAAGCAGTGGTCGCAGCCTGAGTTCGGGTAGAATGAGTGCGCAAACCCTCAGGGGATTAAAGGTCAATGTGTATCAGATCTTAATGCATAGTATGACCCATCAGGAGATAGTGCACTTTTGCACTGCTTGACCTTTCTTTGCACCCACATACCCTACAAAGAGTTGGTCATCAACCCAGACCTCTTTTGGATGACCAAGGTAGAATGCCAATGCTGTCTTTGGGTCCAAGCGGTGGAACCTCTCCTCTTCCTTAAAGGGCTGTGGGGGTGTATACAAAGTAGGCAAGGCGATGGATTGGCCTACATGAAAAGGCGTAACCACTTTTGGAAGAAAAGAGGCCCTATTGCAAAACACAACTTTGTGAGGATAGGTAGAAAGGTAGGGCATCTTAGATGATAAGGCCTGCAGCTCACTCACACTGCGCGTAGATGTAATTGCCACATGGAAGGCTGTTTTCAATGTGAGAAGCCTGAGAGAACAATTGGGAAGAAGCTCAAAAGGAGTACACATCAAAAAAGTCAGAACCAAATTCAGATCCCACTGTGGCATAATGAATGGGCATGGCAGACAGAGAGGGGTAAGACCCTTGAGGAACTCATTTACATAGGAGACTTAAACAAGGAAGGATGATCAGGCAACCTTAGAAAAACAGAAATAGCAAGTAAAAATCCCTTATAAATGCCCAGAGCAGAGCTCTGCTGGGCAAGGGAAAGAATAAACAACAGGACCTCAGAGAGAGGGGGAGGAAGCGGGGGGTGCACAGACTTGTCTGTGAACCATACCACAAATTTAATCCAACCACAGATGAATACTGTTTTCATGAAGAAACGCCTGGCTGTCAAGATCACGCTACAGACTTTAGGAGGAAGGTCAAAGGTGAACAACTGCTGCCGCTCAATATCCACGCAAGAAGGCGGAGTGGACAGTTTAGGGTGAAGAACCTTCCCCCACTGCTAAGACACCAGATCCTCCTAAAGGGCAGTCTGATGGGAGGATCGATGGACATGCTTTGCAACTCAGGATACTAGACTCTCAGTGCCTAGTCTGGAGCCACAAGGTTTACTTGGGCCCAGTCGCTCTTGATCTTCTTGAGAACTCTGGGCAGGATTGTTATAGGCGGAAAGGCGTATATGAGGTCTGAACTCCACTTGAAACGAAAAGCATCTCTGAGGGATTGCTACCTTGGAAACTCCAATGAGCAAAACTGATGACACTGCGTGTTCTCAGCAGAGGTGAATAGATCTAACTAAGGCTCCCCCCCGCTGAAAGACTGAAAGAGACCTTGTGCCACCTCTGGACGGAGACGGATTTGTGATCTGCTAGGCTTTTTTGTCTGAGTTTGTCCGCTCTGGTATTCAGAGAGCCCACCAGGGTTATGCCCTGCCATTCCGGCCACGTCCAGAGGCGCAGAGGCTCCTGACAAAGGGTCCAAGAGCCCGCCCCTCCCTACATGTTGCAGTACCACAGGGGGTTGGTGTTGTCCGTGAACACCTGCACCACCTTTCTGCTGATAGAGGGAAGAAAGGCTTTCAATGCCAGCCGGATGCATGGAGCTCCAGCATGTTGATGTGGAGTCCTGTTTCTGCTGGGACCAGATGCCTCTGATCTCCACCTCTCCCTGATGGCTGCCAATTCCCAGGAGTGACGCATCTGTCACTACTGTCAGATCTGGTTGGGGAAGGAAGATGGATCTGCCTCCAGCCCAATCGTGGTTTGTTAACCACCACTGCAGATCTTTCACAGTTCCATACGAGATCTGGACCTTGTTGGAGAGATTCCCCTGATGCTGTGCCCATTTGAATTTTAGGTCCCCCTGTAGAGCCAGTATATGCCATCTGGCATGTGTCATCAGCAGGATGCAGGAGGCCATGAGGCCCAACAACCTCAGTGTCATTCTCACCTAAATCTAGGTTAGAGGCTGAAACATTGGTATCATAGCCTGAATATCTTGGTCTCCCCGCTTGGGAGGATCAGACCGAAACTGCACTGTGTCCAGCACAGCTCCAGTGAAAGGGAATGACTGAGAGGGTGTCAGGTGTGACTTTGGCACATTTATAGCAAACGCCAGTGAAAGCAGGAGGTCCGCCATAGGCTAGACGTGGGAGATGACAGCCTCAGGTAAAGTCCCCTTCAACAGTCAGTCGCCGAGATAGGGGAAGACTGAAACCCCGACCTCCACAGATGAGCTGTGACCACCGCCATCACCTTGGTGAACACCCTAGGAGCGCTGGTAAGGCCAAAGGGGAACAAGGTAAACTGAAAGTGCTTGTGGCCTACTGTGAACGACAAGTAACATCTGAGGGAAGGCTGGGCAAGAATATAGAAATAAGCGTCCTGCAAGTCCAATGCTATCATCCAGTCTCCTAGGTCCAGGGCAGATTGAACCTGAGCCAGAGTGGGCATCTTGAACTTCTCCTTCTTGAGGAAGAGATTGAGAGATCCAAGGTCAAGAACAGGGCAAAGGCCCTTATTCTTTTTGAGACCAGAAAATAGCAGGAATTGCAACCACAGCCAATTTCTGGCACTGGAACCCTGACTATGGCTCCCTTGACCAAGACAGCTGTCACTTCTTTGCAGAGAAGGGACAAATGATACTCCATTTTCCGATTATAGGGTGGTGGCATGGACGGAGGGGTAGTCTGGAAGGGGAGTCAGTTGCCCCATCAGACAATCTACAAAACCCACCTATCTGAAGTGATGGATTGCCAGTGGGGCAGGTGATGGCAAATGCTTCTGCCAGCTTGTCCTTGGTTGTGGGGGGAGGCAGACTAGGAGGGTTTAGAGGCTGCAGGGGTGGACTGACCAGACCACTGTTCACCTGACCCACGATGTTGGTGGGTCCCGCACCTTCAGCCACGGAGAGGCTGTGCAGCATGGGCGGCACACTGGTGCAGTTGGAGACCCCTTCTGTAACCACAAAAGGGGCTGAAGGATGACTGGGGTGGACAAAGGGCCACCCTGAGGTCCAAGGGCCTGGCCATAGCCAGAGAATCCTGGAAGCACTAGAGCGCTGAGTCTGCCTTGCCTCCAAAGAGACGGGAGCCATCAAATGTCATGTCCATCAAAGAAGCCTGGTCATCCCCTGAAAAGCCAGTTGTCCTCAGCCAGGCATGGCCCGTCAGGGCCACTGTCGTAGAAATTGCTCTTTCTAGCGAGTCGGTTGTGTCAAGTCCGCAACTAATTGTGAACTTTGCTGGGTCGCTCCCATCGGCAACAGCTTGAGAGATTACAGCGTGGGCCTCCTCCAGGACTTATGGCAGCACTTAAGCAACCGTATCTCTTTGCGTGTGGGAATAACCGCCCAAATGGCATGCTGTTCACGGACCGCAATGCAAGGCTTGCTGAAGAAGATATCTTCCCAAATGAATCCAACCTTTTGTATTCCCTATCCGGGGGAGCAGTAGGGAATGCGCCTTGGTAGGTAGAGGCTTGGACCACCAAGCTTAAAGGTGGGCCTTTGTGTCAAGAAACTTGTGTTCCCCAGGTGCTCCGGCACCTGGGAATTCGGGGAGGTAGGGAGTCAACCCAAGCACAGGATTCACAGAATGAGTCCCAGAGCGTCTATGCTCTGTTGTCTCGTCATCCAACAGATGAGCAGAAGTCGGAGCACAACTTCGGGTCATGGTTGCGCCCCTAACACCACAAAGAGGGCAGGGTGCAGGTACCTGTGTGTAAGAGCACCCCTGCACTAGCAGAGGTGTCCCCACAAACTCCAGATCCATTTTCCTGGACTCTGTGAGTGCACGGACACCCTTTTACGCGTGTACTGGGCAGAGGTCACTACCTACATAATGGTAACCCCGAACCTGGACATGTTTAGTATCAAACATGTCGGAATCATACCCCAATACTGTTGCAAGTATTGGAAGTATGATTCCATGCCCTCTGGGGGCTCCTTATATGACCCCCAGCATTGCTACCACCAGTCTTACAGGGTTTCCGGGCATCCCACCTGCTGCCACCCCTCAGACAGGTTTGTGCCCTTCTGCTGCTTGATCTGAAACCCTCTCCCAAAGGATTTCCTTGGGGCGAGGGAGATAACACCTTCTCCCTTTGGAAATAGGTCTGACTGGCTTGGGAGAGGTAGCTTCCCCAATCCACTGGTTTGCTTTGAAGGGCACATTTGGTGCCCTCCGTGCATAAACCAGTCCAAACTGGTTCAGGAACAACCCCCCCCCCCCCCACCCCTCCCAGTTGCTGCTCCGGTGCGAAACTGGGCAATGGAAAGGGGAGTGACCACTCCCCTGCCCATCATCACCCCAGGGATGGTGCCCAGAGCTCCTCCAAAGGGTCCCTGGGTTCTGCCATCTTGTTTCCAAGGTTGGCAGGGAACTCTGGGAGCATCTCAGTGTCCAGGCAGGCAGGTGACATCAGAGCCCCCTCCTGATAGGTGCTTACCTCGTTAGGGGACCAATCCCCCTTTCAGGGCTAATTAGGGTCTCTCTCTTGGGTGGGTCCTCAGATTCGGTGAGCAAGATTCCAGCAGGAATCCTCTGCAACCTCCACTTCTACTTTTGGCCACTGGAACTAAGACTGGACCCTCCAGGAACCAACAACGCTGCTACAACGAAGAAGACTTCTGCAACTTTGTTTCCACGTCTCCTGCCAGCTTTGCAACATTTCCCCGCCCTGCATCCTCAGAAGACTGCAACTCTTCAGCCTGCACAAGAAGAAGAAGGAATCTCCCTTCGAGTGAAGGAGTCACTCCCCAGCAACCACTGGCACCTACAGCAAGCGATGACCGGCTGTGTGGATCTCCCCTCATCTTGACCTGCGTGGATCCTGCATCACGGGTCGTGATCCAGAATAGTTCCCTTGGTCCACTCTGCCAGATGTCCAACTGTGGTGGAGATAAGTCTTTGTCTTTCAACGCAAGACAGTAGCCCCATGCATTGTGTCCCTTGCAGCTGCCAATGTTTGTTTGCATCTCCTCCAAGGGATCTTCAGGCGACGTGTAGCTCCAGCCCCCAGCAGTCTATCCTGCAAACCACTGCCTTCTGCGTGGTTCTCCTGCAGCGTGGGATCCTCTTTTGTAGTGCTGCATAAGCTTCTTCTGCGACTCCTGTGTCCCCATCCTGTGAGACTCCTGAGCGTACTGCCTCTGCTCCTGTGGACTCTCTGCGATGCCGAGGGTCTCCTGTGACTCCCCCTCCTGGGTTGAGTCCTCCTGGGTCTTGCTGGTCCCTGGCAGCACCAGTTTTCCACTAACCATGAGTTTGCCTTTGCCAAGGCTTGTTGGCGGAATTCCTACACCGACATCCGTCTGCATTCTTCCTTCCAGCGTGGGACATCATCTGCATCCATCAGGAGCTCTTCGGCTCCAAGGCTGCAGTGCTGACCTGTTCTTCATCACCGTCGACCAACTCCTGCAGCGACAGCTGGGTGGGTAGTAGCTCCTACTCCTCCTGGACTCCACTGTGACTCTTGGACATGGTCCCCTCTCTCCAGGGTCTTCTTTCTTCAGGAATCCACCACTGTTTTCTTGCAGTCTTGTCTGGGTGTCTTCTTTTCCTCCTTTTGGGTAGTTTGGGGAAAGTCCAGTGATTTACTCCTGCATTCCTGATCAGTGGGGGATACTGTGCTACTTACCTTTGTGGTTTTCTGGTACACCCAGCTCCCCTTAACACATCTTAATTACCTAGGTGGGGGTGCCTTATTCGCATTCCATTTTTTTTATATATGGTTTGCGCTCGCCCTAGGGTCACTATTGGTTTTTGCTATTTCTACTGTTTTCCAACCTGTTCTATGCCTATTTCCGATTGCTAGTGTATATATTTAGGGTATTACTTACCTCTTATTGGTGGGTTGACCTAGTATTTTGTGGTGATTGGTTCCAAAAATAAAGTACCTTTATTTTTGTACAACAGAGTGTTTTCTTTCATGTGTGTAAGTGCTGTGTGACTACAGTGGTATTGCATGAGCTTTGCACGTCTCCTAGATAAGCCTTAGGTGCTCATCCACAGCTACCTCTTGAGAGCCTGGCTTCTAGACACTGCCTACACTTCAGGGGATACCTGTACCTGGTATAAGGTGTAAGTACCTTAGTTACCCACCACACACCAGGCCAGCTTCCTATAGCACCCCAGAAGAGAACTTTGTTCTGCTGGATACTGTTGTGCTGCACCATAGTAAAGAAGGATCCACTGGAGGAACTCAAGCCCATTCCACAAAGGCTAAATCTTCCACTGCAACTTTGGCCAGAGGTGTTCCTGTCCTGGAGACCGGCATAGTAGAGACATATGCTTCCCTTCATACTTTCATCAAGCACCATTGCCTGGACTCTGAGGTGAGAAAAGATTACCATTTCGTCTGCTCAGTCCTCCAGGATTTCATAATCTGATTTCCCGTTCAGACCTCACCAGGTGTGAGTACTGCTTTGCAATCTATTCAAGAGGTGAGGAATGATCAGTTAGAAGTATCCATTAGAAGAAAAGGTTCCATACCTTCAGTAACTGTCTAACTGGTCAATTCTCACTTACCGACTATTTTCTTCCTTGTTCTGATTTTTCATCATCTGAGTCTCAAAAGGCACAGTTAAAAACAGGCAAAAACTGGAGCAAGGGTGGGAGGTATATAGCTCCAGTGATATCACTGTGACTTCACTTCTGGCATCAAGACAGAGCAAATGTTCTCCCCCTCCCTCAAGCACAGATATGTCACAAATGTTCCTCTATCTATTCTAGCACATAGGATATTCAAGAGGTGATCAATCTACAGGTAGACACATTCTCCACCAGGAAGAAGTAGGAGGCTGGCCTGGTTTGTAGTGGTACCTTGGGTACTTACACCTTATACCAGGTCCAGTTATCCCTTATTAGTGAAATGCAGTAGTGTTCAAGCAGCTTGGGCTGATCGAGGTAGCTATAGCAGTGCAGCTTAGGCTGAACTAGGAAACATGCAAAGCCCATGCAATACCATTTATAGTTACACAGTACTTATACACAAGTAAAGACAGTACTCAGTGTTACCAAAAATAAAGGTGTTTATTTGGGTGACACAGTACCAAAAATATCCTAGAGACAATACTCCTTCTGGAGGTAAGTACTATACACAATATATATACAAGACACCAAAATTAGACAAGTAAATAGTCATAGAACAATGCAAACAGTAGGAAATCCTATAGAATGCAATGGGAGAAAATAGGTCTAGGGCAACACAAACCATATAGTAAAAAAGTGGAATGTGAATCACGAATTCCCCCCTAGACAAGTGTAGTGTGTGCAGAATCGCTGGGAGAGTAAGAATACAGTAAAGGTAAGTAAATTACCCCACCCCAGAGCCCAGAAAAGCAGGAGTAAAGTACTGCAAGTTTCCTTAGGACACACTACACCTCGTTTTGGGGATTTTGCAGCAGCCAACCAAGTCTGCAAAGAACAACTGCTGGATAATTGGACCTGAAGACCTGCAAAGGAAGGGGACCAAGTCCAGAAGTCGAAAGAAGTTCGAGGAAGGACAAGAGCCCCTGCCAACCCAGAAGAGGGTGCAAAAGAAGAGCCCCCGGTTAGTTGAAGACTGCAGAAATGCACCTTAGGAAGATGCCAGTGGGTTTCTGCGTGATGCAAAAGATGTCTCGCTGCAGTCGAGATTTCATGTTGGAAGGCACCAACAAGCCTTGGCTATGGCAAAAGTGTGTTTTTCATCAAAATGGCGCTGGATGGACCCAGGAGGGACCTGGGGGCCTCAACTCTGTGTGAGGAGGAAGAGGGGGCTCTCAGCACTTTATAGAGCCCACAGGACGCCAGCCAGCGCCCCCAGAAGCCACAGTATCCGGGTTCAAAGGATGTGCAAAACACAGTTGATGCAGCACAACAAAAGAAGGTCTCATGCCGCCGGAGAACAACTCAGTGAGTTGAGCGTCGCATGGTGGAGTGCTGGGTACCTGGGCCAGGCTGTGCACAAAGGAATTTTGCAAAGAGTGCACAGAGGCCTCAGGAGGCGAAGAAGACATAAAACACAGGGGTACCCTCATTCTCGGGGATGGCAAGGTCTTACCTCCTCCAAATTGCTTCAGCAGGACCTCAGGACAGTCTATGTCGAAGATGTCCATCCTCTGTCCTTAGGAGCACGCTCGTCACCATGAGAGGAGTCCCAGGGTACCGGTCGTCGCCTTGGAAGGTGCCTGCTTGGAGCAGGGGAGTGACTCTGTCACTCCACTGGAGATTTCTTCGGTCCTTCTGGTGCAGGATGAAGACAGGGAGTCCCCAGAGTATGCACACCGTGGAAACTGTTGCAGTTGCTGACTTGGAGCTGAGGTTGCTGAAGAAGTGTCTCTTGTAGACACTTTGTTGCAGAGGATTGCTGAAGGAAACTTGTAAGCAGAATCTGAAGAGAACCCACAGGAGAGACCCTAAATAGCCCTGGGAAGGGGATTGGCTAACTTATCAGGTATGTACCTATCAGGAGGGGTCTCTGATGTCACCTGCTGGCACAGGCCACTCAGAGCCCTCCAGTGTGCCCCCACACCTTGCAAAACAAGATGGCTGAAGTCTGGGACACACTGGAGGAGCTCTGGGCACCACCCCTGGAGTGGTGATGGACAGGGGAGTGGCCACTCCTCTTTCCTTTGTCCAGTTTCCCGCAAGAGCAGGGGAGAAGGGGTCCCTGAACCGGTGTAGACTGGTTTATGCAAGGAGAGCACCATCTGTGCAAATCAAAGCATTTCCAGTGCTAGTGCAAGGGTGCCCTCACAATTAGTAACTTTGCACCGAACCTTCAGCAAGTGAAGGTTAGACATATAGGTGACTTATAAGTTACTTAAGTGCAGTGAAAAGTGCTGTGAAATAGTGTGTGCACTATTTCACACAGGCTGCAGTGGCAGTCCTGTGTAAGGGTTTGTCTGAGCTCCCTATGGGTGGCAAAATAAATGCTGCAGCCCATATGGATATCCTGGAACCCCAATGCCCTGTGTACCTAGGTACCATATATTAGGGACTTATAAGGGGGGTCCAGTATACCAATTCAAATTGGTAAATTAAGTCACTGGCCTGCAGTGACAAATTTAAAAGCAGAGAGAGCATAAGCACTGAGGTTCTGAGTAGCAGAGCCTCAGTGACACAGTTAGCCACTACACAGGCCTACACATTAGGCCACAAACTATGAGCACTGAGGTCCTGGCTAGCAGGATCCCAGTGAGACAGGCAAAACACACTGACACACACTCACAAACAGGCAAAAAGTGGGGGTAACCATGCTAGAAAGAGGATACTTTCCTACAGAAAATTATCAAAGGTCAGTACATTTTGCATCAGGCACATAAAGCCCTCAGTGGCAATGACGCACCAAGATAAAGTCATAGAGATATATATGTTTTGGAAGACGGGGCTTTTAGGTAGATGATGAAGAAGTTGTGGGTAGCTCTCTGAACTTCACCAGCTGGACTCTGAACTGCTCTCTGATCATGACAGCACAGTGGTGAGGTTCTTTTAAACTAGGACGAGGGTGAGGGGAAGGATAGAACAGAGCTCCATCTAAGCCATGATGCAGCATAACAGGAAGCAGGTTGGGGTTTGGTAACAGAGCTCTAATGTCAATAAGCACCCTCCAAGATGCAAGAGCTAGTGCAGGGGCAATGGATGGGTTTAGCAAATGAGAAAGAAGGTAAACTTCAAGTAACCATGTAAACATATTGTCCATGTACAGGGACAAAAATAATACAGGCTTAGGTAGACTAAGTAAGGTCAAAGCTCCCGTAGGACTAGCTCATTGAATTGCTCAGCAAGACACAATAAGTGACTGCTTGAGGAGTCAACACAAGGAGTGCAAGGCAGACAAGATCAATGGAAATGTAGTATACTAAATGTAAAGGCTTCACTTTATCTTTTATATTTTAATTTCATTTTATTAACTTTAGTAAGATTATTTATTTAATGGGAATGCTAAAAGGCTCTAGAGTTGATATTTAAGGGCTATGATATAAATGAAGATGTAAGTTCTTTGACCTGTGTGAAGGTGGCCGCCAGAGCTGCAGTTTGCTCTCAGGGCAGAACTCCGTAACTGGCCTAGGACAGCAAATGTAGGTAGCATTCCACTAGGATATGGCCTGCTTATGGGGACTTAGGCTAATTGAGTGAAAACAGCAGGAGGGCCAGACCTAATCCTTCAGGGCCATCACTGTTTCCTGGACAGTCTATCTTCTAAGTTGGTGAGAGACAGACAGTTGCATACCAGTAGCTAGACTCCCACCTAACTTTTCTGTTGTTAATAAACTACCTGATGCTAAACTCTATGAAGATGGAATTACTCCTGTCTGACAAGAATTCTAAACAAATTCTGATTCAGTCATGGCTCTCCAACTTAAAAATAATGACCTTCACAAATCTGGAGAACAGAACAAGCCAAATTCCTTAGACTCTAGTCAAACCTCTCACACACACAATATATCGCCAATAAGACCAAAACAGCCTGGTTCCAACTATCTCCAAAGAATTCAGAACAATTCAAGCCGGGTTCACTCCCACCTAGATTTAGGCAATGTCCTCACCCTTGCAATAAAGTATCTACACTGGACCCCCAGGAAGCGTTATCCTTTCAGCTGCAAAACATTAACAATTGTTGGTTACAGTGTACTGAATACTAACTTGAGACTTTTTCTGATGTTAAAAGTATTCAACATAAAGGTCGTGCGGAATATGCAGTTACATAAAGTCTCCACCAGAAAGAGCATTACTGAAGATAACATTCTGATGAATACTTCTAACTGCATATTACTCACTTTAAAAATGATACCAAAGCAGTACCTCCCAAAGGTGAAGTCTATGAGGTAGACTCAAGGGTCCTTCATGTTGACCTCACTGTTGAGGCAGTAATGTTTCATGAAAGTATGCACCAACACAGTTGCCACCTGACACACATCAAAGACACTCCACATGTAAATGCAGTGGTTACTGCCTTATTCCTGGTAGAATGGGATCTCTGATTTTCTAGAGAATGGTTCTCATACAGTGTTTTACAGATCTTAATGCAGAGGACCATCCACCTTGACAAAGTCATTTTCTTGTTTTCTTTCTTTGCTCCAGAGAACCCCCCAAAAAGCTGATTGTCCAAAAAAAGGTCTTGGATACTCTTTTATGGTCCAGCCAGTGGAGCCTCGCGTTCTCTTTAATGGGGCAAGCGAGGTTAAAGAATGCTGGTTGAGTGATAATTGCATCAGTTTGTCTGGGGGGAAAAAAGTGATGTACAGCGGTTGTACTTAAAGGGCCTCTAGTTCACTCATGCGAAGAGCTGAAGTAAACACAAGAAAGACGGTCTTCAAGGTTAGGAGACATAGCAAGGAACTATGCATTAGCTCGAAGAGAGTACACATTAGAAATGTCAAGACCAAGTTAAGGTCGTACTGTGGCATCGCAAACAGCAATAGATGAAGTGTGTCAAACCTTCAATAAACCTCACCGAACAGGTGATATGAATAGGCATGGCTGGTCCCATAACAAAGAAAGACCTGACAAATAACCTTTTATAGTGCTCACTACAAAGCTTTGTTGCGCTAAAGACAAAAGGACATCTGACAGTTTTGCCTGTAAGGGGTCAGTGTTGCAAACACCATACTAGGTTACATATTTGTCCCAGCGCCCAGCATAAATATATGTTTTGGAAGAGATCCACCACTTCAGGTGGCAAATCAAACAGTTCATTGCCGCTACTTAAATTCCACACATGTTGGTGTAGATTGTTTAGGTTTGGGTGGAGGAACATGACCTGTTGCTGAGATAGGAGATCAATGTGAAATGGCAGTCTGATCGGAAGACAGATGCTCATGCCCACGAGTTTCGGATACCACACTTTCCTGGCCCAATCCCTGGCCACTAAGATGACTGGTGTCCAATCATTCTTCCTCTTTTTCGGATCTCAGGTGAGGAAAGGTAGAGGCAGGAAGGTGTAATGGAGTCCCCTATTTCATCTTCTAAAAAGTGTTCTTACGGAAACTCCAATGCTCAAAATTGTTGACAATCCATGAAAAAATAGACCTACCCAGAGTTCTCCCCATTGTCGGAACACCCCCTGCTACTCATAATCTGCCAGACGTAGTCTGCTCTGTTATTCTACTCTTGCATTTGTGCTCCAACCAAGCACACCTCCAGAGACGCAAAGCATCCTGGCATAGGTCCCAGTAACCCACTCTGCTCTGCTTGTTGCAGTGCCACATGGCTGTGGTAGTGTTCCTGAAAACCTGCACCAGCCTCGTCTTGGTGAAAAGCATTCAGAGTGAGACAAATGGGCTGCAGTTCCAAGAGAATGATGTGAGCTGGCCCTTTGCCAGACCAGAGCGCTCTGATCTTCACTTCCCCTAGCAGCCAGTCATCTACGTACTGGAATACAGGGCTCCTGACCTCCGAAAATGCTGGTGAGGCCAAATGGGACCACACAAACTGCATGTGCTCCTGGGCCACCTTGAACAGCAGATAATGCCTGTTGGACTTCAGGTAAGTATATGGAAATACAAGCCCTTTAAGTCCAAGGACACCATCTAGTGGCCTGGGTCCAGAGTAGGCAGGATCTGGGCCAGCATGAGCATTGTAAATGTGTCAATCCCCAGGAAGACATGCAGGCACTGGTCCAGGATAGGATAGGCCTGAGGCAGTACACGTGTAAAACTTCCCTCGTCTGTCTGAGTCTGGTACCCTTTCAATGTCACTTTTAAGGGAGCAACAGGCATACATTATGCAGTAGGATGGACAGATGCTCCTCTGAAAATGAGTTCTGCTGTGGGAGGGGAGGAGAAAAAAAGGAAGGCTACATTATTTAAAAAAAAATATGTACAACCCATCTGTCGGACATGATTGATCACCAACATAGGAGGAAATGTAGAATACTAACCCCCATTGTTTGCTCATGCAGCACTCAGGACACTAAAGCAGTTTATTGGCCATTGTAACAGGGGGGAGGAGTTGGAAGACTGATGCCCCTGCTGGCCGGCACACTGCCTAGCAGATCTGGGTCCTTAACCTTCAAAGGATGGGGTTGTCTGCTGCATCCCTCCCTGAAAAGGCTGTCATAGTCTATAGCTGCAACTTCAGGAGTAGCCTAGGAAATTCTGGAAGGGATATAGAGACTGTTTGGCAAGGATCAACAGCACCAAGGAAAGCACTGTCGCTTATGCATTGCCTCCAAAGAGGTGGGACCCATCAAAGGGCATATACATCAGTGACACCTTTATGTCACCTGAAATCCAGTGGATCTCATCCATGTGTGTCCACAAAAGACAAACACTGGTACCGGCTGCTCTGTCCGGGCTATCTGTGCTAACCAGCCCTACATGAATAATACACCTGGCTGTGTCCTGCCCATCATGTATCATCTGGACCAAGATCTTGCTGACCATGTCCTAAGGGGCACGTGTGTAGCAACTCAGCAGGTAGACTCTGTTCACAGACTGCAGTGCCAGCCTGGTGGAAGAAAACATGTGTGCCAAAAGCATCAATACTCTTCAATTCCCTATGCAAAGTGGTTGCAAATGAGTTTGCATTCACTTTACTGGTCGGAGCCTGCACTTTAAAGCTCTCTGGAATGGGGTGCTCGATGAGAAAATCTGGGTAATCAGGGCCTGACCACCTTCCCATTTACAGGCTGGCTAGAACATAGTTTCAATCAAGTAGCCATCAAAGTATCTGTGAAGGCATTGTTAAATGTAAGTAGGGGCTCAGCTGTTGTTGAGACAGGTTGAGAACAGCTGTCAAATCATTTGTTTTGGTCTCATTGGAGTGGGGGTGGGGGAATCTATAATTCTAATACTATCAATGCAAATCAGTCACTTTCATCCATTGGTGAGCTATGTGGTGAGTCAAGCTCTGCCTAAGGAGATGTATCAAGCTCACTAGCATTCTGTAGATCAAGGTATAATGCTTTATGAGCAAAACAAGAAGGGGGAGAAGCCATCCTGTTTACCATCATTACCCTGGGGTCCACCCTGCTCTGGTACAGGAACAGAGTCCAAGCCTCTGCAGATAGTTGCAATGTGGTAGAGGCACAGGGTTAGAGTCAGGCTGCATTACAACCAGTTGCGCTTTTGTAATGTTTGACCAATGAATTTGTGTTTCACCACTGCACATATTAGTTGCTCAATGTTCACCAGTAGCACATTATGGGGGTCATTCTGAGTCTGCCGCCCGCCAGACTTCCCCCCTCCAAAATACCGCTCCGCGGTCGAAAGACCGCTGAGGGTATTTTGGCTTTTGCACTGGGCTGGCGGGCGACCGCCAAAAGGCCGCCCGCCAGCCCAGTGCAAAAGACCCTTCCCACGAGGACGCCGGCTCAGAATTGAGCCGGCGGAGTGGGAAGGTGCGACGGGTGCAGTGGCACCTGTCGCGTATTTCAGTGTCTGCAATGCAGACACTGAAATACAAAGTGGGGCCCTCTTACGGGGCCCCCTGCAGTGCCCATGCCATTGGCATGGGCACTGCAGGGGCCCCCAGGGGCCCCACGACAACCCATACCGCCATCCTGTTCCTGGCGGGAGAACCGCCAGGAACAGGATGGCGGTATGGGCTGTCAGAATCCCCATGGCGGTGCAGCGAGCTGCGCCGCCATGGAGGATTCTTAAGGGCAGCGGAAAACCGGCGGGAGACCGCCGGTTTTGCACATCTGACCGCGGCCAAACCGCCGCGGTCAGAATGCCCTGCGGGGCACCGCCAGCCTGTTGGC
This sequence comes from Pleurodeles waltl, assembly GCF_031143425.1. Taxonomy (NCBI): domain Eukaryota; kingdom Metazoa; phylum Chordata; class Amphibia; order Caudata; family Salamandridae; genus Pleurodeles; species Pleurodeles waltl. The sequence goes on along the minus strand of NC_090440.1, from coordinate 1,827,874,913 downwards.
GGTGCTCCCGCCGACCCTGGCCCCGGCGGTCCGTGACTGCCGGGGTCAGAATCACCCCCTATATGTTTTGTTCAGTTTAGCCGCCTATTGGCTTTGACATGGCATTAGCCATTACATTTTGTATTCAGTTCAGCTGCCTATTGGCTTTGACATGGCATTAGCCATTACATTTTGTATTCAGTTCAGCTGCCTATTGGCTTTGAAATGGCATTAGCCATTACATTCTGTATTCAGTTTAGCTGCCTAGTGGCTTTGACATAACATTAGACATTACATTTGATATTTAGGTTAGCTGCCTATTGGCTTTGACATGGCTTTACCCATTACATTCTGACATTAGACATTACATTTGATATTTAGGTTAGCTGCCTATTGACTTTAACGTGGAGTTAGACATTGCAGTTGAGACATTGCAGATGAGCTGTTTTTCCAAGCCGTGTTTTTCCACAAGATGGACCAAGCTGTTTTCTTCACACCAGACCTTAGCTGATAAGAGCACGTAGATTTTGTGTTTACCTCGCAATCCAGTCTGAGAACGGGGAGCTCAGGAGAATTGGCCTCTCCAAGGTTCTTCGGCTCTCACACTGAGTTTGCTTTTAAGGATGACTCTGGGCTACGGAGAGATAGATTTAAATCTGCTTGACTTCAGACAGGAACTAGACGTCAGTTGCCTGTTTCCCGTTTGGGTAGAGAATCTCTTTCTCGCAGTTAACCGGAGTCATCAACTTGCAGACCGCAGAAAGACGAAGCTGAGCTATAGGCCCTACGGTGATGAATTTTGACTTTTATGCTTTGCTTTGAAGTTATGCTATAATAAATGTCTTCACCTATATTTGCTGTGTACATTGCAACTGAGAAGTACTTTGATATATTTTGCTTTCATTGCTGCGACTTCTTTTGAACGTGTGCTTCCAATCTACTAATTTCGTCTCTCAGGAACGTGTGGGTGGGGAATTAATAACAATAAAGGTCTTCTTTAAACTCAGAAGTGCATCCAGAGAGGTTCTGTAAGCTCGGTTACGAGATAAGAGGGAAAGCAGAACAGTAGTGCAATGCCAATCAAGCTTGAGCTGACATCGGTTCAATGTCTAACATGGTCAGGAACCTTACTGGAGGCTCCTGTGGTTCTATAGGGCCCAAAGGTGCACCAGAGGAAGCACGAAGTGCATTGAACATTTTCAGCACGCCTCTTTACAGACCTTGATTTGCTGCAGGCTGACATAAGGCTGAGAAATGTGCGCCATGTTGCGACCAACTAAGCAATTGGTTCCACTGCTGAAAACTTCGAAGGAGTTCAAGTTATACCGAGACACCCTTGCACTTTCTCAATGGAGTCCTAGTGGCAGGGTGGGGTTGAGTCTCCTTTTCGATTTCTTATGTTTGCATTGGGGCGTGTACTTTGACTCCCTAGAGGACTTTGAGTACACAGAAGACTGGTTGCTGCGGCGGGCTGGGCCTCAGAACAGAGTCTGGGACACCGACTTGGAGCCAGAAGTAAGTGAAAGCCACAACCTCTTCTGGTATTTAGCAACAATTTCACCTCCCAGTCTGGAATCACTTCTTGATATATGAGGGTGTGCTTTTCACATGACTCAGAGATGTGTCCCAAGCCCAGGCACCAAAGACACACCTTGTACAAGTACATGACCGAAATCTGCTTCAGCAGTTGTGTATTGTCTTGAAACCTGTCATTGTTCCCTACGACACTGTGAAGTCATGGGAAAACCAACAAAATTGGGAGTGGAGCTCCAGATCCGCATCGGAAAGCACAAACAAAATGCAGGGGTAGTGCTTTTATATAGCGTTACTCCATCACTTTCAGGATAGTGTAGACTCTACACTGTAGAGGAAAATACATTGCCACCTGGTGGCAGACAGGAGCACTGCTGTAAAAAAAAAAAAAAAATCTCCAGATCCAGTATGATGAGAAAGATATTCTTAAGTGAGGAATCTACAGTTCGAAGTAATTATCACTAATAATTTAAAACTTTTCCTATACTGAATGTGTGCTAAACAGTGCAGCACATATGCAATGTGTAAAACGTTAGGAGAAATGAAACCATTCCTCCTTGTAAGCACCTGCGTCAAAGGACACATTTTTGGGGGCAAAGCCATATCTACCATGGTTAGTAGATATGGCTTTGCGTAAAAAAACATGGGTTGTAATGTGGGAAAACCATCACCCACCGAAAGACATCCCCTTACAATAAAGTAAGGCACTGTTTTGCAATGCACTATTTGCATTCTCTTATGGTACAAATATGGTTTGCGCTGGAAAGTGTGTAACGTATCTACACTTTTGCACTAGTTTGCATCACTTTTTGCGACTGCATGGGTCAAAGTGTTGATAAATCCGCCCCGTTGTGACTTATCAAAAACAACTTCATTTGAAACACATGCAAATATTCTTCCCAGAGGTTCTGCTGAAAGAAGGCGGCCAAATGTGTACATTGCACAGCATATTGTACAAGATGACAATTTAAGTACATTTCAGAAGGTGCAATCCTAAAGGCCGAATGGGAAAACAAAATATACGCTTGAAAAAAAAAATATTTATCAGTTCGGAATTAATCACTGCTCTGCACAGTTAGATATAAAGGCAAAAAATAAGTTTACTCTGTCCAGAACACTACCAAAAAGCAAGAAAAACTAGTTAGAACAGTACTTCAGAACAATCATAATACCTTTCAGTTTCCTTTAAATTTCCTGACTCCACAAAGCACACATCGTCATGCCAGATACTTTGATTTGATGCAACAGCAACAGAAAATATATATTTAACACCAGATTAGATACCACAATCGTAATGCGAAAAAAATACTTATCCTTGCAAGCCACTTAGCCACTTAGGGGGTCATTACAACCCTGGTGGTCCAAGACGGCCAGGGCTGTTGTGACGGAAGCACCGTTAACAGGCTGTTGATGCATTCCGGGTCATTACGACTGCGGCGGAAGCGCTGCGGTCGCACCGCCGGGACCGGCGGTTTTCCGCCACAATGGCCCCAGCGGTTCTAATCCACCAGGGCAGCGCTGCTAGCAGCGCTGCCCAGGGGATTACGAGTCCCCATACCGCCAGCCTTTTCCTGGTGGTTTGAACCGCCAGGAAAAGGCTAGCGGTACGGGGAGTCGCGGGGCCCCTGGGAGCCCCATGCAGCTTTTCACTGTCTGCTATGCAGACAGTGAAAAGCGTGACGGGTGCAACTGCACCCGTCGCACGGCCGCAACACCGCCGGCTCCATTTGGAGCCAGCTCCTGTGTTGCAGCCGAGATCCCCGCTGGGCTGGCAGGCGGAAACCAGGTTTCCGCCCGCCGGCCCAGCGGGGATCTCAAAATGACCGCTGCGGGAGTGCGGCTCCATTGGCGGCCGCCCGGCGGTCAGATCTTGGCGGGTGAGGGCCTTAATGTCCAGCAGTGTCCTCTAAAAATCAATCAGTTGAAGTTCGCATGGCGATTTCCTGGTAACATACAGAATTAGTTCTTAGAAGAGAAACCTTATTCACTTGGTAGTTGCTCTTCATCTCTGTGATACGTGCCCTCCAGAAAGAGTGAATGTCCGTGGTAAGTAATGTTCGTATGAGCCATCCACTGAGCAAGTTACCTCATAGCATTCTGCGACTGTGCAAATTCCAAAGGAAACTACTTTAAACGCAAACTTCCCAAAATCCCCAGGCCCTCCCCCTCTTACATGATTTTTAAGTTTTTGTGGTGCGTTGGAAGACATTTAGGATCAGATTTACTATTGCTTTGTGCTAGTTTGCTTCTAAGTGTTGGTGGGGGTGGTGGGGGGATTTACCATCCAATGCAAATAAGGATTTATGAAGGAAAGCTCCCAAAGCAACACTAATTTGCTTCAAGGGGGTGTTCCAACAGGTGGTACAAAGGCATTCCCAAGCAACCACCCATGCTTTTTGATGCAAATCTCTTATCTATCTAGCACTCTCTAGACTTGCTGACTGCTTAGTGTGCCAGAAGCAAAGAGGAGGAGAGGACGCTGGTCATCGGACGGTACACTCAAGGCAACGAAGGGCTGTGGGCCTGAATCTGCAACAGCAGCGGGAGCAGGAATCTGCACGGGAGGACAGGAGGACGAAGCTTGCCATTTGCTGCACCCTATTGCTGAGAAGAGGTTGGAGTGAAGCTGGTGTGTTGGCGTGCAGCGCCACGACGGCAGTATCATGCGCTCAGCACTTCGTGCACTACCTGCTGGTTCAGGTCAACAGGGCTTAAGGGCACAGTGGGCAGGGCAAGGTGGATTCTCCACCCCACGGCACCCGGCACTCACTCACCTTTCATTTTTTCACCTACTCCAACTCTGCTCCACCTGTGTCCTCCCGCACCTGTGCTTGTGCCTATGCCTATGCCTATGCCTATGCCTATGTTGTGGGTTTTGTCAGAAGGTACTAAGCATTAGTGGCACTGCTGGTTCCATCAACTGTGGCAAAAGGCTTCACACTAAGGTCACGGCCCTCCCCTCCTGCTCCCGTCATTAAAGGCCACTGAAGACTCTGGAGACCCTGTTTTCTATTCCGGTTTCATCTTGCCTCAAAGCTTCAATGCACACTGCTGCATTAAAGGCTTTAACCCTAACAGCATTAAACATTGCAATTGTAAATGTAACTCTAGCAAATATTCTACAAGCGGAGTTTGGAGTTGATGGTTGGCACTCGTTAGAGAGGCCCACCCACCACTGAGGGAGGGGAGGCTGCAGACTTGGATGAGTTATGTCTCGGTGCAGCTTGCGGCCCTGCTACCACCACATCCTGTTTTGACACGCTTGTAACATACCTCTGCCCCAGTTTGCACTTTCATCCTCCTGTAGGCCTCAGAGGCTCTTATATCAACTGATGGTTGATTCTCTCCATCTTTGCTCCTTCCTCCTAAAAAAGTGCGTGCTCATGCCCACTCCCAACAACAAGCTACCTTACAGAACAGGGCGAGGTGTCGCCGTCCAGGAGTCACTAACTACAAGTCACCAGCAGTCGAGCTCATCTGGGGATTGCCCTCGACATGCGTGCTCTTGCCCCCCACCATAGCGAAAGGTGGCTTGTGGCGGCGCTATCCAACCACATCCCAAACACAACAGCTATGCCCAGCTATTTACAAAGCCAGTAAGTCCAACACATCCATCTGTCCGCTCCTGCATGACCATGTAGAAACTGGAGTATTAAAGCTTCCTGTGGTAGTGGTCTAGCACACAATTCATTAAAACTACATTCACCAATGAGGTCTGGGCGAATAAGGGGTCATCCCCAGCAAAACATGAGGGAAGAAAACGCAAGAGGAAACTACAAAAAACCCAGTCCTCCAAACAAACTCAACCGGGACTTCCCCTCATTGAAATCTACTCTGACAACGAGATGGATAAAGAGGTCACAGTGAGCAGCAACCCTGGAGGAATCCGATTAAATGTCAAGAAGTGACACATGAACTCATCTCAACCAAAAATGTACACTTTTTTTTTTTTTTTTTTAGAAGATGTGGGATCAGTCGTTTACTCAAGCAACAGTGGGATTCATCGTCTCCAGTCCCCTCTGCAACCTCTGGATGTGGGCAAAACAAAGGAAGGCACCCTCTCCTGCCCTTGGAGGAAAGCGGGCATGGAGGACCGGGCATTGCATCGGATACCGCACCTGAGCAGGCACCGGTACTGTCTAGGCAGACCAGGCTCCTGGTCCAAACGGACGTCCTGGGAACACATCAGCAGGCCCCGAGGTTGGTTCTGCCTAGTGGGGGAAGTACTCAGCCCAACCTGTCAACAAGGAGCCCTGCCATTCCAACCCCTAGCCCTGCGAAATTAGAAAAAGTATGAGTGAGCCAAAAAGAAATAAGCCTTCAGAATTGTCAAACGAATGAGCCTCTAACAAAAGACCAGGAGGACAGTCTGACCTCCCTGAGCCCCAGACTCTCTCATTCCCCGGAGCGGGAGGCTCAAGCTCATGCCTCTCAACTTCAGTGTCCCTCTGTTTCCTTTACATCACCAAACTGTGTTAGGCCACCCCCTGCCAATCATAATGACAATGAGGGTGCTCATGAGCTGTCGGTAGAAGAGCGTGGTTTGCTCTCCCTTCTGAGCACTCAAGAATGGGAGAACGTTAGCATCATACCCTCAAGATCCACCCCCAGTTCTCACTACTGCAAATGTTACTGAGCTGCTGCATTGGTCTCCAATGCAACTGGAGAAACAAAAGTCAATCAAGGTAATGCTGATCGGTCCAACACCGACAGCGCCTGGGCATCACTACTCAATACTATGCAACTTCTGGTCACGGGCCTCCAATATCAATCAGACAAAACTGATGTCCAGTTAACTTTACTTAACACTTTGGCTATATCTATTGCAGGCATAGATGAGAAGCTGGGAAACCTGAACTCTCTTATCAAGTGGCCCCACTTTGGGCCACATTGCGAATGCGGACCAATTGTGGACAAGCTATCCTCACTGCTAGACGTGCTTAGTACTCTCTGTAAGGACGTTAAAAAAGAGGCCACAGGTATTTTCGCCTCAAATGTCAAAGCGGGAACTTCCTCTACTCATCCAGGGCCTGGCACCTGCTGCACCAATCAGTTATTCGAAGTAACCTCTCAACAATTAGTTGGCAGACACAGGGCCCCGACATGAGGCACAATGTCTTACATCCATAGCCTCTTTACAACTCGCAACCCTCTCTGTCTCTAGCTCTGCAGGAGACTCCGCCGCAGATGGCACCCAAGAAACTAAAATAAAAATAAAACCAACTGCAAAGCAACAAAGACTCCAAAAGAGAAAAGGTCGGAACAAAAAACCTGCCCTAAACCATGCTGACTTCTATCCTCTTTTTAAGCTACCGGCTGGTTCAAGGCAGAGTGCAAGCAAAACTCAGGCCACTCAACCAATTGAACTGCCAACTGAACCCACAGAGCCCTGCGAAGTGAAATCATGTGTTGGCACCCTTCAGCAGCAAGGCACCGCAGCAGGGCCCAAATGGAGATCCACTAGTCTGTGGGTAGCAGAAGCTGAGGTGACCCAAGGGGCAAAACCCACTGAAGACACTGTTCATTAGCAAGGCAGAGAGAGGACTCTTCCAATGTATCCGGGGACATTACTTAATATCGATAAAAGGCCTCCTCCCTCACTTAGTCTTACTATTGGGGCCCCGTCAGATAGTACCACACAGCAAATAATACTCCAACAACTATGGTTTTGGGCCAAAGGGCAGATTCCTTCAATGGTGGCCCCCTCGACAGACGACACCATGCAAAACGTCAAGGCTTTGACAACTAGAGTCTTGGGCCAGGGGGCTGGTAGGTTCCACGCAGCCAGGTCCATGGAAACTTGGCCATATCCTCCCAGCATCTGGCCCATCAACCCAAGCCACAATGAACCCGCCACCCTGCCCTGTAGTTTGGGGCTTACACACAGGGGACAAGACCTTCAAACTTATACCATCTCTAGAGGAAACTGCAGTCTGCCTACTAAATTGCAACATCTCAGCAGGCACAATACCCCACTGGCCGAGGTGTGCTGCAGGAGACCAAATGCCAATCCCTGTACAGGTTGCGCAGCCTCTGGTCACCTCGCTTCATCAGACTCAGGTCCCATTCAATCTCAATCTCACTGGGCAGACTTGTGGAGCTCGCAACCATTTTTTACCCCAAGATCACACTAGCAACAATAATCACTAAGGAGTGAAACTCCATCAATCTCCGGAGGACACCAGCTGTCCAAATATACACCTAGAGGGAACTGGGATGTTTTAAATAGAGGCAACATTCTACTGCTGCTATCACATTTTCCATCACTGGTAGATCTGTTCTCAACAAATCTTGACTTTATAGAGTTCATCAGAGCTGACCCGCGCTGATGGAAGCGACCAAAACAACCTAGCGTACACCGATAATCACACAGAAAATCCTAGCCGAGTGTTCCTCCTTTAAGAGCTGGGGAATACATATCACACCCTTGCACAAGCCATGCTACCCTGCCGCTCTATTATCACGTCAGCATACAGGGTGCAGAGACCCCAACCATGCAACCATGAGCTCCGTCCTGAGAGGTACTCTAGGGCTAATGGGGATTGCACATGTAACTACATCACACACTTCGGATTACAATCCTAGGCGGCTCTCAAGAACTATCAACAATTCGCCTGGTAGCCAATGACAAGGTAAGAAACACAGGCCTGATTCCAAATAATGTACATCAACGATCTTGCTAGCAAAGTTTCAGATTATGCCTTTCTTAGTTACATCATAAGCTTTGACATTGTTCTGATGCAGCAAACTTGGTTAGTTGAGCCCTACAATCTGTAGGGTTATTTATGTTTCTCCACACCTGCAGTTAAGTTAGGGAAATATGGCCACCTGTAGGGTGGACTAGTTACCTACATTGGAATAGCCTGCACGGCTTAGTCAAACCCTCTACGTTCCGATTCCCCAGATAGATATGCAGTCAGAACCACTACCTATCCTCAAAACAGCACGACAGAGAACAATCATCACTGCCTATATCCACCGGAAACATAAAGTTAATGCTGTCCGCCAGCTGGTGGATCAGCTTACAGAATATCTATGCCATGGCGAACCCTCAAACTTTATCCTCACAGGGGACTCAAATCTACACCTGCTTGGCTCTTCTTCAGATGACACATTGGCTGCTCAAACTTTGATATGGGATAGGTCTGCTGAAGATTTAGAGCACCTTAATCTTAGGGCACTTAATGGCAGGACTGCAGACGATTACCCACCAGCAGCATCCTTTCACTCCTCCACTGCCCAAACAATAGACTACACTTTGTCTCCCTACTTCCTCTCTTCAATCAAATGGCTTTGTTCTGACTGGGCAACAAAGGAGACCGTGATCATCGGCCTCAACATTACATTACCAACACTACTCTCCACATTTGCCCGGATGCCTTTGGCCCCAGACACTATTTACACAGTTAATTACAAAAGGATCAAGTTTGCCCAGGCAAAAATAGAGCAATTATCTCAGACCGCAGTGGCACTCCTGCATGCCCAAGGGAACTTGGCTGTTAGCAAACTAAGAAGGTGGTTGTCCTTTACTCACAGCCTGGCGGAAACCTTAGCTACAGCTCTTAAAACCAAGCCATGTCATACGTCTCATTTAGTAGGGGGCACCACCACGGCACAACGGACTGAGATAAGGTTGCTTAAAATATCCATACACAGCACCCAAATATCCCTGCAACTACATCCAGAGAATAGTCTTCTGTGAACCCCCTTACATCAGCATAAAATTACATTAAAGAAGATTAAGTGGGCCGCAAACAGAGTGCATGAGGATGACGTCTGGGCAAAACTGCTTGCTGACATGAAGTACAAAGACAGGGCTCATTTCTGAAAAACGATAAACAATATGGCATACACATCGCATAGGAGTATTACATCACATTTGTCAGAATAGAACTGGGTGAAATTCTTGAGGGAACACTTCAACCAAGGTGGTATTGTCCCCAGTATGGATCGGGAAACTGGCATGAAGGTAACAAACACTCTGCAATTTCTCTAAGAACAGGGAATTCCCCAATTCACTTATTTTGGTCAACAAATGGGTCAGGGCCTTTCCCCAGGTCCACCAGGGTCAATTTAATCAGACAGCAAATAGGCAAAGGCAGAAAGGATGGAGGTATTTCTCCAGCGATTTCCAAACAGAATGCAGACCTTTGGGCGGAAGCTTTAGAGACACTTTTTTTTTTTTTTTTTTAATTAGGCTCACAGGCATAATTCCAGGAGAGGATCGTTAATATCCCCAATATATAGAAGTGGGGATAAGTCGCTGCCAAAAACAATCGTCTGACTGACAACGAGGCAAAATATTTTGTGGGGACTCTACTTGAAGAACTTCTGGCCTGGGCAACGGAAAATGCAACAATCCCACTTAATCAAACTGTTTTATCAAAAACCTCTGGGACAATTACCAATATCATGGCCATTGCACTACTAGTAGACAGGGTGAAATCTTTAAAACAATCACTCCACCTTTGTTTCATCCACTTTAGAGCAGCCTTCGACCATGTGGACCTGGCCAGGCTCTGGAGAAAGTTGGGGGATCCCACGATCTCTCCTGGACATGCTAATCGCTCTCCATACATGGGTTTAGGTTAAAAAGGATGAAGGGACACACTTCTCAAGACAAATATCAACAACCAAAGGGTTAGAGTAGGGGTGTGTGCTGGTTCCTACGCTTTTCAACTTATTCCTGGCTGATCTGACCTTGCCACTTGACAACTGTTATTGCCATGCCCCCAGGTTGGGGGATCTGCCGCTGTTGAGCCTCCTGTATGCAGACTACACAGTCTTAGTTAATCACACTCCAGTGGGCCTGCAACACCACCTCCACACAGTGCAGAAATACTCAGATGAAAATAGCCTAATTTTCAACTTTGATAAGACACACACTTTGTCCATAAATTACACCCAGAAAAAGTAGCCGACTTGGTACTGGGGCAACACAGCTATTGTATCAACAACAGAATACAAATTTCTAGGGTATTAGTTGACAAGGAAGACAATTTCACACACCAAAGGGAAGCAATAAAACAGAAGAACAAGTTATTTACCTTCGGTAACAAATTACCTGGTAGAGACTTTATCTAGCTGCAGATTCCTTACCTTAGAATTCCCTGGCGTCAGCTTAAAATCTGGAATTTTTCTGCTGAGCAGTACCCTGCGCGTGCCGCCGGGTGGCATCGTTCGGATCCGTGTGCATCGTCCGGCGCCGCGTGGTGTCGTCAGCGTCATTGGAGCCGTCTATGACGTCACGGTTTAGACGCCACCTCGGCGCGTGTACATCAGTTCTTTTCCCACAACTTTCCACGCCAGAAGCGCAGAGTCATGGAAGAGCTATCAGTTATGGATTTTAGCTTTTTCACTTGACTGTTTGAAGGAAAAATATTGGCATGCTTTTAAGAAATGTAAAAATGCCAAAAAAAAAAATATATATATATATATATATATATATATATATATATATATATATATATATATATATGTATAAATACATATCCGCAGAGCGGGGAGGCTTGGGTGGGTGTAAGAAATCTACAGCTAGATAGTCTACCAGATAATTTGTTACCGAAGGTAAGTAACTTTTTCATCTGATAGAGACTTCTAGCTGCAGATTCCTTACCTTAGAATAGATACCCAAGCTATAACCCATGGCGGTGGGTCTGAAGGATATATTTTATACTAAGAAGTCCTGTAGGACTGAGCAGGCAAAATGCCCATCTCTTCTTACCTGGCTATCGAGGCAGTAGCGTTTTGCAAATGTGTGCAAGGAAGCCAAAGTTGCCGCCTGACAGATGTCCAACACGGGTACACCACGAGCTAACACAGTGGTAGCAGCTTTCCCTCTGGCAGAGTGAGCTCTCAAACCCTCCAGAGGCTGCTTCTTGGCCAAAGTATATCTATATACAGAGAATGACCCAGCGCAAAATGGACCGTTTCAATACTGCCTGACCCTTCTTTGCACCAACTTACCCCTCAAAGAGCTGGTCGTCCACCTGGAACTCTTTTGTGGGGTCAAGGTAGAACAATACGCTCTTTTTGGGTCCAGCCGATGGAGACACTCCTCTTCCTTAGAGGGATGCGGTGGTGCAAAGAAGGTGGGCAGGGTGATATTTTGACCCAGATGGAAAGGAGTCACCACCTTGGGGAGGAAAGAGGCACGAGTTTTTAGCACTACCTTGTAAGGATATATTGTGAGATACAGGGGTTTTGAAGATAAAGCCTGCAGCTCACTCACTCTCCTGGCAGATGTAATTTCCACCAAATAGTGAGCAGCCGGAGAGGACAGTTATGCAAGGGCTCGAAAGGAGCACACATTAGGAAGGTAAGAACAAGGTCAAGATCCCACTGGGGCATGGCGAAAGGCACAGATGGAAACAAATGCACAAGCCCTTTTAAAAATCTGTGTACGATAGGAGACTTAGACAAAGATGGTTGATTGGGTAAGCGTAGAAAAGCCGATAAGGCAGCAAGATAGCCCTTAAGGATCCCTAAGGAGGAACCCTGTTGGGCGAGAGATTAAATAAACAAAAGGATATTAGAAAGAGAAGAAGAAAGAGGATCAACAGAACTCTCTGTACGATATGAAACAAAACGTTTCCATCGGCAGGCGTAAATCGACTTAGTAGAGGCACGCCTGGCTGCCAGAATGACATCACAGACTTCGGAAGGGAGGTCATAAACCATCAACTGCCGCCGCTCAACCTCCACGCATGAAGCCGCAAAGTTGACAGGTTTGGGTGGAGAACCTTCCCTGCTGCTGCTGTGACAGAAGATCCTTCTGAAGAGGAAGCCTGATTGGAGGACTGATGCTCATTTTGAGAAGCTCTGGATACCAGACTCTCCATGCCCAATCCGGAACCACTAGGATTACTTGGGCCCGGTCATTACTGATTATCTTGAGAACTCTGGGCAGAAGTGGTATGGGCGGAAAGACGTACAGGAGGCCTGAACTCCACTCACAACGATAAGCGACACCTAGCGATAGCCCCCTTCGAAACTTCAACGCGCAAAACTGCTGACATTGCGCGTTCTCTACGGAGGCGAACCGATCTAACCAAGGCTTTCCCCACTACTGAAAGAGTCCTTGCACCACCTCTGGATGGAGATAGCATTCGTGATCTGCTAAGCATTTCCGGCTGAGCTCGTCCGCCCTGGCGTTCAGAGAACCTGCCAGGTATTGAACCACCAGGGTTATGCCCTTCTGTTCCAGCCATGTCCAGAGACACAGAGCCTCTTGACAAAGGGTCCACAACCCCACACCGCCTTGCTTTTTACAGTACCACAATGCGGTAGTGTTGTCCGTGAACACCTGCACAACCTTCCCTTTCACAATAGGATGAAATGCTTTTAATGCTAGTCGGATCGGCCGAAGCTCCAGCAAGTTGATATGGAGCCCGGATTCCGCTGGAGACCAGTGACCTTTGATTTCCACCTCTCGCAGCCTCAGAGTCTGTCTCAACGAAATCCAAGGTTGGAGGCAGAAACATCGGTACCATAACCTGAATATCCTGGACTCGCTGCTCGAGAGGATAGATCCGATACTGCACTGTGTCCAGAACAGCTACGATAAAAGTGAGCTTCTGAGAGGGAGTCAGGTGTGACTTCGGCACATTGATAGGGAACCCCAGTGAGTGCAGGAGGTCCACCGTTGTCTAGAGATGGATGACGAGAGCCTGGGGGGTGGGAGTCTTCAAAAGCCAATCGTCGAGGTAGGGGAAGACTGAAGTCCCTGACCTGCGCAGATGAGCTGCTACCACCGCCATCACCTTTGGGAACACCCAAAGGGCACTAGTGAGACCGAAGGGGAGCACGGTAAACTGAAAGTGCTTGTGGCCCACCCTGAAACGCAGGTAACGCCTGTGGGCTGGCAGGATGGGATATGAAAATAAGTATCCTGCAAGTCCACTGCTACCATCCAGTCTCCTTGATCTAGGGCAGACAAGACCTGAGCAAGAGTGAGTATCTTGAATTTCTCCTTCTTGAGGAAGAGATTGACGTCCCTTAAATACAGGATAGGGCGAAGGCCCTTGTTCTTTTTGGGAATCAGAAAGTAGCGGGAATAACAACCACTGCCTACTTCTGACATTGAGACCCTTTCTATGGCTTCTTTGGCCAAGAGATCCATAACTTCCTCGCGGAGCAAAACCAGATAGTCCTCCATCAGCCTTTCCTTTGTCCGAGGGATAGAGGGAAGGAAAGACTGGAAGGGGAGAGAGTAGCCCTTCCGTATGATCTACAGAACCCATTTGTCTGTTGTGATGGAAAGCCAGTAAAATTGAATCCTCCCTCCAACTGGACGGATGTGGTCCTGCAGAACCACACTAGAAGGGCTTGAGCGCAGTGGAGGGGGGTTGTGTTGTGGCTGAACTCTGGCCAGACCCTCTGGGTCTGATGGTGCCATGACCACATCCTCCTCCGGGATGTTGTGAAGCCTGAGGATGGTGGCTAAACTGTGGCTGGTGTGGTACCACGCCCCTTCCGAGGCCTCAAAAGGGGCAAAAGACAGACTGCTTTTGTGTGGCGCTGAAAGGCCCAAGGATCTGGCCATAGCTCGAGAATCCTTGAACCTCTCAAGCGCGGAGTCTGCCTTCTCACCAAAAAGGCAAGAGCCATCAAAAGGCATGTCCATCAAACTTGACTGGACATCCCCCGAAAAGCCCGTTGAACGTAGCCAGGTGTGGTGACATAGGGCTACTGATGGTGAAATCGCCCTGCCCAGCGAGTCAGTCGTGTCCCATCCACACCTGATCGTAAACTTGGCTGCACCTCTCCCATCCTTGACAGCCTGGGTGAGAGTGTCCCGTACCCCTCCGGGATCTGGGGCAGCACCTGTGCCACTGTATCCCATAAAGTATGGGAAAAACAGCCCAAAATGCAAGAGGTGTTTACGGACCTCAATGCCAGGCTGGGGAAGAAAACATTTTCTTTCCAAGCTGGTCTAGCCTCTTGGATTCCCTATCCGGGGGTGCGGAAGGGAAGGCACCATGGGAAGTAAAGGCTTGGACTACCAAACTCTCAGGGGTGGGATGTTGGGTCAGGAAACTAGGGTCGCTCCGAGCGGGTCTATGGTGGTGGCCGACTGTCCTATTCACATGAGCCCCTGTGCTGGGTTTGGTCGATGTACCCAGAAGGACGTCTGTTAGGGCCTCATTGAAGGACAACATCAGCTCTGATGTCACCCCCCGGTTGAAGCACCTGTCAGGAGTCTAGGTCCAGGAACTCTGCTGCCCTACGCACCACCATAGCATAAGAAGCTTCCTCCGCCGTAGCCACATTAGGAGGAGAGTGCATGCCAGTATCTGAAGATGTGTCCAGTCCACTGGCCTCCCCTAGATCCTCATACCAGTCCTGTTCTAGGTCATATTCCAAAGGGTCTTCAGACCCCTCCCATTCCTCTCCTGTGCCTGGCAGTTCTAAATAATGCTCAGACAATGATCTGGGCAGAATCGGTGCCGTTGAAGTTGGAGTCAGCGTCGTACGACGTCGCTCCAGCTCATTCGGAATGAGGATGGGGCTACAACTGGTGGATGCCGGTGGTGGAGGAAGCGTCGCCGTCGGACCCGGAGGAGGTCAACTGTGAGGGACCGGCGCCGGTCCGGATCCAGTATTGGATCCTGGGGTCCCCAACGGCGCTGAAGCCACCAATGTCGAACCCGAAGGGGCCCCTGCTGACCCCGCGGGGCCCAAAGATCCACCTGAGGGTGCAGCCCGCTCAAAAACGAGACGCATGGCCTCGTAAAATTACTTTGAGTGGGGGTCGCTCGGGTCCCCGGAAAAGGGGAAGATGCGGAGTCGACCCTGGCGACAGCTCCACGGGACCATGCTCGGAACGTTGACGTTCCCTAGATGCCTCGTCAGCCAACAGGCGGGGCAAAGTTGAAGTCCGCTTGGACTTCTTCTTCTTGTGCCTCTTACATGAATAATCAGATGACCTCGAATGGGAGAAAGAGGACTTGGGGGCTCCGGGAGCAGTGCCGCAATCTCCTCCTACTGCGGGACCGTGACCTCCTCGAAGTCGTGCCGACCGAAGACGGCTGTCGGGCCACAAGAAGCTTAAGGGAGCTCTCCCTCAAGGCCTTTGGAGTCATGGCCCGACAGTCAGAGCACGAGGTGTAATCGTGATCCTTCTCGAGGCACCAAAGGCAAACTCAGTGCGGGTCTGTCACCGACATGGTTTGATGACATGCACCACACGGCTTGAACCCAGTCTTTCTTGAAGACATGTCGAAAGGATGAAAAGGTCTCGACGATCGTCGAAGAAAGGGTAGCTCTAATCCGGATCTGCGCTTAACCAGCGCAGAAGGAAAAGAACTGAATTACACTTGCTGAGGTGGCGTCTATATAGACAACCGTGATGTCATAGACGGCTCCAACGATGCTGACGACGCCACGCAGAGCCAGACGACGCACACGGGTCCGAACTACGCCACAAAACGGCGCGCGCAGGGCACTGCTCAGCAGAAAAATTCCAGAGTCGAAGCTAACGCCAGGGAATTCTAAGGTAAGGAATCTGCAGCTAGAAGTCTCTATCAGATAGGGCTGTCATTGGCAGTGTTGCTAAAGAACCTTAAATCAAAGCTGAACAGGCCAATGCTGTCTCCACTTCTTCAGGCATTGCAAGCCAAACATATTGACATTAACATATGGCAACACACTCTAAAGGGGCTGGGATGCAAAAATCTTGGACAGCACATTAGTGAAGGCATACAGAATAATCTTTAGTCTGCCAAAGCACACCTCTCCGGCACAGATCAGGCTGGAGTTTGGTCTGTTGAGACAGTCTTTGACAAGGCAAGGAGTTTTCATCATATTCTGAGATAAATTAAGGAAGGCGCTGTCAGGCTCACATTGCTCCTGCCGTAAATAGTCGTTAAAACGGAGGGAAACATTACCAACCGGAACCTACCTTAACGCCTGGGTTAACTGAGCTGTGGGAAGCCTCCACCAGTCACACCATGTTTAAAAAAGTAGTGTAGTAGTCTATTAAGCGCCAATCGTTAGTTGAAGACAAGGAGACCTTCTTTGGTAGAACTCATACTTGGATAGTCTTGCCCACCTACACCACGTTAGCGCTCCAGAAACACTTAGTTTAGGTTTATCCATAGTTATGAAAGAGAAATTTCTGAAACAACGTCTGGGTCTGCTACCCTTCTCCCAGCACTTCCCCAAATGGCAGAGTTAGTACAGCGTAGGTCTGTAGAATAAGCAGCACAGACCTGAAAAACATGCCACACTTACTGTTAACCTGTGGGGGGTCTGTTGGAGGAAAGAAGACTTTGCCAAAAACCTAATTCAACCAAAGGTGAATACGTTCTCGGAGGCAGACAGTGATGGCCTGCTTCGCCCCTGGAGACCCCCAACTCATCTGCTGATTTGTAAAGTTTCTTGCACTGGCCTACAAGAAAATGCAAAAGGCAGACGCTGTGGCGCCTTGACCTGGATTATTCCGGTCTTTAGCTGCACAGTCGTAATAAATGTATCTGTCTTTTCACTGTCTCTGTCAAACTTGAAGGACGGCCGTGTGGAGGTCCTGCAATACTTGTATATGGGCCCTGAGCGCAGAGTTTTACCATGGGCTGCCTGCCGTTGAACAGCTTTGTGAGTTGCACATAGCACTGTGAGCTAAATTGTTGAAGCATCTGCCATTAAGGAATGCACATGTCACTTTTGATCCTTGTATGTTCTTTGCATTGGTCGTTTGGCCCTTTGGCTACTGGCTTTTGTATATGGACCCCCAGCGATGGGCTTTGGTTCAGAACCACGCACCAGGCAGCACTACGAGGTGCAGAGCAAATGAATGAGCTCTCTGGCTTAACTGCTGAAGCCTCCGCTATTAAGGAATGCACAAGCTATTCTCAGCCATTATCTATTTCTTGCATGGTACCTTGGCTCCTTGGCTTTTGGCTCTTAGCTGGGTCCCCAGAGAGGGGCCCTAGCCTGCAACTATGAGCAAGGCAGCTCTATAAGACGTCCTAATTACTCAATAGCATTCTTGGCCTCAAAAGGCAACTTGAGCCCAGGCGCGGCACAGGTTCTAACAAATGCTGCCAGGTTATATATGTTCTGCCCCTTAAGCTTCTCTTTGAAATCTGATTTAAAATGTTCTTTTTATTTAGCTAGCATTACATTTTATAAATTGTTTGTATTGCTTTGTGTATTCTGCAACGGATTTAAGTAACTATGCAATAAATGTTACTTGCTTACTATCTACTAACATTCGTAGACAGGGATTTGCACCAAAACCTTATGCCACCTCGAACTAGGCATAACGAGGAGAAATGTTCTTACTTCTCCTTATTTAATTAACTTTGCATGTACAGCACACGTACAAAAAGTCTTAAATGGTTGTTTTTATACTGAAAGGGTCCCCTTGCAGTACAAAACCTATGCTTTAGAGAATTCACACACCCTTACACTATGGGGCAATGGTGTGTATATTGTCGCATGGCAGCCAAAAGTGCCCCAGTAGTGGAGGAGAGGAGAAAAAAGCATGAAATCTTAGAGGATATGGTGCATTTTCCTCTCTCCCTTTGACACAAGACAGTGCAGCAACTTAGGCTGCTGCTTTGCGTTGAATGAAATATTAGTAAATCTGGTGGGCCTAAGTATCATACTACAGTACTGAAATCCAAAACAGAGTTTCCACATCACTCGTGATGACAGGAGAACTTGTTTATGGTCCTGGGCTTCAATTTATTGGCAGTTTTAATCTGTTTGTATTAAACAAACCAACAGACTATAAAGTGCCTAATAAGAATAATTTGTGAAAGGAAGCACAAGAATTTGAAACATGGTGTTCTGCCCACATAAAGAGAACCCTAAGGACCAGTCGGATGATCACAGAGTCCTACTGGGATAGAAAATATTCCTGTTACCAAGATTAAAGTGGAATCTATTAGTAAATTAGATAGCAAAAAATATGGCCCACATCCTCAAATTGGAACAGTTTTAAACTTGGAAGGAGATGTTGTACAAGTATTTTTCAAGCAAGGAGACTGCATGCACTTGCGCCTTCTACGGGCAATATTTGTAGTAACAGCAGAGAAATCATCAATAAAACCTACAGACCATAAACACGCCCACAAACACCAAACAAGCATTGGAAAAACCAATAGGTCTCCCTTACGCAGAGCTATTGGCTTTGTCAATGGTTAAAAGACACTGACAAACCCAATAGCTATTGCATAGGGAAGACCTGTTGGCTTGCCAATACTTGTTTTACTAGCCATGGCAGCATGGTTAAAACACATTGACAAACCCAATGTTCTTGGATAGGAAAAAACCTATTGGCTTGCAATGCTCGTTTTACTAGCCAAAGCAGCATGGTTCACAATGGCTTTGTCAATGTTTGTCTTACTGCTAATGAGAGCTGTTCGTTTCTCTCGCCAGACTCAAGCCATCGTTTTCTTTTCCACCTGACTTTTTACGTACACTTTCCTGTGCCATGTGAGAGTCTATCTCTGCTCACATTGTTAGACCTCGCACAACAGGTGGGGTCTCTAGACGAAAGAAGGGGAGGATGTGGCGTTACACTTAGAGCTGCTATGAACCCGGGGAACCAAGTTCGAGTCTCAGCATTAGCTCAACATACTGCGATTCTGGGCAAATCACAATCTCCCCATGCGCGTCACCTTGTGTAATGTAACTGTTGTTTGTGTAAAGCGCTTCGATTATTTGCTGCTTCTTCTTTAAATACAACAGTGTATTATTGCTTCTGCAATGTATGCACAATTCATCCGTGCTAGCATTCTTCATTGTAAGCGCTCTACCAAACTGCAAAAATAAAAATAAAAATTCACCAGTGTTAGCCTTCTTCATTATATGTGCTATTTTGTATTGTATTGTATTGTAATTGTATTTATGTAGCGCCTGCGGAGGCGTCGAAGCACTTTTCGGTGTATATAAAACTGCAAAAAAAAGGAAACGGGGGTTATAGGAAGGACAGACTTTGCTCCAAAGAAAGTAAACAGACTTTGGGTGTTTTTTACTCAGCACTTTGAGACACTCCAAAAATAAATAAACCACTTTCCCAACAAGCATGTGCTTATTTTTGTATAAGCGTAGCAGTAACATCGTCCACACCCAACAACCAAAAAGTAACCGCAAATAATTTGAGGATGGGACATGCACAGATAAAGTATACCTTCGACACCATGTAGGATAAAGTTACTAAGAAAGATGTACGCTTTGTTTCCAGTGTTTTTAAGCACAGAAGTATAAAGTGACTACAGAGTGTACCCGTCAGACGCCAAGGAGAAATGGCGCATTAAGTGCAACATAGAGCGCGGCGTGGGGGTCCGGAGGATTTCAGGGATCTGGAAGCACCTGAGCTGAAAGAAATGAGCTCAGGATTAAGTGTTAAGTGGCGGGTTAAGTGGGAAAGCAGACAAGGGAGCGAGCACACAACTCTGGAGAAACGTAAAGCATAGCAACACAGAGCACTGGGCAGGGTTATGTTTGGCCTTGTGGGAAGCACACGAGGGGAGAGAACTGTAAAAACATATGCACTTGTGGAGTGCTGCTGAAAAATAATATAAGCAACAGCAATATGGGAATATGGGAGGGACACAGCAGGTGTAACTAACAACGGGAGACTTGGAATATAACATACTACACTCTGCAATTCCCCCACCTCATGCAGACACAGACTACTGTACCTTATCGGCCACAGGCTGCAGCCACACTAACGACAATAGCAGGGGGTGCAGCACATGCGGGCTCTGCAAGGGGGCACCGGGGCAGCTGGCGTGCCGCCCCATAGACACTCTGTGCTCGCTTTAAAGGCACGGGCACCACGACAGCGTCTCACCTTGCCACTCGTGTTGCCAGGTCTGAAATCCAAGGCAGGCACACTCACCCTTGAAAAGACCAAAAAATGCACACGTCCTACCAAAGAAATACAAAAAGCACATATCCTCCAACAGCGGTGGCAATGTGCAAGTACTGTAGACCCTGTATGTGCACCAGAATGACATCACAGATGCCAGAAGTAAACAGTTTGATAACATGAAAAAGAAACGTTAACACATATCTCCCAACTATGGTGGCAATGAACAAGTACTGAAGACCCCGTAAGCGCACCCGAATAATATCACGGATGGCAGAAGTAAACGTGAGCGGTTCTGTCCTCTTTTGTCCTGTACAACGTTTGTCCGTGCGGTGGCCTTGGAGAGCCAGTCGCCATTGGCGGGAACAACACACAGAAAGGAGAAACAAATGTGACTAATTCACCACAGAAATTAAAGGAATTTTGAAAGGCACACAGTTGAACGAATGGAAAGTAGCGGGCGTGGTG
The DNA here is from genome assembly GCF_031143425.1 of Pleurodeles waltl. Lineage (NCBI taxonomy): Eukaryota > Metazoa > Chordata > Amphibia > Caudata > Salamandridae > Pleurodeles > Pleurodeles waltl. The sequence goes on along the minus strand of NC_090440.1, from coordinate 1,827,854,110 downwards.
AAGCCCAGAATGTAGAAACAGCATGTCTCAAAGAGACAGCGCATGCGCTGCCTAGGCGAGACCTATACAACGGCACATGCACTGGCCTATCAGAGCAGACTATCTGTCACTGCCAGATTGCCCTATATACACACATCCAACCCTGGTCCACCACCTGGCAGATTGCAAGTATGACTCCCACCACTGTGTCCCGCCTTCCCGAGTGCAGACGAGGAAACCTAAGAGCAAGACAGACATGCAGGGTTCTGTGACAGCTTGCGTCCTGCATTGCCGGTTGCACATTTATTTGTTTTAAATCATGAGCACCCATCACTTCACAGCTCAGTGAGACAACAGGTCTGGGCAAAAGAGGGGTACACTTTTTTTTTATTTTCCTTTAGCTGAAAGCTTTCATTATCCCAGTTTTAGAAATGTCTTATCCATTTGCCTGCTGGGACCTACTCTCACTTCTCTCAATAACTGTATCAGCTCATATGCAAGTTGCTCTATAATATACAGTTAGATAATTAGGTAAACATCATCAATTAAAACACAGGTACAATCCTGCAACACTTTAATGCACACTAATTTAACCTGACTTAATGAAAGTGACCTGTAACACTGGTCTGTTAGATGATGACAAAAACTGTGCAGCAGTACCTGTTTGGCACCTACCTTTAGTACCTGAATGCATGGTGTAGAGCAAAAGGAAAATAACACTAAACAGCATCCTATCAGAACAAGGCTCAGCTAAACAAGATACTTTGCAGTACTCCCTTTCACAGTGACTTTTAAAAATGTATGTTCTAATTATGTCTGCAAACCTTATATACCCTCTCCCAGTCCCTTGTTCATCATGCACAAGGTGTGCTTAGGGGAGGAAGCTGTCAGCACAAGCAATACAATGAAGCTACAATAGGTCTCCACCTACGGCAAATACACAGCGGAAAGCACAAAAGCCTCAGGCACTCCCTTGTAGGCCTGCAGTGAATGATCGTTTTGCAACACGTGCTAAAGCACACATCAGAAGACTTTTCAACATCTGCTGGTATTTCACTAAAGCTGAGGTCCATGTTGCTGCCTGCTGGCCAATAGGCTCAGCATTCTTCAAGACACGACGAATGAATGACTCGGAGACAAGCGACGATGAGCGTTCAGTGTGAATATGCTGCTGTACACATCTGGAAAAAAAGAATGCACACTGTAAATAAATATAGAACGGCGCTTTGTCACATATTCACCATTTTTTTCTAGGAAAATAAATATTGCAACCTAATCTTGTTGCCATTTGGGATAACCTAAAAACTAGAGGAGACCGGTTTGCATATCCATCTCAGTCGTGCTGGTCACATTACATCCACTCGCTCAAGCAAGCACTCTCGAGACATGATTAGAGCAGCATTTAATCATTTTTAACATTACTTTTCTGTCTTTGTTTACTTTGATTAATACTCATGGATCATTAACGCAATTCTAGGACACATTTAAAAGTGATTTTGTTTATTTTGGCAGTTTGAGGTATGTACAGAACAGGGCTAAAAATTGTGATTTTGCTTATTTTTGTAGCGGTGGGACATTAAAATGACAGTGGTGCGGTAGAAAACAGGCCAGGTGGCAACCCTAGTTGCAGGGCCAGCTGTGTAAAAATTCTTGGGCTGTTGATGCACCCTAGTTGCTATGGTGGGTCGGCCTCCTAACCACAGCTCCAAGACACACCAGCTTGCCTCTGTGGATCCCACTCCTTCAACATGTACGAGGGGGGCACAAGCACCAGCAACATTAACATGATGGGCACCCGTTCTGCTCCCTTTTCCAGCTCCTCTTCCTGTCCTGCCTCTTCAGTTTTTTTGTGACCTTATGAATTTGTTAATTTTTTGAAGAGATTGTAAACTACTGTGAATTCTCTTTTCTGCAGTGCATCCAATCACTTATTCAGTTCCCCATTTAGTGGTGGGGAATCATTTAGATGCCAGCCTGCTTTTGTTTGGAATTAACGTGCACAACTTTAAAAAAGAAATAAAAATGCCCTACCTGTGGCAAAGCCTTCATTTGTTGTGCCTCACTGTCTAACGTGTAAGCTGGGGTCTGTAATCTCTTTAGGTGTCTGACTCGAAATCACAAGTGAGCTTTTACACCTGCAATATATACAATTTTGTCTAAAGCCTTATTTGGTATCACTTCGGGTCTTTGCAGACTCTTAAAACACTATCAAATGGCCAGTATTTTTCTCTTTGAAAGGTAGCAACCCTACCTGCAACAGAAGCACACCATCAACTCCAAGGAATCAGCCAGCCCCATCAACAACGTAAGGGGGAGCAAGTGGCAAGACATAAAAAACAAAAAAATAGCTGAAAACGAATATGAAACTAACGTGCCTGCCACCAAAAAATGTTCCTTTGAAAATCCCAGCCCCTGACATACCTCCGTAAAAAAATAGTTGTCCAGAGATTGTCATTTTTGGTTTGTGTTTTACGATCATTAGAGAAGTAATTTAGCTTGGGTAGACACTGTTTATCCATGCCGAATTCTTTTGGACGACATTTTTAAACATGGCGGATGTGTTGTAGTGATGATGTAATATTTCAGGAACCATGAAACCTGTATACTTCATTTTGGTGTCAAAACATAGGTTTTGGGGGTCAAGTAGTCTTGTAGAGACAGAAAATAACTCCTCAGAGCAACCCTTCTGCCATTTTCCAAAATGACAGCTATAATAAAGGAAGAAAAGACATATATAGAAATAAAACACATAATAATGGTTTGTAATCCTTTTATGTATACACAAAACAATGTTTATGATCGGAATAGGAAAAAAATAATCTTTACCACCCCTGTTTTAGACACATTTTCATAGTTCATTTCCTTTATGTGTTTTGTTATTCGCTTGTGGTACATTTGCAGAAAGTTGAACATTTGAGAAGAGCATATTGACAGGGACATCTTTTTGTAGCATAGGTTTTGAAAGTACATGTATGTGTAAGTTCTGTGGGTAGAGGCTTTAGAAATTTCGTAGGTTTTAGCACCCAATCAGTATCTTCCCAACAAAATTCACGCGCTTCTTTCTCTACATATGAATGAACCAAAACATTTACACATCTTCTGATCAAGTAGAATGCTCTTTTAAATTGTCCACGCACAGACTATGACGTCAGTGGCAGGTCACTTAGTGGGACTGATCTCTTGAACTCACTGTACCAAAGATCGTCAAATGTGTGACAGTCAGTACTCGTTTTCCACCCATGCACAAGGTATTTTTCTATATCTTGAAAGTCACATTCTTCTACTGTCTCAGCAAATCCTTTCAGAAACTTCACAGGTTCAGCAGTTAAAGGTCCAAGGTTTGTTCCAATTTTGCTCAGTGTCATCATCCATATGAATATGAGACTTGATAAGAAAACAGGACATCTCTGGGTCAAGTTTCTTGTACAGAATATGAATAGGGATTTAGTCTCTCTTCTTGCCTGTTCCATAAAATATCCATAACTCTGACAATCCTTGACGTATGAACATTGCAACAAATCTATGTAGCACAACACAAATATCAGCTTCCTCCAATTTGCTGGTAAGTTCTTGAACAATATGGCCCGTATCTTTTGAATATCTCTGCAGGCACCAACTCCTGGCAATCATTCCACTTGCAACAACCGAAACTTCAGTGTTCACTGATGCATCAGCAATGTTTTGGCGAGTTAGCATCTCCAAGTTCATCTTCTTCGATGTTGATGACCAGAACTGATCAAGTTTCCCAGGTGTAGGTGTTGAATTTTGTGGTGGAGGCAAGCTCAAGTGTTTCACTTGTAGACATTTGTCTGACTCTCTCACATTCTTTGACAGCTAGTTCAAGAATACCTGTCAAATGCAATGTGCAGTTCTTCCAAGGGGCACACTGACTTTGATATCTACAGAACAATCTGAATGACCTCTCTGAAGTTTCACATGGATGAAATCTTGACCATTCCAATTGTGACATATAGTCCACAACAACAACAGTTTTCAATGAGGACACCTTTTCAAATTGAAATTCTTCAGGTGAAAGTTTTTTTTTGGAGCTCTTGTACAAGTTTGTGCTTCACTAATTTGGTTGCAGCATCTCTATCAAATAATGCGTTTGTTGCAAGAAAATCATGCAACAGAATGTCCTTGATAAACTCACCCCTTTGTTTTGATACATCCATCTCTCTATGGGCTTGCGAAAGCAATTTTTTGTAGCTTGTTTTGTAGTGGCTGGTTGGATGAAACTCTTACCATGGCAATTAAAGCATGGAAGTTTAGCTTTAGTGATTATGTCTAACAGCCTTCTCTTTCAATACAAATCCCTCCTGCTTCAGTTCTCTGTATAGTTTCGATTCATGTTCCAGGACATCTAATAGATGAGTCTTTTTATTGTTATCCACATATTGTTTGGTCACAAAGTTGTGCAGTCGCACACGCTCAGTCATTTCAAAGGGGTTTCCTTGCTGCAGCATGAAATGAAGAAGGCTGTCAACGTGTTTATTAAAATGTTCCCCTCTCTTTCCCACAAATTCATGGTGAGGAACAGTTTTACGATGGTCCATTAATTTTGAATTTGTCATCTCTCTCAAAACATTGCAAATAAAAAGGACATCATGGTAAACTAGCCGCCATTGAGCAACATATTCACTTTTACATGTCTGACCAACTATTTCCTTGGATCTTTTCTGTGATCTCTGGATCGTCTTTTCCAGTTTCATATCTGGAGCCAACGCATTGAACCTCTCTTTCACCACAAAATGTCTTTTGATTAATTTTCTGTAGAGGTATGGTTTTTCAACCTCTAGCTTCTTCACTCTTTCCAAACACCAGGACTCATATCTCAGGTAGTTTATGCAATAGAATTCGCGAAACAGAGTAATCAGTGACCCCACAGTCTTCACGTGCAGCTCCCAATCACCTTCCTGATCAGCATGTACCAAGTTTTTCACTAGAGCTATCATGTGTAAAACATTTTCCCAGTACTTGCAAAGTTCTGATTTTTCTTCGCATTCTTTGACAAACTCTAAGAACTTGTTTTTCAGGTTTTCTGATTTGGAACTGAGTGTATTGAACATTGCCTGGCTTTGCATTATGTCTTTTGAATGAAATACACCCTGTGCCCTGTTCACATCTGAGATAAGGTAGGCTAAATCTAATTTGTCATTTTTGTTCTACAAAGCATTCCAGTGCAATGTTTCTATAGCCTCAACTATGATTAACATACCTTGTAACAAATAAACATAAGGAGCTCCGCTCAATACTGACTGGACAGTTTTGCTTCCAAAGATTTTAGCCTCAATATGTGCATTGTCTATGCCACATCCACAGAGATAACTTCCTGCACACTGCAACACAACTTTTGTCAAGTGGAAAATGCCCATCATTAGATAAAAATCATCAAAGTCTTCTGGACTGCTCCTAGAAATGTCAGCTACAATATGGATAACACCTTCTTCGCAGAAAATTGGCAAGATAGGCTGGTCTCCAAGCTGAGCACGCACATTTTGGAAATTTTAGAGCAGTGTATACTGTTGTGTAGCTTGGGACTGGAGATGGTATTACTGGTAAAAAACCCAACCTTCTTCAGTGGGACGTTATGCTGGGAGATTAGAGCATGAATTCCAGCCCACAGAGGAACTGGCTTTTCTTCATCCTTCAGTCAGCACCGAATAAGCAATATGATAAATTCAGGGAAATCAGCTTTGAGGACAGCACATCTTGTAAAAGAAGATGCATATCTGCAGCCACTTTGAGCCTTTCTGGTAAACAGGGGCGTGTTGATGTTGTGTAGTGATTTTGCACATGTTAGCAAGGCAGCTGAGTTATAAGTTTGCAGCTTCATTTGTTTATGTCTACTGCTGACAGATTGTTTTCCAGCAGCTACTTCATTGCTACAGTCTTGAAAAATCACAATGGCAGTATCATGTTTGCCGGCTGATCCAGACTAGGAAGAGCTGTCTTCAAAATCAAAATTATCAAGAGCAGCAATTGTTTCCTGGGAAAGTGACTTAGAAGTGGTGTGCTGTCAGATTTACCAGATTTGACAGCATGAGCTGCTTACAAGTTCCTGCTTCATACTATGTCATTATAACTTGTTGATACATTCATTGAAGTGATTAGCTCTCTACTTTTGCACATGTCATAGGTTGCGTGGGCAGTCATGGGTAGCAGAGTTTTCCTTTTGCCGTGATGTGAGTCACAAAACATGATTTGGAAAAGACAGTACATTTGCACAGCATAAGCTTGTCGGTTCATGGGATTGTCTTCCACTTCTTCACTTACATCTTCAAAGCCATCATCAATGTTGTTGGCGTCTGTTCAAACTCAAGAACTTTAGTTTGTAACAGTTTTGCTTTTCTGATATTAAACAATGATGTAAAAAATATTAAGACAACACCAGGCATTCTTGTAGACTCCAGTGATTTGCAGAGCTCTGGGGCATCATAAAATGTGTCATTAAGTCCAAAATCTTTCAGGACGTTTCTTAAAATGGTTCCTGATGATTTTACTGCATCCTGTGATCTTATTTTGGTAGCAAGAACTACAGCAGTCAAATCAACTGAAAACACAATAAGTAGCTCATTCATTTTGCTAGAGTGACAAAAACAAATTCTGTCATTTTACATTCTCACCAGAAATATCTTAATTTGATTATTATGGATCAATACAGTAGCATCAGTGTTGACCATTATTTCTCTGATCTCACTGAGGGTAAACCCATAGCCAGCACTCGAGTGGCTTTAAAACTTAATTTGCTTTTTCAAAGAGTGCATACTTATCTGAAGGCTGGCGGTTATGCTGTTGCTGGGAGCTCATTAAACATGCATATTTTCAAATATATGCATGCATGCAGTTCGGGTGGTTATACAAATCTGCTGCAAATACACTCATCTTGCTATTTAGATCAGCTACTTGGCTGAAAACTTCACCTTGGAAGAAACTATCTGCAGATAAAAACATGTTTGCTCTTTGAGATTCAGATACTCTGTACTTTGTTCTTTCGTCAATCTCTTTGGCCCGTGTTCTGGCTAAACCACAAATACATTGAAGATCCTCTGCTTTCTGATCAGATGTTGGAGGTGGACGAGGGGTAGCCATCAATCTTCTAAGTAGATGGGCATTGGGTTTGGTCGTCATCGCTTTCTCAGAAGACTCAGATCCGTGTTGTGATTCACTGGTTTCTGCTATTGTTTGACAAGGTTTTTCCATTGAAACTGATGGGTGCTAAAAGTCGTATGCAGACTTTTATGAACTTCGTCTTGCTGAATTTCTGCAGCATCCCAAACTCTCTTCTGTCCAGCCGCAGTTGATGTTAGCTTTACTTTCGGATTAGTTTGACATATGACACATTTTTCTTTGTTGTATGGGTCCTCAGATTTTGTAGTTAACAACACTCTGTCAGGAGGTAAAGAGTTATTTTGGTCTCTATAAGACTACTTAACCCCCAAAACCTATGTTTTGACACTAAAATGAACTATATATGTCTCATGGTTCCTGAAATATTACATCATCACTGCAACACATCCGCCATTTTTAAAAATGTCATTCAGATAAAATCATCTCTTTGTAGCAATGTTTACCCAAGCTAAATTACTTCTCTAATGATACAAAAACAAAAAAGAAAATCTCTGGACAACTATTTTTTTGCCGACGTATATCAAGGGGCCAGGACCAATGAAGGCTGCAGAGATAAAAAAAAAGTGCAGTGACCAATCCCTCCCGCGGTCCCAAATGAATATCTAGACACAGCAGTTTGACTTCAAGTCCCAGCTACACAGACCTGGAAGTGGAATCATCTTATCTCAGTGGCAATTCTTAGCCTGACACACACCATGATTTTTACTTTAGTTTTATTTTCTTCAAGAAACTATTTAATGCAACAGAGAGCAAGATAAAGCACCACTGTGTCGATTGATACCAGAACAAAGTGAACAATTTTCACTAGTAAAACACAAGCATTTGTACTCCCTTGCATTGAGTTCTCGCTCCACTCCCACTGTGCTTTTATAGCCACGGATTTGGATGTAGAGTGCGGACTGTCAAATAAAAGTATGCAGAGATGGCATATAGGAGCACCTCCTCACATTCAACTTCACCTATTCCCAAAGTCTTGGCTGCTGATTTTGAAGCAGGAATTAATTGTGGAGATGGAGGAAACACACACCAGACGGAACTCACTTTTGGTAACACTTTTACAGACTCAGTCCTCATTTTGAAGTATTGTTAAGCACAAGAATATATTTAAAAAAAATAGCAAATCACACCTTGGGCACTAGATAGTGCTACTGTACTGTATTGCCAATCCAAATCATCAGTCATCTCCGAAGATGAGATACCAGATCCAATAAAAGTGCCACTCATGTTAGTGACATCAGTCTACACAATTTCCCAATGTACACAAAGGCCAGGGCAAAAAAATACAGAGAAACAATAAGGAAACACCCAAAGGTCCAAGAGATATAAGGACATTCATTTCTTACACCAACAATGATGATCAAGTACTTTTTCATCCTGAGCCTCACATCTTCCACTGAAATCAAAAAAGAAATGCATATGTAACTTGTGATGCCATGAACAAGTCAGCTTAACATATTTCAGCTGTATGTGCTTCCTGCAAGAGCGTCACAGTCACTGCCCCTTCTGAATGAACAAACTCTTGCACATTTTTGTGGTAGTTCGGGCTGAACTCCTCCTCTTGGACCAGGGCCAAGACTCACTTGCTTATGGCTGGTGAAAGAAACTGGATTATGTGGGGTGGGTGACTGCTCACTTCAAGGAATAATCACAACTCTTGTCAGGATGCACCCTTAAAGTCACTAAATTAAGCTGAGCTCAACCCCCTGGTAGCTATGGAGCAGAGCATATAGGTTTAAATTTGGGCAATGTGTAAAGTATTTATGCAGCACTAAAACAGTAATCATGTCTAAATTATACATAATAATAAAATAATAAAATTCCCAAACCAAATTAGAAACATAGAACATAATTTAATAAAAAAATTGACACAAAGATGACAACAATCTAATAAAGGGAACCAGGGATATGAATTAGTAGAATTTGTGGTACACATAGCAACAAAAAGCACAAAGACAATGATAATCTATACTTGCGGTAGACTGGGACCTAAGCACGATTTCAGGCCGACCGTAGTCAGGTACACCAGCAAGTTGGTCCTGGTCAAAGGTTTTACCTTCTGACATAATATTTTTCATCCTATTCAACCACAGGAGTGCGCTTCTAAGGGTCTCAGGAGCTGGGGTAGTTGGGCACTTAGAAACTCACAGGGTGTCAGCCAAAGGGCAACACTGGGGACCAGCCCAGGTCCAGTTGCCACTGCTCAGTTGAGTAATTCCAGGAAAAGGCCTCCTGCAGTCAACTGGCCCTTACAATCCACTTTCTTTGTCCTGGGTCCAAGAGAGAGCAGGTTCAGTCCTTTAGTGCTCCTCTCAGGTCACAGACAGCAGGTCCAGTCCTTTTCTGATCTTCTGTAGGCCCAGAAAGTGTTCTGAAGATGGAGCATGTGGCTGCTACATTTACACCTGGCACTAGCTAGGGGTGACTCTTGACAATCATAAACCTATGGGGTAGACTCTCAGGCCCTGACCTACCTACTTTTGCAGTAGTTCCTGTTTGCCATACTGCAAGAAGGTCCAAAAACGCAATATATAAGGGCAAATCCAAGATGGCAAAGGTCGTCCACCACACTAAACTTGGGCTCCGAGGCTAGGGATGAGAGACCAGAGTGTACTATGATAATCCTAGTGTCCTCACACATATAACACTAAGATACAGTTTGAAGCAGGGAATGTATCCACAACAAACCCAGCAACCTGGTAGGGCAAAAGTAAGATCATTTGGCAATCAGACAGGGGATTCATAAGAACTGTCTCAACATCCTATTCTTATTCCAAATGTGCCACGTGTCATGTGACTCAACCGACCTGTAAAGCAGAATTTGACACTATGCTCTCAAAAGGAGGCCCACAGATCTCACCCTGCAAATTCTGTTGAGCAAAGAGGAGTCACTGGTGCCCATTCAGGTCAAACTATTGTTTGCTCCTGGGAGGCATTTCACACCTCAGTCACACCTATTTGAGGTTGGAGAACAGGCTGAGAGCTGGTAGATTCTTATGATACTTAGCCATTCATCATTATAAGAGATAAACATTAATTTTCTAAAAGTTACTTTTAAAATCAGACTTCACTATTAAAGTGTATTTTAATTTTTTTAAATAAAACATAGTTGTGTAATGATCTTTCTAGCTGGTCCCCTTCCTGGGCTAGCAGTATTAGTATTTTAATTTGCACTCTGGTTTTCTACCTAGGCATGCCACTGTGAAAATAGCTTTATTGGGCCTTATTACTGTACAGAGATGGTAATATTAATTTTCTACATGTTCCACTTTACAATACCATGCACTCTACCTTGTGGACTACAAGGTTTACATACAGGTGGCTTATTAATATTCAAAAGAGAAGTATTTACATGTTAAAAATATTATTTTGGAAGGTTGCACTTCAGGGTTACCACTGTAGTAGTCTGGCTACATAGGGTAGGCCTAAAGCCATGTTTGCAAAATTAGATAATACTAATGCTCTATTTTGTGGTAGTGTGATCGAGCAGTAGGCTTATCAGAGGGTACTGTTAAGCATTTGTTGTACAAACACAGGCAATAAATCAGGAACACACACTCAAAGACTCCAGGCCAATATTTTTTATATAGAAAATTTATTTTAGAACCACAAGATTCAAGATTTGAGGTAAGGACCAAAAAACGTACCTAATCCCCATGTTAAAACCCAACACTTTTTCTGGGACACGGAGCAGGGGTAGGTTATCCACCCAGTGGCCACACGAGCGGGTTGACTATGCAAGCCTGGACCACTGATGCTTATCGCTATCCTGATGGGGCCCATCCTTTAATACAAGGAGGGTTTTTGTGGTACGAAGAAATCCCGTATTGGGTTATAACATGGGGATTAGGTACGTTTTTTGGTCCTGACGAATCGCACCGATCTTAACAGACATTTTTTGCGAGAAACATGTTGACCCCGATGATAGAAGTATAGTTAGTTCTGTATAACTCTCCACATTCCCCTAATTCAGTGACTGACAGTTTTTTTTTCTGAGGGTGGACTAGACATTACTTCTAATCCTTACCCACACTCTGCTTTTAAGCATGACAGGGGTCTGGGTTGATTAAATACAATATTTTCAGACCTCTAGACATTTTTATTTTCACATACCCATATACCAATCCCAAATACTAGCACTCAGCTACCGGCATTCTTTACACTCAAAAGATCTCTGGCAAAGAGCCCCCACGAGGGGTCCGTCAGGCATTGCAGTGCTGGCCTGACGAGGAGCAAAAGCCCGATGATGAAGCATGTCACCATTTGGTGAGTGAGGGCTCTTGTTCTAATAAGAGCAGACTCATAGACTCTATTACTTACTGTTTATATTTGTACTAGTCTATTGGCTGGAACTGTGTACTTTTGTTTTTTTGATAAATTGGTTACACCAGAGTACACACCACTGGCAATAGGACTGATCTGCAGGAGCAGTCTCTCTGTCCTTTATATCCACACACAGCAATAAATTAGTGTAAAACAAGGAGAGAGGTCAGCAGCTTGAAAACTGGTAGTGGAATATAGTGAGTGAACGTCTCTCATAATGTGACAGACCAGAGCTGTCAAACCTGTTGATCATGGCATCCACCTTTCCGGGGCAGGGGGACAACCAAGGGATTTCTGAAGCAGTGGATTTCTCATGAGATGGTCCACATCTATTGCTTCTGACCCGAAGGGCCTGGAGTCATCACTTGGGACTATGGTGCAAACTCTCAGCTTTCCAAGATCCTAAGAGGGAGTAATGAGGGCAATGTAAAATACTCCTGGTTCCTGTGCTGATCCAGGCTTGGAGTACCTTCCTCACAAGAGACTACTGCATTATTGTTAATAATTGACCGGAAGGGTGGACTCAGCTGGAGCTGGCACCTCTTGGTACCTGCAGGTCTGTGAGGAGAAAAGACGAGACTAATGAAGAAAACCAGGGAGGCTTCCTGAAAAATGGTAGTGAATATTTAGACTGGATAAAAGATAGACTCTACACTTTTCTGAAGTTCAATACATGAATAGGTTTTGCTGTCGGAGAAATGGAGGCCATATATGAAGGCTGATTGTTCACATCACAAAGATGATCACTTTTATTGTTGTTTCTTTGGTTGTACTCCATAATAGGGAAATAACTACAGATGTTAAACTGGCTCAGATGGCTGATGAGTTCCTGATTGGAGCCCCGCCCATAACCACAAAAGTTGCCAAGATTTCTGGTGAAAATGTCAGAGAGGAGATGTCAACCCCAAAGATAATACTGTATCCGTACATTGTTTAAACCTTTGTTATATTATTTTATGAAGATTTGTAGAGCGCACTATCACACAAGATGATATCCTGCCGCTGTTCAGGTGTGAGTCTAGCCACACCTATAGTCTAGTGGGACTACTCAAATTTCACCTTCTTGTAGAATTCGAGAAGTGAGAAGGAGGAGGCTCTCACGTGTAGTAGCAGGTCACTCCAAGTTTTAGGAGCAATGTAGGAGAAGGTTCGACTACCAGATCTGGTTTTCCTCATGCATGGAATATGTGCAAGTAGGAGTCCGGGCGAGCATGGGTGTCTGGAAGGTTTGGGAAAGCAGATAAGATTGTTGAGATAGCTCTCAAGGGAGCTATCTGAATTTCCTCCAAACAACCATTCACCACCTAAGCTCATGTATTCTAGTTGGGCTTGTATAGCACAAGAAAATGGAGCGGAACACAATCACAGACATATCTACACCCATGCCCAACGACCTGGCCTCTGCTCAACTTCATCTTAGGAAGCGTAAATCACATGGTTTTGACTCATAGCTCCTATCTTTTATCAACTGCATTAGAGTTTCTCACATATCAAATGACTTACAAACACTGTTTGGGACAGCCAATACCGCGGTTAAAACTTCAGTGTGTTTGATTAGTTCCAAAAGGAAAACAAGAAAAATGGGAGTATGAGGAAACAGCCACCACAGACCCTTTGTTAGGCAATCAACTTGCTCATGAATACGATACAATATTACTCAGCACTCCAAATCAAGTCACCAATACAATATTATTGTCCATGTTTCAATGAAACTACAGAAAAATCCTAAAGCTGTGGCTACAATCAAAACACTTTTTTGAGATAATGAAAAATAAAGAATTGATCACAAACTGCATATAGGACTCTTCTATCTATGTAATAATATTACAGTGGTAACCTGATTTGGAGCGCTGAGGAATATTTTAATCAGGTTTTCACATATGTTCTAGTAAAGATGTTCTCATCAAATCACCCTATTAGGAATGGGAACCTGTAGGCATGATTCTAAATGACAAGCGTCCAGACCTAAATGTTTTGTGATCCACCACAGAACATTTTCTTTAGATTCACCATCAGGATAGTCCCTGGGAAAAACATAGAGTTTCATTTACCCAGTGATCACTGAACTTCCAGACTTTTACGTGCAATTTTAGGTGAATGGAATGTAGTATTATTCAAGGCAAGACTTTCCTTTTCGGTTTCTTGACTATTTACTATAAGTAGCTTCTCCCATTCTTAGGTTAGCTTGTCCACCAATACTTTATCAAAGATCAATAATGGGTCATCTAAACTAAGGTCAATGTTGATGGGGGCTCCACCAGTCACCAAAAGTTCCACCTCCATCAGCCGAGCTGGAGGAATGTCATCCCTATCTAGAGATGTGGAGTAGCAGATGTGCTGAAGGAAGAGCTGAATGCTGTGCAGGCACAAATTTTCTTCTCAACATTATTTTTTAGTTTCACACAAAGAACTCCCAAAGTGCAAAGACACAAAAAATCAATGACCATTATTTGCAGGGAGTTTTCTATCTGTGCCTGGGGGCTGCTGTTTTTTTCTCTGCCTACATCCATCATGCCTTGCTTGTCAAACATGAGTAGGTAAATGAGCGACTGCGATTGTCCCCCTATTCTAAATAGGACAGGGTAAAGCATTTCCAGCTGTACAGCCAGCTGAAGCTTACAAACCATGAGTTGGGTGTGGTGGGAAGGCCTTCAGTTTACAGCAATTGCTCCTGCCTTGCAAAACTCTAACAAATCCCTTAGATGTATCTGAATGGAGCTCAGTAAGATTATTTGGGCTGGTCTCAACTGATAATAATTCAAAATCCAATCTTTTAACTTTCCCTAGTTTACTTCATTAGTTGACAGGTATTCAGATGCTCTTTTTAGGTTGAGGCTAGGCAGCGTGCATGTGCTGTCTCAACATGCTGTATCTCTTCTGTGGGCTTTTAGCACGCACATCGATTTTCATTCACTATTTTGTGTGTCGTTCTGAAATGTGGGCTTTTCATTGGTGCATTGTTTTTTATTTGTCCCTCCTTTGTGTGCTTCGTTCCCTCCTATGGCGCCTAGCCCTATTGCATGCAATCTTCACTCCTGTCGATTTAGGCCCTATTTTTTATTTTTCCTCTCGCCCGTGTTTTAAGAATGTGGTGTTTTGTGTGCTTGGCCAGTAAAACATAGAAACGGCATTAGGAATAAGATGAGCAGGGGCAAGTTTCTACATCTAAATGCTTTTGTAGCCCAAGTGGCTTTTGTTGCACCAGCATGCACAGGTTCATTTATGAAGAGTTTTTAACCATTACTTCAAACATGGCTTTTGTTACATCAGCATGATTGGCTTCATTCACAAAGATAGTTCAACCATTGCCGTAGTTGGATCGGCATTTGTAATTTTCCACAGCTTTTGTTGCATCAGCATGCGCAGCTTCATTCACAAAGAGAGTTTAACCACTGCTTTAACCATTGCTGTCGTTGGATCGCCATTTGTAATTTAGTTTCGTTCCTATTTGTTTTCAATTGCCATTGTTTAACCAGTAGGGTGCCGGGGACAAGCTGGACTCGTCCTCGCACACAGTTCCCGTCCGCCCCGACCTCGGCAATCTGATGACGTCAGCAGGCTCACAGCGCACCAACGTCATCAAATGCTGCCGAGGACACGATGGAAGCCATTTGCTTCCAGCACGAGTGGAGAGAGGACGCGTGTAAGGTGAGTCCTTCCCCTGGGGGACAGGTGGGGGTGGAAAACAGACACGGGGGAAAGGAAAGAGTTTTTCCTTTCCTGCTGTGCCTTTTTTTGAGTGGATTACTACTCCATGATCACGGGCGAGGCAGGCGATCCGTGGAGCAGGAATCCACCCAGTAGGCACCAGGGATGTTTTCCTTGTTTGTTTTGGGGAACGACCCCTTGGGCAACGGTCGCTACCCTGGGGGCATACATATATCTGTGTTTTGGGCCCCCTGGGGCCAGATCGGCTGTTTTTTCGGCTGATCTACCCCGGGGGGGTCGAAACACACTAGACACCAGGGATTCGGTTTTCAATAAAACCCTCATGGGGGGCAGAAGCCACCAAGACGGCAGGGATTTTTTTCTTTTGTTTCCCTTTGTTTTTTTGTGCTGGGGGTGCCCTCTTTGGCAAGGGTCGCACCCCTATTGGGGCACAGAACTGTTGGCCATTTCTGCCCCCCTTGGGGGCAGATCGGCCTATTCGTTTATAGGCCTATCTGCCCCCAAGGGGGGCAGAATACACTTAGGCACCAGGGATCTTGTGTGTGTGTGTGTTTTGTGTGGAGGGGCGGCCCCTTTGGCAAGGGTCACCCTCCCTAAAGGGGGCACATTACTGATGGCCATTTCTGACCTCCTTGGGGGCAGATCAGCTTTTTTGTTAGGCCCATCTTCCCCCAAGGGGGTAGAAGCCACCAAGACGCAATGGAGGTTTTTTTTGTTCCCCTTTGGTTTTTTTGTGCTGGGGGCACCCCGTTTGGCAAGGGTTGTCCCCCCGAAGGGTGCACAGAACAGTTGGCTATTTCTGCCCCCATTGGGGGCAGATCGACCTATTTTTTTTAGGCCCATCTGCCTCCAAGGGGGGCAGAATCCACTTAGGCACCAGGGATCTTGTGGGTGTGTGGGTGTTTTGTGCGGGGGGCGGCCCCTTTGGCAAGGGTCACCCCCCGAAGGGGGCACATTACTGATGGCCATTTCTGGCCCCCCTTTAGTGGCAGATCGGCCTATTTTTTTAGGCCCATCTGCCCCCAAGGGAGACAGAAGCCACTTAGGCACCAGGGAAAATTTGTAAATTCTTGGTGGCAGGGTGTTTGTCATCTGGTGAAGTATTTGTATTTGTGATTATAACAGTTTATTTCTTCTTTTTGTTCTCCTGCAAAGTTTTTGCTTCTTTTGCTGTGGATCCTTGTGGTGTTGGCTGTAGTTGACCTGCGGTTTGCGTAGTTGCATGTTTTAGGTAAGTAAAAGCAATTTACTCCAAAGGAGTATTGTTGACATGCATGAATGACATGTTTGTAGGTGATATACTAGATGCAGGATTGTGTGTGAAATTGTCCTTAGATTTGTGCACATTGATATTTGTGTTGTCATATGTCTAATTTGCTTTTCTTTTTAGTGGGATAACATTGGTGATTGCTGTGTCTGTGCAGAGTAGTTGCTGGTGAGTCTAGCTTGTCTAAGTGAGTGGTATAGTTTTTTAGTACATAACGCTTTGTGATAAAGCCACACTTTGTTTATTACTTGTTTTAGAAAGTGCTGGTTGTTGTTGGAAATCCACTTGTTGTATGAAAGGATGATGGCTAGCCACAGAGTGACTGCTCAGCAGGTTGTTGGCATGCTTTTTGAGTTGTCTTCTGACCATGATTATGAGACAGACTCTGCATCTGAGGCAGAGGAGGAAGAGAGAGATTCTGGCAGTGAGTTTTCTGTCCGAGAGGAATCTTCTGAAGAGGAGGCCACTCTGAGTGCAGATGAAGGGCCTATTTTAGAGGAGGACACTGATGTGCCAATAGTGCAGCAGCCTGGGGCTGAAAGGTTTCCCTTTGTAAGACCTGACACCTGGGTTGCCCCAAACATGGAGAAGCCACAGCTGCCTGCCTTTACTAGTCTCCCAGGGTATAGAGTAAATACGGAAAACTTTTTGCCTGTCAATTTCTTTGAGTTGTTTATCGACAATGTATTTTTGGAAGGGATTGTTGAGCAGACTAATTTGTATGTGGAGCAGTATTTGAGGGACAACGCTGCCAGACCTAGGTCTCAGTCTAGAGCTACCCAGTGGGTTCCCACAAATCTGGAAGAGATGAAAAAGTTCTTAGGTTTGTCTTTTTTGATGGGGTTGATAAGGAAGCTGTCACTGGCTTCTTATTGGTCTACTAGTCCCTAATGGCAACGGCTATATTTCCTGCAACCATGACTCTTAATCGCTAGTTGCTTCTTCTTCGGATGCTGCATTTTGCTGACAATGCTTTAGCCTTGCCATGAGATCACCCTGATTGTGACCGTCTTTTTAAGGTTAGGCCTGTCCTTGATCATTTTGTAGATTGGTTTTCAGAGGTGTATGTTCCAGGAAAAGAAATACGTGTGGACGAGTCTTTGGTCCTGTTCAAGGGGTGTTTGGTTTTTAAGCAGTACATTCCTAGCAAGAGGGCACGATACGGAATTAAATTGCATATGCTGTCAGAAAGTAGTACAGGATATGTGTATAATTTCCGGGTCTACACTGGTAGGGATTCCAGTGTAAAAATTGTTGGATAAACGACTGTTTAACAAAGGTCACCATTTGTACGTAGATAATTTCTACACTGGAGTGCAGTTGTTCAAGAAGTTGTTCAGAGTGGACACTGTTGCTTGTGGCACAATCCGTTCTAACCGGAAAGGCTATCCAAGGGAGTTTGTCTGTAAAAAACCTGAGAGGGGACAGTGCAGTGCCTTGCGGAATGATGAGCTGCTAGCTCTGAAATGTTTAGACCGGAGGGATGTGTAGATGCTAACTACCTTCCATGATGAGAGTACTTCCCCTGTGACTGTTTGGGGTCAGGTTCCCGAAGTGCGCAAACCTGCATGCATTTTGGACTAAAATAAGCACATGGGTGGTGTTGATAGAGTAGATCAGAGGTTAGAACCTTACACTGCTCTTCTTAAGTCTTAAGTGTTGTATAAAACGTTGGCCATACATTTATTTCATTTGGCAACTTTTAATGCTTTTATTATGTTCAAGGATTGTTCACCTGAGTCAAGGATGAAATTTGTTAAATTTCAGGAGTCAGTGATAGAGAGCCTTAATGTGGTGGAACAGGCAAGAGTTCCTAGAGTAGCAGTGGTGGAGGATGTGGCTAGATTGAAAGATCTCTGCTTTCTTGATCACATTCCTACCACTCCCAAAAAAGACTTGCCCACTAAGAAATGTAGAGTCTCTGCCCAAAGAGGTATCCGGAGGGAGAGCAGGATGTATTGCCCTGATGGCCCTTCAAAGCCTGGGCTGTGTGTGGTCGGCTGTTTCAGGAGTTACCACAACAAAATAAAATTCTGGGAAATACAGTGAGCGCAAACTGCCTGTTTTATATTTTCATATGTTCAGTTTCATGGTTGGTATTTCTGTCATGTTTTCAGGTAGAGCTTTGTGTTTGTAGTTTTGTACTTATTTATAATTAGTTAGTGGTTTCTTTGTTGTTTAAAAACAAAAAAAAGTGATGGATGTGCGTGGAGTGGCGCTTGGCTGGCAGTGTGCCTGGAGTGCCGCTTGGCTGCCGGTGTGCGTGGAGTGGCGCTTGACTGGCGGTGTGTGTGGAGTGGCGCTTGACTGGCGGTGTGCGTGGGGTGGCGCTTGACTGGTGGTGTGCGTGGGGTGGCGCTTGGCTGGCGGTGTCGGCCAAACGTCAGTCCACACACTCCCATCAGCTGGTGTGATTGCTGTATCAGGCATGTACGCATATGAAAGTGATGGGCCCTTGAATGGCGCTGTCTGTTGATGCGAGTGTTGTAATGTGCTGGGCCTGCGGCTGGGGGTGTGAATTGTCTTGTGCATGTCATGTATGAAAGGTGTATGAATGGACTGTAATGCGGTTGGTGCCTTGACGCAGCTTTACAGCTCACGAGTTGTGAGTCGTTGGTTCAGTTTTTTGGCCTTTCAGGTATTAACAGTGCATTTCACTTTTGTGAAATCTCTTGTTAATAAAATTTGATCTACTGAACCATCACTCACACTTATGCCAAATCCAACCAGATTGTGTGGTAAAAATGACAAAACCTGCTCCACTGTAATCAGGCGCTGCAGCACACCCGTGACACGCTAGGTGTCTCAGGTGGGACCCCAATGATGAAGCATGCCACCAACTTGGTTGTGGGTGAGGTTTTTTTTTTTTTAACATAACCGAAGTGCTTTTTTTCACACTTTTAGTGTTTGGAACATCACAGAAGTACGTGGACACATCAAAATGATCTATTACAAAACTACCTGTGTATGGGGGGGAGGGGCACCTATGTTTTTGGTCCCAGGTGCAGCCTTCATCTAGGGAGCCCTACCAAACCCAGATTTTTTTTAAAACTAGACACTCCAAGGAGTCCAAGGAGGTGTGGCCTGCATGGATCCCCCAACATTTTCTTACCCAGACTCCTCTGCAAACCTCAACATTTGCTTAAAAAAGCAAATTGTCCTCACTTTTCTTTGCTACCCCCAACATCCCCCTCAGTCTCCCAAGTAAAATGGTACCTCACTTGTGTGGGTCTCAAAAGGCAGAGCCAGCCTAAAGATGTGTAAAAGAAAAATATGTGCTTATGAACTCACTGTGCTATCCGCTAAATCTCTACAGGTTTTTGGCCTTTTTCTGTTGTAGGCACCTGGGCCACCCACACAAGTGAGGTATCATATTTATCGGGAGACTTGGGGGGGGACGCTGGGTGGAAGGAAATTTGTGGCTCCTCTCAGATTCCAGAACTTTCTGTCACCGAAATGTGAGGAAAAAGTGTTTTTTTGGGCCACATTTTTATGTTTGCAAAGTATTCTGGGTAACAGAACCTGGTGAGAGCCCCACAAGTCACACCATCTTGGGTTACCCTAGGTGTCTAGTTTTCAAAATAGCACAAGTTTGGTAGGTTTCCCTAGGTGCTGGCAGAGCAAGAGGCCAAAATCCACAGCAAGGCACTTTGCAAAAAAACAGCTCTGTTTTCTTTGGGAAAATGTGATGTGTCCACGTTGTGTTTTGGGGCATTTCCTGTCACGGGCACTAGGCTTACCCACACAAGTGAGGTGCCATTTTTATCGTGAGACTTGGGGAAACACTGGGTGGAAAGAAATTTGTGGCTCCTCTCAGATTCCAGAACTCTCTGTCACCGAAATCTGAGGAAAAGGTGTTTTGTTAGCCACATTTTGAGGTTTGCAAAGGATTCTGGATAACAGAACCTGGTGAGAGTCCCACAAGCCACCCCATATTGGATTCCCCTAGGTCTCTAGTTTTCAAAAATGCACAGGTTTGGTAGGTTTCCCTAGGTGCCAGCTGAGCTAGAGGTCAAAATCCACAGCTAGGCATTTTGCAAAAAACTGCTCTGTGGGAAAATGTGATGTGTCCATATTTTGTTTTGGGGCATTTCCTGTCGCAGGCACTAAGCCAACCCACACAAGTGAGGTACCATTTTTACTGGGAGACTTGGGGGAACGTTGGGTGGAAGGAAATTTGTGACTCCTCTTAGATTCCAGAACTTTCTGTCACCTAAATGTAAGGAAGAAGTGTTTTTTAGCCAAATTTTTAGGTTTGCAAAGGATTCTGATTAACAGAACCTGATGAGAGCCCCACAAGTCACCCCATCTTGGATTCCCCTGCGTGTTTTTTTTGTTTAAATGCTCAGGTTTGGTAGGTTTCCCTAGGTGCCGGCTGCGCTACAGACCAGAATCCACAGCCAGGCACTTTCGCAAAAAACACGTCATATTTCAGTGTAAAAATGTGATGTTTCCATGTTGCGTTTCCTGTCACAGGCATGAGGCCTACCCACGCAAGTGAGGTACCATTTTCATTGGGAGACTTGGGGGAACACAGAATAGCAGAACAAGTGTCATTGCCCGTAATTCCCATGCTAGTATGGGGCGCCCCGGAATTCAGAGATGTGCAAATAACCACTGCTTCTCAATGCCTTATCTGGTGTCCATTTTGGAAATACAAAGGTTTCCTTGATACCTATTTTTCAGTCTTTATATGTCACCAAATGAATTGCTGTATAACCATTATAGAATGAATACCCATTGCAAGGTGCAGCTCATTTATTGGCTCTGGATACCTAGGGTTCTTGATGAACCTAAAAGACCTATATATCCCCGCAATAAGAAGAGTCCAGCAGACATAACCGTATATTGCTTTCAAAAGTCTGACACTGCAGGAAAATGGTACAGAGTAAAACATTAGGGAAAAATGGCTGTTTTTTCACCTCAATTTCAATATCTTTTTAATTTCAGCTGTTATTTTCTGTAGGTACACAAATTACCCCTTGCTGATTTCAGAACTGTGCCTACTTTTCAGAAATGTTTAGCTTTCTGGGATCCAGCATTGGTTTCACACCCATTTCTGTCACTAACTGGAAGGAGACTGAAAGCACAAAAAATAGTAAAAATGGGGTATGCCCCAGTAAAATGCCAAAATTGTGTTGAAGAATGTGGTTTTCTGATTCAGGTCTGCCTGTTCCTGAAAGCTGGAAACCTGGTGATTTTAGCACCGCAAACCCTTTGTTGATGCCATTTTCAGGGAACAAACCCACAAGCCTTCTTCTGCAGCCTTTTTTCCCCATTTTGTTTTTTTTAAAAACTACATTTTTGCTTTATTTTGGTGAATTTCATAGTCTCCTTCAGGGGAACCCACAAACTCTGGGTACCTCTAGAATCCCTAGGATTTTGGAAAAAAGGACGCAAATTTGGCGTGGGTAGCTTATGTGGACAAAACGTTATGAGGGCCTACGCGCAAATTGCTCCAAATAGCCAAAAAAAGGCCTGGCAGTGAAGGGGTTAAGTTTATTAGTTACGATCAGCAATTGTTTTTTTAGGGGAGAGCAGATACCAAGACTCGAACCCAGTTCCCCAGTACCAAAGTCGGCAGCTCTGTATATTACCCTACAGCTTCTCAGACCCCTAACCTAAAAAGCAAACTTGTTTTGATGAAAGGTCCAATTACTGAAACTTGTTTATTATGCTCAGTCCGTGTCCCGAACACCACTATCATCATAGTAACAATAATGATAAAAAATAAACTAAGACAATTCCAATGTAGACGGAAGAAATAAATACATTTGTCAATATTGGCTTAAGTGTCATAATAACGTCATTTTGGGGGTGAGCTTGTTTAATGTTTCTTTTCCTGGGCTGAACTTATTGTGGGCTCTTTTTTACGAACTGTAGTGCTTGTTTTGCAGCTCTCATGATTTTTATATTTTTTTGTACCACAGCAGTTGCAATAGGAGGAACAGGGATCCATCTAAAATGAGACAGGCATGTTTGGGGACTGTGGGTGTTAATGTCAGGCACTGCTTGTTTTTATTAGGCATGTGTTATTATAGCGCTCAGATGGGTAGTATCCAAGCACTGATACCGGTAACCTGTGAGACTGCTCAACTGGTTTATACGCCTTCAAAAAAAAAACTCTTACAGTACAATACAATGTTATTAATAGTAACACTTTTTTTTTTACTCAGCAATTCATACAGCTCTTTTACCATCTGTCTAAGAGCTGTTAATAACAATTCTCGTGTGTACCGCGCTGAGAGCACTGCGTGGGGTATTGCCACTGACCTCGTTGCTTGAAGGTCTGCTCATCGAGCAAAAAGGAATGTACAATGTTTTCATCAGTCACACCACAGCTGTAGTAATGTGTGACTGACAATCAGTCATAGAAGGAATTTACCTTATGCATTACCCTGCCTGTTAAACAATACGTTTCTCCTTGCCTGATGCTGTTTTTGTCATAATCTTTTAATTGAAAAGCAATAAATAAGTGTTTCTGAAATATCTTTGAGCAGACTTATGATGGTCTTGGAGGATACTAGTTTTTACAAGCAGATACACACTTAAACAGGTCTTGTCTATGACCTGCAGTTGTTTAATCTTTTCCGTTTATATAGATCTTTAGGTTTACGAGTCATAGTTTGGTTTCCAATTCCCTGGTGGAAAGATTTGAGTTGTATCTTCAATCATCATATTATTGTTATTTTTGTTTTGGAATATTGTATTGCTTTTAACACTTGTATTACTTTAAATATGCTGCACAGCAGCCACAATGCTCTACTGCACAGTTTAAAGACATTGGCTAAACACTTATAAGGTCCCAAAGGCAAGACCTATTGGCTACGCCAATGCTTGCTTGTCATGATTAGTATGCAAAGTGGGTGTAATAGGTAGAGTTAGTATCCCCAGCATTGACCACGATGGTGCTGAAGTCAAAGCAATTACTACCGGGACCATACCTGATGCAGCTAAGCACTAATTGTAGGAAGCTGTCCTGGTGTGTGGCGGACACCTATGGGGTTGTCACCCTACACCAGGTCCAGGTACCCTCTATTAGTGAAGTATAGGCAATGTTAAGGAAGCCAGGGCTCTCTAGAGGTAGCTGCAGAGGAGCAGTCAAGACGTATCTAGGAGACATGCAAAGCTTATGCGATACCACTATAGTCACACAGCAAGGAATCATACATGAAAGAATCACAGAGTGTTACAAACATAAATGTACTTTAATATGGTAACACAACACTAGAATACTTATAGGCAGCCCCCCGCCAACTGGAGGTAAGTACACACTAATTATATACACAACGGCAATCAGCAAATAGCATAACAAGCAACAAGCATTGGCAATACTTACTAAAAATGGAAAGGGCCCTTAGAGGGCCAAACCACATACTAAGAACGTGGAATGCGAGATACAGTCCCCCACCCAAGGATGTGGAGTTGTTAGAGGGGAGCTGGTGAAACTAGGAACCCCAAGAGGTGAGTACCAGAGTGACCCTCTGCGACCAGGAGAGCAGAGGTAAGTACCTGGTCTTCCCAAGGACTAACAGGAGGACTTAGAAAAAGGATTGTACACGAACAGGATCAGACAGGAAGAACCCAAAGGTGGATTCCGAGTAGAAGAGAACCTGCAAAAGAAGGGGACAGAGTCCAGTCCATGACAGAGTGTCCAGTTGGGGCAGGAGCCACTACCCACCCTTCTGTGGACGCAGAACCAGCTCGACGGGAAAGGAAGAAGACCAGGTGTGGAGCCCAAGAACTAAAAGGGAGTCCTTGGAGCAGTGCAGATGGTGTCCCACGTCAGTTGTCGGGTCACAGATGGTCAGTAGTGCAAAAGAACCACCAACAAGCCTTGGCAAATACAAGAGAAGCAAAAGAAGAGTTGCAAGGCTGAAGAGGACAAGCAAGACCCAGGGGACTGGACTCAGGAAGGGGAGTCCAAGGGGACCCTCAGCAGTCGGGAGAGCCAACAGAAGCAGTTGCAGCCCTCACAGGCAACCCACTGAGAGCAGGCACAGTAAGGTGCAGTGAGGCCCAGTCAGCACACCTGAAGAGAAGTCCCACGTCACTGGAACAGCAGAGAGGAGACTGTGCTTTGCAGGAAGAAGTGCTCGGGGCCGGGGCTACATGGAGCCTGAAGATCCCTTTGGGCAGGAGCCTTAGTAACTCCAATAGTCGTGTTGCACAGGGGCACTGTCCTGCACGGAGAGGCAAAGGCTTACTGTTTCTCAAGTTGGACAGCTCGCAGAGCGGACCAAGGGGACCACTCCAGGCCACCACCTGTGATGCAGGATCCATGCAGTTCTGGAGGAGAGCAGGTCCTTGCAGCAGGTCGTCATTGCAGTTGATGCCTGCAGATGCAGGAAAGTAACTCCTTCACTCCAAGGGAGATTCCTTCTTGCTTCTTGGTGCAGGCTGAAGTCTTGCCAACCTCAGAGGATGCACAGCTGGGAAAATGTTGCAGTTGCTGGAAGGAGCTGGAGAAACAATGTTGCAAAGCGGAGACAACGCTGGAGTTGCAGATTGTCAGATCCTGAAGAGTCCAGTTGAGGTTCCAGTGGCCAGAAGATGAAGTAAACGATGCAGAGGAGTCCTGCTGGACTCCTGCTCATTGCATCTGTGGACTCACCCTCAAGGGAGTCCCCAAATAGCCCTGAAAGGGGGATTGGTCACCTAGTAGGGTGACCACCTATCAGGAGGGGGCTGTGACGTCACCTGCCTGACCTGGCCACTCAAATGCTCCCAGGGGCATCTGCACATCTTGGTTTCAAGATGACAGTATTAAGTGGCCACCTGGACGAGCGCTGGGCACCACCCCGGCATGATGATGAACAGGGGAGCGGTCACTCCCCTTTCCTTTGTATAGTTTCGTGCCACAGCAGGGACTGGGGGTCCCTGGGCTGGTGCAAACTGGTTTATGCAAGGAGGTCACCAAATATGCCCTTCAAAGTAAAGCAGTGGCTTGGGGATGCCTCCCCTCTCAAGCTTTGTAACACCTATTTGCAAGGGAGAGGGTGTTGCCTCCCTCTCTCACAGGAAATCTTTTGTTCTGCCTTCCTCTGCCTGAGCTGTTCAAGCAGCAGAAGGGCAGAAACCTGTCTGAGGGGTAGCAGCAACGTGGACTGCCCGGAAAACCCCAGAAGAGTAGGAGCAATACTTGGGGTCCTCTAAGGGGACCCCAGAGTTCACGGAATCCTCCCAAAAATACTGACAAACGTATTGGGGTATGATTCAGACACCTTTGATACCAAACATGCCCAGGTTCGGAGTTATCATCATGTAGCTGGACACAGGTACAGACCTGTGTCCAGTACACAGGTAAAATGGCTTCTCCACCCTTACGAAATCTAGTATAGTGGGACTGGAGTTTGTAGGGGCACCTCTGCTCATGCAGGGGTGCCCTCACACAGAGGAAACTGCACCCTGCCCCCTGGGCTAGGAGGGCTTACCGTAGGGTTGACGTACAGTGACCTGGTGCAGTGACCTGCGTGGAAAGGGTGCATGCATGTTCTCACACAGGCTGCAATAACAGGCCTGCAGACAAATTTTGCATGGGCTCCCACGGGTGGCACAATACATGCTGCAGCCCATGGAGATCCCCTGGTGCCCCAATGCCCTGAGTACCGTATACTAGGGACTTATAAGGGGGCACCACTATGACAATTTTGGGGTGTGCAAAGTCCTAGGCAACCAAATTTTGTGGGAGAGAGCACAACCACTGGGGTCCTGGTTAGCAGGATCCCAGTGAAAACATTCTAAGCATACTGATAGCAGGCAAAACATGGGGGGGGGTAACCATGCCAAAAAGAGGGTACTTTCCTACACTAATTGCCTCATTTATTGTTGGACAGGTGACCCGCAGGGTTCACTGGATGAGCAGAAGAGTCATCACTGCCTCTCACTGTAGGATCACCCTGCAACATTGGTGGGCACTTCTGCTGAAAATTCATTGTAGGAAGTTGGCTCTGTATATACTATCTCAAAGTGAGAGATAGTGTGCACAGAGGCCAAATGTTCCCCTTATAGGTTGATAGTGGCAAAATTAGATAATACTAATGCTCTATTTTGTGGTAGTGTGATCGAGCAGTAGGCTTATCAGAGGGTACTGTTAAGCATTTGTTTTACAAACACAGGCAATAAATCAGGAACACACACTCAAAGACTTAACTCCAGGCCAATATTTTTTATATAGAAAATTTATTTTAGAACCACAAGATTCAAGATTTGAGGTAAGTACATAAAATGCAAGGTACTTCACACAGGTAAGTATAGAACTTTGGTTCAAAGCAGTAGTACACACAGTTGTAGTTAAAATTGCAAAAAGCTATTTTAAAAGTGGACACTGCAAAAATCAACAGTTCGACGGGGAGGTAAGTTTGGTTAGGTTTTTCAGGTAAGTAAAGCACTTACACAGTCAGTCTCCTGGGCATAGGCAGCCCACTGTTGGGGGTTCAAGGCAACCCCAAAGCCACAGTACCTGAAACACAGGGCTGGTCAGGTGCAGAGGTCAAAGGAGGACCCAAAACACATAGGCGCCTATGGAGAACAGGGGTGCTTCGGTTCCAGTCTGCTAGCAGGTAAGGTCCTCGGGGAGCAGACCAGGGGGGTTTGTAGAGCACTGGGGGGGCAGGGGGAGGACACAAACAAGTCCACAAAAACACCCTCAGAAGCACGGGGGCGGCTGGTTGCAGTGGACAAAGTAGGCATCGGGTTTGCTATTGAAAGCAATGGAGGGACCCGGGGCGATGCAGGCAGGGCACGGGGAGCTTCTCGCGCCAGCCACCGACTCGGCTAGGATGAGGGCCGCCTGCTGGTCACTCCTGCACTGGGACTGGGAGGTGGTTCTTCTCGGTCCTGGGGGCTGCGGGTGCAGTGCTTGGTCCAGGTGTCAGTTCCTTTGTTACCAGGCAGTCACGGTCAGGGGGAGCCTCTGGATCCTCTCTGCAGGCGTCGCTGTGGGTTTCCAGGGGGGTCGACTCAGGGTGCTCATGTCATTGTAGTCGCCTGGGAGTCCTCTCTGCAGTGTTGGTTCTCCTGAACTCGAGCCGGGGGCGCCGGGTGCAGAGTGTGAAGTCTGTCCAGCCAGATACTGTCCTGGAGAAACCAGTTTGTCTGTCACCATTGTGACACTGGCATCTGTATCCATCAGGGCTTCTACTCTAGTCCCATTGATTAAGAGCTGCCGCCTGTATTTTTGCATGGTAGGCGGCCAGGCACCAAAGGTGGCTTATTCCACCCCCACCCTCAGGACTAATGTAGCTTCAGTGTGAACCCTGATTTGCTCTGGGCACACTGCTGATCCCACCTGGAGATGGCTATTCCAGTGCTAACTGGAGTAGTATTTGTTGTGGGACTTTTCTTTGGACAGGCCCTGTCTCCCGTCTGGTGTCCATGCTGACTACAGTTTCAACACCAGGCTTTCTTGGGATCAAAGCTTTTACCCTTATACCCATTTGTGGACTGTGAAGAGGCTCTGGGCCCACCCTCCTGCGCAGGTATTAGGGGCCCTGTAGAAGACCCTTTACTTTTGCCCTTGGATGCCACACCACTCTTCCCCTGGGGAGGATTTGTGACCCTTTTCTTTTGGTCACCAACTGTGGAAGTCTTGGTCACCCTAGTCTTAACCCAGTGGTCTGCCTTCTTTCCCAATTCTTAGGGAGATATTGGACCTAGGTCTACCAGATGTTCATGCAGTTTGTCATTGAAACAATTACTTAACAGATGTTCTTTTATAGACAAGTTTTACAGCCCATCATAATCATTTATACCACTGCCAGCTATCCAACCATCTAGTGTTTTGACTGAGAAGTCAACAAAATCAACCCTGGTCTGGCTCGAGGATTTTAGAGCCCCCCTGAACCTAATCCTGTACTCCTTAGTTGAGGTTCCAAAGCCCTCACTCAGGGTAGCCTTCATGAGGTCATAAGTTTCTGCATGTTTACCAGAGTGTGTGAGGAGTCTATCCCTACACTTTCCAGTGAACATTTCCCAAATGAGAGCACCCCAGTGAGATCTGTTTACTTTTCTGGTTGTACAAGCCCTTCCTTTGTTACCAGGCAGTCGCAGTCAGGGGGAGCCTCTGTATCCTCTCTGCAGACATTGCTGTGGCTGTGCATGGGGGTCGCCACAGGGTACTCCCATCGTCGTAGTCGCCTGGGAGTTCTCTCTGCGGTGCTGGTTCTCCTGAACTCGAGCCGGGGGCATCGGGTGCAGAGTGTGAAGTCTCACGCTTCAGGCGGGAAGAGAGAGTTCTTTAAAAGTTGCTTTAAAGTTGCAAAGTTGTTGCAGTTTTTTAAACAGAGCCACTGTTCTCAGGAGTTTCTTGGTCATTCGGGTTCAGGGCAGTCCTCTGAGTCCTCAGAGGTCGCTGGTCCCTGTCGGATATGCTGCTGTGCAGGTTCTTTGAGCCTGGAGACTGGCCAGTAGGGCTGGGGCCAAGTCAGTTGTTGTCTCCGTTGTCTCTGCAGGGCTTTCAGGTCAGCAGTCCTTCTTCTTGTTGTAGGTTGCAGGAATCGATTTCCTGGGTTCAGGGTCGCACCTTGATACTGAATTTAGGGGTGTGTTTAGGTCTGGGGTACAGTAGCCAATGGCTACTGTCCTGGAGGGTGGCTACACCCTCTTTGTGCCTTCTCCCAAAGGGGAGGGGGGGCACATCCCTATTCCTAATTAGGGAATCCTCCAATTTCAAGATGGAGGATTTCTAAAGGTAGGGGTCACCTCTTCTCAGGACACCTTAGGGGCTGTCCTGACTGGTGGGTGACTCCTTGTTTTCCTCATTATCTCCTCCAGCCTTGCCACCAAAAGTGGGGGCAGTGGCCGGAGGGGCGGGCATCTCCACTAGCTGGGATGCCCCGGGGTGCTGTAACAAAAGGCATGAGCCTTTGAGGCTCACCACCAGGTGCTACAGTTCCTGCAGGGGGAGGTGAGAAGCACCTCCACCCAGTACAGGCTTTGTTCCTGGCCACAGAGTGACAAAGGCACTCTCCCCATGTGGCCAGAAACTCGTCTGGTTGTGGCAGGCTGGTAGAAACTGGTCAGCCTAGCACTTGGAGTCGGACTGGTATTCAGGGGGCATCTCCAAGATGCCCTCTGGGTGTATTTTACAATAAATTCCACACTGGTGTCAATGTGCATTTATTGTGCTGAGAAGTTTGATACCAAACTTCCCAGATTTCAGTGTAGCCATTATAGAACTGTGGAGTTTGTTTTTGACAAACTCCCAGATCATATACTCTTTATGGCTACCCTGCACTTACAATGTGTAATGTTTTGCTTAGACACTATAGGGGCATATTGCTAATGCAATTAGGCCCTCACCTGTGGTATAGTGCACCCTGCCTAAGGGCTGTAAGGCCTGCTAGGGGGGTGAATTACCTATGCCACAGGCAGTAAGATGTGGGCATAGTACTCTGAGGAGAGTGCCATGTCAACTTAGTCATTTTCTCCCAGCACACACAAGCTGTGAGGCAGTGTACATGTGCTGAGGGAGGGGTACCCAGGGTGGCATAAGACATGCTGCAGTCTTAAAGACCTTCCCTGGCAACAGGGCCATTGGTACCAGGGGTCCCATATACAAGGGACTTATCTGTGTACCAGGGGTGTGCCAATTGTGGTAACAAAGGTACAGTTTAGGGAAAGAACACTCGTGCTGGGGCCTGGTTAGCAGGGTCCCAGCACACTTTCAATCATAGCTGGTGTCAACAAAAGGCAAAAAGTCAGGGGGTAACCATGCCAAGGAAGGCATTTCTTTACATTCATCTATTGGTGTGACGGATGCACTTTGTGCCAAAGTGAATGCAAGACAGCCCACTGTGTTTTTGAGGTACTGAATACTATTGAAAAGGGTTTCCAGGACATTTCTCTCTTTTCTTGCCAGGGACCACCATGTCTTGCATGGCAGACCTGTACATGAAAAATAAGTTGTGGCATGCCCACCCTTCACAGGTAAGGGGTTTTGCTACAAACAGGGACACCCTCTAGATAATGGGCTGCCAGGTTCATGGTTTCCGAGAGATGAGTCTGCTCAAGGTACACCTTTGGAAACTTGGTGTTACCTCCACAGCTAATGAGATGGGGTATAAGAGTTGTGACAGGGTTCAAGACTTAACTACAGGGAGTGCAGAATTATTAGGCAAGTTGTATTTTTGAGGATTAATTTTATTATTGAACAACAACCATGTTCTCAATGAACCCAAAAAACTCATTAATATCAAAGCTGAATATTTCTGGAAGTAGTTTTTAGTTTTAGCTATGTTAGGGGGATATCTGTGTGTGCAGGTGACTATCACTGTGCATAATTATTAGGCAACTTAACAAAAAAAAATATATACCCATTTCAATTATTTTTCATTACCAGTGAAACCAATATAACATCTCAACATTCACAAATATACATTTCTGACATTCAAAAACAAAACAAAAACAAATCAGTGACCAATATAGCCACCTTTCTTTGCAAGGACACTCAAAAGCCTGCCATCCATGGATTCTGTCAGTGTTTTGATCTGTTCACCATCAACATTGCGTGCAGCAGCAACCACAGCCTCCCAGACACTGTTCAGAGAGGTGTACTGTTTTCCCTCCTTGTAAATCTCACATTTGATGATGGACCACAGGTTCTCAATGGGGTTCAGATCAGGTGAACAAGGAGGCCATGTCATTAGATTTCCTTCTTTTATACCCTTTCTTGCCAGCCACGCTGTGGAGTACTTGGACGCGTGTGATGGAGCATTGTCCTGCATGAAAATCATGTTTTTCTTGAAGGATGCAGACTTCTTCCTGTACCACTGCTTGAAGAAGGTGTCTTCCAGGAACTGGCAGTAGGACTGGGAGTTGAGCTTGACTCCATCCTCAACCCGAAAAGGCCCCACAAGCTCATCTTTGATGATACCAGCCCAAACCAGTACTCCACCTCCACCTTGCTGGCGTCTGAGTCGGACTGGAGCTCTCTGCCCTTTACCAATCCAGCCACGGGCCCATCCATCTGGCCCATCAAGACTCACTCTCATTTCATCAGTCCATAAAACCTTAGAAAAATCAGTCTTGAGATATTTCTTGGCCCAGTCTTGACGTTTCAGCTTGTGTGTCTTGTTCAGTGGTGGTCGTCTTTCAGCCTTTCTTACCTTGGCCATGTCTCTGAGTATTGCACACCTTGTGCTTTTGGGCACTCCAGTGATGTTGCAGCTCTGAAATATGGCCAAACTGGTGGCAAGTGGCATCGTGGCAGCTGCACGCTTGACTTTTCTCAGTTCATGGGCAGTTATTTTGCGCCTTGGTTTTTCCACACGCTTCTTGCGACCCTGTTGACTATTTTGAATGAAACGCTTGATTGTTCGATGATCACGCTTCAGAAGCTTTGCAATTTTAAGAGTGCTGCATCCCTCTGCAAGATATCTCACTATTTTTGACTTTTCTGAGCCTGTCAAGTCCTTCTTTTGACCCATTTTGCCAAAGGAAAGGAAGTTGCCTAATAATTATGCACACCTGATATAGGGTGTTGATGTCATTAGACCACACCCCTTCTCATTACAGAGATGCACATCACCTAATATGCTTAATTGGTAGTAGGCTTTCGAGCCTATACAGCTTGGAGTAAGACAACATGCATAAAGAGGATGATGTGGTCAACATACTCATTTGCCTAATAATTCTGCACTCCCTGTATTTAGGGCAGGGTTTCCACAAAACCAAACCTAAACAAGCTCCTATTTCATAGCACATCTGATAGATGAACGCTGGCAGCACTGTGAAGGTGGTATTTCTGACATTGTTGGGGTTGGTGCTAAAGACAGTGGCTTTAAGAAGGAAACACTCTGATCCGGAACTGATGCCGCCATCCAGGATTAATTATAATGGCTCCGATGGGTACATGAGAGGCTGCGTGCAAAGCCTTTCAAACAAAAACACACATTTGAAGGTAACATTTTGTTCTAGATTTATTTGAGGAGGTGGGAAACCTCATAAATTGGATCTAACTTCTACCATACTGATTCTGAGGAGGAATGATAGTGTTCGTCTTCTTTCTTTTTAGGATTTTTCTTTCTTGAAAGCCTGATCTCGGTGGGAGAAAGAACTGATCTTGTAATTTTCTTCTCATTTTGTTCACGGCAGTAGCACTTCTCTCTGAAAGCAGAGCAGCCAATACGTACATAGGATGAAGTCAGGCTTTATTTGTAAGAAGGCATGAAAGGCTTTCTTTCCCTTTCGCTTAATCCGGTTCGGTTCATAGGACACAGCAGTCTGCATCATACTTTACTCCAAGACACCAGAACCAGGTTAAGTGTTGATCTGAGCCCAACACCTGCCTTCTGCAATTAAGGGAGGGATTGATTAAGGTATGAACATTGAAAATTCTTGAGAAAACCCTCTTCAAAAAGCGATGAAAAACACAGCCTGCCAAACTTTTGCTCTAGCATGTAAGGTACACAGATTAAAAAGATCTGCTACCATGAATACCCTTTATAGACCCTGAATGTCATTTGTGCAGAAGATTTCTGCCAGAGGTTCAGCTGGCCAAAGAGAGCCATCCAGTGCTTAATTTGTAAATAAAGAAGTGCTGGTGTTCAAAGCCCTTCTCTTAAACACAAGGCTGCTGTAATTAAATCTCCCAGCACTGAATACTGAGGCAGCGTAATCCTGAAGCCATCTCAGGCCTCTTCAATCCATTTACGGCCACCCATGCCCCTCCAGCTCATCCTGCAGCTTTCTACTTTCTCCCTTTGAGACGCCTTTTCGTTTTTCCCTTCCTCCGTCTTTCCCATATGTGTCTTTTGCTCGCAGCAAATGCATGAGGCAGAAGAATAAGCCCCGGCCCTCACAAATAAGTGCCGGTGCTCAGCACCGGAAACAACAAGCACAAATGAAGCACTGGAGCCATCACCTAGCATCAGAGGGATGA
Organism: Pleurodeles waltl; assembly: GCF_031143425.1. Classification (NCBI taxonomy): domain Eukaryota; kingdom Metazoa; phylum Chordata; class Amphibia; order Caudata; family Salamandridae; genus Pleurodeles; species Pleurodeles waltl. The sequence continues at coordinate 1,827,820,862 of NC_090440.1, read as the reverse complement.
ACTGCTGGAAAAATAGACCAGAACTAGTCTAATGCCTTGAGATATTTCAAGATGAGGAGTCAGCAACAGGTACTATTTAGTAGTAAAATACTATTTATATCCAACTTTGAGCCAGATTCCCTCTCTGGCATAGATAAGTGAAGTGGAATATCACAATTGTATCTGTTATGTAACAGAACAGTAAAAAAAAAAAGAGACTCCACAGCAGTATTTTAGGAGCCAACGTATGACCTAATAATTAATGAAGAATATCACCTGAACAATGACTTCATCAATTCAATGAGGAAAGAAAAACTACAATAGGAACTAACCCATTAAAACATTTGGGCACTTTACCACTACAAAACAGTGCTAAAGTGCATGTTTTCTCCCCTCTAAAAACAGTATAATTGGGTTATACCTGTTATTTAATTTACTTGTAAGCCCCAGTAAAGTGCACTATATGTGCCCAGGGAATGTAAATTAAATGATACTAGTGGGCCTGCAGTACTGATTGTGTCACCCACTACAGTAGCCTTTCAAACATGTATCAGGCCTGCCACTGTATGATCTGTGTGTGCCGTTTAAAACTACCATTTCAACCTGGCAAGTGTACCCACTTGCCAGGCCCAAACCTTCCTTTTTGTTAAATGTAAGTCACTCCTAAGGTAGGCCCTAGATAGCCCCAAGGGCAGGGTGCAGTGTATTTAAAAAGTTGGACATGCACTTTCAAGTTAATCCTGTCCAGATAGTGAAAAACCCTTAAATTCGTTTTTCACAATTGCAAGGGCTATCGCCCCCATAGGCTAGCATTGGGGCTACCTTAAAACATCTTTTAAGTGTAATTTCCAATTGGCAAGAGATAAGTATCTGGAGTTTGGAGTCTCTGGACTCACAATGTAGTAGGTATATGGAGTTTGGTGTCTCTGGACTCACAATGTAAAATCACAATGTATGGTAAAGTCGAATTTTCAATTGTAAGTCTGAAAATGCCACTTTTAGAAAGTTGGCATTTTCTTACTTTAGCCATTCTGTGCCTCTGCCTGTTTCTGAATACATGTCTGGGGAAGCTGACATCTGGGCTTAGTGCATTCCTTCAATAGGAGCTTAGGTATGAATTGTTGAGCGTTAATGGGCCATTAACTGGCTTGATGTGGGGCAGTCACTTACATCTGAATAGACTTGTCCTGTCCACCCACAATAGGGCTTAAGGACCCTGTATAGCAACTCCAGCCAGCTTGGAGTAAAGACAGGGGATGTAGGGCATCTGTACCTTACAAAGGAAGGCCTGGATGTTTTTCCCACCTTCCAGAACCAGGGCACCAAAGTATAAATACTGGACCCTAAACCCCACAAAATCAAAAGTCTATCAGGACAAGACCCCTCTGTCAGGAAGAACGACTGCTGTGCTGCTAGGAGAGACGGCCACTCTGCTCTGCATTGCTGTATTGGCTCACTGCAGGGACAGTCATCATGCTGCTGCTGCTTTGTGTATTGGCCTGCTGCTTTTGTCCCACAGAAGGACTGGACCTTTCTGTCTATGCTCCCCCCAAGAGTCTCCAAGGGTTTGCTGGCTTGCCTCCTGGTTCTGTGCAAGGTAAACCACATTTGCCCATCAGACACTTTTTAGCACACTGTCCGCTTCCGGAGCGTGTTCCCCCTGTTTTCAGGGGCTGTGTGACAACCTGAGTGCACCTTAATTTCCCCCGGGACCCCTGATCAGGCCGGTAGTCACTGAGCTGCCATTCAGTCACCTTGGAGAGCACGGGACCTGTGCCGGAATGCACCAAAAGAAACATCAGCAGGTTTGGGCACCTCCTCGAGGCCGTGTCAGTGCCTCCATCTCTGTCGGTGCCATGAGGAGCACCAGCAATGGAATAGTGGAGCCCGGGGGCGGTGGGGCCTCCTTAGGATCAGCCGCTGTGTCCCCTAGCGACCAAAGCCAGAGGAACGTCAGAGGAGGCAGGACTCACCTGTGGGGCAGTGAGGGAGTCTATGCCATGGGATGCGTTTTCCCACACTCGGAAATCTAGGACGGCCGTGGAGAGAACAGCGCTGTAGTCCACCTAACAAATGTGCCTCACACTTTTCCCAGCCTTCGCTCCTGTGTACCTGGGCAGCTCCAACTTAAACTCAAACCGTCATCACACTCTCAACTACCACACTTCCCCTAAAGGAAGCGTCTGCATGATCTCTGGAAACCTGGTCCTCGAGGGAACGTGGCTTCACAGGCACTAATAAATTTGGCACTACTGAAACAAAGGTATTCCTTTCCTATTATTAGGAGTCACATCAATAATAATCTTTTTGGGATCTTCAGACCTATTCTGCTTATTTATCTTGTACTGCATAACTGAGTTCATTAATTGGATTTTTGTTGTTTTGCTCTTATTTTTAAAAATATAAAGTTCTCTATTTTTATAACCTCGTGTTGAGTGTTTTTGTGGTGTCCTTCACTGTGTGACTGTAACGTAGTGCTACACAAATACTTTAGACATTGCCTTCTAAGTTTAGCCTCCCTGCTCCGTGCCAAGCTACCAGAGGGTGAGCACAGGTTATTTTAGGTTGTGTGTCTGACTTGCCCCGACTAGGATTGTGGTCCCTACTTGGACAAAGGTGCATATCTCTGCCAACTAAAGACCCAATTTCTAACACTATTTACTGCTGTTTTAAAGAGATATAAGTACAAAGTGTTACTAACCTACAAACAAATATTACTCAGGGTACAGACCTCCATGAGATGAAATGCTGAGATGGCACTATTGAGATTCTAACTGAAACCTTCAAGGTATGCATAAAAGCCCACTGCCAGTGCTATACACATTGAGCTATGTTGCTGGAAATGGCAACATCAAAACCTTACTTTTCACCTGTGGCATCTTTTACATCCGTCTTAACTGCCACACCTTGTCACAGCTGTTGGCTACAGACAAAGTAGGGTGCTTAAAACAAATTCTCTAGGTCTTGGGCATATCGATAAAGCACTAGCTAATCTTAAATGCTCGTTGATGCCATTCTGCGGCTTAAAGTATTGAGTTTTAGCCTCCAAATCAACAGACGGAAAGCTGTTGCTTCAGCAATATGGTGCTGCAATACTAAATGTTTGGAAATCACAGAGAACGTTTTTAAGAATCTTTTTAAAAGTCAGCCCGGATACGTCTCTTACCCACAATGATTTTGGAGCTGGGATTACATCCTATTTTCTGACATTACTGTTATTGCTCCTGTCATGCATTGGTGCGTCTAAACATCAATTGATTTGGAGCATCTTATCTGCAGGACATGGTCGAGGTATCTGAACCCCCCTAACCTTTTAAATAACACATTTTGTGGGAGTGGTAACACTCTTTGAGGTATTACATTTTCCTCTGGCTCTAAAGTGTTTGCCTCTGTAAGAGCCGCTAAATGACCCTCTTGGATATTATTGCTGCGTTTGTTTGGGATGGGAGGTGGAAGCCTCTGTAGTTTGGGGTGTGAAGCCTCCTCTAAACTGTTGTTTGCAAAAGAAACCCCCGAAAAGGTGTGGTATATAGGTCTCCCATGGCTTTTGCAGTGTCGATAGTAGTATCTACTTCAGGTCCGAATAGATGCTCTTTATTGAAAGGCATGTTAAGCACTGCCTGCTGTATTTCGGGTTTAAACCCAGAGGATCTTAGCCATGCCTGTCTATGAACTGTTATGCTAGTGTTGATACTTCTTGCTGCATTATCAGCTGCGTCAAGGGCAGATCTAATTTGATTATTAGTGATTGCTTGTCCCTCTTCAACAATTTGTTGTGCTCTCTTCTGGTGCTCTTTGGGTAAATATTGCAAGAACTCTTGCATTTCATCCCAGTGTGCCCCTGTCATACCTTGCTAACAGGGCTTGGGAATTGGCAATAACCATTGGTTAGCTTCTTGTGTAGCTACCCTTTTATGTGCAGCATCATTCCTACTTTCCTTTCCTTAACTGGCTATTAGCCCTTTTCCCAGCAGCACTAACCACAATGGAGTCTGGTGGTACTTGTTGGCCAATGTAGACTGGGTCTATTGGTGCAGACTTATATTTTTTTATCTATTTTTGGGGTTAAAACCCTAGCCTTGACTGGCTCCTTAAATATATCATCAGCATGTCTAAGCATACCAGGCAGCATTGGTAAGCACAGGTAGCGTGAGTGAGTGGAGGATATTGTATTAAAAAGAAAATCTTCCTCCAATGGTTTTGCATGCATCTGAACCCCATGGTATGCAGCTGCCCTAGATATGACCTGAGTGTAAACTGTACTATCCTCTTGTGGTGAAGGTTAAGTAGGATAGTGATCTGGGTCATTTAACGGTATAGGATCTGAGTCATACAAGTCCCAAGGGTCCACTGTATCTCCCTGTGAGTAGGTGTGGGAGTGTGATGGTGAGGGTAGTGGTGGTGGAGTAGTAGGTGGAGGAGAAAAAGAAAGCTGTGGCGAATGTGGTGGAGAGAACTGTAGAGGTGATGGCTTCTCCTTTCTTTTAAATATTTTTGCTGGGGGTGGAGCAGTGTGAAGAGTCTCTTGAAATGCCAGCTCCCTTTTGGTCTGTGGAGAGGTGAAGCAATACTTTTTCCTACCTCTTTATGGATATGTATCTTTCTCTGTCTACTGTCCATAACCTCCAAGATTAGCTGGATATCAGAGTCCTCAGATTGATATTCAGATGGTTTTATGCTTTTAGAGGATTGTTCAGTAGTTGTCTTTGATATATGTTTTTGACAGCTCGAAAGTCCTGTCTCTTCAGTGTAGAGGGATTTTTTCGGCTCTGAAATGATACTTAGTTTTTTCAGTCCCAAAGATATCAGCTGAGATTTCGGCTCTGAAGCCGGATGCTGTATTTTCGACTCTGAAGAGTGTAGATGTCGGCTCAGAGGTGGAGCTTTTTATTTGTTTGTTCGACTCCTACACTGAAGCAGGCGTGGCTTGGCCTTTTTTGGCGCCAAACCGGAGGATCGGTAGCCAACAAATTTCTTTCGGTGGGACCATGGCTTCCTGGCAGTGGTGCACCCAAGGCCTTAGTAGATTTCTTGAAAGTGGGCGTAAGGGTAGGTGTACCCACATGCTGAGCCGCTGTGATAGTTTGGCTGTCTTCAGAGGATTCTGCTCGGGGTTGGTGTCCTGAATCGAAACAGCTATCTGTGCCCGCACCTCCTCTAAGGTGTTGGTGGACTCTGTATATTACAACGCCATTTCAAGTCTTCTTGCTCTCCGGTCATGCAATGTCTTTTTCGACCAAAAAGACCGACAGGCTTCACAATCTTCCTCTCGATGTTCTTGAGAAAGGCAAAGATTACATACCACGTGCTGATCAGTGTAAGGGAATTTCGCATGGCATTGAGGACAAAATCGGAATGGAGTCCAATTCATCAGGCTATGGCGTAGTAAGCCTGAACAGCCCCAAGTAGGGTGCAAGCGCCCGAAAGGGCATTTCCTTGATCCCGACGGTACTATTGGATAGATTGCAGATGGAAACACGGACGAAACAATACCAATGGTAGAATAAAGTTAATATAAAGTTTCCGTATCAAAAGTATCGGAGCAAGAGGAAACACCGCCGCACCCGACGGCGGAAAGACAACAATCTAACAAAGGAGTTGATGCCCATGTGCAGTATCACTGAGTGGAGGAGTCACTCGATCCCGTGACTCGGGAAAAGACTTCTTCGAAGAAAAACAACTTGTAACACTACGAGCCCAACACTAGATGGCGAACTATGCACAGCTTGTGTATCTGTAGCTACACATATGCACAAATTCAATATTTTTGTACGTTTTTTGATGATACTACTCTCAACAAAACATTTTGTCCTATTATTTTTGCACTTACCATTATGAGTATAGGAACACAAATGTGGTAAACAGATTCTTTTACATATTTGTTAACAATATTGTTTACCACAATATTGTGCCATTGATCGTATTCTCTGGGCAGCACAGAAGAAATGCCTCTTGTTCTATTAATTCTGTAAGGTGGAACTCTGGCACAAAGTTGGTACAAAAGAAATGTTAATCTTTTGAAGAAGTAAACGAAAAACTTGGCAGGCAGTGAAGCACAAGGTTATATATAAAGCACCAAGACTTTTTTCTTCAAGGCACATGAGGCAGCTTGAGTCTTCCATTCGGAGCATAACAACTTCATGAGAGGCAATCTATGTAGACCCTTGCAGAAAGACCTTTACAAGCAACTGCCAGTCTGCCTATAGTGCATCAGCATGTGGGAGTCAGTGCGTAACAGCACAATCTTCTGGAAACTGAACAGAAGTCGAACGTTTCACAGTTAATGAGCAGCATGATCTGAATGGCAACTGTTGATTGTCTGCAAAATCAGATCAATCACCAGAAACTACGAGGGATTGAAGGGTTGGCAATTTTCCCTGCTGGTCACGCCACTTTCAGAGGTGCCTTTGTGGATATTAAGGTCAGTCTAACTGGAAAACAATTTAGGAAGTTAGGGTAAAGATGCTTCTATAGTGGAAGTAGAGGGTGGGATGGTCAGGCTGGGAGGGAAATAGGCATCCATTTGTGAGTTACAATGTTCATTTGGCGAGGTATGATGCATGCTGGCAAGTGACATGGCTGAAAATGAAGGTGTGGCAAAGGTCGCTTCAGAGATGTTTCTTGGAATGCACACTTCCTGAGGTATTCATGGGCTGCTCAACAGAATGAAGCAGGGGTGCTGGAATGCAGTCTGTAAAAACTATGTCATACTCAATGAAATCAATCTGTGAACACAATGCAATTTGTAGAGATATTCCCCAGAAGTCTTGTTTCCACATCAAACCTACTCGTGGAGACCACGAAGCAAAAAATGTTTTTTTTTATTTTTTATGACAATGGTTTTTTTTTGCAGACCACACGTGCTTTAATAGAGATGCTAGTGGGGCAATCCAGGTGTATAGCAGTTTTGTTCAGGAAAACCTTCCTATTCCAAATTCAACATACATGGGCTAATACATACAGGCAACTTGATGGGAGAGGTGCAGTAAGCAAAGTACCAAATATCAGCAAAATGTCCTAAAGAAGGGGTAAAAGTGAAACTCTTTAGCTGTATGACAAGAAAGTAAGTTATGGAATTCCGGGACTCGCAACCCTTGACCTTTTATAGGGCTCAAGGTTTGTACTGGAGGTGCTTCACCTGCACTGGAAACCAAAGTCATCTACAGTACTCTTTTGAATTGGAGAATTGGATCTAGTCCAAACAGTTAGTCTTCCTTTTGCACAGAAAATGAGACCAGCGACCAGTACAAATTTCAAAACAATAACAGGCAAAAGTGTGAAATGCTTAATTTCAAAGACAGTACCTTTGGTAATACCAAGTGCTAATATGCTTACCGCATGTCTGCAGTGTCTTTTTCTTTGGCATTACGATTTGGTGCATGGGCAGGTCACGCAAGCTTACAAGGTTCGCTTGGGCCACAACTTATGGGTTTTTGCTCTGCTGCTGATCTGTCACACCTACTCTTCATACATTAACAGGGTATTGGTGAAATGGTGCAAATAATTTTAACTGTTACATAAAGTTATGGGGCTAAAGAACTCAAACACCAGGAAGTTGATTGATGCTCCTACAGCGCTTAGCGTTTTGTGAGTGCCCGCACAAAAAACAAGCATTTTCAATGCAACGGGTCTCGCATTTGTTCGAGTTAAAGCTATTAGCGTTGTAAAACAAAAACAAAGCGTAATCACGCTATGTAAAATGCAGCGCGATCGCGCTGCGTGGAAAATAAACAGATAAAGTAGTCTGGACTTCAGGCTGAAAACATCAAGCCTCGTTTGTTTTTGGTACTTTACCGGTGCTGTGTAGGTGGGCTAAACACCGGAAAAGGCATGACGTATGCATGCCTTTCACAAATTAAAGGAAGCAGATTTTAAAAGGCAAGCTCACGAACCAATGTAAGTGGCATGGGTGTGGTTTCATGCCCAAAGAGAGATAACAGAATGGATGGAGCACTTTGTGCTCGCCCATAAAAAGGCAAATCTGGACTTTGATTTGAATCTTGGCCCACCTTAGGCTTTGCTTCAAATTCTGGACAGAACTATAACCAAGCAATTCAGTTTACAACTGTTGTAACCAGGTTAAACAAGGATCCTCTGTTTGCATGTATTAGGCAAACTGTGGATCGCAGGCATGCCTGAGCTGAAATTCTATTTTCCAATACCTTTAGAACCGTCATAACTCAAAGTCTGAAACAGTATGGGTGATGCAGTAACAGTACCAATTCTGCTGAAAGTATCTCACCAACCTCGGTTTTCTTTGCCTTGAGTAAGAGGGGATCTGAAAAATGTACTCCAAAGGAAGAGGTTTTGGAAGGCATGGTATTCTTACTTTCTCGTCATATTTTATTCTCTTATGAGAAAGGGGGCAGGCTCAGAAGCAGACCTTTTCTTGGAAGATTACAGGTACCAGAACACTTGCTCTGAGCTCCTGAAATAGCAATATGTTCACCTCTTGGCACTAGTGTATCAGGTTAACTAAGCTGAGCTTCAATTTAGAACTACTGCATGCTTTGAATGAGTTATCCTAGATCAGGGAGCCTCCTTGGTCAGGGAGACTGTTTAGTCTGAGAGTTACGAAATAGCGGTACCAGAGTACTCCTGTAGTGGAGACCCCAGAAAGAAAGCTGAACTGGTAAAGCAATCTGATCTCAAGTTAAACGTCAAGCAGCCTTTTCTGAAAGTGGTGAGCCTAATGTTTGAAGCCACTTTCATGCATTTTTTTGGCATGACAGATAATATTTTGTCTTTCTTCATATTCATGAAAAAAAGGCAAGGTACAGGATTACTAAAACACCTGCAAGATTCAACATTTCTCGAAAGCCAATGCTGTAATAGGAATGATGGCATTAGTGCCACAATTACTACAACTGTTTGCAGTTATCATTATTTATTAACACGTTTACCAAAGTCTTTGTCATTGAGGATGGGGTGTGGTTTGGTGACTGATAAGCCCCCAAACTGCTTAACTTGGAAAAACACTAATTGTAACAGGATTGGCAAAGGACCTGTAAATGTTTGGAAAAGCATGTTGACAATTGTCAGGGGGATGTTGATTTTCAAACTTTTCGGAACAAATTCCAGCTGATATATTTCAAGTAATGAGGCATATAGGGGGTGATTCCTACCCTGGCGGTCCGAGACCGCCAGGGTAGGGGACGGAGGATGCACCACCAACAGGCTGGCGGTGCATCAAGGGCAATTCTGACCGCGGCGGTAAAGCCGCGGTCAGAAAAGGGAAACCAGCGGTTTCCCGCCGGTTTTCCCCTGCCCCTGTGAATCCTCCACGGCGGCGCTGCAAGCAGCGCCACCATGGGGATTCTGACCCCCTTCCCGCCAGCCTGGTTCTGGTGGTTTTCCCCGCCAGAACCAGGCTGGCGGGAACAGGTGTCGTGGGGCGTCTGGGGGCCCCTGCAGTGCCCACTGGCATGGGCACTGCAGGGGCCCCCTAACAGGGCCCCACATTGATTTTCAGTGTCTGCTTGGCAGACACTGAAAATCGCGACGGGTGCCACTGCACCCGTCGCACACCAGCAACTCCGCCGGCTCCATTCGGAGGCGGTTTCCTCGTTGCTGGTGCTTTCCCGATGGGCGGGCGGACGGCCTTTTGGTGGTCGCCCGCCAGCCCAGCGGGAAAGTCAGAATGACCGCCGCAGTCTTTTGACCGCGGTACGGTCTTCTGGCGGTTCCTGCTTGGCGGGCGGCGACCGCCGCCCGCCAAGCTTGGAATCAGGGCCATAGTGTCGGTGCACACAAACAAGGGTGTTTGTTAAAGTGTTAACATTGGTAGCAATTAATACGTTACTTACCTTCGGTAACACATTGTCTGGTAGAGACTCGATCTAGCTGCAGATTCCTTACCTCTAGAAATTCCAGGCGTCAGCTTGAAATCCGAAACTTTTGCTGAGCAATACACCTTCGCGCGCCATGGGTGACATCCGCTTGGCGTCGTTGGAGCCACCTGCGACATCACTGTCGCCTATAAAGGCACCAACCAGGCGCGCGTATGTCACTACTTTTCCACAAACTTCCACGCCAGAAGCGCAGAGCCATGGGAAGAAACAACAGTTTTATCTGTTTAAAAAAACAGGGCCCTGAAAGGGACAATTCTTAACACTAGTAAATGAGTCCGCAGAGCGGGAAGGCATGGGTGCGTGCAAGGATTCTGCAACTAGATATAGTCTCTACCAGATAATGCGTTACAGAAGGTAAGTAACTTGTCCATATGATAGAGACTTCTAGCTGCATATTCTTTACCTTCAAAATATATACCCAAGCAATAACCTCCTGGTGGTGGGCTGCAGACAAATTCACTTCAAACTGAGAAAAGTGCCCGTCTCTCTGGACCCGATTATCCAGGCAGCAGTGTTTAGCAAACATGCTCAGCAATGCCCACGTTGAAGCCTGACAGAAGTCCAGGACTAGGACACCTCGTGCTGACGCTGTGGTAGCAGCCTAGCCGTCAGGAGGCTGCTTCTTAGCCAAAGCGTAGCAAATGTTTATGCAGAAAATGACGAAGCACAAAATGGTTTGTTTCTGCACTCCCCAACCTTTCTTTGCTCCCATGTACCCTAGAAAGAGTTGCTCATCCACCCCGAACTCTTTTGTGTGGTCAAGGTAGAACGACAATGCTCTTTTTGGGTCCAGTTAATGGAGTCGCTCCTCTTCCTTAGAGGGATGCGGTGAAGCAAAGAAGGTGGGCAGGTTGATGTTCTGACCCAGGTGAAATGGGGTCCCCACCTTAGGGAGAAAAGAGGCACGAGTGAGAAGCACTACTTTGTCCGAAAACAGGGTGAGATAAGGAGGTTTAGATGAGAAAGCCTGCATGTCACTCAGCATCTTGGCAGATGTTATTGCCATTAAGAAGGTTGTCTTGATGGTGAGCAGCCACAGGAGACAATTGTGCAAATGGTCAAAAGGAGCACAGATGATAAAAGTGAGAACCAGATTTAAGTGCCACTGAGGCATGATGAAGGGCTTAGGAGGAAACATATGTACAAGCCCTTAAAGGAATCTATTTACGATAGGATATTTAAACAAAGAGGGTTGATCGGGCAGCTGGAGAAAAGCTGACAAGGCAGAAAGATATCCCTTGAAAGAGCGCAATGCAGATCCCTGTTGGGCAAGGGACAAAATAAAGAGGAGGATATCAGAGACAGTAGCAGAAAGAGGATCAATAGATCTTTCTGTACAATAATACAAAATGTGTTTCTGTTAGAAATGGGGTCTCTAGTTGGCAGAGGTATACACCCTTGTCCAAGTAGGAACCACAATCCTAGTCAGGGTAAGTCACACACAATCCAAATTATCCTGTGCCCACCCTCTGGTAGCTTGGCACTGAGCAGTCAGGCTTAACTTAGAAGGCAATGTGTAAAATATTTGTGCAATAAATCATGCAATAACACAGTGAAAACACCACACAAATACCCCACACAGGTTTAGAAAAATATAGAATATTTATCTGAGTAGATTAAGGTCAGAGTGATCAGAATGATCAAGATTTGATAAATACAAGTTGAAATATCACTTTTGTAATGATAAGATGAGTTTTCAGTTCTTAAAAGCTACAATTGTCTCTTGCAAGCACAAAGTACCTGGTTTGCATCAAAATTACACGCACGAAGACCGCAGAGGAGGAGATACGTTGAAAAAGGTAGGTGTGCGCCAGATTTCCGGGAGTACACAGACGATGTGTTGATTCTTTTCTATGCAGCAAGGGCTTTGCATCGAATTCCGGCACGCAGGCTTATCTTTGCAATGCAGGGTCTTTTGACACCTAGGGACGATGCGTGCAGGATGAACTCACAGATGCTGTGTTGATCCGGTAGGTGACACGTTGGAATTTCGGTCACACGGGAGCCACTGCGTCGATTCCTCTTGCAGGAAGTCAGGCTGCATCGTTCCAGCTCGGCAATGCGTCGATCCAGCGGGCTGTGGGTTGAAGTTCCGGTCGCAATGCTGGCGCTGCGTCAATGTCCACTCGGGGAGCCGGGCTGAGTCGTTCCGGTTCAGCGATACGGGGATTCTTTACCCGCTAAGCAGGCTGTGCGTCATATCCGGCAGGCTGTGCATCGATTTTTCACCTCACAAGGAGATCTTTGCAGAGATTAAGGTGGTCATTACAACATTGGCGGTAAAAGCCGCTTCCCCCCTTGCAGAAGACCGCCAATACACCGCCGCAGCCGCGGAAATCCGCCACAGCTATTATGACACACATCTTGGAATCCGCCGAAATTCAGAAACCCACACAAGTCCGCCACACCAAAGGTCAGTGTTAAACAGGCGAAAACAAAACCTCCACTCCACGCCAACAGAAACACGCCCATGCTATTACGACCCACGAATCCACGCAGCGGTCTTTCAACCGCAGTATTCCATTGGTGGTACACACCGCCGAGCTCAAAATACACACACATCTCCAAAACACCGCCACATTGGACTATTCCAAATACACATACCTGATACACATACAAACACCACTCCCACACACCCAATACAATATAAAACACACACCCACATCACCCACAAACTCCTACGACCAAAAAATCTGAAAGAAGCACAGAGAGAGAGCACCAGCAAGAACAGCAGCATCCATAGGCACACAACACCATCACCCACACAACTTCCATGCACAAAACACCACACACCACTACATATAACCACACTTATCACCACACACTCCACCCCACACATCACCCACACCACCCCATGTCACGCCAAAGACACCCCCGCTTTTCCGAGGATGAGCTCCGGGTCATGGTGGAGGAAATCCTACGGGTAGAGCCACAGCTATTTGGCTCACAGGTGCAGCACACATCCATAGCCAGGAAGATGGAGCTATGGCGCAGAATAGTCGACAGGGTCAACGCAGTCGGACAGCATCCAAGAAACCGGGAGGACATCAGGAAGAGGTGGAACGACCTACGGGAGAAGATGCGTTCAACGGTCTCCAGGCACAACATTGCCATTCAGCGGACTGGCGGCGGACCCCCACCTCCTCCCCCACAACTAACAACATGGGAGGAGCAAGTCTTGACCATCATGCATCCAGGGGCCTCGGAGGAGTCGGTGGAGGAATGGACACTGGTAAGTCAAATCTTAACTATCATATCCCCCACCCTACCTGCATGCCATCACACCCCCCCCACCCTCACCCCTCCCCTATCACTCCAACTCCTCACTAATGTAGTAATAACACAAACCACACATCCCAACACCAAGCTCTGCATGACAAAACAAAGCATGGACACCCATCACTAAAGCATGCCCACTGCACATACCCATAGCAACCCCTAACCATCATCACACAAGCCGCCACACAGGAATGCTTGCACTGGGGTACACGGTGAGCCATCAATTGCACACCATGACACACACACATGCAATATTCATGCCCTTATGCCCCTGCAGGATCACGAAGGACCGTCACCACCCTGGACGGTCCAGACAACTCCACTCCACCCACAGAAGAGGCCCACAGTGACGATAGCAGCTCTGCCCTACTGGATCCTGATGACCAGCCCGGACCATCGTGGGCCTCGGGACAGTCGGTTCCCCTTGCACAGGCACAGCCCAACACTGACCTTCCACCCTCTGGTAACACCAGCACAGCACCCACCCAGCGGGCCCATACCTCCGTATCCAGGACAGGTCAATCAGCGGTGTGTCCACCAACACAGGGAACCCAGGAAAACCCACCACCCCAACAACAACAGGGACTTGGGGGCAGTGGTAGTGGGCACACGGTCCAGGTGACGGAGGCACAGGAACACAGGGGAACTGGCAGGGCTGCTGTGCGACAGGGGGCGGACAGGCCAAGGGAACCCACTCTCCACAAGGCCCTCTCCTCCATCATGGGAGCCCACCACCACTCCCAGGAGACAATGGCGACTGTACTGATCAAGTTTCAGGAGACCCAGCGCCTGCAGGAGGAACAGTATTTGGGGTTCAGGGAGGAGCTCAGGACCATCAGCTCCGCCTTGGGCACCATCGTAGGGGTGCTGAAGGACATACAGCAGACCTTGAGGGACATCGTGGCACTCCAAGGGGCCCCTGACACTAGCCAGGACGATGAAATGCCCACCACCTCCGCCGGCGCTAGTGGACAGGACGCCCCGCCACAGGACCACCACACCAGCACCCCACAACCTGCAGATGGACAACCACCACGCAAGCGGGCCCTGAGATCCAGGAACAGAACAGAGCAAGATGGCAAGACCCCACCAGGAAATGAGACCACCCTGATTGTCCTCCCACTGTCCCACTTTGTTACCCTGTCCATACTTAAACTGCCCCAGCTCCACTTCCTATGCCCAGATGGGCAGTGCACCTGTGAGACTAATAGACTGGACTCTGCCATGGACATTCCTCCACCATCACCCCTCACCATTTTACAACCCCCCTCCATTTTTGAGCACTTCAATAAACACCCTTGAACCACAAAACAATCTGGAGTCAGTCTATGATTTGGTATTATGTATTATCAATGACAGTGTCAAAATGCGTGTCAACTTGTAAAGCCAACATACCTATGTCACACATCACAAGTCCTTGAAGGATGCAAGCAGATGACACACGTTGGTAACCACACCTGTAAAACCGTAATGGAAAGGAACAACTCAGTTACCAAATAATGCCATTAAATTACACACAGGATAGAGGAAGACGTGTGACAGTGAATGTAATGGTAAAAAATAAAATTGTTCTCACCTGTGTCTCACTGGAAATATTGCTGTATGACTGACTCCCTGTTGTCGTCGTCTTCTTCCTCAGCTCCATCCTCATCACTGTCCACAGGCTCCACAGCTGCCACAACACCGTCATCTGGACCATCCTCCTGCAGAAAAGGCACCTGGCGTCGCAATGCAAGATTGTGAAGCATCAAGCAGGCGATGATGATCTGGCACACCTTCTTCGGTGAGTAGAATAGGGAACCACCTGTCATATGGAGGCACTTGAACCTGGCCTTCAGGAGGCCGAAGGTGCGTTCGATCACCCTCCAAGTCCGCCCATGGGCCTCATTGTAGCGTTCCTCTGCCCTGGTCCTGGGATTCCTTACTGGGGTCAATAGCCAGGACTGGTTGGGGTAACCAGAGTCCCCTAATAGCTACACCCTGTGCCTCTGGAGTTGACCCATCATATCAGGGATGCTGCTATTCCGCAGGATGTAGACATCATGCACTGAGCCAGGGAACACAGCATTAACCTGGGAGATGTACTGGTCTGCCAAACAGACCATCTGTACATTCATGGAATAATAACTCTTCCTTTTCCTGTACACCTGCTCAGTCCTGTGGGGGGGGACCAGAGCTACATGGGTCCCATCAATAGCACCTATGATGTTGGGGATATGTCCAAGGGCATAGAAGTCACCTTTCACTGTAGGCAAATCCTCCACCTCAGGGAAAATGATGTATCTCCTTACGTGTTTCAGCAGGGCAGACAAAACTCTGGACATCACGTTGGAAAACATAGGCTGGGACATCCCTGATGCCATGGCCACTGTTGTCTGAAAAGACCCACTTGCAAGGAAATGGAGCACTGACAGCACGTGCACGTCATGGGGGATTCCTGTGGGGTGGCGGATTGGTGACATCAGGTCTGGCTCCAACTGGGTACATAGTTCCTGGATTGTGGCACGGTCAAACCGGTAGGTGACGATTACATGTCGCTCCTCCATTGTCAGCAGGTCCACCAGCGGTCGGTACACCGGAGGATTCCGCCATCTTCTCAAATGTCCCAGCTGACGGCACCTAGGAAGGACAACATCGACCACAGAGTCAATTTTATGCAAGGTATGTACCCACAGTTACGCAGAAGACGACACCAAACACGAAACCCTTCCTGCATGTGTGTTGAGTGTAGGCCTAGCAATGTGTGACGCAGAAGTAAATGAAGCCATGTGGGCCCCTGAAATGGCGGCTGCCTGACCTCTACACTGGGGCAATGGGATTGTGGGGTAACTGCGTTGGCGCTGCACACAGTCGCGGGAGGCGGTCGTAGACCGCGGCGCAATGCTGGATTGGTTAACATCGGACCCTATGGGTCCCAGGAGCCAATGAACAAGTGCGCCGGCGGAGATGATACGCAACGCCGCGGACGTCACCGCCATTTTCTATCTGTTCAATCACTAGATACCTGACCTTCGACAGGAGAGGACCTACACTGCAAGTGCTGCTGTGACCTCGGTCTGGAAGCGACGATGGCTGCTGCGTCTGGGGAAAGGGCCCCTGCCTTCACTGCTCAGGAGTTGGAGAAACTAGTAGACTGGGTCCTCCCCAGTACACGCTACTCTACGGTCCTCCAGACCAACAGGTAAGTACACAGGGAGCACGTTGTATGGGCTAGGCCTGGGTGGAGAGGGCTGGTTGTAAGAGGGAAGGGGGCAGAATTTAGGGAACATGAATGCATGTGCCAAATGGCAAGGGTAGGGAGGGGGGACATTTACATCTACGGTGCAGTTGGTAATGGCTTCTCTTCTTCCCTTGTGCATGCCATGTAGGTCAGCGCCCACCTGAAGAAGGACATTTGGTGTGCCATCGCCAAGGACGTCCGGACCCTGGGGGCCCACCAGAGACGGGGCACCCACTGCCGGAAGAGATGGGAGGACATTCGCCGCTGCAGCAAGACGGCGAAGGCTCAGCTGGGGATGGCCTCCCAACGTGGGAGGGGTGCCCGTCCCACCATGACCCCCCTGATGTTCCGGATCCTGGTGGTGGCCTACCCTGAGTTGGATGGGCGCTTGAGGGCATCACAGCAGACACAAGGGGGTGAGTACAACCTCATTCTGCGGAATTTGCGCGCAGTGGAGGGGTCTGGGTGGGGGAGCAGGCCTGTGGGTGTACCTAGGCCAGGCAGAAATACGTAGACTAGGCCCCTCTGTAATTCAGGCAATGTGGCACTCTACCCCACCGCAGTATAGTGCCAAGTACAGGTATAGATGCCCCTGTGACATCCATGTGTGCAGATGTCCACCATAGCCATGTAGGCCACATCCCAGGAATTGCATCTGCAGAGGCCAAGAGCACGGCGTAGTGCAGGGGGCTGATGTGTCTGTATTGTCCGCCAACGGTAGCGGTATGCCATGCACTCAACCTGTTCTTCTTCTGTCTCCCCCCCCCTTTTTGTGCTCTCCCTGTTCTTTTGTGCATCAGCATCATCAGGCGGAGGTACAGTGGCACCGGAGCACGAGGGAGCTGCATCCCACATGGCCATGGAGGGCCACACCACGGACTCTGAATGCACCAGTGGGACGGAGGGCGAGGGGAGCTTCACGTCGGCCACAGGGTCACCAACCAGCGACACGGACTCGTCCGCCGATGGGAGCTCCCTTGTGGTGGCGGCACCATCTGTGCGCCCCACTTCTACAGGTACAGCCGCCACCTCCCCTACCAGCACCGCCCTCCCAGCAGCCCCTCAGTGTTCGCCCCGTGCCCGCTCACCCAGGAGGGTGGGCATCACCTTCGCCCCAGGCACCTCAGGCCCTGCCCCAGTCACCCCTGCTGCCCTCAGTGAGGAGGCCATTGACCTCCTCAGGTCACTCACTGTTGGGCAGGCTACCATTGTGAATGCCATCCAGGGTGTAGAAAGAGAGTTGCAACACGGTAATGCATTCCTGGAGGGCATTCATTCTGGTCAGGCTGCCCATCATCGAACCCTGCAATCTCTGGCCTCAGCACTGATGGCAGCCATTGTCCCTGTGTCTAGCCTCCCCCCTTCAACCTCCTCCACCCAGACCCAATCCCCTGTACCCCAGCCCATCCCAAGCACACCTACAGACCAGCATGCACACATGTCAACACCCAAGGGAAGCTCTGGCAAACATAGGCACCACACAACCCACAGGCACTCACACAAGCATCACACCCATACAGACACACCAACACACACTGCCTCCACTGTGTCCTCCTCCTCGTCGTCTGCCTCCTCCCTCCCAGTGTCATCTACACTCTCACCTGCATGCAATACATCTACAGGCACCGGAAATTGCACCAGGACACCCAGCACCACAAGCAGCTCACCTGCACTCACCACCTCCACTCCCATTTCCACGTCCCCTGTGTCCTCTCCCAGTGTGTCTGTGACGCCCCCACCCAAAGTACACAAACGCCGGCAACCACACACCCAACATCCATCCACCTCACAACAGCCTCCAGTACCTGCACCTGCACCCAAAACACCTAAAGTGACACCTCCTACAACCAACTTCTCTTCCTCCACTCCCAGATCCCCCCTCCAACTACCCATCCCAGTGTCCGTCAGAAACTGTCCCTCTGCAAAATTGACCTTTTTGCCCCCACCCCCCCTCCAATTCATCAGTCCCGTCATAGCGCCTCAGCCAAAAAGCCTCCAGTACCAGTGGTGCCTGTTCAAGGTGTGTGGAGTGAACCGGCCACCAGGGCAGGCAGTGTGACCCGGAGCCAAGGCACTGGCAGCCCACCCCCTGTAAAGGCTCTGAAATTGGAAAGTGGCCGACGGGACCCTGTGAAGACTTCTGGAGGCAAAACAACTCGCAGGGGTTCCAGGGGGATTGCAGAGTCAGCTGTGACTCCTCCAAAGGTGGGGAAGGGCCAGAGGAAGTCTGCACAGCCTGGTGTGGGCATCACGGCAGAGAAGGGCGGCATCCTTCCCGGCGGTCGGGACGCCACCGCCAGTACCGTCGTTACTGGTCCGGAGACCACCGCCAGAGTCATAGCCCAGGAGGGCCCAAGTATCGTCACTGGTCAGGAGACCACCGCCACGGCCGGAGTCATAGCCCAGGATGGCACAAGTATCGTCACTGGTCAGGAGACCACCGCCACGGCCAGAGTCATAGCCCAGGAGGGCCCAAGTATCGTCACTGGTCAGGAGACCACCGCCACGGCCGGAGTCAGTGCCCAGGAGGGCCCAAGTATCGTCACTGGTCCAGAGACCACCGCCAGAGTCATAGCCCAGGAGGGCCCAAGTATCGTCACTGGTCAGGAGACCACCGCCACGGCCGGAGTCAGTGCCCAGGAGGGCCCAAGTATCGTCACTGGTCCGGAGACCACCGCCAGAGTCATAGCCCAGGAGGGCCCAAGTATCGTCACTGGTCCGGAGACCACCGCCAGAGTCATAGCCCAGGAGGGCCCAAGTATCGTCACTGGTCCGGAGACCACCGCCAGAGTCATAGCCCAGGAGCGCCCAAGTATCGTCACTGGTCAGGAGACCACCGCCATGGCCGGAGTCAGTGCCCAAGAGGGCCCAAGTATCGTCACTGGTCCGGAGACCACCGCCACGGCCGGAGTCAGTGCCCAGGAGGGCCCCGGCTGCCACAGCCCCGCTGGGCAATGAGGGAACGTCATGCCACACACCAGTGCCCAGTCCAGAGAACATCATGCCACACACCAATGCCCAGTCCAGAGAACGTCATGCCACACACCAATGCCCAGTCCAGAACCGCCATGGCAAAGCACCGCTGAACAGTCCAGAGACCGCCATGGCAAAGCACCGCTGAACACTCCAGAGACCTCCATGGCAAAGCACCGCTGAACAGTCCAGAGACCGCCATGGCAAAGCACCGTTGAACAGTCCAGAGACCGCCATGGCAAAGCACCGCTGAACAGTCCAGACACCGCCATGGCAAAGCACCGCTGAACAGTCCAGAGACCGCCATGGCAAAGCACCGCTGAGCAGTCCAGACACCGCAATGGCAAAGCACCGCTGAACAGTCCAGACACCACCATGGCAAAGCACCACTGAACAGTCCAGACACCGCCATGGCAAAGCACCGCTGAACAGTCCAGAGACCGCCATGGCAAAGCACCGCTGAACAGTCCAGAGAGCGCCATGGCAAAGCACCGCTGAACAGGCCAGACACCGCCATGGCAAAGCACCGCTGAACAGTCCAGAGACCGCCATGGCAAAGCACCGCTGAACAGTCCAGACACCGCCATGGCAAAGCACCACTGAACAGTCCATACACCGCCATGGCAAAGCACCACTGAACAGTCCAGAGACCGCCATGGCAAAGCACCATTGAACAGTCCAGAGACAGCCATGGCAAAGCACAGTTGAACAGTCCAGACACTGCCATGGCAAAGCACCGCTGAACAGTCCAGACACCGCCATGGCAAAGCACCGCTGAACAGTCCAGAGACCGCCATGGCAAAGCACCGCTGAACAGTCCAGAGACCACCATGGCAAAGCACCACTGAACAGTCCAGACACCGCCATGGCAAAGCCCCGCTGAACAGTCCGGGACCGCCATGGCAACCCACCCACTTAGAGACTTGAGAGACTGTGGCTTTGCACTCCCCAGGATTCAATAGTGGGCAACCCACCCACTGTAGAGACTTGAGAGACTGTGGCTTTGCACTCCCCAGGATGGTCCAGTGGGCAAACCACCCACTGTAGAGCCTTGAGAGACTGTGGCTTTGCACTCCCAGGATGGTCCAGTGGGCAAACCACCCACTGTAGAGCCTTGAGAGACTGTGGCTTTGCACTACCCAGGATGGTCCAGTGGGCAAGCCACCCACTATAGAGACTTGAGAGACTGTGGCTTTGCACTCCCCAGGATGGTCCAGTGGGCAAGCCACCCACTGTAGAGACTTGAGAGACTGTGGCTTTGCACTCCCCAGGATGGTCCAGTGGGCAAACCACCCACTGTAGAGACTTGAGAGACTGTGGCTTTGCACTCCCCAGGATGGTCCAGTGGGCAAACCACCCACTGTAGAGACTTGAGAGACTGTGGCTTTGCACCCCCCAGGATACAACAATGGGCATGTGTAGGAAAGTACCATCTTGCCTGGCATGTTACCCCCATTTTTCACTGTATATATGTTGTTTTAGTTGTATGTGTCACTGGGACCCTGGTAACCCAGGGCCCCAGTGCTCATAAGTGTGCCTGAATGTGTTACCCGTGTAGTGACTAACTGTCTCACTGAGGCTCTGCTAATCAGAACCTCATTGGTTATGCTCTCTCATTTCTTTCCAAATTGTCACTAACAGGCTAGTGACCAATTTTACCAATTTACATTGGCTTACTGGAACACCCTTATAATTCCCTAGTATATGGTACTGAGGTACCCAGGGTATTGGGGTTCCAGGAGATCCCTATGGGCTGCAGCATTTCTTTTGCCACCCATAGGGAGCTCTGACAATTCTTACACAGGCCTGCCACTGCAGCCTGAGTGAAATAACGTCCACGTTATTTCACAGCCATTTTACACTGCACTTAAGTAACTTATAAGTCACCTATATGTCTAACCTTTACCTGGTAAAGGTTAGGTGCAAAGTTACTTAGTGTGAGGGCACCCTGGCACTAGCCAAGGTGCCCCCACATTGTTCAGGGCCAATTCCCCGGACTTTGTGAGTGCGGGGACACCATTACACGCGTGCACTACATATAGGTCACTACCTATATTAGCTTCACAATGGTAACTCCGAATATGGCCATGTAACATGTCTATGATCATGGAATTGCCCCCTCTATGCCATCCTGGCATAGTTGGCACAATCCCATGATCCCAGTGGTCTGTAGCACAGACCCTGGTACTGCCAAACTGCCCTTCCTGGGGTTTCACTGCAGCTGCTGCTGCTGCCAACCCCTCAGACAGGCAGCTGCCCTCCTGGGGTCCAGCCAGGCCTAGCCCAGGATGGCAGAACAAAGGACTTCCTCTGAGAGAGGGTGTTACACCCTCTCCCTTTGGAAAATGGTGTGAAGGCAGGGGAGGAGTAGCCTCCCCCAGCCTCTGGAAATGCTTTCTTGGGCACAGATGTGCCCAATTCTGCATAAGCCAGTCTACACCGGTTCAGGGGACCCCTTAGCCCTGCTCTGGCGCGAAACTGGACAAAGGAAAGGGGAGTGACCACTCCCCTGACCTGCACCTCCCCTGGGAGGTGTCCAGAGCTCCTCCAGTGTGCTCCAGACCTCTGCCATATTGGAAACAGAGGTGCTGCTGGCACACTGGACTGCTCTGAGTGGCCAGTGCCACCAGGTGACGTCAGAGACTCCTTGTGATAGGCTCCTTCAGGTGTTGCTAGCCTATCCTCTCTCCTAAGTAGCCAAACCCTCTTTTCTGGCTATTTAGGGTCTCTGTCTCTGGGGAAACTTTAGATAACGAATGCAAGAGCTCATCTGAGTTCCTCTGCATCTCTCTCTTCACCTTCTGCCAAGGAATTGACTGCTGACCGCGCTGGAAGCCTGCAAACCTGCAACATAGTAGCAAAGACGACTACTGCAACTCTGTAACGCTGATCCTGCCGCCTTCTCGACTGTTTTCCTGGTGGTGCATGCTGTGGGGGTAGTCTGCCTCCTCTCTGCACTAGAAGCTCTGAAGAAATCTCCCGTGGTTCGACGGAATCTTCCCCCTGCAACCGCAGGCACCAAAAAGCTGCATTACCGGTCCCTTGGGTCTCCTCTCAACACGACGAGCGAGGTCCCTCGAATCCAGCAACTCTGTCCAAGTGACCCCCACAGTCCAGTGACTCTTCAGTCCAAGTTTGGTGGAGGTAAGTCCTTGCCTCACCTCGCTAGACTGCATTGCTGGGAGCCGCGACTTTTGCAGCTACTCCGGCCTCCGTGCACTTCCGGCGGAAATCCTTTGTGCACAGTCCAGCCTGGGTCCACGGCACTCTAACCTGCATTGCACGACTTTCTAAGTTGGTCTCCGGCGACGTGGGACTCCTTTGTGTAACTTCGGGTGAGCACCGTTTCACGCATCCTCGTAGTGCCTGTTCCTGGCACTTCTCCGGGTGCTACCTGCTGCTAAGAGGGCTGGCTCCTTGTCTTGCTCGACGTCCCCTCTACCTCCTGGTCCAATTTGCGACCTCCTGGTCCCTCCTGGGCCACAGCAGCATCCAAAAATGCTAACCGCACGATTTGCAGCTAGCAAGGCTTGTTGGCGTTCTTTCGGCGGGAAAACACTTCTGCACGACTCTCCACGGCGAGAGGGATCCGTCCACCAAAGGGGAAGTCTCTAGCCCTTTTCGTTCCTGCAGAAACCTCAGCTTCTTCCGTCCAGTAGAAGCTTTTTTGCATCCACAGCTGGCATTTCTTGGGCATATGCCCATCTCCGACTTGCTTGTGACTTTTGGACTTGGTCCCCTTGTTCCACAGGTACCCTAGATTGGAAATCCATCGTTGTTGCATTGTTGGTTTGTGTCTTTCCTGCATTATTCCTCTAACACGACTTCTTTATCCTTAGGGGAACTTTAGTGCACTTTGCACTCACTTTTCAGGGTCTTGGGGAGGGTTATTTTTCTAACTCTCACTATTTTCTAATAGTCCCAGCGACCCTCTACAAGGTCACATAGGTTTGGGGTCCATTCGTGGTTCGCATTCCACTTTTGGAGTATATGGTTTGTGTTGCCCCTATCCCTATGTGTCCCCATTGCATCCTATTGTGACTATACATTGTTTGCACTGTTTTCTAAGACTATACTGCATATTTTTGCTATTGTGTATATATATCTTGTGTATATTTCCTATCCTCTCACTGAGGGTACACTCTAAGATACTTTGGCATATTGTCATAAAAATAAAGTACCTTTATTTTTAGTATAACTGTGTATTGTGTTTTCTTATGATACTGTGCATATGACACTAAGTGGTACTGTAGTAGCTTCACACGTCTCCTAGTTCAGCCTAAGCTGCTCTGCTAAGCTACCATTATCTATCAGCCTAAGCTGCTAGACACCCTATACACTAATAAGGGATAACTGGGCCTGGTGCAAGGTGCAAGTACCCCTTGGTACTCACTACAAGCCAGTCCAGCCTCCTACATTGGTTGTGCAGCGGTGGGATAAGTGCTCTGAGACTACTTACCACTCTTGTCATTGTACTTTTCATAAGAGAAAAATATACAAAACAAGTTCAGTGTATATACACATAGCCAAAAAGTTGAGCATTTCCTCTTTTCACTCTTTTCTAAGTGCTGAAAAGTACTTCTAAACTTTCTAAAAAGTTCTAAAAAGTTTTAAAAGTTTTTTTCTCTGTCTTTCTAAAAGCTCTGACAAACTTTTTTCTCTTTTTCTATCACTTTAACTCTCTCTAAAAATGTCTGGCACAGGCCAAAATGTTGACCTGTCCAAACTTGCATATGATCACCTTAGCTGGAAAGGAGCAAGGAGTATCTGTGTAGAGAGAGGTTTGAGTGTAGGGAAGAATCCTTCCTTGGAATTGTTACTTAACATGCTTAGAGAACAAGATAAGGCTAAAAGTGCCCCATCTGTTGAAAAAGTAGCTAATGGTTCCCAATCTGATCCAGGGACTCCCCCAGGAAAAGATTCAGGAAAGAAACTTCCTAGCCTGCCCATTACTAGACAGTCTAGCATAGTTGGTACTGAGGTGGAGTCACATCATACAGATGGTGTGCTCTCACATTACACTGTCAGCCAAGCTGTTAGGGTGCCCTCTGTAAGGGACAGGTCTCCTTCTGTTCATTCCCATCATACCTCTGTATCTAGAAATGTCCCTCCCACCAACCCTGATGACAGATTGTTAGAAAGGGAACTCAATAAGTTGAGAGTGGAACAAACCAGACTGAAGCTTAAAAAGCAACATCTGGATTTGGATAGACAGTCTTTAGAATTAGAGAAGGAAAGACAGAAGTTGGGTTTAGAAACCCATGGTGGCAGCAGCAGTATTCCCCATAGTCATCCTGCAAAAGAGCATGATTCCAGGAATCTGCATAAGATAGTTCCCCCTTATAAGGAGCACTTGAGAGGGCCTGTGTTGTACAGGATGTCCCTCAAAGGCAGTGGGCTGCTATCCTATGGCTATCATTTAGTGGAAAAGGTAGGGATAGGCTCCTTACTGTGAAAGAAAGTGATGCCAATAATTTTACAGTTCTTAAGAATGCACTCCTGGATGGTTATGGCTTAACCACTGAACAGTACAGGATAAAGTTCAGAGAGACCAAAAAGGAGTCTTCACAAGACTGGGTTGATTTCATTGACCATTCAGTGAAGGCCTTGGAGGGGTGGTTACATGGCAGTAAAGTTACTGATTATGACAGCCTGTATAACTTGATCCTGAGAGAGCATATTCTTAATAATTGTGTGTCTGATTTGTTGCACCAGTACTTGGTGGACTCTGATCTGACCTCTCCCCAAGAATTGGGAAAGAAGGCAGACAAATGGGTCAGAACAAGGGTGAACAGAAAAGTTCATACAGGGGGTGACAAAGATGGCAACAAAAAGAAGGATGGTAAGTCTTCTGACAAGGGTGGGGACAAATCTAAAAATGAGTCTTCATCAGGCCCACAAAAACACCCTGGTGGGGGTGGTGGGTCCAAATCCTCCTTTAATCAAAACAAAGAAAAGAAACCATGGTGCTATTTATGTAAAGTAAAAGGCCCTTGGACAACAGATCCCAGTTGTCCAAAGAAAAGCACCAAGCCTCCTACCACTACAACCCCTACTGCTACACCTAGTGTCCCTACTAATAGCAGTGGTGGTGGGAGCAAACCTACTAATAGCCAATCAAAGGGAGTAGCTGGGCTCACTATTGGTAACTTAGTTGGGGTTGGCCTTGTTAGGGAGGCCACAGAGGCTGTGTTAGTCTCTGAGGGGGCGATTGATTTAGCCACCTTAGTTGCTTGTCCCCTTAATATGGATAAGTACAAGCAACTACCCCTAATAAATGGTGTTGAGGTTCAGGCCTACAGGGACACTGGTGCCAGTGTGACTATGGTCATAGAGAAACTGGTCCACCCTGAACAACACCTACTTGGTCACCAGTGCCAAGTAACCGATGCTCACAACAACACACTTAGCCACCCCATGGCTGTTGTTAATCTCAACTGGGGGGGGGGGGGTTACTGGTCCAAAGAAAGTTGTGGTAGCCACAGATTTACATGTAGACTGTCTACTAGGAAATTATTTGGAGACATCAGCTTGGTCAGATGTGGAGTTGGAGGCCCATGCAGCAATGCTGGGCATCCCAGGGCATATTTTTGCTTTAACCAGGGCTCAGGCCAAAAAGCAAAAAGGACAGGGAAGCTTGGATCCTGGAACAATGGACCAAGTGCTCCCTAAAGCTAGGGCTAGTAGAAGCAAACCACTTCCTACTATCCCTCCCTCTACAGTGGATTCTACTTCTGAGGAAGAAGAATTTCCACCCTGTGCAGAACCTACACCAGAGGAGCTGGAAGCAGACACTGCTGAGCTTTTGGGTGAAGGGGGGCCTGCCAGGGAGGAGCTGAGTGTGGCACAGCAAACCTGTCCCACATTAGAGGGTCTAAGACAGCAAGCTGTCAAACAAGCTAATGGGGATGTCAGTGACTCTCACAGAGTTTACTGGGAGGACAACCTCTTGTACACTGAGCATAGGGATCCTAAACCTGGAGCTGCCAGGAGATTAGTGATTCCTCAGGAGTACAGAAAGTTCCTCCTAACTCTTGCCCACGACATTCCCCTAGCTGGGCATCTAGGACAAATGAAACCTTGGCACAGACTTGTTCCCTTGTTTCATTGGCCTAGAATGTCTGAGGACACAAAAGATTTTTGTAAGTCCTGTGAAACCTGTCAAGCCAGTGGCAAGACAGGTGGCACTCCAAAGGCACCCCTTATCCCACTGCCTGTGGTTGGGGTTCCCTTTGAAAGGGTAGGGGTTGACATAGTTGGCCCCCTTGACCCTCCTACTGCTTCAGGCAATAGGTTTATCTTGGTGGTAGTGGACCATGCCACAAGATATCCTGAAGCTATTCCTTTAAGGACCACTACAGCTCCTGCAGTGGCAAAGGCCCTCCTGGGAATATTTTCCAGGGTGGGCTTCCCAAAGGAAGTAGTATCAGACAGGGGAAGCAATTTCATGTCTGCATACTTAAAGGCCATGTGGAAGGAGTGTGGTGTAACTTACAAGTTCATTACACCCTATCATCCACAAACAAATGGACTGGTGGAGAGATTTAATAAAACTCTCAAAGGCATGATTATGGGTCTCCCTGAAAAACTCCGCAGGAGGATGGGATATCCTGTTACCATGCCTCCTTTTTGCCTACAGGGAGGTACCCCAGAAAGGAGTGGGCTTCAACCCCTTTGAACTTCTTTTTGGACACCCTGTTAGGGGTCTGCTCACACTTGTAAAGGAGGGTTGGGAACAACCTTTAAAAGCTCCTAAGCAGGATATTGTGGATTATGTACTTGGCCTCAGATCAAGGATGGCTGAGTATATGAAGAAGGCCAGTAAAAACCTTCAGGCCAGCCAAGAGCTCCAGAAGCAATGGCATGATCAGAAGGCTATTTTGGTTCAGTACAAACCAGGGCAGAAAGTGTGGGTCTTGGAGCCTGTGGCCCCAAGAGCACTCCAAGATAAATGGAGTGGACCCCACACAATTGTTGAGAAAAAGGGTGAAGTCCCCTATTTAGTTGACTTAGGCACTGCAAGGAGTCCCCTTAGGGTACTCCATGTAAACCGCCTGAAACCCTACTATGACAGGGCTGATCTCCACCCTGCTCATGGCAACTGATGAGGGACAGGAAGAAGACAGTGATCCTCTACCTGATCTCTTCTCTTCCACAGAACAAGATGCTCTTGTGGAAGGTGTAGTTTTGGCTGACTGTCTTACTGCTGAGCAGAAAGACCATTGCATAAATCTCCTAGATCAATTCTCTGAACTCTTCTCTACTGTGCCAGGTACCACTTCTTGGTGTGAGCACACTATAGATACTGGAGACAGTTTACCTGTCAAAAGTAAGATCTATAGGCAGCCTGACCATGTCAGGGACTGCATAAAGCAAGAGGTGCAGAAAATGTTAGAACTAGGAGTGGTTGAGCACTCTGAAAGTCCATGGGCTTCTCCTGTGGTACTTGTACCAAAACCCCATTCCAAAGATGGAAAGAAGGAAATGCGGTTTTGTGTAGACTATAGAGGTCTCAACCTGGTAACCAAAACTGATGCTCACCCTATACCCAGGGCAGATGAGCTCATAGATACACTGGCATCTGCCAAGTATCTAAGCACTTTTGATTTGACTGCAGGGTATTGGCAGATCAAATTGTCAGAAGATGCTAAACCTAAAACTGCATTTTCAACCATTGGAGGCCATTACCAATTTACAGTAATGCCTTTTGGTTTGAAAAATGCACCTGCCACTTTTCAAAGGTTGGTGAACACAGTCCTGCAAGGGCTGGAGGCTTTCAGTGCAGCATATTTGGACGATATAGCTGTCTTAAGCTCCAGCTGGGATGATCACCTGGTCCACCTATGGAAAGTTTTGGAGGCCCTCCAAAAAGCAGGCCTCACTATCAAGGCTTCAAAGTGCCAGATAGGGCAGGGTAAGGTGGTTTATCTGGGACACCTTGTTGGTGGGGAACAGATTGCACCACTTCAGGGGAAAATCCAAACAATTATTGATTGGGTTCCCCCTACCACTCAGACTCAGGTGAGAGCCTTCCTAGGCCTCACTGGGTATTACAGGAGGTTCATTAAGAACTATGGCTCCATTGCAGCCCCTCTTAATGACCTCACATCCAAGAAAATGCCTAAAAAGGTATTATGGACAGCAAACTGTCAGAAAGCTTTTGAGGAGCTGAAGCAGGCCATGTGCCCTGCACCTGTCCTGAAAAGCCCTTGTTACTCTAAAAAATTCTATGTCCAAACTGATGCATCTGAATTAGGAGTAGGGGCAGTCCTATCACAACTTAATTCTGAGGGCCAGGATCAACCTGTTGCTTTTATTAGTAGGAGGTTGACCCCTAGAGAAAAGCGTTGGTCTGCCATAGAGAGGGAGGCCTTTGCTGTGGTCTGGGCTCTGAAGAAGTTGAGACCATACCTGTTTGGCACTCACTTCATTGTTCAGACAGACCACAAACCTCTACTTTGGCTAAAACAAATGAAAGGTGAAAATCCTAAATTATTGAGGTGGTCCATATCCCTACAGGGAATGGACTATACAGTGGAACATAGCCCTGGGAGTAGCCACTCCAATGCAGATGGACTCTCCAGATATTTCCACTTAGACAATGAAGACTCATCAGGTCATGGCTAGTCTTATTGTCCTTCGTTTGGGGGGGGGGGGTTGTGTAGGAAAGTACCATCTTGCCTGGCATGTTACCCCCATTTTTCACTGTATATATGTTGTTTTAGTTGTATGTGTCACTGGGACCCTGGTAACCCAGGGCCCCAGTGCTCATAAGTGTGCCTGAATGTGTTACCTGTGTAGTGACTAACTGTCTCACTGAGGCTCTGCTAATCAGAACCTCAGTGGTTATGCTCTCTCATTTCTTTCCAAATTATCACTAACAGGCTAGTGACCAATTTTACCAATTTACATTGGCTTACTGGAACACCCTTATAATTCCCTAGTATATGGTACTGAGGTACCCAGGGTATTGGGGTTCCAGGAGATCCCTATGGGCTGCAGCATTTCTTTTGCCACCCATAGGGAGCTCTGACAATTCTTACACAGGCCTGCCACTGCAGCCTGAGTGAAATAACGTCCACGTTATTTCACAGCCATTTTACACTGCACTTAAGTAACTTATAAGTCACCTATATGTCTAACCTTTACCTGGTAAAGGTTAGGTGCAAAGTTACTTAGTGTGAGGGCACCCTGGCACTAGCCAAGGTGCCCCCACATTGTTCAGGGCCAATTCCCCGGACTTTGTGAGTGCAGGGACACCATTACACGCGTGCACTACATATAGGTCACTACCTATATGTAGCTTCACAATGGTAACTCCGAATATGGCCATGTAACATGTCTATGATCATGGAATTGCCCCCTCTATGCCATCCTGGCATAGTTGGCACAATCCCATGATCCCAGTGGTCTGTAGCACAGACCCTGGTACTGCCAAACTGCTCTTCCTGGGGTTTCACTGCAGCTGCTGCTGCTGCCAACCCCTCAGACAGGCAGCTGCCCTCCTGGGGTCCAGCCAGGCCTGGCCCAGGATGGCAGAACAAAGGACTTCCTCTGAGAGAGGGTGTTACACCCTCTCCCTTTGGAAAATGGTGTGAAGGCAGGGGAGGAGTAGCCTCCCCCAGCCTCTGGAAATGCTTTCTTGGGCACAGATGTGCCCAATTCTGCATAAGCCAGTCTACACCGGTTCAGGGGACCCCTTAGCCCTGCTCTGGCGCGAAACTGGACAAAGGAAAGGGGAGTGACCACTCCCCTGACCTGCACCTCCCCTGGGAGGTGTCCAGAGCTCCTCCAGTGTGCTCCAGACCTCTGCCATCTTGGAAACAGAGGTGCTGCTGGCACACTGGACTGCTCTGAGTGGCCAGTGCCACCAGGTGACGTCAGAGACTCCTTGTGATAGGCTCCTTCAGGTGTTGCTAGCCTATCCTCTCTCCTAAGTAGCCAAACCCTCTTTTCTGGCTATTTAGGGTCTCTGTCTCTGGGGAAACTTTAGATAACGAATGCAAGAGCTCATCCGAGTTCCTCTGCATCTCTCTCTTCACCTTCTGCCAAGGAATCGACTGCTGACCGCGCTGGAAGCCTGCACACCTGCAACATAGTAGCAAAGACGACTACTGCAACTCTGTAACGCTGATCCTGCCGCCTTCTCAACTGTTTTCCTGGTGGTGCATGCTGTGGGGGTAGTCTGCCTCCTCTCTGCACTAGAAGCTCCGAAGAAATCTCCCGTGGGTCGACGGAATCTTCCCCCTGCAACCGCAGGCACCAAAAAGCTGCATTACCGGTCCCTTGGGTCTCCTCTCAACACGACGAGCGAGGTCCCTCGAATCCAGCAACTCTGTCCAAGTGACCCCCACAGTCCAGTGAGTCTTCAGTCCAAGTTTGGTGGAGGTAAGTCCTTACCTCACCTCGCTAGACTGCATTGCTGGGAACCGCGACTTTTGCAGCTACTCCGGCCTCCGTGCACTTCCGGCGGAAATCCTTTGTGCACAGTCCAGCCTGGGTCCACGGCACTCTAACCTGCATTGCACGACTTTCTAAGTTGGTCTCCGGCGACGTGGGACTCCTTTGTGTAACTTCGGGTGAGCACAGTTTCACGCATCCTTGTAGTGCCTGTTCCTGGCACTTCTCCGGGTGCTACCTGCTGCTAAGAGGGCTCCTTGTCTTGCTCGACGTCCCCTCTACCTCCTGGTCCAATTTGCGACCTCCTGGTCCCTCCTGGGCCACAGCAGCATCCAAAAACGCTAACCGCACGATTTGCAGCTAGCAAGGCTTGTTGGCGTTCTTTCGGCGGGAAAACACTTCTGCACGACTCTCCACGGCGAGAGGGATCCGTCCACCAAAGGGGAAGTCTCTAGCCCTTTTCGTTCCTGCAGAAACCTCAGCTTCTTCCGTCCAGTAGAAGCTTCTTTGCATCCACAGCTGGCATTTCCTGGGCATATGCCCATCTCCGACTTGCTTGTGACTTTTGGACTTGGTCCCCTTGTTCCACAGGTACCCTAGATTGGAAATCCATCATTGTTGCATTGTTGGTTTGTGTCTTTCCTGCATTATTCCTCTAACACGACTTCTTTATCCTTAGGGGAACTTTAGTGCACTTTGCACTCACTTTTCAGGGTCTTGGGGAGGGTTATTTTTCTAACTCTCACTATTTTCTAATAGTCCCAGCGACCCTCTACAAGGTCACATAGGTTTGGGGTCCATTCGTGGTTCGCATTCCACATTTGGAGTATATGGTTTGTGTTGCCCCTATCCCTATGTGTCCCCATTGCATCCTATTGTAACTATACATTGTTTGCACTGTTTTCTAAGACTATACTGCATATTTTTGCTATTGTGTATATATATCTTGTGTATATTTCCTATCCTCTCACTGAGGGTACACTCTAAGATACTTTGGCATATTGTCATAAAAATAAAGTACCTTTATTTTTAGTATAACTGTGTATTGTGTTTTCTTATGATATTGTGCATATGACACTAAGTGGTACTGTAGTAGCTTCACACGTCTCCTAGTTCAGCCTAAGCTGCTCTGCTAAGCTACCATTATCTATCAGCCTAAGCTGCTAGACACCCTATACACTAATAAGGGATAACTGGGCCTGGTGCAAGGTGCAAGTACCCCTTGGTACTCACTACAAGCCAGTCTAGCCTCCTACAGCATGGAGCCCCGTCGTGGATCTGGCTTTGCACTCCACTGGCTGAGGTGCCCCCCCTTTCCTTCCCCCTGAGGTGCCTGTAGTATTTCTATCTGATGCCCCGGCAGTGTTCTCTCCGTGTGTGGACAGGTATCTTGTGTGGGCCTCGCCCATGCATTTTTGGACTAGTGTGCACGGACATTGATATGTGCATATCTGCACTACTTCTCGGAAATTATATACTTTTGTATGATTTTCTAAAATATCTGTATATTTTTGAGACATTTATATTGCTACATTACAATGTTTGGACTGATTTCGGTTTGTCTTTGCATTCTTCCGGGGGGGTTGTGGGTTGTTACTGTCATTTTTGTGTATGCATTGGTGTGTGTGTTGTAATATGCGGAGGTGGATTGGGGGTGGGGGTGTTGCGTGTGTGTCCCCCTAACTTTTGCCTGCCCCCTCCCCTATGTCATAAGTGCAGTACTCACCGTTGTCGTCGCCGGCGCAGGCGTTGCTCTTCGTAGATGAGTAGGAATACAAGGGCCGGTAGGATTTGGAGTTCCGGCTCCATGGAGTCCTCATTCCTCGTGGGATGTGTTCAGGTGAACGTTTTCCCATTGCAAAAGCTGTTTCCGCCGTGTTTTTATCCATGGTGAATCCGCCTCGGAAAAGGTGGCGGATTGACGGGTTGTGATACTATGGGCGGTACATTGTCTTCCGCCTGTCTGTTGGCGGTGACCGCCGCGCTGCTTGTCTGTACCACCGTGGCGGGCGGTGTGTTAAAGTGGCTGTCTTTGTTGGTGGTTTCCGCCAGGGTCATGATTCCCTTTTTTTCTCCGCCGGCCTGTTTGCGGTATTACCGCTGCTTTAACACCGTCCGCCAGGGTTGTAATGACCCCCCAAGTCTTTTTGGCCCTTCAGGAAACAGGAAACAAGCTCAATCCAAGCCTGAGCTAGAGTAAGCATTTTGAGTTTTCCCTTTTTGAGGAAGAGATTGACGTCCTGTAAATCCAGACTAGGGCAAAGACCCTTGTTCTTTTTGGGTATCAGAAAGTAACAGGAATAACAACCACTGCCTACTTTTGATATTGGGACCCTTTCTATGGCTCCCTTGTCCAAGAGAGCAGCAAATTCCTTGTGGAGCAAAACTAAGCAATACTCTATCAGCCGGTATTTTGAGGGAGGCATTGGGGTAAGGGAAAGACTGGAACGGGAGGGAATAGCCCATCTATATGATCTGCAAGACCCATTTGTCCAATGTTATGGCCCGCCAGTGAGGGAGATGATATTGAATCCTCCCTCCAACTGGATGTACATGGCCTTGCAGAATCACACTAGGAGGGCTTGGACACTGTAGAGGCAGTGGGCTGTGAGAAGACAACTTCTGGCCAGACCTGTGGGGTCTGAAAGCACCACGACCACAGACTGTGGGCCTGGCACCGGACGGTGGCTAACATGTGAGTGTTGTGACACCGTGCCCCTTCAGTATCCATGGAAGGAATGAAAGGCACAGCGAGGGGCTGGTGAAAGGCCTAAGGACTTGGCCATAGCCCTACAGTACTTAAAGCACTCCAGCACCAAGTCCGCTTTCTCCCCAAACAGGCGGGACCCATCAAAGGGCATGTCCATAAGGTTTGTCTGGACATCCCTGAAAAAGCCAGATGTACATAACCAGGCATAGCATCCAAGGGCCATTGTTGATGAAATCGCCATGTCCAAAAGGCCAGATGTAAGTAGCCAAGGGTGGCATCCAGGGGCCACCGTCAATGAAATCGCCCTACCCAGCGAGTCAGTCGTGTCCAAATCACACCTTATAATAAACTTTGCTACATCTCTCCAGTCCTTAACTGCTTGTGAAAGAATGGCCTGTGCGTCCTCTGTGACCTGAGGCAGCACCTGC
Source organism: Pleurodeles waltl (assembly GCF_031143425.1). NCBI lineage: Eukaryota > Metazoa > Chordata > Amphibia > Caudata > Salamandridae > Pleurodeles > Pleurodeles waltl. Next base: position 1,827,787,022 of record NC_090440.1, on the reverse strand, counting down.
ACCACTGTTTCCCACAAAGTGTGGGAAAAACGGCCCAATAAGCATTAGGTGTTTACCAACCTCAATGCCAGGCTGCTGGAAGAAAACATTTTCTTCCCAAGCTGCCCTAGCCTCTTGGGTTCCCTATCTGTAGGTGCAGAAGGAAAGGCACCCTGGGAAGTGGATTCTCCGGAGTGTTGGGTGCAGATACTAGGGTAGCATGGAACCGGGCGATGGCGGAGGTTAAATGTCCTATCTACAGGAGCCCCTGTGCTGGGTTTGGACCACGTCCCCAGCAGGACACCAGTGAGGACTTCATTAAAGGTCAACATTGGTTCAAATGTGGAAGCCCCCGGCTGGAGCACCTCTCTCAGGAGAATAGTCCTGACCTGCACCAGGCAGTTCAAGGTCAAGGACCTCCGCTGCCCTTCACGCCCCTTAATACATATGATGCTACCTCCTCTGTAGCCAGAGTAAGAGGGGAGTGCAAGCCAGTATATGGAGAGGCGTCCAGTCCAGTGGCCTCCTCTAGTTCCTCATACCAGTCTAAAGGTTCCATATAGGTTTCTAAAGGGTCTTAAGACTCCTCCCATTCCTCACTAGTGCATGGCTGATCGAGCAAAACCTCAATGATATGGCACATGTGGGTGCTGTTGGCACCAAAATCGGCATCGCACAATGCAGTTTCAGCTCCAGATCAACGGTGATGAGAATAGGTCTTGAGCGACCGGTGGGCACCAGGAGCGTCGACGTCGGGAGTGGTGCCAGAGAAGGTCGACTATGTGAAGCCAGCGCTGTTCCAGACCCGGTATCGGATCCATGAGACCCTACCAGAGCCAAGGCCGAAGCCGCTGGCACACAACCTTATGGGGCCTCCACCAACCCCGCAGGGCCCGAAGGCGCTCTGGGGAGGCCAGCCTGCTCAAATACAAGATGCATGGCCTCGTAAAATTCCTTTATTTGAGTGGGGGCCGCTCTGGTTTACGGGAAGGGTGGAAGGCGCTGAATTGGCCCTGGCAACTATTCTATGGAACCATGCCTGGAAAGCCAACGTTCCCGAGATGCCTTGTCGGCCGATGGGCAGGCCGGAATCCACTTGTACTACTACTTCTTCTTGTGCATTTTCCTCAAGTGCCCAGAGGACCTCGAGTGGGATGAAGAGGACTTGGGGCTCCAAGAGCGGTCTAGCAACCTTCTCCTTGATCGGGACCGTGAACTATGAGGAGTCATTCCTGCCGATGTTGACTGCCGGGCTGCCATTAGCTTTAGGGACCGCTGCCTCAAAGCTTTCAGAGCCACGGTCCAGCAGTCTGAGCACGACTTTGAATCGTGGTCGAGCTCGAGACGCCAAAGCCATACCTGATGGGGATCCGACATGGCGCGATGGCAGGCACCACATGGATTAAATCCCATCTTCCTCAATAGCTTAAATCCCATCTTCCCCAAAGTAATCCTTTGCACAGATGAAAAATACTCAACAAAATAGTCGAAAAAGGTGTGTAAAAAATGGTTGGGTAGCTCTATCCTGGATCTGCGCTTAACTGGGGTGAAAGGAAAAGAACTGGCGTACATGCACCTAGGTTGTGCCTTTATAGGTAACTGTGAAGTCAAAGACAGCTCCAATGACGCCACGCGGATCCGAAGGACGCCACAATACAGAACACGTAGGGGTATTGCTCAGCCAAAATTAAGGATTCCATGCTGACATCTAAAAATTCTAAAGGTAAGGAATTTGCAGCTAGAAACCTCTATCATATAAATCCCTTTAACACCATGTGGCCACAACACATTTAGGGACTTATATTCTAAGAAAAAAACATTAGTAACTCTTGAAACATGTTTGATAATTATATACTTCTGATTTCCAAAGGACATATAAGTAAACATCCTTAATTTAACCAATACATTTCTCATTCACGTAATGCCACTGGAGGCTAAACAACTTAACCAGGGTTGTATAGGGGACTTAAATAAGTTGTACTGGCCTTCAGGGATCCTGAGTGCAATTGCTATATGATGTAATTGGTGTTGCCCACATGGTTAAAAATCCAGTAGGTAATACCAATGGAGGCAGAAATAAGTTGCCAGGCGGCTTCTATATCAAACGGCTACAAACTACCAATGGCAAGTAACATATTCAAGAATAACTCACCAGCATGCTCGACACTAGAGGCTAATACTATGATCAGCGTTATTGAACATGATTAGTGGAGATAACTTGCATTGCCACTCAAGGCAGCCAAAGCTTTCAAACTCAACTATATTTTGACAGGCAGGACTTGACAATGGAGATTCCTCTAACAATGTTCTTCTTGATCTACTAGCACTCTTTTTCTTCTGCTTCTGGGATATCTGCTGCAGAAAATGTTCTGTCAGCCTCTCTTACTTGAATAATCAATGGCCATCACATGATCTCTTTCTCAAAAGCTAAAGGTTGTGAATTAGGTATATTACAAGGCATTGAGTAAAGGATTCCAGCTAGCCAGAAGGTGGTTCAGTACATACACAGGAGGACTTGTAGGCAAGGAACCTATTCATAAACAACAGACTAAAATTAGGAGGGCATGGTGGTGGTTTCTTGACAGTTCAATGATTAAAGAGTTCCATATGAGAAAACAAATATAAAACATGAAGTCAGAAGGAGGATCAAAACTGGTAAGATCCGATGAGCACTGTGTGTCCCAGTCAGAATTCTTTACATTGTGAAGTATATTGTGCCAATGGGTTTTAAATCAGAAGCGTCCTGAATATCTTAGAGAGCCCCATAATAAAGAGATCAGACAGGTCTGAGTTAGAATCTAGACGAGATGTAATAACATATACGGGGTCTGGGAATGTTCCATGATAGATCTTGCAAGGCTTGATACCAGTAATTCCTAGGGCAGGTGCACAACATGTACCTGGGCATGTAAATTAAAAGCTACTAGTGGGCCTGCAGCACCTATTCTGCAACCCACTTAGGTAGCTCCATAAAACATGTCTTAGACTTGCAATGGCAGCCTATGTGCAGTCTTAAACTGCCAATTTGACCTGGCAAAATAAACCTCTTTCCAGACCTAAATCTCAATTTTTAATACATATAAGCCACCCGTAAGGTAGTACCTAAACAGCCCAGAGGAGAGAATGGATTGTATTTGGGCGGTCTGACATGTACCTTTAAGTTTGACAAGTCCTGGAAGTGAAAAGCTCCCAAATTAATTTTTCACTACTATGAGGCCTACTACTCCCACAGGATAACATTGGATTACCTTATTACATTTAGTAAGAGCTAATTTGATTGGGAACAGGTAGACATTTCATGTTTGGTCTCAAAGGAATTGTAGTGTAAAATCCTTTTTAATGGTGGAGTTGGATTGTAAGCCACAATTGTGAAAAGGACAGTTTTAGAAAGTGGGTGTTTTCTTGTCCTAACCATTTGGAGCTTGCAGCCAGTGTTCTATATCACTTGACAACTGTGAATAGAGTGGCAGTTTAACCTTTGTGTATTCCTCCCAGACAGTTAGACAAAGAGTGGACTATGCTTTGGCAGGATGGGAGGGTCGGAGCTGTTCCCTGTCCCAGTTACAATTTAAAGAGGCTGGCTTCAACACACTCACAAATAACTTGACAATAGCCTATTGTCACCCTAGACCTCTTGGATGTTGGGCAGGGGAGGAAGGAAATTTCCAGAACCAGATGTGTTGGGGGGGTCTAGAAGCTTCTCCCACTACAAAGGCTGTCGTCAGGTTTAAATATTGAACCTTCAGACCAACTCTTCAGTTCTCTTCTAAACCTGTGCTACACTTATGTTCTTGTAACAGTCACCTATCAACAAATCAATAATGCACTGACATCAAGATACCTGCCTCACTCAAAAGCAATATAAGGTCATCCACTCCGATACACTAGAATGCAATCCTATCCACTGACTTTATACCTAATGTGAGCTTCCCGAAACCTGCTGCTTATCCACCAGACTAAACACTATTTTTCGGGAGGTAGATCTCTTCACCACCACAACTATTCCCCAAGGAACTCTCCAATGCCACATCAGAATGCAACCAGATCAATTAAAAGTTCAGAAGAATACAAATGTTATCATGTTCCTTAACCTTTGTTTTTGGATAGCATTCCCATATATTAATGTACCGTCTTTAGCTGTTTCCCTTTCCTTAGTGAGAGGAAGATGAATTAACATAAATATATTCATAATGTGTGTTCAAGTCTCTCCTTAGAATACCACTATATTTAGAATTATTCCTTGAATTGTGGGATTCATTATCGTTCGATTCTCTGATGAGACTGCCCCTTAATCAAATAGCCGAATTATGCTCATTGGCCAGATCACTGCAAAGACACAAAAGTAGGAAACTTTCTTCGTTCCAAAGTTGCACAATCTTCTACTCCAAAAAGCCTACAGAAAAGGGTCCTGAATAGCATTACTTTTTTGCTGACAAGGGTGAAATGATGCCAGAGAAAATTTACACGCATGTGCCTGTTATCCAGCAAGTGATGCTAGGTGGAATAATAAGTCATCCAAAAATATCTCATTTATGGGGGATGAATGATGAAACCTATCAGTAAAAACCCAAGAAGCCCTAAATAATTCCTATGATGTGAAGATTTCAATTTACGTAGATTATTTAGGTTCATGGCTTCCCTCAACATCAAATGGGGGATACCTACCTGTGGATCAACAGAACAAAGGAACTGCACTCACAATGGCCCATTTTCTTCTCCCCCAAGGTATAGCCATAACAAGTCTTGGAAGGACATGGGAAGTTATGGAATGTGGCAGGATCACACTGATGGAGAAACATCAACTCTAGGGTAGCTATTGTAGACTCAACTTCAAGTATCCAGCTCCTCAAAAGACATGGCAATGACACCCTGCATGGATGCCAAAACGGGTATTCAGCACTTGTGTAAACATTCTGACACTCCTCTCATAGGGTAAGCTAGATGCATTCAGGTACAGACATGTGAGCACCAATTAGAGTTATCTTTGAGCTCTTTTTTTTTCTACAGTGCAAATATTTAGTCTAGCAGGCATTTTTAGAGAATATCCTTTTGCTTTTTTCTCCATCTCACAAAAAGAGGATCAGCATGGTGGCCTTCTTGTTATGGTCTGTGAAGAGATGGTTTCTACTTTGGGTAAACCTTCCTCCTCAGCCTCAGGTGGGGTTACAAATCAGTTCCTCGCTCTCACTGCTCAGTTCTGGTGGTGTTGAATGCCAGGATGCTCTGCTTACATTCCAGCAAATTAAGCTTCCCTGCAAAATTCATCTGCATGTTTTGAGCAGCAGAGCATTTTTCTCCTCCTTTAGCATATCCTCCATCGGCATATTTCTTAGGAAAAAGTTAAAGAGGTGATGCAGAGAAAAAGTGAGATTGCCTTTATAGGGGATTTTCATCATGGTACCTTTGGACTGCCCCACATTATCCTTTCATTGTTGTATTCCGTTACCACTGTTATCTAACAAAAGGGGCCTTAAATGGGCTATTTCTGAGTCCCTCCTGCTGGCTGACTTGATTCATTTTCTTCTATATGGCATGCAGGACTAGGGTGGTGGAAGTATCTTCCTGGTGTAAAGGAGTTGTTTTTGCTTAATCATAAGGAACTTCGAAGTAAGGCACAGGTATATTTAAAAGATGAAAGTACTCAGTGTGAGGTTGTATGTACAGATAGGTGTATTGGGTCGGACCATCTAGATAACTGTCTGGTTATGTGGGACAACTCAGGAAGCAAGGACTGGGATGAAGAAAGAATAACTGGAGTAATGAAAATTACAAGCAAGTAATTCAAGCCTGTGCTCCTACTGCACCAGTCATGTCACATCTTGTGCCACCCAGTAAACTATTGGACTAATTAAAAGGCTTCAACCTCCTTACTGTCTTGGAGTCTGATTATGCGTTTCACAGTAATAGTGGGGTGGTAAATCCACATGCAAAATTTACATTACCATGTGTTAACACCACACAAGTACAGTGGAATTAAGTGTTTTAAAACATACATTTACCACCTGCTCTAGGCAGGTGGTAAATACATTTTGGGACCCTCTGTGTAGGTTTGGGGTGGAGGTCTTTGAGAGGGAAAGGACAGATAAAGTACGGCAAATAGAAAAAATCAAGAGATGCAGCTTGGCTGCTGCTGCAGGCAGTGCCTCATACAATGTTACTGAGTGCTACCGCCCGTGAAAATCAGGTCTTGTGTTCCAACATACAGTTATTCCATTCCAACTGACTCATAATTAGGTCCTTTGTCGTGAATAGTTCTATCCTATGGAGGTCATAATATGGTGGACAAGATATCCGTCATGATTGTGACTGAGTATTTCATCTGCCGAAATCAGGCCCTGAATGTTTAGCAGTGGTGGCATTTTTCCCAATCCTTATTTTTAATTTTCCCTTAAGAAGCTTATTGCACATCACCCGAACTATTGCCAGAAGCGTTTGAAAATTATTTTGACACAAGTTGACATTTTTACATTTCTAAACCTGTAATTGAAACCCAATAAACTTTCAACAATATTTAATCCATTAACCATTACTAAGGTCTCTTCAGCTTTAAGGCAATGCAACTTTACAGAACTGCAAATGCATTGAAATATTTGTATTAACTTTAAATGCACATTCTGGAAGATTATTTGTAATATATTGTGACTTTTTCTTGCATACAATTTTACAAAATTCTGAAACTCAATTCTACAAGGCCGCTGCTTGGCCTACCTAGGAAGAACTCACAAAAACAGTTCCAGCCAACTGGACCATCAGTCACAAAAGCTCAGATAGTTCTTGAAAGGTATGCCACTACGAAATGATCAATCTGAAGGCTGCATGCAGACATCATTTTCTACGTCCACTCTCACTAACTTCGGAGTCAAACTGGCAGTAGGCATTTAAGGTTTGTCTGTTTTTTGTCAAATCCGGTATAGTTCCATTAGCAAAGATTCAAGTTTGCTGGCTTTGCTTTCTTCCTTTGGGGCAACATTGACAAAGTTAAACAGGAGATATGTTTACATAATTTCTTTTTAAGGCAGCAGTGAAAAACATCTTTGGCGTTTGGATCATTCACAAGGTGGTCCAACCAGTGTTTTAATGCTCCCAAAACCTCCCAGGATGTTCAACACATAATACATGAAACACTAGCAGGGTGCACACAACAAATTATGTGGTTGTACTTTAAATCCTGTTTCATTCATTTTAGTTGTTTAGTTGTAAATTTGGCTCCAGGAAGCAGATGAGAATGTTAAAAGAAAACAATTTGCACTGCAAGAGGAGCATCTAGCAACATCTCAGACAGTACAAGAAGTGGTGGTGAAACCAAGTGAATTCTACAACACACTAGCTGTCAGCTTGGCATCTTACTCCTTGGAAGTCAGCAAACACATCTGCGGAGTGCCTCAAGGCTCATCACTTAGCCCACCCTCTTCAACACATACATTGTACATCTGGCAAGTGTATATGACATCAACACCCTCTCATAAGCCAATGACACAAAACACATACTCTCCCTTTCGTACAAGACCCCAATACAAGGAATAAGCTCACCTGCTGCATGATCGAAGTCGGCAACTGGATGAAAGACAACTCAACAACGCAGAAGTAGTGATCTTCAGGAAGAATACCTCATCATGAGACTTCCAACTGGTGGCTTGCCGAACTGGGGCCCAAATCCACACCCATTATCCACACCAGGAACCGCAGAATAATCATCAACAGCAAACCGGACATGACCCCACATGTCAAACCCATCACTGCATCCTGCTTCCACACTGAAGATACTGTGGAAGATCTTTAAAAAGCTCTTCTAAGCTATGCTAGAAAAACTGTTACTCACACCCTGCTCATCAGCAAGTTGGAATACAGAGGATTTGTAGCAGGTTAAGTTTTCACAATATTTTAGAAATACATTTGCTACTGCAACTTCATAGCATAGCTAAGATAGTTTCCAATGCTCAATTCCTCCGTTTGGTACAGACAATTCTCAATCTCGGTGACAGTATAGTCTCAAAAGAAAGTATATGGAACCTCTCAAAACCTAAAATCAATTTAGCGGCTTCTCTATTGAATGAGGTGTTCAATTCTAGGTGATATGATCATTGCCTATGTTTACTAAACAAGTTGGAGAACCACTCGATTCCAATATTCTTAACCTGGATATCCATAAAATGGGGTGGATAACTTGTCTACCACTGGTTAAAGATATTCAAATCTAAGTGAATATTCTGGTCACCGCTTTATGTTACCTTGTTGTCCTGACAGCTCACGAATCTCTACTTCCTTACAATCTGTGTAGTTCACCAAGACCATTGGAATGAGCTAATGAAGCCCAAGAACGAAGAGAGATATGAACAATAATAGGATCTAAGAGAACTTTTTTGGATACGAGCATGGATCCAGGGATAGAACTAACATTTCCACAAAGAATCACAGCTAATCCAGCTATGGCCAAGGAAGAGTGATTCCTTCTGTTAACACTGCATGTAAAACATCCTACTCAAGTTCAACATTGGACAAGTCATTCTATATATCTTCAAGGCTTTAGCTAGTGACACATTTATGGCTGCCCAATTGTTCACCTTATTCTTTTTAAGAAGCCATCCAAAGGCTCACTTTTTACAGAAAGATTCCATACTCCGAAAAGGAACATTATGGGTTGGATCCAGCTCTACTGGCTCTACAACAATTTCACTGATCCCTTGAAAGCTATATTTAGGACAAAAGGATGAAGTGAGTGGTGGACTGTCTTTAACATCCTAACAAGGAATTGTGAACAGGGCGGACCCACATCTTGATACAGCTACTGGGGGCATGGCTACAGATTGTCTAGCGCTCCAATAATCCAACTCCTTCCTGCCTCCATAACTGACGAGTGCACGGATGTCTGTGCAGCGCCCAGTATGACAAGGGTCTTTTAGCTAGAGAAGCCATACAGCTGCAGACGTACTGCAGGGAGGCACTGATAGGTCGGGTCAGGTCACTCTGCAGCAGGCACAATAAGTTACCCTATTGGTTTAACTTCTTCCGCCTCTATTCAGCAGCCCTGCACTGCTGAATACAGGCAGAAGACGTTAAACCAATAGGGTCAATGTAGGGGCTGGCCTGCTGCCTTAATGCAGCTCTTCGACATCACCAGCTTTGCGGTACTCCTGTCTCCTTCGTAGCGGAGAACATTCAGATGGAGACATGGATGGCAACACTCAAGGGGGCTTGCTAAGCAAGCTTGGACAACATATTCCCCCCCACCTGAACCGTCCACAGCCTTCCCCCTGCAATGGCCCCCAACCTTCCTCAGCATGACCTACTTATCTTTGAGGATCGCCCTCACTAGTGTTCTGGCTGCTTGTGCTGCAGTCTCTATTTGTTACTTTGTGGGGCAGCAGGTGACAGAAAGTGGGCCTGATGGCTTCCCTTCACAATCCTTTGCTCTGGGTGACATACGGCACACCTTTGTCCAACCTCTCGTCCAGTCCTAAACAACTTGCTGATAGTTGTGCCCTGTGCGATGAGGCCCTGCTGGAATGGAAGACTAAATGCTGCCAAATTGACCACCAAGTCTGATGAGCACCAGAGCCCAAAGGCAATAGCGCCCACTGCAGCTGAAATTCCAAGCTACCTGTCAGGAAATTATGCTCAGCTCTGATGCCTTGTTAGAGACAATTGTTCCCTGAAAGCCAAAATGGCTATTGATGTTGGCCTCTTAAGAGAAGAGCAAAAAGGGCTTTCGAAACAGTGTCCCAAATGAGTGAACACTTACAATAACTTGAGCCACAGATGTCTGAATTAAAATTGATGTGATAGATCTAGTGTGCGTTTTATTTGGATGGCAGCGTGGAGGATGCTGAAGGATAGGCCTGGTGTAACAACATTAGAATTGTTAGTACACCCAGAGGTGGGAATTCCAGGAAAGCTTGATTAAAGTGTTTGTGGCCCTAGACAAGCTCTCCCCCTTCTGCATCAAAATAGCTCTCAACTAGAGTATCTATAGCCCAAATGAGGATCAGCCTGCTTTTCTGATTATGCTATCACAGCCACTTGCTGAGCAGGTGTACAGCCCTCCGACCCTGGGTGATGACTTTAATTGTTCACTAAATGTCAAGTTGGATAGATAGTAACACCCCTCCCGCTAGCCTGACAACCCATAATGTTAAAGCATTATGCTAATGGCTGAACTTTGGTTTCTGGTAGAAATATGGAGGCTGCAAAAACCTGTAGTAAAAGTATATTCCTTCTACTCGCCACCACATAACATCTATATCCAACTAGTCCAGATAATCTGCACTGAGTCAATTGGCCCCCTTGTTCCTTCTTTATCTTGGTAGAACCTTCTCTGACCCTAGCTCTTTGAAACTTGGGCTGGCATGAGGAACAACTCATCCTCTTATGCTGACTTGGCAACTTCAGGAATCTATGCTTAAGGACCTAATATTTCACAGCATCCCATCTTATAAAGTACACAACTACTTAGAAAGCAATGATGGATCAGATCACTTTTAACAGTGAAATGGAAAGCCTTTGAGGTATTTCTACAGGCTATTGCATCCATGCTACGGTGTGAGTTTGTAGAGTTCTCAAAAAAGAACCACAAACCATAGAAAAATACCTGCCCCGTATCGAAAGATAATCAGTTTGTGATCTTACTCTTAGGAACGTTCTTAATGCCAGACAAGAAAAACGTGCCGCTCTGACAGAACAACTATGGTGTGTAGATTACTCAGCTTACAGTCACAGCCAACACTGAAGAAGGCACAAAGAGCAGACTGTTAGCGTGGATCATCAAATGTGAAAAAATATTGAGGGACAAAATATTGTGCAAGAATATTGAGGGCAAAAATATTGTGAAAGTAAGTTTCTATAGCTAAGCAAAGTTTTACTACATATAATTCCACACACACTGTACCTCTTCAAGGTACACAGATGTGGAGTTAAGAATAGTAAATCTACACTTAGATATTTGTGTTTACATTCTCAATATTTTGATATTCAATATTTTTGACACAATATTTTTGGTTCTGATTGTCAGTGATCCGATGCCGAAATAGATTAATTCCTGGTTGAGCAATCACTACCTTAGGTCCATTGTAGTTTTATCAAATTTATGCTGAATTATTAGATCCAAGGTTGGCCCTCCTGCATGAAACCCTATGCACTGAGGGTAAAGTACCTCCATCCCTTAAGGAGATGCTGGCATTCTCACTACCTATATCTGGCGGGAAGAAACCCTATCAACTATTCCTTATACAGTTGAGAAGTGTCAATCCTGACTTCCAAAATTCTCAGCAAAATTATTCCTGGGTTAATTCTGCAGATGCTTCCTGATGTATATTCGGACCAATGAGGTTTTGTTCCTGGAAGGAGCACTTCCCTGAACATTAGGAGACTATATACCAGTGATACTCAAAGTACAGCTTGGGGGCCGCCTGCGCCCTCTTACCCTTGTCATAGAAAAGCAGCAAATAAAGTATCCTGCACCTTTTAAGCATCTACAAAGCCCCACTCCGATCCTGCTAGCATCCATGCAGCCCTCGGACTCACCACAGACCATATTTTGTGGCCCCTGGGAAAATGTTTTTGAGTATCTGTGCTCTATAGAATTATGGAGGCAGCTTCGGATATATGGCTCAACACAGCCTGCCCAGTCCTTAACCTGGATAAGACATTTAAACATTGTGTTGGAAATACCTATTTAAAGATTCAATTTAGCTTTGGGAAGCGGGGTATACTACTTTATACAGACCCTACTTGTAGAGTCCAAGTCTGCAAATGTATTTATTTTCAGAGTTCATAGAGGGTCTGACAGTGCTTCCCTTTATCCCTCTTATTACATTCTCAGGCCATGGAACCTTTAACCCTTAGATTGCGATGGGCAAGGGGCCTGAGGCATCCTGTCAGAGTACAAACCCACAAAAATATCATTATACACTAACAACATGTACATTATGGATTGTCAGGCTAGCGGGAGGGGTGTTACCACCTACAGTAAAACCAACATAGACAGACATGGAAGGGGGTGTGATCAGGTGGGACTGTGTTTTATTCCACAACCTAGGGATGAGAATTTTCCATGCCAAGCAAGATCTACTAGACAGGAATCTTGCTAAAGCTGTATCTGCCTGAGGGCCAAAACAAAGTTTTGGAAGTTCCTCCCACTCTTGTTATAAGCTGCATCGCTCTGTCCAAGGTGGTGATGCTGGTCCATCTCTTGTATTACTTTGCTAATGGCCCAATATTTCTCCTGTGAAAATTATTTTGTGACCTTAATGCAACACGTAAGATAGTGCTCGCCTGACTGCCCCTCCCAGTTGAGAAGGGTGGACTGGCCGGCCCAAACTACGGGCATTATTACTTGCTATTGGGTCTCAGAACCTGAAGAGACTTGTCTAGTCAGGACAACTTGCAACCAGGTGACCTGCACAAGTATTACCCACCAGGCACTAAGCCGAGATGTGAGCTGCCCTGACTATTACGCACAGCTTTGAGTTGGTATTTGAGGTGCTTAATGAGCACCAGCCATGTTACACCTTACACTTACTGCTATCCACTTGGCTGGCTTGTGAAAGCACCGAGGCAGCTCAGGACTTGAGACACTGGACTAATGTGGGCCGCATGACATTGAAAGACATTTCAAGAGGAACAGATTGTCACAGCTGACTCATAGAGAGAACAATTTGATGTAGGAAGGGGGGGCAATTCTTGACCTAAAGAGTTCTGATTAAATCTGTCTGGCTAAAGTAGATTATTATTCATGAAAATCCTCAAACATTCTCATACAAACTTTATTTATAATAGGAAATGGGAAGAGACACATTAGCTGGCTGTACGGGGCCTTCAACGCTCATACAAATATCTGCAAGACATAGGAAAGTGAAATTGGGCATGCACTGCATAATAAAGAGCAGGAAGGTATCCTTGTTTTTCAAACACTATCTCCCGAAATGCAAAGTTTAAACTCACTCAATTCAATATCTTTATTTGAGCATACCTAATCACTAGCAAGATCAACAGAATATTCTCAGATGCTGACTTTTCCTGTCCCTGTTGTGCATCACCCTCAGCCTGAATCTTAAGCATGCGTTGGAGCTATTTGTCACTTACAGAGTACTGACTAGGAGTCAATGACTTCAGAAAACCTCATGTGCTGGGGATATAGAATTCTGAGCCTGACTCCATTTTTAAATATATTTAGCATTATCCTGACTGAGTTATTTTCTGATTTCATCTTCAAACAAGTTGTCTGCATATTTCACTACACGCAGGCACATTCAGATTGCACAACAGCACTTTCTCGCTTAGCAGCAAAGCAGCAGACATGAGTTTGGCCAAGATGCCCTGAGTATCGACTTCTCAAGATGTCTAGTACAGACACCAAGACAGAGAGAGGACATGTTCACAGAGGTGACACATATTATGAATACTGGTTCCAGCTGGATTTTACTGCTGCATTTCTACCTTGTTGTTCACTCATGGTGAGCTAGACAAACCAGTGGTTGTTTTATAAACACTGAGACTTGACCATTTGGATTAGAGACGCCTTTGCTCCAGAAGTATCCAGAGGAGGTCAGAGCCGAGACTGCTGGTTACTGTCCCCCATGGATGGAGGTTGGACACATGAAACAGAAGCAGAGTTCAGCTGAGCTCTGCTGCCAAGGAACATGTTTTCAATGAAAGAACAGCCGCATTACCTCCTCCTTCTGCTCAAATTGAGTCTCTTTGATGAACACAGAGGTATGTTCCAGTATGCATGGGACAATCCACATATTCTCCCATTAGGCAGAGTTAGTTTACTTCATGTTCTCAGACTGGTGAATAAGGACTTAGGAAACATATTCCTAAGAAACAAGGTATAAATATAAACATATTCCTAAGAAAAAAGGTATAAATAGTAATCTTAATTATAGGAATGTTTTATATTTCATGCGATCACAACGCATGTATTAAGTAGCAGGTCACAGCAATAAATGTTTTTAAACATACCTTGAGTCATTATTAGTACAGAAGCTGGAGTGTTACATTCTAAACAGAAAAGGGTGGGTTTCCCAATTACCACCGAGTCCTTGAAAACAAATGGACTGTTTGTTTACCAGAAAGCACCTCTCCCACATGAGACTAGGCTGGATGTGAGTCTGCAGTTCACCAGATTCGCGTTCCTCATATATAGCTCATTGAAGCCTTGTGTATAGGGCTAGGGGATCTAAACCTGTACACTTAGGGTATACCCCCAGGATACATGTCACTGGGATGTCTGCACCTTGGGTTTTTCTTAACGTTCACAAAAAAACAAAACACTTGTCTGTTTTCTGGATCTCACCATCTTGATTGATACAAGGGCAATATCAATTAAATGGAAGGTCAGACATCTATATATATACCACCACAATAAATTACTGTTGCCAGACCACATTCAAGTGGGTTAAGGCTGAGTAAAGCCTTACATAGAGAGGAAGGAAGATGTTTACAAAAACACCCTACAGCCAATGACGGGGAAGATATATTTATCAACTGGAACGATTAACCTAAAACAACACACTGCTGCAGTCAACCATGTTACTGCTTAGGACTTTGTAGGTTTTATTCCAGTGTTGCAGCTTCATATGTAATACTACTATTATCACTTCTCTAAGAAGTTAAATAGCACAACCTATGGACATAACCGTTTTAACAGCAACTGTGTTCACACTCTCAACCTGACACTTCTTGCACTGCTACCACCCAGAACTATGCTTTACACTTTGCCTGTTTGGGTAATTGTTTGAGTTCCAAGCTTACTTTATTTCAAATGCAACACATCTCAAACTGGTACCTTTGAAGCGGTTTTCCTTACAAGGGGTAGCTGGCAGATAGTGTTGGTAGGAAGCTGGCCTGGTGTGTCAAGAGCACCTATGGTGTCAGCACTCTATACCAGGTATCCCTATTAGTGAGGTGTAGTCAGTGTCTAGGAAGCCAAGCTCTCTAGAGGTAGCTGTGGATGAGCAGCCAAGGCTTATCTAGGAGACATGCGAAGCGCATGCAGTTTATAGTCACACAGCACTTACACACATGAAGGAACCACACAGTGTACAAAAAGAAAGGTACTTTATTTCATAACACACATACTAAAATACTGTATAGGCAATAAGCATAGAAAGTAATAGAAAACAGTGCAATAACAATAGTGATGCTAGGGGGTGCCCAAACCATATACTAAAAAAATCGAATGCAAATGATGGACCCCCACCCAGGTAAGTGGAATCTTTAAAGGGGAGCTGGAGGAACTAGGCACCCCAAAAGGCAAGTACCAGAGTCCCCCCCCCCCCCCCCAACCCCCACAGGGACCAGGAGAGAAGAGTTAAGTATGTGTTTTTTCCCAAACCCACAGAGAAGCTTTGTGAAAGGACTGTACAAGACCTAAGCAAGGTTGCAAGGAATAGAAGATGCATCCAGACAGAAGAGGACCTGAAAATGAAGGGAATCAAGGCCAGTTCCAGTTGGAGTGTCCGGTGGGGCAGGAGCCACTATCCACCCTTCTAGAGATGCAGAACCAGGTCGATGGTGAAGACCAGGAGTTGGCTATGCAAAATAGGAGCAGAGGAAGAGTTCCAGAAGTAATGCATTTGATGTCCACGTTGGAAGAGGAGTTGCAGTCCGTCAGCGGTGTAGAAAAAACACCAACAAGCTTTGGCAAAGGCAAGAGTTGCGGAAGACGAACTGCAGAGCTGCCGCACCAGGAAGGTCCGAGGGGACTCAACCCAAGGAGGGGAGTCCCACACATCTCCCAGCAGTCAGGAGAGAAACAAGTCGTGGATGCAGCTCCCACAAGCAACTCACAGACAGCAAGCACAGGAGTTGCAGTGAGGCCCACTCAGCACACCTGGAAAGGAGTGCCACGTCGCTGGAGCAGCAGGCAGGAGACCAAACGTTGCTGGGAAGAGTGTTGGGGGCCGGGGCTACACAAAGCCTGAAAAATCCCTTGGAAGAAGAGTCAACAAGCCTTTGCAGCTGCAAGAGTTGCGGTGCAGAAGGGTACCATCCTGCAAGGGGAGGCAAAATTCACCACCTCGAAAGTTAGACAGCTAATAGAGGGGACCACTCAAGACCACCACCTGTGTTGCAGGATCCACGCAGAGTTGCAGGAGAATGGACCCACGCAGCCATTTGTTGTTGCAGTTGATGACTCCCTAATTCCAAGGGAGATTCCCTCTGGCTTTTAGGTGCAGACTGAAGACTTGCCGTCCTCAGAGGATGCACAGCAAGGGAAATGTTGCCGTTGCTGGAAGGAGCCGGAAATACAATGTTGCAGGGCGAAATCGTCGCTGGAGCTGTAGAGTGTAGGTTCCTGTGAAGCCCAGTTGTGGTGTCTTTGGCCAGAAGTTGAAGTAATCGTTACAGAGGAGTCCTACTGGGATCCTGCACGTCGAATCTAAGGACCCACCTGAGAGGGAGATCCTACATAGCCCTAAAAGGGGGACTGGTGTGTTACCTCCCTCTTCCAAAGGAAATCCTTTGTTCTGCCTTCCTGGACTTGAGCAGCTGTTCAAGCAGCAGGAGGGCAGAAACGAGTCTGTAGGATGGCAGCAACGCTGGCTGCCCGGGAAAACCCTGCAAACTGGTAGGAGCAACTCTGGGGGTCCTCTAAGGAGCCCCCAGAGTGCATGGAATCATACAACCAATACTGGCAACACTATTAGGGTATGATTCCGACATGTTTGATACCAAACATGCCTAAGTTCGGAGTTACCATTATGTAGCTGGACATAGGTAGTGACCTCCTGGTCTACTCCAACCACAACTCCTCCATCCGCGGCACCCTGGTGTACAGGCAACCCAGCCCCCACCCAGCTTTCATAGATGACGTCGTAGACATTGCTACACCCTGGCGTCAGTCGACTACCTCCTCTTCGGTGACCTGAACTTCCACCTCGAGGACCGCACCGGCTCAAACACCACTGCTCTATTCGACAACCTCACCACCCTCAGCGTTAGACAGCTGGTCTTCACACCCACACACATCGTAGGACACACACTGGACCCCATCTTCACCTCAAGTGACCGGATCACCACCAAGACCATCTCCACCCCAGACTGGACTTAACACCAATGCATACACTTCAACAATCACTGCACCCAGCAGCCGCACCTCCAGGACCCCTCACAGGAAATGGAATGAAATCACCAATGAGTAACTCACCTCATCGCTAGCCAAATCCCTCCCTCCCCCCTCTGACGATGCAACACAGCAGCACACAATCTCAACGCATGGAGCACCGAATGCGCCAACACTCTAGCCCCTCCCCGGCTGACAACGGCCAAACGCATACCTAAGAAGGCCAGATGGTTCACCACCGAACACCAAAAATCAAAGCGTACCCGCAGATGTTTATAAAAAAAACAGGAGGAACAGCCAACCCAGCGAAGACCTCGCCTCATTCAACGCCGCAACTGCCGCCCACCAATGAAAAAGCAAGAAAGCAAGAAAGATAGCACTCCGGGAATACTTCAACTCCTCCGCACACAACTCAAAAGAACTCTTCTTAGTCATCAACAAGTTCACAGATCCCCCCTCCGAAGCCACCAGCATCTCCCTGTCACAAGACAAACTCGCCTTCTTTTTCCACCACAAGATCCTGGACATCTACAACAGCTTCCTGTCACCTGGCACCGGAACCTGCGACCGACCCACCACCCAGAACCCATCCAGACCATCCATGACTGGTCCACGCTCACCACAGAGGAAACAGTCAACATCATGAACAGCACCCACTCCGGGGCCTCCTCGGATCCCTCCCTGCACTACATATAGATCAGAGCCAGCGCATCCATCGTCCAGAGCTTCGTAACACAATCAACTGCTCCATGACATAGGAATCTGCGGAAGAGCCCTGGAATGGATCCACTCCTTCCTCTCTGGGAAGACGCAGAGGGTCAGACTCACCCCCCCCCCCCCCACACCTCCAGACCCACAGGAGTAAACTGCGGAGTACCCAAAGGATCCTCACTGAGTCCCACACTGTTCAACGTATACATGGCCTCTCTTGCTGTCATCGTCAGAAGCCATGGTCTGAACATCATGCCATACGCCAATGACACACAACTCATAATTTCCCTCACCGAAGACCCGGGCATGGCCAAAAGGAACTTTAACACAGGAATGGAAGCCGTCGCCACCTGGAAGAGAGAAAGCTGCCTCAAGCAGAACTCCGACAAGGCGGAGCTCATCATCTTCGGAAACCCCTAAAACACAAATAGGGGTAGTAGGGGTGAAGAGATGCCGCACATCTAGGAAGTAAAACAGTATTGGTTAACAGAAGTGAATGCAAACGGAATCTGGTGCCAGGTGGTCAAGTGCCTTACTACCCAGTAGGCACAAATTGAGTACCAGAGTACACAGAAACAACAAAATCAATGTGACCACAGCACACAGAAATAAATAGTCCAATAACGTAGCAAGGATTTATATCCCTGGTGGTGTAGTTGTAGTTGGAGATAGCAAAAACGTGAAGATCCTGAAACTGTTGTGGAAAGTGTCTTTATTTGTAGGCACAGTTGGCCCCAGGGTTGATCATTCATCAAGATACAGCCAACACGTGTTTCGTCACTCAGGTGACTTCATCAAGGCTGGGCCGTCCGGCCAGAGAAGCAGAACACGGAAGATCCCTACGGTAAGGCAGGTGGGCCCTAGGCGGTAGTTGAATTCTTGTAAAGTAGGTCTTAGCCTCTTTTGGGGTATTACCCAAACAGCAACAGGTGTGGTGGATCCAAGTAATGAACGCGTAAGAATGTAGAGTAGAGAAGGCCTTGTTAAGCCTGAGGTTAAGGCCCTTCAGACCGGGCCGGAGCAGTGAGGCAGTCAGTGAGCAGCGCGTAAAAGGGAAACGCCACCTCAGCTTGGGACGACTCCTGGTGGCCCACATCCCCCAGCACCCCCCTGCACTGACTGAGGACGCTCACAACTTAGGATTCATCCTCACCTCCTCCCTATCCATGACCCACCAGGTAAACTCTGTCACCTGCTTCTGCTGGCACACACTCTGCAAACTCCGGAAGATCTTCAGATGGGTCCCAGCAGACTGTTGCAGGACAGTCACCAATGCCTTAGTCACGAGAAAGCCCTGCTACGGCATCGCCCTCTACACCGGCACCTCAACTAGGAACATCAGAAAACTTCAACTCATCCAGAACGCCACCACCAGACTCATTCTGGACCTCCCTCTCCGAGAACACATCTCCCAACACCTGAGGACCCTTCACTGGCTACCGGTCGAGAAGCAAATCACCTTCAAGCTTCTCACCCACACGTACAAGGCCATACACAACGCAGGACCAGCCTACCTGAACCACGCGTCTACTTCCACACCCCTGCCAGATCCCTCCCCTCTGCCCAGATGGCCCTGGCCACCGTCCCTCGCATCCGCAAAACCTCCGCCGGAGGGCGATTTTTTACCCACAATGCAGAGGAGCGCTAGAACAACTTCCCCCTGCACCTCAGACAGAGCCCGTCGCTCACCCTCTTCAGGAGGAAACTCAAGAGTGGCTCTTCAGATGAGGCCCCTTCCCCCCAGCACCTTGAGACCCTCACAGGTGAGTAGCCGCACTTTACAAATACTGATTGACTGACTGATTGATTGATATGTCCAGTAAACGGCTAAAACGGCTTCCCAGCACTCACGAAGTCCAGAAAAATGGAGCTGGAGTTCGTGGGGGCACCTCTGCTGACCTCTGAGCTAGGAGGGCCTGGCATAGGGGTGACTTGCAGTGACCTGTAGTGAAAAGGGTGCATGCACCCTTTCACGCAAGCTGCAATGGCAGGCCTGCAGACACACTTTGCATGGGCTCCCCTGGGTGGCATAATACATCCTGCAGCCCATGGGGAACCTCTGGTGCCCCAATGCCCTGGGTACCTAGGTACCGTATAGTAGGGACTTATAAGGGGACACTAGTATGCCAAGTGTGGGGTGTAAAACATTAGGGACAATTAATTCCATAAAGAGAGAGACAGAGAGAGAGACAGAGAGAGAGAGAGCACAGTTACTGGGGTCCAGGTTAGCAGGATCCCAGTAAACACAGTCAAAACACACTGACATCAGGCAAAAAGTGGGGATACCCATGCTAAAAGAGGGTACTTTCCTACAGTGTTCATCTAGGTACTGAAACGTCTTCACTCATCATTTGATAGTGTCATATTAAATTAGTAACTTGGCCTATTCTAAGTATCCTCCTTTGACAGTAACCCTGCGGTTTGCACCTTGCACTAAAACACAAATAAAGACGATTTAAAAAAAAACAAAATATGAGTCCTGCTGCTTTTGGTGTTAACCATCCAATCTTGTAGACTGTGTGACTCATGTGTGCATCAGATGTTCTAGACTGGGAAAGTCTTCCTCTCCGGCTACTGGTCCACTGCCTTACTTGCATCATGCAGTTTTGACTTCTCAAATTTACTTGTGGGGTATGACAAAGCTCTCCAATGTCTTAATAATCAGCTAAACCATCATCTGATTTCACATATACAATTGCATTGGTCATTCCCAAATTCTAAAATGCCTGGCTTTATGAATAAATCTACTTTTCTCCTGCACAAGTACTAATTTCATGAAATGAAGTTAGAGATTCTGATTACAGTTGCGAACATTACTTCGTGGCATACCCTATAACAGTTGCTCTACCCCATCTAGTCAGGTACCAACATAACATTCCACTAAGTCCTTTACAAGGAGGCACACGCATCAGCTGTAACGAAGACCAGCATTTTATACATGTAATCTTTAGTGCTATTTACCTCTATGACCTTCCCATAAAGACCAAATGTAAAATTGCTTCAAGGTTATCATTGCTGGGCTTTCAGGGGCTCCTAAAAGCCTCCGCTTGTAATACAGGAACCATATCGACCCTAGATTCCAGAAGTTGCCCTGTCTTCTAGTGGTTAAAGAAACTGATTTCAAAGCTCTATTAGGCACTAGGTTTTCTTTACTGTAATGTGCCTGTTACTGCATGTAACACTAGATACAGACCCATCTGCCCACACAGACCATTTCTTATTCCAATGTTTTTGCAGAAACATCAAGAGAGTCTAAAGATTTCTTACCACTGCTTTGGCTCCAAATAGTGAGACAAGTTATCACTGCATCTTCATGCTATCCATGATGGAAGTGGAAGTGGTAAGATGACTTTCAGGGCATATGAGTGCTTGATTACATTATGGCATAAAATATAATATCAATATTATTACTATACGTCAACATTTATTATATGAAGGTGGGGTATCAGAGAAAGTGGAATGATGTTTTTCCTGAGACATGCCACAATTCTCGCTTTCCCTACTCTTTACCCTTTTCCCCTTTCTACATTTGGCTAGAGATAGCTTTAGCTGTCTCGCACAGCCGATATGACTTATACAAAGAGACCCAGGCACGTAGGCAGCCCCTTAGCCACTGACTTGTATAAATCATTCACATATAGAACAGCCCACAATTATCAGCCACTTGTTGGCTGTTTGTTTCTTAAGTATGCCTGTGCAGAAGCACACATTTGATTGTTGCAGCAGTCAGATGGTTCTATACAGGGAGAGGTGTCCTTTTCCCTTGACTGTGCATCAAGATATTTCAGGGAGAGAATGACAGTGCTCCTCAAAAACTGCCAAATATTGCCATCAGAGTTGGGTCGCTGAGTAGAGTTGAGACCTGCATTTGTCAGTCACTGAAGGCAGGACTACTCTCAGTTGGGCCATAGCAGATCTTCTAAGCACGGTTAAAAGGCTGGAAAGAAAAACTTCACAAACGCTTGTTCCAAGAAATTCACTAATGACTGCACAAACTAAATCTAAAGCATTTCATGTGTGTTTTAAATATGAAGAAATCTGGCATTTTTTGCCGATTGCTCACCTCCTTCCCCAAGTCTGCAGACCTAGATGGCTCTACATGGTTAAACGAAAAGGAAGCTGCCATCAGTCTAAGCTCCCCAAAAACCACCATGGTCTTGACAAACTGCCAAAGACTAACACTACTTGCCCTGCACATTCTGCCACAGCTCTGTGCACGCAGCATTTGTCTCAGACACTGCCACAACCTCCATGCACTGCTTATTTCCTCACACATTTTCCCAGACCCACCACAAACTTCCTTCGCCCTGCTCACACTACTCCAAACTACACTATCATTATTTCATACACTATCCTTAGTCCCTTCATCCATCAATGCACTCACTTATTCATTGAGGCCTCCATCTAGGCAACCATGAGTCATATTCAAGTTCCACCACTGACACAGCCCCTCACACAAGCTTTCCAACCAATGATGTAACAATGCTTGTTTTACATGTATGAATTAGTACTGTCATTAAACATTTTTACTATTTCCCTTACACATTGTTTAACACTCATATTGTGTGTTTGTTCCCATATCTTCTGCCATGGTTCACCAGCAAACTCACCATTTCATTCCTTTTATACAATTGGTAGTTTGCACCACATTGATGCTATATGGGTGTAAGGTCAGGATATTAAAAAAGCAAACTCAATATAGTCTTAGCCCTAAAAAGCGAGGCCTTCTACCAATAATTTGACCACAATCAAGGATGACTATCACTATCTCAGGCAAAGACAGCTTAAGCTTTAGTCTACGTGCTTTCTCATCATGAATTAAGAATGGAATGTATAAACTCCTGGAATAAAAGAAGAAAAATAAACAGTTGGACACTATATTAATTTGTAACAAACAAATGTGTTTCTTGTCTTCAGTATCATATTTGGTGGCTATATTCTTCTTTCTGCAAAATCACCATATTTTGAAATGTGTCCAGTGTCAAACTGGTAACCAGTTGTTAACAACTACCACAGTGAATCAAATGTCCAGCAACATGGACACCAAGGCTGCTACAACCACAAAGACCACAAGTTACATTTATGTTATATTTATGCACAGAGACATATATACACATACACACAAACATACATATCTGTAGATTTTGAGAAAGATAACCTTGCCCCCCTCCCTCAGTTCTGCTTTACAGCTCAGAGGCCACAATTTCAGTGCAAGTGCAATACCATTAGTCAAGAAGGGAGGGGGAGATGGAAGAGGAATCTGCAGGGGCAAAAGAGTACCCATTAAAATATTACTACCAAAAGCAATTTCCTCTTTGAAGGGAAAACCTACTTCTTCACATTAAACATATTTTGAAACACTCCCAAAGCAGTGTGAGCAGACAGAAGGCAGGTCAGAAAAAGAGGAACGTATATCCTAAACCAAAACTGTTCAAAACAGGCATCCACTTGTTTTATGGTATCAGAACTGTGAAGATTGGGAACAATGTTAGTAGAAGCCCAATGAGCAATAAAATATACCAAGAAGCATAACAGGACACCCAAATAACTGCCCAAACCCAGTTAGGTCAAGCGTTGTTGTTATTGGGATTCCAGTTGTCCACTAACTCCTGAAATATCTTAACACACAAGATAATACATCTTGAAATTATGTGTTAAGAAAACGCCTTGCCTTTTTTTTTAATACAATCAGTACACACCACAAAGAGGTGATGATGGAAATTCTGACGCATAAAACTCAAGTCTTTCTCAAGTTCCAGGTAATTAAATGTTTTCTCTGGCATGTGAGAGGAGTTTAAAAAAAATAGAATGGGACGATGGCCCTTCTGGGCGACGTGGAACTAGGGCACTACATTAAAAAGTAAGAAGCAGGGGCCTTGCCAAGATGGGGATAGAGAAGAAGCATCTCTCCTCATCTCCGCGCCCGGCCTACCGCCCAGGCCTCCAGTCAGAACCAAGCCCACATTCCACCAAGAGATACTGGCTGGATGCTAGCACCTCCAGCAGCCCAGGATCACACGTTCTGCGGCCACCCAATGAGCTAATACCCACCAACATTATTACTCTGCAGACCGGAAACCTCATGTTTCAGGAGAGGACAGCAAGAGCTCTACAGGGCATGCCAGGAGGAGGTGTCACATGGAGAGGAGTGCTGCAGATAGCCACGGTGGTGTGCACCCCGCCAAGACTGGAAAGCGCCCCTGCATCGCAGGTGGGCCTTGGGCTGACCTATATTGGATCCTGACCATCCTGAGAATATACCAGCATCAACTGGACACCCCCAGCCACTGGGATAGGCGAGACGCCAGCAGAGACGAGGCCCTCTTGCATCAGAGAACCAGCTGGAATTTAGGGTGACCACCCATCCATTAATTTCACGGACCGTCCATAAAATCAGCATAAAGTCCTAATTAAGATGTTAACGGACAGCATTTGTCAGTAATTTCAATTTTCCAGGTTCAATCTAAACCAGTGGAATTCCGCGCTGGAGGCCGATTATGCAGAGTATTGTGGGGCCAGCCCCCCCCCCACCTCCAAACACACACACACGCGCACACGTGAGCTGCGCCTGCTAGGAATATACGTGAACGTCAGCGGGGCCACGAATGCACTGGCGGACAGCGAAGGCTCGGATTGCAACCATATATCTGTCTGGTCTCATGACATACCTGTAGCTTCACATCCTGGGCGGACTGGACATGCACGCTGTGAGTGCGAAGACTGGGTTGAGGTGCAGGGTGCAAGGCTTGTGGGACGAAAGCCCCGGCCCCAACCCTGAACCCCACTCCATGGGCCGGTTGGTGGAACTTAGCCCCAAATAGCATGCGCCCCGCTTCGACAGTACTCCCGACGCCTCCTCAACCTGCATCACAGCAGCTATGGCAGTCCAGGAGACAGCAGGAAGACCTACCCGCACACAATCTTGCCAACAAAATCAGAGACCTCCTCACCAGGACCTTTATGGAAAGCCTGTTTGAAGAACTGCATCAAGAAATTACGTTGCTCAGGGCAGATGTCTTGAGGTACATAAAGGAAATGTGCCAGGATATAGGGGAACTGGGACACAGAATCTCCACCTTGGAGGACATGAGAAAGGAGGAACAGGATTCTTACAGATAGGAGTTAGTTGACTTGAGGGACAAAAACCTCACTATTCAAGCGCACTTGGAGGACCTAGAAAACAGGTCCTATAGATCAAACATCTGCGTCCATGGAGCCACCCGAAGGAGAGTAAAAAGGAGGATATTGGAACATATGTTAAGCCCTTTTTCCATTTGGGCCTTTCAGAGCTGGCAATAGCAGAGAGACAATTAGACAGGACCCAAAGTGTCAACAGGGCCATGAGATCTGGTGGTACCCCATCAAACATTCTGAACAGCTTACAATACTTCTGTCAAAAAGAAGCTATCATGGAGGCCGCCTCCAAAACAGACTATTCAATTTGAGGGTGCCACAATGTTTCTCTACTAACAGCTGGCACTGGGCACCTTGTAGCGTTGCCGGAAACTGAAGCCGTTCACTCCCTTCCTCTAAAGCAAAGATGTGCCATACAGAAGGGCCAATCCATTCCATCTGGTTTTTACCTTGGAATGGGAGGCTCACACTGTCTGTTCCCTAAAGGAGGTGGATGCGATCCTACAGCTTCCTCACCCAGTGGACTCAATACCCCAACCAGGCACCCCTCCCCAGGGGGAGTGCCTGCTTCGGGGAGCCGGAAAATGAACTAGTGATGAGGAATAGAGTGGCCAGCCAACAGGGGAGTTAAGCAGGAGGGATCTCAGAAGACTTAGATTTGATTGGTAAGGTGGCTACATTACTATCCCACAACCCATATAAACCACTCTAAAGTAGAGGTGAGAGGGTTGTAGAAACCTGTTAATTTGATTGTTAAAGTTATAAGGGAAGTTGAGGATCCCCACACCACACCACTACACAGCCCCCATTTTTCACTAGACATCTGACATGAAAACCTGGAGCGACCCAACAACATCTACGATTCTGGATGGGAACCCACAGCAAGACCACCATCGCACACAACTGCAAATCCTTAGCCTGAAGACCAGGGATCGCAGTATCCCAGCAAAGCACAGCGCAGTGCTCCGTATGCTCAAAAGAGCAGGCTGTGGAGGCGTTGCCTGACTGTCCATGGAGTAAGACATGCACATCAGAGCTCCTGCACCCGCTGGAGGTACCGGAACCATTTATTCTGCATAATCACAGTCTCATGACTGGCACATGAGGGGGCACTCCTGTGATCCTGGGGGCGGACTGCACAGCCAGCGAACGTCTGCCAACAGCGGACAACTGGGACTGCGTTTACTTGAGGGACTAGGAGGCCAAGATGGTGGCCACCCGACAGTAGAGCGCAGCCAGAAAGCTGTGAAGGCGATGGGGGCGCAGGCATCGCCCATGGGCCGGAGGCTGCCAACAGCCGCTGGGGAAGACATCTGTGCTACGCCAGGCCAGGAAAGTATAGTATGGATACCCGAGTGAGAAGTCAGAGTAGACAGTGAGGGGTCGGCCCCGGCAGTAACTGGTGAATGCGGCCGGGCAGCCAGGTTGGTGACTGCCCAGTGTTAGATGCTGCCCGACCGAAGACAGAGCTCCCAGCAGCTGCCATGAGGGCATGAGTGGATTCAACCGAGCCACAAGAGTGAGACCCTGCAAGGGACCTAAAAGGGAAGAGGAGGCTCTCGGGCATAAGGGAGCCTGATAGAGCTGATCGGACACAGCCGGGTGGCCTGGTGACTAGGGCACGAAGAAAAGCCCCACGAAGGGTAAATGCAGGTCTCCCTGGATCCACACAACTAAGCACACCCTTAAGAGTACAGGGGTGAGAAAGCGCATGCAGGGGCAGGAAGCAACTAAAGACTGGGCATGTGCACTATCTAGAGTGCGTGTGGCTTGCTGGCCTGAGGAGTGCCTAATAGGGTATCAGCTCCGACACTGTCACTGGGGAGCTTGCCCTCTGGAGCCCCAACTCTTCACCACCCCCCACCAGCCGTCTGCGAGTGGAGTGGTGACACAAGTACTCAGGGTGTGCATGAAGCTGCACATGGGAACAGAGGAGATGATTGCTGGACATGGGGAGGGAGGGGGGGGAGTGTCTCTGCCCCAGGTGCTAGCAGATATTAAACAGTGTTGAGAGCCAGCCGAGCACTAAAGTGGCCCGAGAAGGATCTCAGCAGAGCTGCCTGTGCCACTGAGAGAAGCGTGTACTTCAGAGCTGAAGAGAGACCAGAAGGTGGCTCAGAAATGGGCAAGAAGACTACTAGTGTATGGGACGCAGCTAATATTCACCCCGGGAGACATCCCTATTGTGCCTTCTGGTAGGGGCTGAGGCAGTGAGCCCTGTGTGAGTGGGGACAAGGCACTTCATTTGAATCTTGAATTAGCCCTCCTATGTCAACTGAGTGCACAGGGGGACACGCAGCTGGAACAAAGGGAAGCCCTGCGCTGCAAGAGGGGGACCCCCCCAACTCAAGGGCGGTAACCACCAAGGTTGGCCAATCTGAGAGAGAAGAGGGAAGCATGTCCTTGGCTGCACACACAGCGACCATCTTGGAGGCCATACAGGACATCCCTCGAAATGAAGATTGCCTCAGAGGCAAACAAAGTGGGACTCCTGAGAGACAGCCACCAAAAACTGGCAGATCATGTTAAAGAGATGGAGAAACATTTGGGTGCTACCCTGCCGCAGATGAAAGATCTCACACTGACATGCTCTGCTATGGAGAAGGAAGTGAGAATGCTGGCAAACAGACTGGAAGATGCAGTGGGTAGATTTTGCTGCTGGAATGTTAGACTGGCCTAGTTCCGGAAAAAGCAGAGGGGCCCAATACGGAACTGTTTGTGGCTTTTCAGTGGAGCATGCATATAGAATACCAGTGTACCCTCTGCCACCTGGGACGTGCCCGTTCCCAATCATAGCCCGTATGATGAATTTCAGGGACAGGGATGTCATCCTACAGGCGGTGCATAAACATGGCCCTTGGTTAATTGATGGAGAGGAGTTAAATCTGCACCCAGACTATACAAACTTGGTCCAAAGGCAGAGGGAAGCATTTGTGCCGGTTAAGAGGGTGCTGCACCAGCTTGTCCTCAAATGTGGGCTCCTCTTGTTGACAAAACTATGGATTGTGCACGAGGAAGACACACTTCATGGTAATTGCAGAGAAGGCCTGGTCGTGGTTAGAAAAACAGGGTCTTTGGTCGGACCCACAGCCTGGCTCTAGGAAGAACACTGGTTGGTGGCCGGTGCAATCACAGCAAAGAAACAACAAGAGCATTGTTGCCTCACCAACAAAGGAACAAATTAAGGGTCTGCGAGTAAGAGAAAGCTGTGATGTAACTCAAACACCTATGGAAGGAGGGGGGGGTCCCTTGTCTCAGAGGAAGAGGGTAGCGGCTCGAACCGGTCCGAGACATAACTGGAAAAGGAGGACAAACAAATGCTGCCAGTTATGCCCATGACGTCTGAACATTTGGGGTAGAGGATGTAATCAGCTCCTCGTTTAATGAACCTGATTGACTACAAGATGTAGTAATAAAGAGACATGATCTTGGCCCCTGTGGTCGTAGAGGGAAATGGAGCTTACTTGGTATGCTGAGGCTGCCTGATGGGAGGCATCCAACTATGGACTGCTGTGTACAGGTGGTCTCAGGTTGCACCCCAGCGGCAGATGCAAAAGATGTTATATTGTTGTCTGGGAATCTAATATACCATGACTTGGGGAGGGTGAGGAGGGGTGTCAGATTTAGGATCACGATATGGTAGGTTGGGGGTTACTTACAGGGGTAGCTTGTAGCACCTTGACACACTACAGCGATGGAGGAATAATAGACCACACACACACACACATTCAGAGGCGGAACTTGAAAAAGGGAAGGAAGTTATACAACCACCATGCAACCAATACAGGCATTGACCCTATTAACTTGGAAAGGCAATGGACTTGGTTATAGGGTAAAGAGGGGGTTGGTTGTCATAATCCTCAAGCAGACACAAATCTGGCAGCATTCCAGCAGGAAAAACACCTCACTGGAGACAACATTGAAGCAAAAGGAAGGGCAAATACAAACTGGTAGGCTATGCACAATACAATTCTGGACCTTAGTATGTGGACAGGCACACAGGGGTGCTATGTGGCACTTGTGGCAGAATTTGAGGGCAAGACAATGTTACTGATTAATGTATATGCTCCACCGGGGTTTCATTCTCCAACACTTCAGAAAGTCAGAAACATTCTGCTGGAAGCTCCTCCAGCACTAAATTATTGGTGGGGATTTCAATCTCGCACTGGACACATTGCTTGATAGAACGAACACAAGAATAGAGGGGGAGGTGACCTGAGGCACGTTAGAGTGCTTTGTGCAGGCACTTAGGGTATGCGATGTCTGAAGAGCTCTCCAAGGCTGCAAGAAAGGATAATACTCTTATTTCTCTGGTGCTCATGACATGTACACACGGCTTGATTACTTTCTCACTTCTGGCTGCTCGCTCCCCAGGTTTATTGAGTCAAAGTACATGGCCCTGTGGATTAGCCATCACTCACCCCTGTGTGTGACTCTGTCCACTAATATGCGAAGGACACATGGGGAGTGGAGGACGGAGACCTGGTGTCTCTCAAATGAACAAGAAGTCAAACGATTGGATAGTGCCACTAAGCTCTACTTTGAGGAGAACAAGGATACAGTGCAGAGCCCTGCTATACTGTGGAAACCATATAAGGCAACACTCAGTGATGTCATCATTGCTGGGGAGATAGGAAATAGGAGGGAGAGGTGCAACAGACTGGTTACCCTAGAGTGAGAAATAATGCAGTTGGAGAGAGAATAAGTGGCATCTCCTATGTACAGCTTGAGAAGCGATATGGATCTGAAGTGGACCAAGTATCAGTCAATCGCCGATCATGAGGTTAAAATGACCT
This sequence comes from Pleurodeles waltl, assembly GCF_031143425.1. Classification (NCBI taxonomy): domain Eukaryota; kingdom Metazoa; phylum Chordata; class Amphibia; order Caudata; family Salamandridae; genus Pleurodeles; species Pleurodeles waltl. The sequence goes on along the minus strand of NC_090440.1, from coordinate 1,827,757,340 downwards.
ACCTAGCAAAACAGCACTGTATCTATTAAGCCAGAAACAAAGCAGGCAAATTATTGGCATGGATTGGTAGCAAGGAAAGTGGAGGGAAGGTATGTCAATTTGAGAACTTGTGGCAGAATCAGGGAATACTGTGTGGGACAGCCAATAGACAGCAGAGAAATTTGCAAGTTATCTACAGACATTCAATAGCACGCCACTACAGGTCCCAGTGGGGGAAGTTTTAGCCTTTATAAATGGCTGCCCCATGAGGCGTCTGAGACCACAGCAACTAAGGGACTTGGAGGCAGATATACTGGTAGAGGAGGTTTCCTTGGCCATGGGACAGATCCAGTCAGGTAAGGCTCCGGGCATGAATGGGTTCCCGGTCGCGCTGTTCTGTGGGTTGATCAGGCTGCTCCTCTTCATGCAGCCTTTATGACTGCGTTTAAAGAGGGAGAGTTATAGAAGGATATGCGGATGGACAGTCGTCCTCATTCCAAATTATGGAAAGCTCTGTGATAGGGTGTGAACCCCAATCTGCCCAACTCATTGCTTAAAGCAGATGTTAAGATCCTGGCCAAGGCCTTAGCAACCCAGCTGCGGACAGTAGTGACTGAGCTGGTGCACCCGGGTCAAAAAGAGTTCAGGCCCACTCATTCGACCAGACTGAACCTAAGGCAGATCCAAATTAACCTGGCAGCGACGGTGGCCTTGACTGACAGACAGGTCATTGCATCGCTTGACCCAAATAAAGCCTTTGACCTATTTGAGGTTCTGGCTAAGATGGGCTTTGGAATGAAGTATATTAGATTGGTCAAACTGCTTTATGATAGACTGAACATCAGAGTGAAGATTAACAGCCACACCTCCCAGGTGTTTAGGGTGCAAAAGGGTACTCAGCAGAGGTGTCCACTTTCAACAATGCTGTTCGCTTTAGAGATAGAAGTCCTGGCGGAATAAGTATACGGATTGATGTGCAGATCTGGGGTTGACCGGGTGGTACAGTGTATATCACTATATGCTGATGACATTTTGCTGTATTTGAGGAACACAGCCCAGACACTGACCATACTGTGAGATGTCTTCCACATCTTCGGAAAACACACTGGGTTTTCCATAAACTGGGACAAAACCCTATTATTTATGATAGGTGGCTGGGAACAGGATAGGGTGCCCTCCTTGCTTCTTAGAGTGGAGACAAGGAGGTTCAGATATCGTGGGATCTGGATCACTAAGGACCCAGACTCTCATTACGAGGTGAATCTAGGACCCATGCTAAAACGTTTGGAACAGGATGTGAAACACTGGCAGGCATTGCCTGTCTCGCTGGTGGGAAAGGCAGCAATGTTTAGGATGGTAGCTCTTCCCAAACTGCAATATATCCTCCAGAACAGTCCCTAAAAGATACCAGATGCTTTGTTCGCTAGGGTAGCTGGGCTTGTGAGAACACTGCTCTAGGCAAGGGGACAACCCTGCATAACTCTGAAGGTCCTATAGAGATCCAAATATAAGGGAGGCATTGCTCTACCATTCATCCAGAAATATTTCGAAACAGCACAGGTAAGCTTAGTTAACAACTAAGCATATGCAGATTTGAAAGAACCCGGCATTCCGCCAGGACAGGTTGAGTATGGGTAAGCAAAGCTAAATGCATGTGCTATTCGAGGACAGGCTACGCCTGGAGCAGGTGGACACATGGAAGAGACTGATCAGAGAAATGGTTTGGGATACTAGGTTAACCCCCGAAGAAACTCCTATGAGAGGGTTCCCGAATGGACCCAGTGGTGGCGCTGAAAGCCTTTCAGGGCTGGGACAACATTGGCCTTTCTGTGCTGACAAATGTCTGGGACACCAATAGAGTGGTGCTGTTCGGCTTCTAGAGAACAGAATATCAGATGCTAGAGACACAGTGGCTACGATATGGCCAGCTAAAACATGCTCTCAGGGAATGTGTGTCACAGGAGTAGGAGACACAGAAGAAATCCCAAAAGGAAGAGAGACTGTTAGATGAATGGGCAAATAAGAAACTAATCTCAATGACATATGGCACTATAATGAGGAACACACAAGCACTCCTTGCTGAAACTGCAGGACAGATGGGAGTAGGATTTATGTGAGTTAGAAGATGACTGGCAGATGGCATTCGGATTTCTCGCGGACGTGGCAATAAAGGAAAGTTTTTGCCGGATCCAGCTTAAAATTATCCACTGAGCTTACTACGCAGGATTGCTGCTCCGTAAGATAGGCAGGGCAGAGGATGCAAACTGTCTCAGAGGCTACGGGTCAGAAGGCACGCTACTGCACAAACTTGGGAGTTGTTCCCGCTTACAGGACTTCTGAGAGGCGGTGAGAGATTCCCTAGAGGAGGCAAAGGGACTGCCCCTAGAGCTACAGCCTCACCTGGCACTTCTAGGCATATAGGGACCAACAGATCTATCTAGGCATCAGACAATTCTAGTAAACTTGGGTTGCATGGTGGCAAAACGAGATTATGCTAAAAAAAATGAGACTCCTTCCCACCACTGCACCTAGGAGGCAGGTATGGAACACTGCAAACTCATGGATAGGGAGGTTTACAAAAGATAAAGATGTCAAGAGGAGTTTGAAAAAACCTGGGCGGCTGCAATGCGGGATCCGCTTGAGGACTCGGATGGGACATGTGTTTGCACTTCTGTTAAGAAGAAGAAGGGTAGGGGCCAAATGAACAGACAGATTTCACCTGTGTGAGAGACATGGGCACAGGGTGTAGGCTGTAATCTTGTCAGATGTAAGTAATGACGAGAAGACCTCTGATTTTGAAGCGGTGTTGTGCGGGGTTCCAAGGTGACTGTGGGGGCCAACGTGCATGTTATGGCATGATGTTGCTATTGTATGTTTTGTTATGTACAAAATAATAAATAAATATTCAAAGAAAAAAATCAGGCTGTGATATCTGCTTGTCAAAAGAAACTCAACTACCTAAAAAAAGACTGGAACTGGTTCTGAAGCAGCTGTTTCAATTAACAGATTCTATCATTTGGCTCAGCTAAGAAGGGGAGCTAGCAATACTCTTAACTAAAACATTCACAGGAAAAATATTTACGACAACTGCTGAGATCCCATGGAGACTACTAGCAGTGCGACTAATGGAATAATCACATACTATTACCGCCTGCAATATATATGCCCCTAACAACACTCATGAAAACGTTCTCCGGTCAGCAATCTCTACACCAGATACAGAGATAAAATGGTGGGAACTTAAATACGGCGATGGATACTTACATAGACCAGTCAGACCATGGAAGGGGGCAGAAAGGAGCACTCTCTGATGGAGGTCGCACATGCTCAAGGACCTTCAGCTATTGGATGCTTGACAAGCACGACACCCCACCTCCACTAGAGACTACACATTTTTCACAGCAGCAGACCAGACATGTTAGAATTTTATTTGGGCACAACACAACTCATATCAAGGGTACAGTAGGCCAACATTGGGGGCATTCTCCTATCTGACGATGCCACAGTACTAGTCACACACAGCAATATCAATAACCATCCCCCCACCCCAACAGAGGTATGGTGCACTCACCAACGAGTTTCCATTTATTTGGCAGAAAATGATGGTTCAGTCTCACACACATTGCCACCCCATATGGGATGCTGTTAAGGCAGTTCTCGGGTGGAATTCATAGCGATCATGGTTAAACTCATCATGGATAGGAGGGCGACACATACGGAATTGGAGGGGAAGATGAGTGACCTTGAGTCCTAGCGTAAAGCATTGGATTCTTGGAGAGCCTAGCACCAACTTACCACAGCGAGGCAACAGCTTAAAACACTAGATTTGGAGGCTACGAAATATGCCCAGCTCTACACTAAACATAGCTACTACACAGCAGGAGACAAAGCAGGTAAGCTTGCAAACTCAGGGCAAAACAACACATATGTAATGTGGCCCATATTACCACCCACACAGTGGACACGACCCGCACACTGGAAGGAATGGCTGAGGCGTTTCAGGCATTCCACTCTATGCCACAGAGCTTTCCCCCACGAGGAGCATACAAAACTACATGGGCGCAACACTGCTACCGACTCTCATGCCACATGTCACAACTAACATCTATATTGGGAAGGCTTGAGACTCCAGTGAGTTTACGGCAGCCATTTACAAAATGTACCCCCCCCCCACTTAGCTCCCATACTTGCTAAGCGTTACAACTTCTTTGCAGACCCCACATCAATCACGCCCTCGATGCTCGCAACTATAATCACACTAATGGCCAAAACAAGCAAAGGCCCATCAGCCGGTCTATTATACCGCCCAATTTGACTACTCAATGTCAACGCAAAGTTCTTCTCAGGCACTCTGGCCTGCCAATTAGCCCCCTATAAGCAATACCTTGTGAGCCCAGACCAGACGGGGTTGATCCCAGAAAGAAGTTGCCCAGATAACATGAAACACATACAACACATCACAGACAAATTGACCCAAGCTCAAATACCAGTCTTTCTCTTATCTATCAATGCCGAGAAGGTGTTCGACAGGGTACAATGGCCTTTTCTCCAAGATGTCTTTGAGAGTAGTGGAATGGAACTCAAATTCCAAAGATGGGTATTTAGTGGCTACGAACAGCAGGATAGCCCAGGATAATAGCTAAAGTTGTCGACTCTTTGAGATAAGAGGGGAACACAGCAGGGCTGCCCTTCACCACCGCTTTTGTTTGCACTATATATGGAACCCTTAGCTTGGGCAATACCTCGAACCCCCAAAAATCATGGGTATCACATCTGGGAAAACAGCCCATAAGATAGCACTTTACAAAGACGAAGTCCTGTGATGGCAACTAGCCCACTGACTACATTCCCAGCCCTTCTGCATGAACTCAACACATTTATCCAAGTACAGGGGTTTAAAGTTAACAAGCAGAAAGTGCATGTTGTAACTTCTTAAAAACAAATAAGGTCAATAAAGGTGTAGCAAAAGGGGCCAATATGGATCAGAACGATTCATTTAATGGTAGCAGCACCTCCCATTTGTGCCTGCTTCCAGAATATCATTACATTTGTTAGACGTTTTCTTAACCAATGGCAGTGAAATGTTCATGGACTCTGTGGCCTTCAACTTAATCTGATAGCCCCTAAGGAGGAATGAAGAAAACCAGCTCAGAGAAAGTATCAAACTCATGTTCTTCAAGTGGAATCCCTCATCTAGAGGAAGAGGCAGACATCTGTTGTACAAATTGTCATCTGCTTCCTCATGCTGCCCAGGACCATCCAAAGTGTTTTCAATCTTGGTGCTAAAACACCTCAGTGGCTCCTTCCTACATAATGTCTAAACAAATGAAGTGCCAGGAATGTCAGGACACGGTGGGGTGAACTACAAAAATTTTGAGCTTTTCACATTGGCCAGTGACTGTCACGTATAATTAAAGATCAGTCAAGCAATGTATACTTTAATAATCTGTTGAGAGCAAAGTATTACATGATAAAAAGTAGACAAAATACTGCCATGTGCAATTCCACTTATTGAGAAAAAAAACTTGATTTAAAGAAGGTGAATCTTGATTTCTGCCATAAAATACACTATAAATGATGAATCAGAGGATGAGGAAAGGAGGAGATGCTCGATTTCTAAAAACTCAGAAGTGAATTAGAGCTGGTGTAAACAAAGAGGGGATAACTTACTTAATGTCTGGGCTACAGTCATCAATCCTAGATTAATTAAGGAAAACAGTATAAGGCATAGTCTTGTGGGCACACTGGCAAAAGTGAGAGTTATACAGGCAGGTTTTTTACAAGCCCGGAGAAAGCTTATTGTGGATATAAAACTGAAACAGATGTAATAAGCAAGTAAAGCAATGGCCGGACAATCTGCAGAATCGTATGGGGGCGGCACTTGCCAGTCTCGCACCAACAAGGACCTGGCATCTTTATTGCTAATTTGTTCTCCATAAATAAGAATATACCTGCCAGTATTTTGAATGCGTTGCACTTCTATCATGAGAGAATCTGCTCTCACCAGATTCCTTAATTTTTGATTCACAGTATCGCTCGCTTGATGTGATATTTACTGTCCTTTAAAAGAAAATATTAATGACTTTTAAAAGAAAGAATGTTTTTTCCAGTCTGGAGCGTGGTGTTTTCAAAAAAGACCACCACTGAATGTCGATGCGCACCGTTGCCCTAGGATGAGGTTGCTAAAGTTGCTCCATTGTCTATTGGTGGTGCTACAAAGGTTGTTGGTCCCCCGTCCGCACCTGGGTGGATTTCAAAATACGAGCAATCTGCAGATAGAAACATCTATTCGAAGTGCATCGGTTGGGCGCAAGAGAAGCAAATGTGGTTAAATGCGCACATGCCGCGGACTCGTTAGCTCTGTCCAGTTCAGTACACATGCGGGTGGGTGGGTGGGTGGTTGTGGGGGAGGGGGGGGGGCATGAAACAGTTATGCAGCTTTACCCTCGAACGCATGCTTGCTTGATTCAAACAGTTTTGCTCCTCCAGTCCCCCCATACTTTTATAGACAATAAAGAAAGGCTATAGTTTTCTGCTCACTACCGTGAGGTTAGCATGATGCAAAACTAGAATGGCTGCTTGGTTTAAGTCATTTACAAACATAAAAAACAGCAGTTCGACCCCAAAATACTCAAACATGAAAAATACTTCTTGACAACGCTCAATGTTATGATCTAGAGTCAGTTTCTCTTTTAATTTATTTCCTACCCTGTTCACTTTTTTCTGCACTCTACACGTGCCGACCTTCCTATACTCTCATACTAGCGTGTGAGCTGCTCCTTCCGGGCTGTTTTGCAGGTTTTCATTTCCATATACTGTGGTTGCCAGATATAGTGTCATACATATTTTCACGCTGCATAAAGCACAAGAAGCCACTCACAATTGCAGCATTTGGAATTAGAATGCTGACACTAGCTGATGTAAAACGTAAATACCGTTAACAGACTGCAAAAAAGAACTGATCGCAGGTTTGGAAGTATTTGTTGGTAGTACTGCTGCTTTACATGACAAACAATGTATAATTGTTTAATTCGCGTGAAGCTTATTTTCACATGCAAAATCCTATACCTACCTCATTTTCATCAGAAGCTTCGATACCGTATAGCTACAGCACATAAATGAGAGAGAGAGAGAGGCCAAATTCACATTATACAATAATAAATGTGAAAGTTGAAGCCATTCAGTTAAAAAAGATTAGATGCAGGGAGAAGGGCAGCAATAAGAAGTCACAGGACAATACGTGTTTACAGGAAACAGGGTATAAACAAATTGGCAAAGATCCAGATCTGCAAGATGTAAACAACAAAAGCATTGCCCTAATTTTGATGTAAAAGTACCAACGCCTTGGAGATCCACCCAGCAAACAAGCAAGAATGGGAAACGGTCATCGGTGTGACATTCTTCCTATTGGTTTACAAATGGAAGCCACTTCTTTTATACTATCATAGAACGTCTACTACTAAAAAGTACAAATGCTAAAATCTATATGGTTTTGTCCTTGGTGTCAATATACTACTAACAATGAAGTATCACAAATAAACAATTATACAATCATGCACCGACAAAGCCAATAGGTCTGGCTGTCAGCATTTTCGCTTTGTCAATGCTGGTTTTAAATTTGTCGAGATTTTTGTAATACTTAATTTTTGAGCAGTTGCTCTGGCCTCGCATTATGGAAAAACATTAGTTAAAAGCAAAAATATTTCTGGCCACACAAAGGACAAATTTCCATAGCGGTTTCTGCTACTGACGAGAATCACTGTGTGTGTATGTTCTGAATGGGGAAGAATGCTGTCACGCACAGTAAAATTAGCTAATGGCTGGAGTGGGCTAGCCCACTGATGCGTGATGCTGTAGTGTCTGAGAAGACAAATGTGAATGATGCAACAACAAACCAATGGATGAAGAGGACTGGCTATAAAACACCCTAAGAAAGATAGAAATATAGATAGATAGTCAAATCAAAAGGTCTAGGTTAATGCGCAAGGCCGATAAATATATTAAAACTGTCTGTTTTCGAGCTATTGCAGTCAAGATGCAGCTCTGTCCACCTCCAATCCTGCTCCAGTACAAGCCCCATTCAAAATCGGCTCTATTTCATGCAAATACAGTAGCGACCAGCATACCTTCTGAAATCCTATCCAAGGAAAGGTACACAAAGCCTTAGAAGACATTCTCATTTGTTTTGAGCTATTTAGACTACTTTTTAATCTTCCAATAATTCTACATATACTCATATACACATGGCACTTGGTAATGTCCTGCCTGTAGAAAGCCCCTATATATAATGTAGGAGGTTGGCTCTTTATATGGTATATCAAAATGAGATATACTGTGTAAAGAGTCCAGGGGTTCCCTTACTAGTGGATAGGGGCTTGCTCTAGCAATCCCAAGGTGCTATCTTGGGGATGTGTGGTGGAGCAGCCTTAGGCTTATCAGAAAAGAGTGTTAGACATTTACCATAGGCACACAGTCAATAAATGAAACACGTGACTCAAGAAAGAGATCCACTCCGATTTACAAAAATAGCAAGTATCTTTATATATGTTCAGGCACCAGAATCAATATGACCAGGTAAGTACGTTTTGCAATAGAAATTATCACAGGATTGAAAAGTCAACAGTGCAATTTTCTGAAGCTGCAATGTTACCCTATGGGAAAGAAAACATATAGGGCAAATAGGTACGCCACAGCAACTTATAAGACCAATCTTCTGGACTTAAGGTAAGTATGGCGCAGGGTTCTAGGCAACATCAACAGGTCACCTCGGGCGGCACTGGGGCGGCCAGGTGCAGTTGTGCAGTTTAGCATTGGGTGCTCTGTTTAAAATCAATAGGGATTGGTCCGGGCAAAAAAGATGCTGCAGGTAAACACTAGGGGACAAGTCAGGGTGAATCACCAAGTGGGTTCAGTTCTTGCATGCTCGGGGATGTGGGGACACCAGTGGTCCTCTTCTTCTTGGTTCGGGGTGTCCGGGTTCAAAGGGGCCTTTGACAGTCGTGTTTCCGTCACCAGTGGCAGTCATGGTGAAGGGAACCGCAAAACCAGGCTGCAGACGTAGACTGGGGGATCAGTCCAGCTAAACTAACAAATGGGCTCATACCATGTGAGTCTGGGGGACGGAGGAACATCAGTGGTTTTCTTCTCCATGGTCCAGGGCATCCGGGTGCAGGCACTGTGGACTGTCGGATTCCCGTCACCGGAGGCAGTCACAGGTGAGGGGGGCCTGCACAAAAAGGCTGCAGACATCGGTGTGAAGGCCGCAGCGAGTAAAACCCACAATGGACTTTGTCTCTGGAGAGGCTGGGGACCATAATGGCACTGTTGGCCTACTTCAACTCGGGCTAGAGGGCTCGAGTGCAGTGGTGCTGTCCGGCGTCTGGTTCAGGCAGTGCGGAGTGCTCTTTAGTGTGTCTTGGGTGCCTGAAAGGATGCAGCTCCGCTACTCCATGGGAGTGCCTTGGGCTGAGGTGAAGGCTGGCAGTCTTCCCGGGCTTTTGGAAGGTTCTGCAGCTGAAAGACGAGGTGTTTTTCTCGCAATTGTTGAAGTCTGCGGGCAGGCTCGCATGGTTGGCACAGAGTCGTTCACTAGTCTTCAGTTCTTGTCTTTTGCGTCTCTGGAGTGTCCTTCATCTTCAGGTCAGTAGGATCTGCTTTTCTGGTGCCTGGGGCTCCCCTAAACACTGAATTTAGGGGGGCTTAGGTGAGTGTAGGGTAGATGTCAAAGGGCTACCTACCCTTTGAGGTCACTATGTGACCAATTCCTGTGGGAAGTGGGCATAACCCTATCCCAGAGTTCCCACTTCTGCCACCACCAAGATGGCAGACTTTTACATTTTGTGTACACATCAGGCAGCTCACCTCAGGGGTGGAACTAACCTGAGAGTAGACACAGCTTCCTGGCCAATAATTTTCCTGCCTGTCTAGGTGCCAAATAGGCCCTGGGGTGGGTGGGTCAGCATTTCTCTTCTGAGGGAGGCCAGATCTGCATACCCAGGGCGGTGGGCTTCTTTGAAACCCTCTGCCTTAGAATGCAGATTTGCATGCCAACCTGTTGGCAGGGGTGTGTTCATGATCACCTGAGAGCAGAGGCTCTCACCCTTGGGGGGTAAGAAACCTGTCTGTTGGTGGCAGGCTATTTGAAACCAGTCATAGAGCACACCGGAAGATGGTAAGTTTTTCAGGAGGTACTTCTAAGATGCCCTCTGGGCGCATGTATTAATAAATCCATCACTGGAATCAGTGTGGGTTTATTAATACGAGATGTTTGATACCAAAAATCCCTATTTTCACTGAAGCCATCATGTAGCTGGGGAACTCGTATTGACCAGCGTTTCCTGCATGTACTTAAAATGCTTCCCTAACCACTCACTATGTCCAAGAATCAACAGAGACATAGAAGGCATATCTGCTCTTGCAGTTATGTCCACACATATACTTTAATGCACCCTGTTTTAGGGTTGGAAGGCCTGCTGTAGGGGTGACATACATATATTGCATGCAGTGTTAGTGAGCATCGCTCACAGGCTGTATGCCATGTTGTGTTTTCACTTTTAGCTGCGCCATGGCACGCAGCCTGGAATGGCAGTCTGCATGGGCTAGGAGAGGGGTCCCTGAGGGTGGCATAATACAAGCTGCGTTCCTTGGGGACCCTCTTTGCTGCACATGCCCTAGGTACAGGGGCACCAAAGGTGCTGCAAATTGGGAAACAATTGTATAGTTTTAGGGAAAGATATCTGGCACTGTGGACCTGGTTATCAAGAGCCCAGTGCACTTTCAGTCAAAATTGCATTAACTACCAGACAAAAAGTGAGGGTAACCAGGACAAAAAAGGCACTTTCCTACCCTCCCACCCCACTCCACCATCACAAGAAAAAGAGGCTGAGACTAACCTTTCCAAGAGAGTCTTCATTGTCTAAGTGGAAAAACCTGGAAAGGCAATCTGCACTGGCATGGTCAGTCCCAGGTATGAGTTCCACTGTAAACTAGGGAGAAGGACATCCAAACAGTTTGGGGTTTCCACCTTTCATTTGCAGAAGCCATCTGAGAGGCTGGTGGTCAGTTTGAACGAAGAAGTGAGAACCAAAGAAGTATGGCCTCAGATTCTTCAGGGACCAGACCACAGCAAAGACTTCCCTCTTAATGGCACTCCAAAGCTGCTTTCTGGGGAGTAACCTCCTGCTAATGAAAGTAACAGGTTGGTCATGGTCATGGTCATCATCATTGATTTGGGACAAAACCACTTCTATCCCATGTACAGAGGCATCAGTCTGCACTATAAAACGCTTTTGAATAACCTGGAGCTTTTAGATGAGTGCAAATCAGATTGCTTCTTTCAGAGTGTCAAAAGTCTTTTGACTGCTCACTGTCCAGTTTACTTTCTTTGGCATATTCCTGGAGGTCAGTTTTGTGAGAAGTGGTACAAAGGTACCATACCCCTCCACAAACTTTATACAGCATCCAGTCAAGCTAAGGAATGCCCTGACTTAGGTCTGGGCGGTTTGACCTTCCCAGAATTGCCTGGATTTTGGGTTGCAGTGGTTGAACATGGCCTTCATCTACAAGGTGGCCCAAGTATACAATCTCGCCCTGCCCTACCTGGCACTTGCTTACCTTGACAGTAAGGCCTGCACTTCGCAGAGCTTCAAGAACCTTGCCACGGTGGATCAGGCGATCCTGCCAAGTGGAGCTAAAGACAGTAATGTCATCAAGATATGCTGCACTAAAGGCCTCCAATCCAGCAAGGACTTATTCACCAACCTTTGGAAGGTGGCAGGGGCATTCTGTTGACCAAATGACTTCACAATAAATTCGCAATGTCCGTCTGGGGTCGAGAATGCTGATCTCTCTCTTGCTCCTGGGGTCAAATCAATCTGCCAGTACCCTGATCGTAAATGAAAAGTACTGAGTATTTTGGCTGCTCCTATCATGTCAATGAGCTCATCTGCTCTTGGAATATGGTGTGCATCTGTCTTGGTAACAACACAGACCTTTATAGTCCACACAAAACCTCAGCTCTGGTTTACCGCGCTTGTAATGAGTTTTGGGGACTAAGAACACTGGGCTGGCCCAGAGACTGTGAGAGGGCTCAATAACCTCTAACACCAGCATCTCGCTGACTTCAGCTTTGATGCTATTCTTCACTTGGTCAGACTGTCTGTATATTTTGCTTTTGACAGGCATATGGTCACCAGTGTCCACATCATGGACACACCAGTTAATGTGACCAGGGGTGAGCGAAAAGAAATCAGCATACTGCTGTAGGACTTGCCTGCTGGCACTGGCCACTCAGAAGCCTCCACTGTGCCCTCACACCTCTGCATTCAAGATGGCAGGGGACTGGGACACACTGGAGGAGCTCTTGGCACCACCCCTGGGTGGTGATGGACAGGGGAGTGATCACTCCCCTTTCCTTTGTCCAGTTTAGCGCCACAGCAGGGGCTGGGGGATCCCTGAACTGGTGTAGACTGGCTTATGCAAGGAGGGCACCATCTGTGCCCTTCAAAGCATTTCCAGAGGCTGGGTGAGGCTACTCCTCCCCAGCCCTTAACGCCTATTTCCGAAGGGAGACGGTGTAACACCCTCTCTCAGAAGAAATCCTTTGTTCTTCCTTCCTGGGACTGGGCTGCCCAGACCCCAGGAAGGCAGAAGCCTGTCTGTGGGTTGGCAGCAGTGGTAGCTGCAGTGAAAACCCCAGAGAGCTAGTTTGGCAGTACCCGGGGTCCATGCTGGAGCCCCGGGGATGCATAGGATTGGCACCCCAATACCAGATTTGGCATGGGGGGATGATTCTATGATCTTAGACATGTTACATAACCATATTCGGAGTTACCATTGTGAAGCTACATATAGGTATTGACCTATATGTAGTGCACACGTGTAATGGTGTCCTCGCACTCACAAAGTGACTTAAGTGCAGTGTAAAATGGCTGTGAAATAACGTGGATGTTATTTCCCTCAGGCTGCAATGGCAGTTCTGAGTAAGATTTGTCTGAGCTCCCTATGGGTGGCAAAAGAAATGCTGTAGCCCATAGGGATCTCCTGGAACCCCAATACCCTGGGTACCTAGGTACCATATACTAGGGAATTATAAGGGTGTTCCAGTGTGCCAGTTAGAATTGGTGAAAATGGTCACTAGCATGCAGTGACAATCTTAAACGCAGAGAGAGCATAAGCACTGAGATTCTGGTTAGCAGAGTCTCAGTGACACAGTTAGGCACCACACAGGGAACACATATAGGCCACAAACTATGAGCACTGGGGTCCTGGTTAGCATACAGTGTAGTCAGCGTAGCGTGGATACTTACCTAAGAATAAGATGTGTGTAAAGCATTAGGGGAACTAGGTTCCGGTTTAATTGGTTCTGGGTCAGAACAAGTTTTGGCAGGGAAAACTATGGCTACCCCAAAAATAACGATTAGTTAATCTGCCTCAGTAGAAAAGACTTACCAGTCTATGGTCCTGCCAAAGTGATCTGTTTTCTGTCTAAGTCAGGCACCATTTTCAAAGTACTAACTTAGTCCCACGTTTGTAATTGTTTTAGGCATACTCAGATGCCTCATATGACTGATAACAGCATCTTGGAATGGGACATCGAATCATAAATATGACCCAACTGTATCTTTACAAAACCTTAAGACATAGTAAGTGTACAGGAAAGCCATAGCAAATACATGCTGTACAAGATTAAACCCTGTGGAGGCCCCTAAGCAGTCAAATTTTTAGAGCCCCCCTCACAAATTATCTCTTAATACGTTTTTAGGTCGAGCCTAGACAGTGTGCATGCGCTGTCTGCAAGACCTGTTGGAATGAGTGAAGGACTTTGCTCCCGCTTGCATCTGCCGGCTGCTTACCACCGTTTGATGGCAGTTTTGCTCTTTTTTGCTGCCTCCTAACTGGTGTGGCAGCCGATACAAACTTCCTGTTCTTGGCTGAGGAGCACCAGCCAAGTACAGCTGAATTACGCCTGGATTGTTTTTCTGTTGTTTGGACAGACTGTTTCCTGCCTCTCGTGTTTGTCAGTAAGCACTCGTTTGTATTTGGCTTCTGTGAAGAATGCATGTAATTTATAATATTATCCAAGTTTGCATTTACGTATAAAAAAAAGGCTTTCCCCGCGTGCTTCTTTGTAGAATCCTCCATTAAACTCGGCTTCGCATGATTTTTTATTTTTTTTGTTTTATTTTCAGATGGTTAAGACCTAATAGCATGTATTTTATTTCAAATAAAATCTTTGTGGGAGGCATAAAGGAATTCTGCTCTTTTTACTTGTGAGGAATGTTTATTTACCATATTGTGCAACAGTGCAGAAGCGTGTTAATCCCGTCACATGCATGCTATTTTATGCATGGTGTTATTTGAACTCACCACTTGCAGATGATTTATAGTATTATCCGAGTTTGCGTTTACTACTGAAAAAGACTTCCCCTGCGTGTTCGTTGTGGAATCATCCATTAAACTCGACCTGATTATTTTTTTCTGCTTTATTTTCAGATGGGTCAAGACCTTATAAACATGTATTTTATTTCAAATGAATGTCCATACTTGTTTTTGATCAAATGTTAATGCTATTTAAATATTAAAAGGCATACATTTGACTAAATGCTCCACATTATGCAATTCATGCAGCATACCAATGCATGCTTTTACGCGGAACATGTGTACTTATTTCTTGTATAGAAGTTAGTAATTTTGAAATGACACTGTGACCAGAGTGTCACATTAACATGTCCAAAGATACATTTTTAAAATGCATATTGAATTGTTAAGGATAACTATGTAAATATAGGTGTATGCAGGTGTATGCAGTTTGGAAGTGCAAAAGTGTGTGAAAGCTTGAATCCTGTAAACCGGCAACCATTTTTTCAAATCGAAATTGTAAAGGAATAGTCCAGATATAATATTAAGCTATTGTTCCTTAGATGTGGCAGTGATAACACAGACAACAACAAATACAACAGAGAGAGAATAGTGGGTTAAAGGTTAGCCATCCCCATAGAGTGCTAAAAGATACCACATGGTATTTTGAAATGAACTTGTTTCTCCTGTTTGTATTGTTAGCATGTAGCTTTCACCTAGATGAAGATGGAAGTAGTTAAGCATTAGGCGCTAACTAAACTATAAACCATTTTTCGTAAATAGAATTTACATTTGCAATCACAATGTAGATAATTTGCAATTATACGTTATGGTCACAGGTTTGAATTCCACATGTTAGAGTCGGCTTCTCATCCCTCTGAGATTAATAGAGTACTACTGAGGAGGTCAATAAAATGGGTACCGTGGAGCTGGATCACAATACATGACTGTTATTCCAAGATACCCTACGTGTTAACACACTCGACAAAAACATGTCATGTTGTGATATCTTAGTGTTAACGTATTTCAACGTATTCTTTCCAAATGGCAATATTATGTTTTCTATAACTGAGTCTATTGTCATAGCTGTTGTTATATAAAGCTCACTTAAAGAGCTGCGGGAACCTGAATCTAATGGCTCCCTTTTCATTTCTGTAAGTATTAGTCTGTGGGATTTATTAGCCTGACTTCTTGAAGTTTGACTCATTGCATAGTATTGTGGTTTGAGGGGACTACGGGGAGCATGTTGTCACAGAGGTTTCATTCTTAGTTAAGCTGAGAAAGGTAAATATTTACCAATTATATGCTCAAAGTAAATTCGGAGACATGATGACATTAAGCTGGTTAATAAAAATGATGTGACAAGCTGGTAAAGAGATGTGATCCTCGTCTAGCAAATGCCAATCTTGGTATAAATCATTTTGTGACTATGTAACAATAGTTCTTACTTGTGTTGGGGCAACAGGTCCTACTTCTCCCTCCCCCCACTCTGCCTGCTATTCCCTCTTAAGCATTTTTTAAGTGTTTGTCGACACTGCTGATTTCATATTAAAACGGCTGAGGTATTGAGTATATGGCCTTTTTAAACTGCATCTTTTATTCATAGGATATAGAGCGGCGCATGTGTGTGTCTGAAAGCTATAAAGTGCCGTTGTGGACAAGGAGGCAGCTGTCTGAGCTGTCTCAGTCAGCTCCAAGAACTGTAATAACAAGGAAATGTCCAGGTACTGCAGGATAAAGTGTTCAAATTATCCAACCTGTGTTGCTTATCCTTTGCTCCCTGTTGCTTCATTTTTTTTATTTTAATACTTTGTAAGATACCCAGCAGCTTCACACTGCTTCTGGACTTCTCACTTCCCCACTTCTCATTACTCCCCGCCCTCTCCTCTCCACACACCAACTGCCCCTCTTATCTCTCTCACATTGCCAATACCCCCTCATCTTGCAATGACTCAGCCCCCTCTCATCCCTCCCTTACATTACCTATCTCCTCTGTGCACTGGTCCATCTCTCCCATTCCTTCCTCCCGCCACGTGTCCCTTCCACCTCTCCCTACATCTCTCTATTGTACTCTCTCTTTCACATCTATCTCGCTCTCTCACACACTATCCCACCTCATTAATATTCCAATACAACACGCAAAATTCCACTACACACCCCAAGCATCCACTACAATACAAAATAAAACACATAGGTAAAAAACATTATCATTTACAATGCCAATAACTATAACTCTCACAAATGAGAGACCCACTGCATTGCAAATACTTGTTAAGTTTACCAACCAACAATTTTAATAAGCCAATCTTATTTCACAAAACATTACAAGTACGTAATTTGCACCAAATTTGTTTTAGAAACTGAGAGCTGACAAGATGAGTTTTTAAAAGACAAAATGTTATGTGAATTTGATGTCTATGTTTTATGTACTTTAAGTTGTTAATGGGTACATTACATTAATAAAGTATTTTCTTTATAGAGTCTTTAATGTAAAGTTTTCATTTCTTTGAGTCAATACATTTCCCTTCTATCTTTTGGAAACAATTTAAGAAAGCTTGATTGTAAATTTTCTTCAAAATCAAATCAATATTATTTTGATCCTTTGTCACGGGGCCCCTAAAGGGAGTCGGGTGCATAGTTCTGTGCCTACTTTGCCTATTTGGTAATCCGGCACTGAATCATGTGCTGGACACGTCTCATTACGAGTTCCCCAGCTACATGATGGCCTTTCTGAAGACTGGGTTATTTGGTATCAAAAACTCAGAATAAGAAACCCACACTGTTGCCAGTGTTGGATTTATTATACCATGTACCCAGCTCTGTCATGCCCTGGCATGGCTGTTGACCGGTTTTTACCAGCCTTCCACCACCAGACACAAATCTGGATTCCTGGTGTGAAAGCCTCTGCTCTCAGGAACAAGAACGCAAAGCCTTTCCTGGGTGGAGGTGTTACACCTCCTACCCCAGGCAGGCATCCATACCCAGCGGTCAGCTTAAATGGCTTTACCGCCTTTGAAATCTGAACTCTGACTGCTGCTAGCAGCAGATGGTCACCCAATGGTTTTTCCCCCACTTTGAGGGGGAAAACCGGTGGAAAAATCTAGTCCAGAAGCAAGCTCCGGTTGAAGGACTTCAGTACAACCAAGAACCATCCACCCAGAGTGGTTCTGCTTTCCTGCAATCCACCCTCAAAGTGATTCGCACCTGGCTCCAAGGACACTATGATGACCTATCTGCACTGCACCCGGCCTCCCTGGCCCCTGCCTTATAAAAACAGCGGTGCTATAGGGGTCCCTAACCCCTTGCAACCGCGACAATTCAAGAGGACCCACCCGAATTACCTTTAACCCACCTGTGCAGTGTATTTCCAAGTGGCCCCCTTCTCCGTTCTGCACCAGCTCCAAGACTTTCAGCAGCTGCTCCTGCTCAAACCAGGAACCACCTGAACTTCTCCAGCTGGCCCACAGGGCACTTTGACAACCTCGACCTAAAACAGAACGTGACACCTGCAAGAGTTTTACCTGATTTTATATGCCCATTTGATTCTTACGGTGCATAATTCGGGACAAAAAGACTATTTTTGCTAAATTTTAAAAAAACATATTTTGAAAAACACTTACCCGATTTTGATGATCTTGCAATTAAAATTGTTTAAAAATCTGAAGTAATTTTGTAAATTGGTCTTAAGTTATTCTTTTCAGTCTGTGCACACATATACTAATACTGTGAGTACAACAAATGCTTAGCACATCTCCAAGGTTAATTGAGCTAACTGCTCAATCAAGCTACTACTAAAAATAGAGCATTAAGTGGTCAACTTAATACCTTTGGATGCCAAGGTGGGGTTGTTTGGATTCTGCACAGTGCAAATCATTTTGTACCCTATGTAGAGAGCCAGCCTCCTACAGTGTATGCAGACTTTCTTGAATCCTTCAGACACTGTGGGTATGCAGGGGTGTAGCTTCTGGAGAGGGAGTGTGTGCACTGTTTCAAGTCCCCAATAAATGGATTCTCTAGTAAATAGTTGGGTACAGATGATTTCAATCAAGTATAGTGAAGTGGCTGCAGGTTTTCACCTTTGGTTTTTACTTGCATACACAGACAAACACACATACACTTTATTTCCTCTTGGTTTTGAAGTTCTTAAAACTGTTGGTCATTTTACAACAAATTGGCCCTCATTATGAATTCGGCGATCTTCTTCAAAGACCGCCAAAGCCACGGGCTTTGACCCACCATATTATGGGTACTGCTGGATTTCTGCCATATTTTGGGCAGAAATCCAGCAGTAGCCGTGCTGTCGGGTGGAGGAGCTCGGGCGGTTCCAACATTGGCCCCACCTCACCAGAAGGACCTCGCCTGCTGTATTACGTGCAATAATACGACGTGGAGGTGTCCTGATAGCTGGGGCGCTGCCAGAGGCAGAAGCGCCCAATCCCTGCCGGATGACCTCCTCCCCTAACCAGGTAAGTAGGGTGTCCGAAAGGAGGGGGGGGGGTGTGGTGTGTGCTTGTGAGTGGGTGTTGTCTGCATGTGTGCATGAATGTGTGTATGCGTGTGTGCATGCGAGTATGAGTGTTGTGGTGAATGCATGTATGGATGCATGTGAGCGAATGTGTGTATGTCAGTGTTGGTGAATGAGTGTATGCGGGGTGCATGTGGGTGTCTGTGTGCATGTATGCGGGATGTGGGGGGCGCGGCAATCTACCTGGAGGGGGGACAGGGGTGGGGGGGAGAATTGTGCTTGGGAGGGGGGAGTTGTCTGCTAGGGAGTCATCTTGCAGTCTTCTCCGCCAGACTGCTGGTGAAACCGCCACCGTGGCCCCGGCAGTCAGTAGACCGCCAGGGTCATAATGAGGGACAGAGTCTTTTAAATAACCCTAATCCACACTGTTCTCCCTTTCCACTGCCCATTAAGCCCCTCCTGTTCTAGCTTATTTTCCTCCATCTTGCATTGAGCTATTTGTAGCCAAAACTCACTCTCTGCCTGTATGTCATCCAGCTACTCGTCTGGGGACAGACTATGCAAGGACACACTGCTTCCTGCTCTGGCAGGGAGTTCTTACTCAGAAGATAATTCATCCTTGTCCCTTGAGGGCTGTATTTCAGGGTTGATTTCCAGATCCTGATCCTGCTCATCCATATCCTCCTCTGCTGCTGTTAGTGACTGGTGAACCCTTCGCCAAGCCCTAGAGCTTTCTGCAGCTCAAACACCTTAATACCCTTTTTGGCAAGGAGCTCCCTTTCCTTGCCGAACTGACTGAGCTCAACCACAGAAAAACTTTCTGAGTCGGCCAGCTCTAATTCTATTGCCGGGGGTATAATCACAGGCAGTTACGTAGGAATTAGAGTAAATTTGGAAAAACAAAAAGAATCTAATCAAGGAGAATAAAAAAAAAAGGTCTCAAATTATTTATATGGGCTAGGAGACTAACACAAAACTAGTGTATGGCACTGCACAAACACAAGCTCAAAATCCTCACAACTGATCACCAGTGTAAGAAACTGTTTCTGGTTGAGGGGACTGAAACCCTTCTCAAGCAGCAACCACAATCCTTGTCAGGGTGAAGGTTACAAGCAAACCACACATTAACCTGTGCACAATCCCCTGGTAGCTTGGCACAGAGCAGTCAGGCTTAACTTGGAGGTAATATGTAACGTATTTATGCAGCACTTTAAAGAGTAATAAAGTGAAAAGAAAAATCGCACACCAATTTAGAAAGTGAGTGAACTTTAAGTGAAAATAGAGCCAAAAGGCACAATGCTCCATTCGCAACTATTTAGTTGTGCTAAAATGGGGGAAGTCACTAGCTCAGGCCGACCACAGTGTAGCGCGGGTCTGATACAGGGACCATGTTAGTCGCGCTGAAAAGGTTACCTTCTCAGTCCAGCGTAAAGAGTTCCTTTTGCGGCTAAGAGTGCCTCAAGGAATAGGGAAGCGTCGCAGACCATGGTCACTATAGCGCAAAGAGCAAGTCGGTGGTGTGGACAGTCATTGCTGTAGTGAAAAGATCCTGTTATAATCGCGGATGGTCGGGCTGGAGATTTGCGGTGGTGCTCCCTGTGAAAGGTCAATACTTCAGTGCTAACGGTCAGGTTGACGGAACTCGGCTGTGGCATGGACTTTGAGCAACAAAGTTTTGGTGCCAGTGGCACGATTGCGAAAAGCCCAGACACTTCAATTCAACTCCAATGAAGGCCACACCAAAGGTCAAGGTCCAAGACCTGAGGGGCACGACCTGGGGGTCAGGGGCTTGCTCCAACTGGATCTGGGTGATGGTGGAGATTCCCCTGATGCTGTGCCCACTGGAACTTCAGGTGCCACTGTAGAGCCCGTAAATGCCATCTGGCATGTGTCATCAGCAGGATGCAGGAGGCCATGAGGCCCAGCAGCCTCAGAGTAATTCTAACCAAAGTGCAGTATAAAGCCTGAAACATCTGTATCATAGCCTGAATATCCTGGACTCACCGCTTGGGAGGACAAGCCCGAAACTGCACTGTGCCCAGAACAGCTCCTCTGAAAGGAAGAGTCAAAGGGAGTCAGGTGTGACTTTGGCATGTTTCTAGTGAACGCCTGCAAATGCAGGAGGCCCCCCATAGTCTGGAAATACAAGACGACAGCCAGACATTGAGATAGGGGAAGGCTGAAACTCTTGATCTCCACAGATGAGCAGCAAACAACCGCTGTCACCTTGATGAACATCCGAGGGGTGCTGATAAGGACAAAGGGGAACACAGTAAACTGAAAGTGCCCATGGCCTACCATGAAGCGCAAGTGACATCTGTGGGCAGACAGGACAGGGATATGCAAATAAGTGCACTGCTATCATCCAGTCTCCTTAGTCCAAGGCAGATAGAGCCTGAGCCAAAGTGAGCATCCTGAACTTCTCCTTCTTGAGAAAGATTGAGGGACCGAAGAACTAGGATAAGGTGGAGGCCCTTGTCCTTTTTAGGGACCAGAAAGTAGCGGTAATACCAACCACAACCTACTTCTGGCACAGGTTCACGCTTTAAGGTTCCCTTGGCCAAGAGACCTACTTCTGGCACAGGAACCCGCTCTAAGGCTCCCTTGGACTCAATGAGAAGGGACAAATGGTTCTCTGTCATCTGACCGTAGGATGGTGGCATGGATGGAGGGGTGGCCTTGAAGGGGAGGCAGTAGCCCCTTCGAACTATCTGCAAAACCCACTCGCCTCACAAGATGGATTGCCAGCAGAGCAGGTGATAGCGAAAACCGATGCCAAATGGCCCTTGGTGGGGGGAGAGTTAGACTAGGAAGGTTTAGGTGCTTTTGCTGAGGGGGGGGCAGGGCAGCAGACTGTCCAGATCGCTGGTTAGATGATCCAAGAGGTCAGTTGACCCCGTGCCCTCGGCCATGCAGAGGCTCGGTAGCATGTGCAGCATGATGGCTGGTCAGGAATGAACACAGTTGGATGCCCCTTCTGTATCCATGAAAGGGGCGAAAGGTAGACTAATGGGATGTGGGGCTGCCGTGAGGGCCTGAATTTGTTTCTGAAGAGACAGGTGCCATCAAAGGGCATGTCCATTAAGGAAGCGGACATCCCCTGAAAAAAGCCAGATGTCCTCAGTAAGGCGTGGCACCTCAGAACTACTGTTGATGAAACAACTCTGCCCAGCAAGTCGGTCGTATCCAGTCTACAACGGATTGTGAACTTCACTGCATCTCTCCCATTGAAAAACATCCTGAGAGAGTACAGCCCGGTCCTCCTCCAGGACCTATGGCAGCACTTACACAACCATATATTCACAGCATGTGGGAATAATGGCTCAAAAGGCATGTGGTGTTTATGGACCACAATGGAAGGTGAGTCCAAACTTATCAAGGGGAACGAAAGGGAACACGCCCTGGGAGGTAGAGTTTTAAACAACCAAGTTCTCAGGGGTGGGGTGTTGCGTCAAGAATTCTGGGAACCCAAGTGTGGAGTGATGGCAGTGGGCAATCATCCTGCTAACAGGTGCTCCTTTTCTGGGTTTGAACCAAGTACCCAACAGAATATCAGTGAGGGCTTCATGAAACGGGAGCAGGTGTTCTGAGGTGGAAGTTCCCGATTGCAGCACCTTTGTCAATAGATTTGGTCTTGATGGCCACCGAAGGCAGTTGAAGATTTAGGATCACAGCAGCTCTTCTCACCACCACAGCATAAGACGCTCCCTAATCTGTAGCTACGGTGGAGGGGGTGAAAGCATGCCATTATCTGGAAAAGTATCCAATCCGCTGGCCTCACCCAAGTCTTCAAGCCAGTCTATTCCTTCATGGAGCTAATATTTTAAAGGATCCAGTGACCCCTCCCATTCATCCCCCAACATCTAACACATAATTAAAGGGCTCAGGATCCAATCTAGGAGGCAAAGCTCCTGCCAACGTCAGAATCTGTGTCGTATGACACCTATCTGGCTTTGTCAGAGTTGGGGATTACAATGAGAATGGGGCCCCACCCGTGGGCACAGATGGCACCAGAAGTGTCTGTGTTGGGACCGGCGTTGAGGAAAGTCAGGGTGGTACAACCGACAACGGTCCAGATCTGGGACTGGATCCCAGAGTGCCCCTCTGTACTGAGGCCAAACCTGCCAGTGCAGAATCCAAAGGGGCCCCTTATGACTCTGCATGACCCGAAGGCTCTTCAGAGGTGTCAGGCTACCCAAAATTAGGCGCATGCCCTCGTAAAACTCTTGGAGTTGGGCAGGGGTTGCTCCGGCTCCTGGAAACCCGGGGAAGTGCAGAGTCGGCCCAGGAGCAGGATCTGCAGGACAAGGCCTAGAGCATCGACGCTGTCTCGTCTCATTGGCTGAAGGACAAGGAGAAGTCGAAGAACGCTTCAACTTCTTGGACTTCTTCTTATGCCTTGACTTTCCCGATTTCCCGAGGACTTGGAGTGGGACGATGATGACGATGGAGGACTCCACGACCGATCTCTCCACCGAGATCTCGACTTGTGCGCAGCATCAAGCCACCATCAGCTTCAGGAACTGCTCACTGAAAGCCTTTGGATGCATGGCCCGATACTTGGATTACAACTATAGGTCGTGGTCATGCTCCAGGCACCAAAGACACACAAGGTGTAGATCCGTCACAGAAGTCGCCCAATGACAGGATCCACAGGGCTTGAAGGCGGTCTTTCTGGAGGCCATCCCCGATGCACCAGGAGTAGAACACTTGAAAAACACTAAAAAAAAAAAAAAAGTAAAAAAAAAGCCAGCCAAAAATTGACAGAGGATTAGCTCTCTTCGGATCAACGCGTGCTGGCGCAGAAAGAAAATAACTGATGTCAGTGTGCCGGAGAGGTGCATAGATAGGAACCACAACGACATATCCGGCACGGACAACGCGGGAAGGCAAAATCGATTGACACCACCTAGCGGCACGTAGGGCTACTGCTCACGAAAATCTTCTGGAACCAGTCTGAAGACTGGGGGGAATTTAAAGGTAAGGAATCTACAGCTAGAAGTCACTATCCGATAGGGTTCCTGTTGTTATTTGATCTAATTTTTTTTGTTTTTAAGTAATAAGGGACAGCAAATTAGTGATATAATGGGCCACAGTATATCGTGGTACCTTTGGGGTACACTGCAGTACATGGCAATGATGAAACACAATATTATTGGTTAATGAAATCCCCTGCAAAATAAAAGGGCAGCCATCTTATTTAGCCCACACCTTCTCCTTGTTCTGTGTTTTAAGGTGAAATATAGCTTATTACCCTTTTTAGTAATGTATAGGAAAAAATGAGGCAGTTTAGCAAAGTCTATAGAGTTAAGGAAAGGTATTTTTATTGATTTTGTATATTTTGTAAAAGGTTTACCGGTTAAAGCAGCACTTCCTCAAAATTATCAGGCAAGAAAATTGAACATAATTAAACTTGACATGATATAGGTGGCTCTTCAAAAAGCTTTTTTTTTTTTTAAAACAACACATTTATATATGTTTATCAGCCAAGTTTTAAGGTTTACAATGAAAAGAAAATGTTACTTATCCTGTAAGCATCTGTTCGTGGCATGTAGTGCTGTACATTTGTATGCTGTGATTACTTCCGCCATCTAGTGTTGGGCTCGGACATTTACAACTTTCTTTTCTTTGAATTAAGTCTTCTTTAGTCATGGGACTTAGTAACTCCACCTATTGCAGGTAATGCATAAGGGCATCAACTCCATTGTTTGACTGTTTTGTCCCGCTAAAATGGTGAGATTGTAGATTGAGCATAGTGATGTAGCAAAGACGACCATGCAAAGTAATTCAAAGATAACGTTAGTAAGGAACATCTGCAACAAACATAGGCGACCAGGGATGAGGGTGGGTGCATGTGAATCCATAGAAGTACATGCCACGAAGCAATACTTACAGGGTAACTAACATTATCCATTTGTGGGATAATGTGGCTCTAGATACACAAGCTGTGCACAGACTGTAATGTAGCCCTCCCAAAAGCAAAGGCTCAGTCTAAGGATGTTGATGATGATAGGAATAGAGGATGCAATACATACTGGCCAACGTTAGCTTGCTGTTGGGACCTGACAACCACACAGTAATGTTTAGTAAGTATGTATGGACCATGTAGCTGCTTTGCAAATGTCAGCTAGAGGTATGTTATCTGGCAAACTGGCTGAAAATATATTGCAGGTTTGAGTGCACTAGTAGTATTGTGCTTGTAAAGACTGGAGGGTGGGATATGGCCACATTGGTCAGGAACCCTAAGCTGTGAGGAAGCGAATGGGCTAGTCTGGGTGTGCTTTAGGTACTGATGTTGCATGACTCTCTTGATTAGCCAGTCATTCAGGAAAGGGAAGACGTGGATGTTGCGCCTAAACACCTTGGCAGCAGTGATTATGCCAAATAGTAACAACTTAAACTAATATTGAAGTCCATTCAACCACAAACTACATGTGTCCTCGATGCACTTGTTGGATGGGTATGTGGAAGAAGGCATCCTTCAGCTTGATGGTAGTCCTGAAGTTGCTTCACTGTAGCAGGGCCATGACATTCTAGATCAGCACCATGTGAAAGTACTTACATTAGGATGAATCTGATGTGGGATCCGAGGGTGAGTATGGGCCTGAGAGACCTACCTTCTTGTGGTACGAAGGGGTGTAGAAGTGTACTCCTATGCCTGGATGTTTGAGGTACACAGGATCTATGGACTATTTTACAATCAGCGTATACATATTCCCTTGTAGGAGAAGCTGCTGTCTTGTGGACATGTGTGTTTTTGCAGGTGGGATGTGTGGTGAGGTGTGGGAGTCCCAGACAGGGACTCTTGAACTATGACATCCAAAACCCACTGTTGCGACACAATCTCTGTCCAGTGGTGGGGAGAAAGGGATGGAACCTTTCAGGTACATGTGGTGGTGTTTGTTAGGGCTGCACCCTACCCCTCTTTCACAACCAATATTGGCTCTGCCTCCCTCCCCCTATCGACCCCAGTAGGTCAACTGCTGCCACTACTGCTCTCTCATGAAGCGGAGCACTAGAAGGGATGGCTGACCTCAAGGGGTGTGTGAGGTACCCCTAACTTTGGCAGTCTCACAATCTTTAAGCTGACCTAGCATTTGGTCCACTTCAGCACCAAAGAGATGGACGCCATCAAAGGGTGAGTTAGTAAGACATTAAACTTCTGGTTTTACACTAGACACTCGCAGCCAGGTATTTCTGCGCAGAAGGATTCTGTTACTGATGCTGTGAGCAGCCGTTTCAGCTGCATGTAAGGCGCATTTAACGGTAAAATTGGAGATTACCTACCCTTCATTGGCTGTGCATTGCCTCACTGTTAATTCTAGTCGAGGAGGTGTTGTAACAGCTCAGCTTCGTCCTACTGGGCATGGTCCTACCAGGAGAGCATTCCAACTGAATTAGCGATATGTCAGTGCGCAGCAGATTGTGCCAGCACCCTTTTGCCTGCTTCGTCTATTTTCCATCTCTCAAGTCTGGGGGTGGGGGGAAATCCATGGTACCCTGAGAACCCGCAGGGTTACATGCAGTGCAAACCACTAGAGAGTCTGGTGGCAATTTACCTCAGACTTATGCAGTGTCAGACGGGACAGCTTTAAACTTTTTGACCGCCCTGGCTGTAATAGTGCAAGCCTTGGTCGGCTCCTTAAAGAAATCAGTGGCCAGTGTAAGCATACCCTGGCACATAGGAAGGTATTACATAGACCTCTGTGTGTCTAGTAAGGTATCTGTGAGGATGTCAGCATCCTCTGGTTTCTTATACATGACAACCTTATGGTAAGCAGCAGCCCTCTGCACCACCTTGTGGTATGTGGTGGTACTGTTAGGTGTAGGGGGCTGAGCTGGAAATAGATTCAGGTCGGTATCACATGGTGATCCACCATATAATTCTCCCTTGTAACGATGGAGGGTTGAGTGGCATCAGATGAGTCATGGTAGTGGCCCCTCATATTGTAAAGGAGGGAAACCCTGAGGGGACACTGGGAGTGGGACCCCAGTGAGCATGGAGGAGGGTGGGTGACTATGAGGTGACAAAGTCCGGGGAGGAGAAGATGAGGAATGGGGTGGAACAGGTAAGCTCTGGACATGGCAATATGTTAACAGACTATAACTTGTGGCCTAAAGTTACTCAACAGCACAAGTTATAGTTTCTTCAGATAAGTAATACTATAACTGCTGGATTTCTATGGTTTGTGTGAGTAAAATGTGAATCTTATAATAATGTCCCTGTAACATATTCTTTTATCAGTGAATATCTATGTTTTTTCAATGTAAAGTAATATAAAATTAGCGTACGTTAACACAACCAATTCTGAGCATGGCCGAAGGTTGTGTGCAATGGGAGTTGGCCAGTGGTCAGGCCATGCGGTCAAACCCCCCCTTCCCCTGCATGCACCCAAATCCACGCATGGCCTTTGATTGTGCGCAGCAGGGTGTTGGCCACAGAGCCACCTACCCTTATGCATCCAACCACATGTTGTGTATAGCCTTTGGGCGTGCGCAGCAGAGGTTTGGTGTATGAGTGGGTGTATTTCTTCTTTCCACTGTGCTTTGGATCTGTGGATCCCGCACTAAGCTACACTGGGAGTGGTGGTCACACTTATTCCCGTAGTAGATGCACAGGGTTGCAGATCTGCCCCCCCAAAAAAGAGCAATTTTTGCTAAAAAGGGGTCACTTACAGACCCCTCCATGTATAGTATGGGGTCAGGACACTTCTATCCTGACCCCTTTTGAGATTTTTCACTTTCTTCACCCCCATGCCACTGAGCCGACCGAGAAACAAAACGGCGACAGCAACTTTTCTTTCAGGTTGCAGCCAGCCAATCAGGGTCTTGCTTGTTGCCCAGATCCACAGATCTCCCACAGGTGGATCTGTGTCCCTAGATATCTATATTTTTTCCCTTAAAAACTCTAAAACTACTGAACAGATTTACACCAAATCACAAAAGTACCATCTACGGACTAAGATCTAGCTTTCTGCCAAATTTGGTATAATTCTATTTAGTGGTTCAGGTTGTAGCGGAGTCTAAAAATTGGAAAATCCCCATAGCCATTGCCTGAGGGAAAAGTGTTTTGGGACCCCCCATCCCACGTAGAGTGGGGAGGATGAGTGGGTCAGAAAAAAAATCTGCAGCTAGATACAGTCTCTACCAGATTTGGCGCTATCGAAGGTAAATAACTTGTTCAACTGATTGAGACTTCTACCTGCAGATTCCTTACCTTAGAATAGATACCCTAGCAAAACCATCCACTGAGGTTGATCTACAGACAAGTTTCAAATGAGGAAGTCCTATAGGACCAAAAGGGGCAAAATGTCCATCACAACCGACCTGACTGTCCAAACAGTAATGTTTGGTAAACAAGTGCAGGGAGACCCACTTTGCTGCTTGACATATCCAGGACTGGAACTCCGCTTGCTAACGCAGTGGTCGCAGTCTTGGCTCTGGTAGTATGAGCACACAAGCTCGCAGAGGGTTGCTTCTTAGTCAATGCGTAGCTGATTTTAATGCAGAGGATGACCCATCCGGAGATGGTCCTTTTCTGCATAGCACAACTCTGTTTTAGCTCTGACATACTCCACAAGGCGTAGGTCGTCCACCTGGAACTCTTGCGTGCCATCAAGATAGAACGACAATGCTCATTTGGGGCCCAGAAGATGGAGATGCTCCTCATCTTTGGAGGGATGAGGTGGAGAATAGAAAGTAGGCAAGGTGATGGATTGTCCTACAAGAAAGGGCATCACCACCTTCGGGAGAAAGGAGGCCAGCATGCGAAGCACCACTTTGTCAGGATGGACAGAGGAATAGGGCAGCTTTGATGATAAGGCCTGCAGCTCACTAACTAAGCGGGGAAATTTAATAGCAATGAGGAAAGCTTTTTTGTTTGCAAGAAACCGCAGGGGACAATCATGAAGTGGCTCAAAGGAGAGCACATCAAGAATGTGAGAATCAGATTTAAATCCCACTGAGGAATGATAAAAGAAGAATGGGGAAAACGATGACTAAAACCTTTCAAAAATCTATGTACAATAGTGGATTGAAAGAGAGAGGGTTAATTAGTCTAACTTAAAAATGAGAGATAGCAGAAAGATAACCATTGAGTGTGTCGAGAGCAGAGTCCTGGCGTGCAAGAGAAAGAATAAAGAGAGGAACCTGAGAGAAGGAGGCAGAAAGGGGATCGATATTTCTGTCGGAACAGGAAGCCACAAATTTCTTCCAACGGCAGGCATATAACATTTTAGTGGACATACACCTGGCTGCCAAAATGACATAGGAGGCTTCGGAACGACCTCACCCCGCCTTGTTTGTTGCAGTACCACATGGCAGTGGTGTTGCCTGTGAACACCTGAACAAGCCTTCCCTTGATGGAGATTAAAAAGACGCTCAATGCCGTCAGATCGCTCAATGCTCCGGCAAGTTGATGTGGAGTCCAGATTTCTGTGGAGCCCAGAGTCCTCTGATCTCCACCTCTTCCAGATCCCAGGAGTGATGCATCTGTCACTCTTGAGAGATTTGGTTGGGGAAGGGAGAGGGATCTGCTTCTGATCCAATTGCGGTTCATTGGCCAAGACTGCAGATCTTTCACAGTTCCCTCTGAGATCTGGACCATGTCAGAGAGATTATCTTGATGCTGTGCTCCCTGGAACTTCTGGTCCTACTGTAGAGCCCACATATGCCAATGTGTATTTGTCACCTGCAGGATACAGGAGCCCGTGAGTCCCAACAGCCTCAGAGTCTATCTCACCGAAACTCAGGCTAGAGGATGAAAGATAGGTGTCATTGCCTGAATATCCTGGACTAGCTGCTCTGGAGGATAAGCCCAAAACTGTACTGTGTCGAGAACAGCTCCATTGAAGGGGAGCATCTGAGAGTCAGGTGTGAGCTTTGGCATGCTTATGGTGAACCCCAGCAAGTGCAGGAGGTTCACGTAAGTCTGGAGGTGGGTGATGTCAGCCTGGTGTGAGTCCACCTTCAACAGTCAGTCAAGGAGCTAGGGGAAGACTGACACCTCTGATCTGAACACATGAGCTGTAACCACCGCCATCACCTGGGTGAACACCCAGGGATGCTGGTCAGGCCAAAAGGGTACATGGCAAACATGAAATGATTGTGGGTGATTGTGAACCACAGGTAAAGCCTGTGGGCAGGCAGGACAGGGATATGAAAATATGCGTCCTGTAAGTCCGCTGCTACCATCCAGTCTTCTGGATCCAGGGTGGACAGAACCTGACCCAAGGTAAGCACCCTGAATTGTTCCTTCTTGAGGAGGTAGTTGAGGGGCCATAAGTCTAGGATAGGATGAAGACCTATGTCCTTCTTTGGCACCAGAAAGTAGCAGGATTAGCAAACAGGGCCTGCTTCTGAACCCTCTCTATGGTTCCCTAAGCCAAGAAAGCTGCACCTTCCTGGGGAGAAGAGAAATATGATTCTCCGTCAGTCTGACTACAGATGATGGCATGGGGGGAGGAGTATTCATGAAGGGGACAAGGGGCGGGGAGAGGGGAAAGAGAGAGAGAAAATGAGAGAGAGAAAGAGAGAGAACAAGTGTGTGTGTGTGTGTGTGTGAAGAGAGAGAGAGAGAGAAAGAAAGAGAGAGAGAGTGTGTGTGTGTGTGTGTGTGTATGTATATATATAAATAACTGCAGTTTTTTGCATTTATGTAAAGTGCTGCTCAAAAAACAGTTTGCTATAAGTAACCTTGCAGGCAGGCACTTGAATTTACCTGTGACTGCTAGTACCTATATATACTAGGTTGTCATCACAAGTATTCCACAGTGATCAAGACATTTAGTTTAGGTTGCAATAATGTGAATGTCTTATGCTCCTTGAGAAAAGTTCATAGTAAAAATATAGTATGTACATCAGCACCTTTAATCAAATTTCTTTAACTATTGGTCTGCTTAACTGACCAACATTTTGCTTCTTCCTACCACAGCACACAGCTTAGGGCAACTGATTACCACAATTCAGTTATAGACAGACATTATTGCAAGCAACTGCAATTGAGTGACCCACGTATGTTGCCAGTCAAAAAACAGTTTGCAAAGGATAAGATGTAATGGAATTGATTTTACCAGTGACTTCTATACTCTATGTTTACTCGATTGTCATAGCAAGTGTTCCTTAGTACAAAAGACTTTTTTTTTTAAACCTAGAAATATTGACTCATCATCACAGACCAGCATTGACAAATTTACTTATCCTATAGAAAGCAAGCACAATTCATTAGAATACCAAAAGTGTATCTCTATTTTTATGCTGAAGACACATCACCTCAGCTTTTTGAAGGACTTTGAAGCAGTTGCATCTGGCTCTAGACAGCCATGCAGTAACAACTTGAGGTCCGGAAGCTTTGTGAAAGACTTGTAAGGAGTTGCTTCTGACACAGGCTTGAAGTCTTGTTAAAAACTTCAAACTGTTGCTTTTTACTCAAGAGGGACCTAAAGTAATTGACTACTTTAAGCCTTTAAGCACTGTAGCTATACCAAAAGCCAGACAAACTGACTTTGCTTGCTATACATATGTAAAGTGGCCTGACAGTGGGAATGTAGGTATTTCTCACTACATGTTGCACAAAGGTGGGGGTTCTATGTTCTCATGACACTTGGTACAAGCCAGATCAGAAAAATCTCTATTACAGAAATATCAAGTGCAAAAATGCAAAGTGCAAATACATATTAGACACCCACATATGTCCCATTCTTCAAGGGCTCACTTTATCTACTCAAAAAAGTCATAAAAGACATCACAACAAAGAAGCAACGTTTAAAAACCATAAACTGGTTAAAAAACATACAGAGAGTATAAAGTGCCAAGTTTCAATGTGTCAATATATGTTAAGCACTTGCATATGTCACAATCTTCAGGGGACTATTCTATCTACTCGAGAAGAGTCATAAGTGGTACCATTTGCAAATATAAGCAAGTGAAGACACAACAGGTTGCGAAGTTACATTGCATGCTATTTCCCCACCAAATTTCTCAATCTCACAGCTCCTGAAATAAATGTATAGATCATCAGACAGACATATTCAGATTGTAGGAGCTTGAGATAAAGCTGGGCAGGTCTGCATTTCCTGATATTCAAGCTTCTCAGCAAAGGTATTAAAAATGTCCTTCTAGGTTCATCATATAATGTACAAAAAAAATACATAGTGCAACATAGACTATGCAAAACATGAGTCACAGGGGCATGATTCAAGAGCAGAGTCAAAATAAACATTACTAGGGTATGATACTAAAAAGGAAGCAATATTGAACCTAAATCTCACAAGATAAAATCTTTGTTGAGGTTGAAATGGAAAGAGAAGATATGGTTCAATATAAACCATGGTCACTAATGGAAGATGCCCCTTCCATCGTCTTCATACCCTTCACTGAAACTTCTCTACGGTTTTTTTTTATAGGTCAAGAAGAACATACTTCAACTGACGTCCAGGGACAGTAAAAATGTTCTGAGGACTGTCAAAGCAATCAGGTCTCCCTAGCACAGCAAATTGCTTATTTACAAATCTTAACCATGTTATACTACATGCATAGTCAAGAGATAGACAGTCATTTATTTTCTCCAGGTTAAGCAAGGTCTCTTGTTTGGACCATATTGAATACCAAAGCATAATCAGGGTAAGTGTGATATGGCCCAGCCCAGCCTCGACCAGCCGCGGACAGACTCAGATGGGCCCGTTTTTAGCCCGGTCTTTGACAGGGTGCGTCTCCCGCTGCAGAAATGATGTGGCGCTTTAGAGCAAGTCAATTAATCAATCAATCAGAGTATTTGTAAAGCGCACTACTCAGCCGTGAGGGTCTCAAGACACTGAGGGAAGGGGGGGCTGCTACAGCTCGAACAGCCATGTCTTGAGATGTCTCCTGCAGGTAAGTAGGTCTTTTGTCTGACGCAAGGCCCCTCTTCAACCAGGAGAAGGCTGGGGGCACAGCCAGTGCCTCAGGATGTCTTTTGCGGCATTAAAGCGGGCAGGCAAACCGCTCCAACAGAACAAGTCATTTGTGCATATGATTAGTGTTTTGAATTACTCTGGAGATGGAATAACCTCTTCAGAGATGTAGAACCATCATGTAATGGCTAGCACATCTCAGAACACAATACTAGCTGCATTCATCTGAATGAAAGTGTAAACGTAAAAATCTATAATAGAAAAATCTATTGTATTGTGAACTGCAATAGCTACAGTGTGGGATTTATAAGAACCTGCATTTATGCATGTAACACAAGTGTGACAAGTAGTGCAAATCTGGTTAAGTGGGACTTTTAAAACAACAGGTTTTCCGTTTACCTTTAAATGCTCCACAAACCTTATTTTTGTGTGATATTTATGAAGCATTTAGAGGCAAAATGAGAATGATGCCACTGCATCAGTGTTATCTTGCCTCAAAGCGCTTCGGGCCTTCAAATATCGGACACTGCAGAGGTCACAGAGGTGACGAGTCGGAGAATTGCCTGTATTTTCTTGAAGAGTGTATGGCGAGTCTTTGGTGATAATATCTGGGTTTAAGAGAGCTGAATCCCAGCACCTCTAATTTAACAGCACCAGCTACCTACATGGGAATCGAATTCCATGGAGTCCCTTGTGTGAATGTACTCACCACAGTATCGATTTCTGCTGGACCGACAATCCGTTTCACCTCATCAAATTCTTCTGGAGACATGGGTAATAGGTTGTCTGTTGTCTGAAGCCTGGATGGGTGGCTAAAAGAAGAGGAAAGAGCAGAATACTTATGAAACAATTGCTTGAAAGCAGCGGGTAGCAATCGTTCCGGCCGGCGGAGCGGCTTGTAATAGGATGTTTGCAATGCAGAGGACGAATATTTAATCTTCCATCTCAATCCTCTTTTCTCTTTCCTTACCTTATTCTATTGTTTCTAAAGTTACAGTAAATTTTGTTAAACACCTTTCTCCTACGTCTCAATAATGAAACGTTAGTATTTTACATTACTTTAAATGCGTCACCATTAACCTTCTTATTGTTACCTTTCAGTGAAAGGTTTTGGCAAGCCCCACTTACATTAAACATACAGTTACTGAAAAATTATGCAATATCGGAAAGCTTTCACGACAGGCAATTTATAACAGCCATCACAGGAAGAATTTGGATACTGAAATTGCACTGCTAAAAGCAGTGTCTGTGGTATCTAGTGCTAAACATATTTGCATTGGAAATCTTTTTGGATTATCTTTCCTTCCGCTATTAGGTCGACACTCCTCTTCCAGTTTGCTCAGGGAAGTGCTCTATTAAGGCCTCCATAACCTCCCTATAGTACCTGTCGTATTTTGACAGCAAACACACCAAATTTGTAATTAGTCACTGGGTGGTTGCACCAACAAAAACACGTTTGCCTGCAGCATGGAGTCACTTTCTCCTTATCTGGGGCAGGGGCTGTCGGCGGTAAAGGAGTCTCTTGTAGCCTGGATGCAGGCCTGTTTCTTTTCAATACTGACCACCAAAGAGTTGGTGGGATTTGTCCTCTGATGTAACGCGGGGTCATTAGGAAAGGCCTTAAACATTTTCTCTATTTGTGGAGTGACCATCTTGACCCTGGACGGGTCCTTAAAGTTGTTGCTCGATCAATGGTAGCTCGATCAATGGTTTCCAGGGAGGCAGCTTAGCAGAAATCTTGCAAGTTTCTGGCTGCATGAATGATTTTGCTTGGTGTTGAGTTTCTCAGCCAGTCTGTCAAGAATGGGTGCCTCGGACTCTTCTCGGAAGAGGACTGCTGCTGTATCTTTGAAAACGCCCAATACCTTTTCAAAGCAGAAGTCATAGGATGACTTGTTAGGGTCAGGGGAGAGGCAGAAGTGCTAGTCCGTCCACTATTTAGTGTTGCACCTTGAAGAAAAGAGGAAGGGTGTGCATTTCATTACCCCCTTCTTGTCATTTTTCGAGGTGAGCTCCTCGGAGATCAAAGAGGACTCAACTGAGCCCGGAATGCGGAGTGGTCCTGGGTGGTCCTGAGGTTGGTGGGGAGGGAATTCCATGTCTTGGCCGCCAGGTAGGAGAAGGATTTCCCACCTGCCGTAGTGCGGTGGATGCGAAGGACGGCGGCGAGAGCGAGGTTGGCGGAGCGAAGTTGACGGTGGGTGTGTAGAAACTGAGGCGACGGTTGAGGTATTCGGGTCCCCTGTTGTGGAGGGCTTTGTGTGCGTGGATGAGGAGTCTGAAGGTGATCCTTTGGTTGACGGGAAGCCAGTGCGGGTGTCTCAGGTAGGCGGAGATGTGGCTGTTGCGGGGTATGTCGAGGATGAGGCGGGCGGAGGCGTTTTGAATTCGTTGTAGACGTTTCTGGAGTTTAGCAGTCGTTCCTGCGTATAGGGTGTTGCCGTAGTCTAGGCGGCTCGTGACGAGGGCGTGGGTCACGGTCTTTCTGGTGTCGGCGGGGATCCAACGGAAGATCTTTCGGAGCATGCGGAGGGTGAGGAAGCAGGAGGATGATACGGCGTTGACTTGTTTGGCCATGGTGAGAAGTGGGGTCCAGGATGAAACCGAGGTTGCGTGCATGGTATGAGGGGGTTGGTGCGGTGCCAAGGGCTGTGGGCCACCAGGAGTCGTCCCAGGCGGTCGGGGTGTTTCCGAGGATGAGGACTTCCGTTTTGTCTGAGTTCAGTTTCAGACGTCTGAGTTTCATCCAATCTGCAACGTCTTTCATTCCATCTTGCAGGTTGGTCTTGGCGCTGGTGGGGTCCTTGGTGAGGGAAAGTATCAGCTGAGTGTCGTCGGCGTAGGAGGTGATGATGATGCTGTGTTTGCGTACGATGTTGGCGAGGGGGCTCATGTAGACATTGAAGAGAGTCGGGCTGAGCGAGGAGCCTTGTGGGACGCCGCAGATGATCTCGGTGGGGTCTGAGCGGAAAGGTGGGAGGTAGACTCTTTGGGAGCGGTTGGAGAGGAAGGAGGTGATCCAGTCCAGGGCCAGTCCTTGGATCCCGGTGGAGTGGAGGCAGAATATTAGGGTTCGGTGGCAGACGGTGTCGAAGGCAGCCGAGAGGTCGAGGAGGATGAGGGCGACTGTTTCTCCGTTGTCCATCAAAGTTCTGATGTCGTCTTTGACTGAGATGAGGGCGGTTTCTGTCCTGTGGTTGGCTCGGAATCCGGACTGAGAGGGGTCGAGTAGGTTGTTGTCTTCAAGGAAGTTGGAACACATCTGAACCCCATGACAGAAAAAAAAAACAATCTAAGTTGGAGTCAGTGCCCACACACACTGTAGACTACACAAGAAGTCACACAACATCTTGTGACTCAAAGATGCTCCTTCAATGATAAAGAAGATTTAATGTCCAAGCCAATACCTAGCCGGCAGGAGTAAGCAAAGCATGTGTATCTACAGCCACATATGCTGCAAACAGACCATTACTACATGTAAGTAACATGTTCTTCTGATGGACACTTCTAACCACAGAATACTTACCTTGGAATAGCACTGTGATAATACCCTTGACCCTGTTGCAATGGGTTCTTAGATGTTCCAGGGCCTAGATGTCATTTAGGGGTCGCAGCTTAGACCTTTGACACTGTTTGATACCCTTGGCCTCATAGGTGGCAAAATCAGTGTCAGGAGCGCTGGGCATCTTGCCCTTATGTACACTGGTGCGGGTTCCACTCTGTTTTCTGACAATTTTTTATTGCCCTAAAAGTGAATAATATTACATTATTTACTAATAGGGTAATAAAAAATGATGTAGTACAATTAGCTGGAGTATGACACTCCTTGAAAGTTAAGGTAAGTAAAAAATGCTTTTAAATATATGTAGTCAATGTGCTTATGGATGGGATTGTGTTTATGTGTGTGAGAGAATGTGTGTGTGTGTGTATAGGTGTGTGTGAGAGTGTGTGTGTGTGTAAAGGCCAAATGGTGTGACATTTCCGCTCCAGCGGCTCTCTCCTGGCGAGTGAGTAGCAGACTTTAATACAAAGGAATAAATATCAACAAAGTCCTGCACTGCATTCCCTTTCTTCTCTTCACAGAATCCCACAAAAAGCGGACTGTCCACTCAATGGCCAATGTAAACCCTTAAGCCCTGTTGGGGTTCAACTGATGGAGCCTCTATTCTTTCAAAGAGATAGGGGGAGCAAGGGATTCACAACTTTCGAAAAGAAGACCGTGTGACTCTTCAGAACCAACTCGTCCAGGAAAAAGGTGGTGTAGGGCAGCTATACTAAAAGTGCCTGAAGTTCACTTGTGAAACGAGCTATTGTTACTGCAATGAGTAAAATGGTCCTTAGCGTCAGACAACATAGCAAGCAGCTATGTGTCGGCCCAAAGGAAGTACACATGAGAAACATGAAGATGAAGTTAAGGTTTCACAATGGCATCACAAATGGTTTGGGAGGGAACGAGTATCAAGCTTTAATAAACCTCATTACAAAAGGTGATTTACACAAGTTTGGTTGCCCCAGAAAATTAAGAAAGCCCAAAAAGGATGACAACTTTGCTGGGCCAAAACAAACTAAAAAAGGGAGCCTGACAGTTTTGTTTGAAAGGAGTCTTGCACTTTCCACAACAAGTCACTAATATGTCCCAGCATGCTAAATTAAATGGATTTCCTTTCGTGGAAGGGCAATTGGCAGCAAGGATGACTTCCACCAAGTTAAGTGGTTAATCAAACACACTCAACTGCCACCACTGAAGCTCTCACTCTGTTGGGGTAGACTCTGTAGATTTGGGTGAAGATCCCTGCTCTATTGCTAAGATAGGAGGTTTTCTCTAAGTAGCAGCCTAATCAGAGAACAGATGCTCATGCTCAAAAGGTCTGGGTACCACACTCTGGGCCCAACTCAGAGCAACTAGGATTACTTGAGCCTCGTTGCTCCTGATATTTTTCAGAACTCAAGGTAGGGAAGGCCGAAGGAGTACATTAGTCCATTGTTCCAGTGGGAATTATGCTCTTAGCAGTGTTCTTGCAGAAACTCCAATGTGCAAAACTGTCAACACTGTGCATTGTTAACAGTGGTAAAAATATGTATCCAGGGTTTTCCCGACTACTGGTAAACAGACTGTGCCACTTTGAGATGGAGACATCACTCATGATCTGCTACAGTGTTCAGAGACCCTGATAGGTCACTAGCTATCAGGAAAATACCTTGACAATCTAACCACCTTCACTAGCACAGAGCCTCCTGACACAGGACCCAAGGGCCGACTCTGAGTGGCATGTTGCAATACCATATGATTGTGGTTCTCCAGGATACAGACATGGAGCAGAACCTCTGCTGGAGACCAGCCTTCTGACCTCCACCTCTCCCTAATGAAGTCACGTGGCATGCTATCATCCAGTGGCCCACAACAGACTGTGGCCAGCCCACCCTCAACAGCTAGTCAGGTATGCTCAACTTCGGAAGGTGCTGGTGAGGCTGAAGGTGAGCACAGCAAACTGAAAATGATCCTGAAAAACATTGAACAGTAGATAATGTCTGTAGGACTGCAGGACAGGTATAAGGAAATAATCAACCTCCAAGCACAAGGACACTATTTAGTTACTCAGTTACAGAGCAGACTAGATCTGGGCCAGCCTGAGCATTTTGACTTTGTCCTCCCAGGAAAAGGCATTCAGAGGTTGAAGGTCCAGAATAGGTCTGAGACACCCTGAGGTCTGGAGAGCCCAGAGATTAAAAAGTAGAACATGTATTTTCTAGTTTTACATGTGCAAGTAGGGAACAACTCTTAAATTCATTTGTAGAAAAGAATGACAGCATAAATATTTAAGTGTATTCGTAGGGTGCTTAAAAGAAGCTGTAAGCAAACGTCAGCTATCTTGTCCCTCTCGTCCCAGAGTTTAAAGTGATGGGGACCATTGGGGGTCAGCCATCTTGGCGATAACTTTATGGTAGTGCAAGGTCAGATGGAAGCTAACATTAGACAACCTACCTTCTTGGTAGAGAGGTTATGTGAATTATTGGAAAGGGAAGAATGTTACTTACCCTTTAATCATCTGTTTGTACCTTGCGGTGCTATAGGTTCACATGTATTCCTACCATCTAGTGTTGGGTTTAGATGCTGCAAGTTGGTTCTGTTTGAAGAAGTGTCTTCGAGGCACAATGTCTTCTGTGACTTCTCCCTTAGTAAGGAATAAGAATGAGAACCTATTCCGTGATTTATTTTTCTCTGCACAGCGTAAGTGTAAGTAAGTGGTGGCTGACAGTGAGAATGTGGTGACTATGCAAATGATGAATAATAGTAAGGCAACTACTAAATGATACACAGATGTGACACTGCCTCAGAGGAGGAGGAGTGGGTGCACGTGCATTTACAGAACTAGAAGAACTATGAACAGATGTTTACAGGGTAAGAAACATTCAGTTTGTAGCATCTGTGGCTGTACATACACATGCTCTGCATAGACTGTAAAGCAGTACTCCCCTAAAATGATGGCTAGTCAGTGTATGATACAGATGTATGAAGGAGTAGGTTACTTACCCTTTAACCATCTATTCATAGCAGGTCATTTTGCAGATTCACATGCTATGCTTACTCCTGACATCTAGTGTTGGGCTCAGAATCGGCAAGCTGATTTTCTACAGGAAGCCTTTTATGATCGATGTTGTGTCTTTTCCTCCACAAGATAATGTGCATGTTCAAAGGTTTGTTTGTTACATTGCACTTTTTTCCCCTTGCCATGCGGTAGGTGAATATATAATCTATTAGGTTAGTGGATGATACTGAGCAAGCTTTAATTTGGTGCATATTGGACACCATCTGATTTCTACCGGGGAGGTGGGAGGGTGCATGTGAATCTCTAGCACTACATACTATAAATAGATGCTTATAGGGTAACATACCCCACTCATAGCATGTGTTGACTGCAGATACACATGCTATGCATAGACTATAAAGCAGTACTCCCCTCGTGGGGGCTGCAGGCATTAGATGGTTTATTTGTTGAAAATAATGTGTGTGGCACTGTTTGTCCCAGCAGAGATTGTTGTCTGGCGTGTACAACCACACAGTAGTGTTTGGTAAATGTGTGTGGGTTTGTCAAGGCAGCCACTTTACAAATGTCTGTTAAGAGAATATTCCCTAGGAAGGCCACTGATGTTCCGTTCTTTCTTGTGAACTGGGCCCCTTGGAACTGTGGGTAGGGACCTTTTTGCTTTGATGAAGCAGATTTGGATGATTTAACAATCCATTTTGCAATTCCTGTTTTGGAGATGCCATTGCCCTTCTTTGGATTAGAAACAGCTGTTGTGTTTCACAAAATGTTTTTGTTCTTTCCACGTATTACATAAGGGCCCTTTTAACCTCAAGGGTATGTAGTGCCCTTTCTGTCACTGTCTCTGGTTTTAGGAAGAAAACCCCAGGAGATCTAGTGTCTGATTTGAGTGAAAAGGTGTGATGACTTTTGGCAGAAACTTTAGATTTTTGCGTAAGCGAACTTTGTCTTGGAAAACTTGGAAGTAAGTTTCCCTCGATAAGGCATTCATTTCCCTAGCTCTACCTAGTGATGAAATTGCCACAAGGAATGGCACTTTTCACGATAAAAATTGTAATGAGCGTGACTGCATAGGTTGAAAAAGTGTGGACATTAGTGTTGTCAACACTATGTTCAGGTTCCATGAGGGTACAGGTGGTGTATGTGGTGGAATAACTCTTTCGAGAACCTCCATGAAAGCTTTTATTACACGTATTTGAAAGAAAGTTTGATGTTTCTGATTCTGCTGTGATTGCTGCCAGATGCATAAATGGGATTTTTGAAGATTTAACAAATTGCATACTAGTTGTTTGTTCTGTTGGCGTATAAGAGTCTATGTTGAGTGCAGTACAATAGTGGACAAAACGTTTCCATTTCGCTGCATAACATTCTCTTGTGGTTGGCTGTCTGGCCTCTTTTAGGATGTCCATGCATTTTGTTGGGAAGTTTAATTATCCAAACTCTACAACTTCAGGAGCCAGAAAGCCAGCCTGACTCGCCCCATGCTGTGTGTGAAATGTATAATGTTGGGAAGCTTCTCATGTGTACTAGGGACAGTTCTAGTAGAGTGGTGTATGAGAACTGTCGTGTCCATGTTGGAGCAATGAGGGTCATTTTGAGAGATGTTTGTCTGAGTGTTTTTGACCAGATATGGAATGAGTGGGAGAGGCAGAAAAGCATGCAAAGAAAGTGTCCCTCCTTGTTTAGGTATGTAGTACATTGCTGTCATATTGTCTGTACGTAGCGACACATTCTTCCCCCTTATGTTTAGCAAAAAAGCTTTGAATGCTAATTCTATGGCTAACAGCTCTAGAACAATTATGTGTAAAGTGTGTTGTTGTGCTGTCCATTGTCCCTGTACACCAATTTCCTCTCTGTAAGCCCCCAGCCCCATGAGTGATGCATCTGTTGTGACTGTCACCTGTGGGATTGGGGCCCTGAAGTCTCTCCCTTTTTTTCTGTGTTGTGAGCAGTTCGCCACTTAAGTGCTTGATGGACCCTGAGTGAAACCACCACTAAAGCCTCTAAGTTGCCCTCTGCTTGTGACCACTGAGATGCCAGCACTCCTGTAGGAGGTGCATATATAGTCTTGCATGTGGAACTTTTGATATGCAAGATGGCAATGTGGTTGAAAAAGAACTAGTTAGATTTCAAGATTAAGAACTCTGTGGTTTGGGCTAAGCTCTTGCACTGATCAAATTGAGTATAGTCGCAAGGTAAGGCTGTATTTAGAGCAGCATCAAATGGGATTTTTTTGCATTTACTGTGAATCCCAGTCTGTGTAATAAGTTGATGATGGTTTGCGTGTCCTGTAGGGATTTCTGTTTGCTGGGACTCTTGATGAGCCAAGCATCCAGATAAGGGAAGACGTGAATGTTTTTCATTCTTAAGCTTGCTACCACTACTCAGCATTTGGTGAACACACTTAGGGCTGTTGTTACCCCAAATGGTAGAACTTTGAATTAATACTACAGTCCACTTACCACAAATCGGAGGTACCAGCAAAGTGCAGGGTGCATCGGTATATGGAAGTAAGCATCCTTCAGATCTAATGCTATCATGAAGTCACCTTCCTGTAGCAGTGGCATCACATCCTGTAGTGTTTCCATGTGGAATGTGTGGACAGGATGTACAGATAGAG
This sequence comes from Pleurodeles waltl, assembly GCF_031143425.1. NCBI lineage: Eukaryota > Metazoa > Chordata > Amphibia > Caudata > Salamandridae > Pleurodeles > Pleurodeles waltl. Next base: position 1,827,715,484 of record NC_090440.1, on the reverse strand, counting down.
TGAGCGCAGGTCCAATACAAGATATAGCGTTCCATCTTTTTTCGGGTATTAAGAAGTACAGGGAGTATACTCCCCTCCCTTGGTGTTTGAATGGGATCCGTTTCATGGCCTATTTTTGGAGGGGCGCCTTAACCTCTTCTTTTAGCAGATGAAGCTAGAGCTGCAGCTGTGTTTGTGAGGTAGCATACTTGACTGACAATGTCTAGGACCTACTGTCCAATGTGACTTGTGGCCACAAGTGATGGAATTGTTGCAGCCTTCCCCCGACAGGTGATGTATGATTGGGGGAGATGGTAGGAAGTCACTGTTTTATGGTAGAGGCTCCCTTTGCAGGTGTTCCTATACCCTTAGGTATGAATCCACCTCTGTAGTAACCTCTTTCTAACTGTTGATGGTACTTCTGCTGGTGGCGCTACTTGGGATCTCTGGGTGTTGCTCTAAGAGGCCCCTGCTCCATGGTATCTCCAAAAGGGATGATACATAGACTGCAAGGCTCCAATTAATTTTGCGGTCTGTGGGTCTTTCTTAATTTTTTTCCAGTTAAATACCAACTTCCGGACCAAAGAGGTGGTCTCCAATGAAAGGAACACGCAAGATGTGCTGTTGGACCTCCGGTTTAAATCCTGAGATGCGAAGCCAGGCATGTCTACGAAGCATGATAGATGAACTGATCCCCCTTACAGCTGTGTCTGGGAAGTCTAGAGCACAGCAAATGGTTGCACTGGAGATCTGCCATCCCTTGGCCACTAGATCTTCCCCAATACTTTTGTATGGGTTTAGGAGATGCTGGAAGAGATCCCCCATCTCATCCCATGTCGACCTGACATAGCATCAGAGAAGACCTACTGAGTTTGTGATCATATTCTTTGTCAGGGGGTGGCGCATCCCCTGTACTTTGTGAAGCAGCCCTTTTTATCATCCTAGTTACCAAGAGTGAGTTAGCAGTTGGGTGTCCTCTGATATAGAGATAATCAGAGGGTGAAGGCCTATACTTCCTTTTAATCCTTGACTTTAGAACCCAGAATTTTACAGGCTCCTCAAAGGTTTTCTTAGAGACCTTCAGCATAGAACCAATCATTGGCAAGTATTGCACAGTGCATTCTCTCCTGGACAGTGTTTCCACCAGGAAATCAGTCTCTTCCTCTGTAGTATGCAGCAGTTATTCGTGGTATTCTGCTGTCCTTTGAATGGAGCTGTGATAAGATGAAGTGTCTACTGGAGGAGAAGTTTTCGAAGGAATGGGTGGCTCTATGTCTGTCTCTGGAAGGACCACATCATAGTTATTCCATGGGTCTAGGCTTTGTGGCATTTCCCCTTGGTATTCTGAAAGATATGTGTTCTGATCACTGACCATCTCTGTTGCTCTTGTGTGGGCGAGGGTGACCTGCTGCCCGGTGACATTGGGAAGCTTTGTGGCATGAGGCTTGTGGCCCTGTGTTCTGTTGTCACCCTTTTTAGCAATGGTTGTTGAACGTCCAAATCTTTGTTTTGTCACTTGGCCGCTTTTTTGCAGTTAACAACATTTTGTCGGTGCTTTTACATGAGCTCATGTAGCCCCTCAAAGACACTGCCACCTTCTTTTGGAAGCATGGGCATTTTTGCTGGTTTTGTCAGCTTCTTGGTCACCACTTTCATTGCTGACGAAGATGCTTTTGGTTTTTTCATTGTGGAGGCAAAACTCCTGTACGGAGTCGAGGCCCAGCCATGGTGTTTCCACTTTATCAGTGTTGAGGATTGATTTGGCTCCATATAACTGCACGCCAGGCACTGCTGCAGCTCCAAGTGTTTCACCTGGGCCAAACCAGGACATGTAGGTTTTGGTGTCATTGTGTGTGCTGGAGTCAATGTTTTTTTCAGCATCGATGCAGGCCTTGTGTCAGCTCCATGTTTCTCCTCCTTTGCCCTGAAGCCCGATCAAGATAAATCTCGTCCTGTTGTGGCTCTGATGGCCTTTCTCTGTGTCAGCCAGAGCCTGAGAGTTGTGGCACACCTTGGCGTGCTGAGAGAGGCTTTGTGACGGTCTTTGTAATGTGGGGTGGGTCGAGCGTACTCACAGATTGTTGAGTAAATTTCGTCCTGGGTTTTGACCCTGGCAGTGGAGCCTTGTGTGAGGTGGTTGAAGATGCACGTCCGACTTGTCCTTCTTACTGGAATGATCAGATGTGTTGTTAGGACTTGCGATTACATATCCGCTCCTATCCCTGACATCATCATCTTTTCCTTCGCTCCCCTAGATGTTCTCGAGTTGATAGTATTCAGGGGAAAAAACTGCCTCCGCTGCCATTTCTATGGCGAGGGCCAGTCAGCGGTCTCTTCTGTTCCCTAAGGTTTTCTTGTTTGTAAGCAGGTTGCAGGTGGTGCAATCTTGTTCTCAGTGTTCCAGAGACAGGTAGAGGTTGCAGACATCGTGGGTGGCAGAGTAAGCATATTTTGCCCCACACTGAGGGCATTTGCGAAAAAGCCTGTCTTTTTTGGCTTCCATCACCTTCCCGAAGGGTGTTTTGAAGGAAATGCAATCGAAGTCAGATATAGAAGTGTTGTATCAATTCAATCTTGAGCAGTTCCAGTGTCTGCTAGAACCATTTTGGTCAAATTGGTCAACTTATGATTGTCCTGTGCCATCAGGCGTCCATAGGCCGCAAGGGTATTGAAGCTGCACAGAGCCCCAACGCAGTCTGACCGAGCCGGACTGCAGAAAAATATAATCAAACAAAGAAGCCGTTGAACATGCACATCACGTTGAGAAAGCACTTTGTGGATCATAAAAGACTTCCTTGAGAAAAACAACTTGCAGAGTCCAGGCCCAATACACTAGCTGGCAGGAGTATGCATAGCATGTGTTTCTGCAGCCAATAGATGCTACAATTATAAAGTTCTGCTACAGTTTGGCCAACTCTAGCTTGTTGATGGGTGAGGATATCCATTTAGTAAAGCTTGGTCAAAGTGACTATATAACTGCTTTACAAATGTTAGCTGTGGTAATATTCCCTAAAAATGCAGTGGTTGCCCCCCCCTTCCCTCTAGCAGAATGAGGCATAGGGGCATTGGGCAGGACCCACTTGGCTTTAAGGTAATATGTTTGGACAGATTTAACACCCATCTAGCTATGCCAGCTTTTGTTATATGGTGTACTTTGCAGGGTTTAGGAAAAATGACAAAAAGCTCTTGAGTTTTACAAAAAGGCTTGGTTCTGATGATACAGTATATTAAGGCTCTTTTGACATCTAGAGAGTGAAGAGCTCTTTCTACTGCAGAGTCTGGGTGTGGGAAAACCTTTGGATGCTCCATTATCTGATTAAGGTGGAAAGGACAAACCACCTTGGAAATGAATTTAGGGACAATTCCGAGGACAACCATATCTGCACAAAACTATATAAATGAGCTCACATATGCATCTCAGGGATGTAATGGCTCACAGGAAAGCTACTTTTTAAGAAAGAAATTACAAAGGACAAGAATTCAGTGGCTCAAACGAGGGGCCCATATGCCTTGTTTGCACTGTGTTGAGGTTCCATAGAGGGGACTGGTGGCACTTTAGGTGGAATCATTCTTTTATGGCCTTCCATAAAGGCTTTGATTATGGGAACTTTGAAGAGAGAAGAATGCTCTCTATTCTGCATGTATGCAGCAATGGCTGCAAGATGTAGGTGCCTGGAAGTATATGCTAACCCGGATTTCTTTAGGTGGACCAGATAAAAAGAATGTCTTGTACCACTGGTTTAAGATGGTCTATGTTCTTGGAGCTACAATAATAGACACTGTTCCACTCCGTTGTGTAACAAGCCCTAGTAGTAGATCTAAAGGCTTATTTTAGAATATACACACATTCATGCGTAGGACTTAAATAACCAAATTCAAAGACCTCATATGTGCCCGACTGCTAGACTGAGCTGTTAGGGTTCCGGCTCTCTGACTTTGCCCTGTTACCTTAGTGAGAGCCTGCTGGTGGAGCCTCTCATGCAGACTAACAGACATCTTGAGGAGGGTTGAGAACCACAGTTTTCCGGCCCACTTTTAAGGGGTCTGAGATCCAGTAGGGAATTATCCTTCTTAGGAATTAGAAAGAAGAGTAAACCCACTTGCTCTACTGGTGGACGGGCACCCACTCTATAGCCCCTTTGCACCTTTTCTTGCAGACGGAGAAGGTACTCTGCGTTTAGGGTGTGTGCTTAAGGTGGAATACTTGGTGGGGGTCGAAAGGCATTATAGGAAGTACCTTTTCTCTATTATACTTGGAACCCAGCGATCTGAGGTACTCTCTTACCAGTGAGGGAAAAACCACTGTAGTCTTCCTAGACAGGTATGGTGTCCTCTGGGGGGGGAATGTGTGGTAAGCCAGTCCTTTTTAACAGAGGTTCCCTTATTGGGAGTACCTCTGCCTTTGCCTCAAATGGAGTTGCCCCTGTGCGCCACATGAATATCCCCTGACTGCCTACTGGTTGCTGGTCCTGTTGATGTTGATAGGATTGTGGCTGTTCGGGGGAAGTGGTCTTTGCTGCACCCCTGTACTGTTGCCTTTGAAATGAGTACCTATTAGTAATTGTCTGCAGAGACACCACACTTTTGGCTATTTGAGACTTTTTTTATTTTTTCTAACATTTGGTCCACTTGTGAACCAAAGAGATATTCCCCATCAACCTCTCCTCTGCTGCACATCTGGCTTAAAACCAAAGACACTGAGCCAACAGTGTCTCATAGACTGACTGAGGTGCTAACCTCTCTGCCTGCCGTATATGCAACATCTAAGGAGCATTGTACAGTGACATTGGAAATTACCTTCCCCTCGGATACAGTTTCTTCCCCCTCTTCCTAGATTGGCCTGGGAGATGTTGTAGCAGACTCTCAATCTCCTCCCACTGAGCCCCTTTTCCCCGCAGCATCAATAAATTTGCTCTCCTTAAGTGGTGAAGGAGCCTCTCCTTTTGATTGGAAAGAGGTCCATTTACATGCAGCATGCATCACTTTGAAGTGCTGTTGGATGTGCCCCCTAATGTAGGTGATATCTGAGGGAGAAGGCTTGTATTTTATTCCTACCCTGGGCTTAACTACCCAGGAATGGACAAATTGCTCAAAAATGTCTGGGGCATCTTTAATCAGCTCTTCGTGTATCGGGAAAAACTGCAAGGAGCACTCAGACTTGGGAAGTGTTTCTTCGAGAAAGTCCTCCTCCTTGGGAATGGGGTGCATATCCACTTTTTGAAAGTGTGCAGCTCCTTGGAGGAGCCTGTGGTCATAAGGAGGAGATGCTGCAAGTTGAATAGGCTCTAGGTCTGCATCCCCTGTGGGATTTAAATAAAAATAAATAAAAAAATAAAAAAAACATCTGTTAGGTGAGGATAAAAGTGCGTCTTGTAGTCCTCAGGAGGGTATAAGGCCTGGGGCAGCCTGTGTCTGAGAAAAACTGTGGAGGTCCTGATGTGGAATATGAAGGGGTGATGATGAAGGGGTGATGGTGAAGTCACCTCACATAAAGGGTCTGGCATGAGCTCCTTGTCTAAAATCAGCCTCCTCTTTACTATGGATATTGAGGCTTTAGGGTCCTTAGAATAAATTTGCCCTGTGTATGGGTGAATGGGAATTCAACACTGCCTCTCATCAAACTCCTTCTGAAGACTTTTGATGATTGCATTTTCAGAGTCCTCAAGACAGTAGTGGAGGGTGGTCGTGAGGTTGATGGGGTTTCGGTGCAGACAACATCTTTGAGGGAGGTCTCAAAGCGGCTTCAGGGCTGAGGACTTATTTGCGTCTGACTGGGATGTCCGCACCTACTAGTGTTTCAGCTTCGACGTTTGTTTGGGTTTGTAAGAACCAGAGGACCAATGGACAATGGAGACTGAAGCCTTTGTTCCAGCCCCTCTTTAAGTGTGTTGCCTTGCCGCCGACCAGAGACTGAAGACTGTGGAGGCCCTGTGAGGTGACCGTCTTGTGTAATAGACTGGATGGTTTCCTCCAAGAGACGGTGTGCCGCCTCAGTGTGTAACTGTTTGAGAGCTTTATGGTGTTGAGGTTCATCCATATTTAAGACCCATGGTGTGAACTTCATTTGAGGCACTGTAGTACATGTGGAGCAAAAATATTTTTGTTCGAGATCCTCTGATTTTGAGGAGTTGGATTATATCACTTTTGGGCTGGGCAGGCGTAGCAGCAGGCCCCGAGACTAGACGTCTTCCTGCCCTTCCTCCTCAGCGTCGAAAGAAGCAGCCTTGCTAAAGATGACTTGGGTGGTATTGACGGACTGCAGCTGCACTGTGAGGTGTGCAACTGTGTCAGTGCTTATGCTAAGCATCTCCTTACAACAGAACACCAAGTAAATGAAGACTCACTCATAGATGTCAATCCGAGTGTCCACATAATCAAAACGAATTTCAGGGCAAAATGACAAACCTTTGTTAAGGGTAATGGTTTAATGGTGATTTGATTGAATAAATAATTGACTAGTGTAGGTAGTAGGGGAATGATATATAATCACTATAGGATTTGGTTTAAGTGCACAAGGGGGATGTTAATATGTGACAAATTAATGTATATATTAAGTTAGTTTGATTTTGATTTGTATATTATATATTTTTAATTAATGTTGATTTAATAACTTGCCTTCATGTAAAAATATTTTGTGAATATATAGGTAATCACTAATGTTAGCATTGAAGGGGTTGTAATGAGTTCTGTTAGTATGAGTTGTTGCTTTATTTAATTGGACTACCAGTCCCAACATGCATTATTTTTGTTATAAGGTTATTAGCTATAAATAGACAAGAATGGATTACAGGACTTTAGAACTCGATAAAGACTATGTCGGTCGAAACGCGTTGTACTTTTGCTCACAGTCGTGCAGTAAAAAATTTATATAAAATCCTTGGTGGAGTGCTTTGCCCAACGTCCTTTTTCTCAAATATCTAATTGAGGGTACAGCTTGCCCTCGGTACGAGCACCGGTAAATGGAGCGCAGCGCCAATTGAATGCGCTGCTTTGTTGTTATATATATATATATATATATATATACACAGATGAAATGTAACCATTAATAATCTGGGTTTAGAACTGTGCAGCTGCCTGCCTCTAATTCTGTGTGGGGCCACTGGGCCCTGCAGCTCCCACTGCCCAGTCAGTAATTTGCATTTGTCTTCATAGATGCAAAGCTCTGAGCCAACACTATAATTGCCCAATGTGGGTTAAGCTTCCAGAAAGCTCATGAAAGCTGATGATGAAAGAGGGTCAGCTATGATAACCACTAGGCTCTTTCCCATTAAACTGTTCTTCCCTTCAAAATGATAATGACCTCTTAGGAGTGTGGATCTCCTAAGATAACCAGGCTGAGACGGGTGGGTGGGTCCTAGTAGGTTTTAACAGAGACTGATAAGACAAGTCTAGGAGGAGTGTGAAGCACTTGCAATTCCAGAGTAGTCACACAGTAACTTATCACACATGAAAGGAACCACACAGTGTTGCAAAAATAAAGGTACTTCATTATAGTAACACTGAACTAGAATACTATAGGCAATCCCCCCTCTCTGGAAGTAAGTACACACAAAATATACACAGGTAAGTACTAGGAATTAGCATTAAAAACATTAGAAATAGTAAGGGCCCTAAATGGAGGCCAAACCATATACTAGAATAGTGGAATGTGAGAATGGGTCCCCCATCAGAGGTTATAGAGTAGTTAGCCAAGGGCTGGAAGAGTATGAAAGCCCAAGAGGTGAGTATCTAGAAGTTCCCCATTGACCAGGAGAGCAGAGGTAAGTTACCAGGTCATCTCATAGGCTAACCTGGGGACTTAGAATTGGAATTATGCAAGAACAGGACTAGACCCGTGGAGTAGAATGATGAAGGGATGATGGTGATGGGTGAAGGCTAGTTACGGAGTCCAGGAGCTGCAGAGGAGTCCCTGAAGTTGTTTAGGAGCTGTGCATCGACGAATGCTGGAATGCAGACGGATCAGTGGTCAGGAGGACCACCAACAAACACAAGCAAATGCAAGTTGGTGCTCAAGTAGATTTGCAGGGCAGGGGACTCAACACTTGAAGGGGAGTCCGGGCTGACCCTAGGAAGACAGGAGAGCCAGCAGAAGCAGTCAGAGCTCCCACGAGCAACCCACTGGCAGCAGGCACAGTTAGTCGCAGTGAGACCCAGGTAGCACATCTGAAGAGGAGTCCCATGTCGCTGGAGCAGCAGAGAGGAGACTGTCCTTGCAAAGGAGACTGTTGGGAGCCAGGGCTGCTTGGAGCCTGAAGATCCCTTGGGAAGGAGTCAATAAGCCTTAGTTGCTGCAACAGTTGCGGTGTGCAGGCAAAAAGGACCCGGAGGACCCCTCAGAACCACCACCTGTGTTGGAGAATCTTCACAGATCCAGAGGACAGCACAGCTCAGCAGCTGGACGTCATTGCCTTAGGTGCCATTAGATGCAGGTGAGTGACTCATTCACTCCCGGGACGATTCCTTATTGCATCTTTGGTGCAACTGAGGTCCTGCCGACCGCAAAGGATGCACAGCCGTGGAAATGTTGCAAAGATCTGACAGAAGCTGTGGAAACAATGTTGCAGGGCGATGTTGTCTCGTTGTTGCAGTCTTGTTCGGTTCCTGTGGAGTCCAGCAGTGGTTCCAGTGGCCAGGAGCAGAAGAGGCCATTGCAGAGGAGTGGTGGAGTCAGATCCGGGGACCAACCCGCTAGGGAGTCCCTAAATAGCCCAAAAAGGGGATTTGTCACTATGCAAGGTGACTACCTATCAGAGGGGGTCACTGACGTCACCAGCCTGTCCTCACCACTCAGATCCTCCCAGGGGCCTCTGCCCATCTTGGTTTCAAGATGGCAGAATCAAGTGGCCACCTGGAGGAGCTCTGGGCACCACCCTTGCACTGATGATGGACAGGGGAGTGGCCACTCCCCTTTTCTTTCTGTAGTTTCACACCAGAGCAGGGATTGGGGGTCCCTGGACTGATGCAAACTGGATTATGCAGGGAGGGCACCAAATGTGCCCTTGAAAGCAAGCCGGTGGTGTGGGGAGGCTACCCTTCCCCAGCCTTGTAACACCTATTTCCAAGGGAGAGGAGGTTTCAACCCTCTCCCACAGGAAATCCCTTGTTCTGCCGTCCCTTGATTGAGCTGGTCTAGCAGCAGGAGGGCAAAATCCTGTCTGAGGGGCTACAACAGTGTGGGCTGCTCGCAGACCCTGGAAGACTGGTAGGTGCAATTCTGGGGGTCCACTGAGGAGCCCCCGAGTGCATGGAATCATTCCACCAATACTGTCATCTGTATTGGGGGTATGATTCCGACATGCTGGATACTAAAAATGCCTCGGTTCAGAGTTACCATTATGTAGCTGGACCATAGGTAGTGACCTATGGCCAGTACATAACTAAAATGTCTTCCCCGCACTTACGGAGTACAGGGAGTTGGAATTGGATTACATAGGTTGCCCAAACATAAAGGGACCTGCATCCTGCTCTTAGGGCTGGAAGAGCCTACCACAGGGGTGACTTACAGTGAGCTGGTGTAGTGACCAGCAGTGAATGGTGCATGCACCTTTTCACACAGGCTGCAAACAGTTTGCATGGGCTCCCATGGGTGGCATAATACATGCTGCATCCCCTGGGGGACCTCTGGTGTACCAGTTCCCTGGGTACCTAAGTATCATATACTAAGGACTTACAAGGGTACACCAGTATGCCAATTGCGGGGTGTAAAGGTTACCAAGGCAACCAAATTAACAGGAGAGAGCACAATCACTGGGGTCCTGGTAAGCATGGTCCCAGTTAAAACAGTCTAAGCACACTGAGAAAAGTGAAGTAGACTTCATCTACCGGTCTCATAAATGGTCATTCACATTTTGCTTCCACCCACCCTAGAATACAGTAGAAAACAATATGGAGCAGTTAGCCTACTTTACCCATGGGCTCCCTTCACTCTGAGTGACTGCACATTGGTCTAACTAAAAATACTTTGTTCTCTTCAATTGGAAAGCTGCTTCAAAGTGTCCCTTTTCAATTTCTTTTTTTTAACTTTAATCTACTGGCTCTTTATTTTGCCTGCACATTGAGTGCATGTTTGATAGCAACTTAATTTCTATCTCCCAATAATTACACTTTTTTTATAAAATGTTTAAGTGACTGTGTATAACGTAGCTGCCTATGAGTGGAGCAAACTGGTTAGATGGTTATTTATTCTCATTTCCTTCACGAATAGTAGCAGTAATAATAACAACAAATTAATAACAAAAATAATAATAATAATAAGAATAATAATTTAACCCCTTCGCTGCCAGGCCTTTTCCCCCTCAGATGCCAAGCCTTTATTTGGCTGTTTGGGGCACTTCACGCTTAGCCCCTCCTAACTTTTTGTCCACATAAGTTATCCACGCCAAATTTAGGTCCTTGTTTTCCAACATCCTAGGGATTCTAGAGATATCCTGACTTTGTGGGTTCCCCTGAAGGAGACCAAGAAATTAGCAAAAATACAGCAAAAATGTTGTTTTTTAAAACAAAATGGGAAAAAAGGCCACAGGAGAAGGCTTGTGGTTTTTTCCCTGAAAATGGCATCAACAAAGGGTTTGCGGTGCTAATATCACCATCTTCCCAGCATTCAGGATCAGGCAGACTTAAACAATGTTGGTATTTTACTGGGACATAACCCATTTTTACTATTGTTTTGTGCTTTCAGCCTCCTTCGAGTTAGTGACAGAAATGAGTGTGAAACCAATGCTGGATTCCGGAACGCTAAATATTTCTGAAAAGTAGACAAAATTCTGAATTCAGCAAGGGGTAATTTGTGTAGATTCTACAAGGCTTTCCTACAGAAAATAACAGCTGAAATTGAGGTGAAAAAAACAGCCATTTTACTCCACGTTTTACTCTGTAACTTTTTCCAGCAATGTCAGATTTTTGAAAGCATTATACTGTTACGTCTGCTGGACTCTTCTGGTTGCGGGGATATATAGGGCTTGTAGGTTCATCAAGAACCCTAGGTAGCCAGAGCAAATAAATGAGCTGCACCTTGCAATGGGTTTTTATTCTAAACTGTGTATACAGCACTTGTGTGGGTAGGCCTAATGCTCGCGACAGGAAATGCAATATGGACGCATCACATTTTTACATTGAAATCTGACGTGTTTTTTGCAAAGTGCCAAGCTGTGGATTTTGGCCTCTAACTCAGCCAGCACCTAAGGAAACCTACCAAACCTGTGCACTTTTTAAAACTAGACACCTAGGGGAATCTAAGATGGGGTGACTTGTGGAGCTCTCACCAGGTTCTGTTTCCCTCACATTTTGGTGACAGAAATTTCTGGAATCTGAGAAGAGCCACAAATTTCCTTCCACCCAGCGTTCCACCAAGTCTCCCGATAAAAATGGTACCTCACTTGTGTGGGTAGGCCTACTGCCCATGAAAGGAAATGCCCCAAAACACTTTCTGGACACATCAAAATTATCAAATACAAAACTACCTATTTTTGCTGGGGGTGGGGGGGGGGGGGGGGGGGGGTGGGAGGTCACCTGCGTTTTTGGTCCTGGGCTCAGCAACCATCTAGGGAAATCTACCAAACCCAGACATTTTTGAAAACTAGACATTCGAGGGAGTCCAGGGAGGTGTGTCTTGGGTGGATCCCCCAATGTTTTCTTACCCAGAATCCTCAGCAAACCTCAAATTTAGCTGAAAAAAAAAAAACTCATTTCTGTGTGGGATCACCGCACCGGGACAAAGTGCCTGTGACAGGAAAGAACCAAAAACATGTTGAAATTGAGGGGGAACCAAAGCGGGTCCAAAAGGGTAGTTTGAAAAAAACATTTTTAGGATGACAAGTGCAGCAGAATTTTTATCGGTATAGATGAGACAATACTTGGTGGTAGGAATTTTGTGGATTCCTGCAGATTCCGGAAGGTTCCATCACAAATATGTGGGAAAAAATTGTGATTTCCAGCAAAGTTGGAGGTTTGCAGGGCATTGTGGGTAAGAAATGGTGCAGAGTGAATGTGAAGCACACCACCCTGGAATCACCCAGATGTTTAGTTTTCAGATGTGTCTAGGTCTTGTGGATTTCTCTACATGGCAGTGTCCCAAAGTCCAAAAAGTGCAGCCCTCACCAAGTGCAGCCCAAGTGGGACGATTTTGAGAGTTTGTCAAGCTCTCATGGCCCAAATGTAAAATCAAAACCCAAAATAATCAAATGTCCTTGTGTTTGCCGTGGGATAAGATGTTTTAGTGAGCGGGGGAGAGCTGAAGGACCGTCACCCCCTTCGGTTGGGGTGGAGGCATAATCAGGCCCATACTGGTTGATAGCCACCACCCCACTATTTTTTATTTCTTTTAATTACCTGCCATCTAGTAGACTCTCTCCCCCCTGCCCCCCCCCCCCCCCCCAAGGTGTGATGAGCCTTCCAAAAATAGGCTGATCTGCTCCCAAGGAGTTCAGATATGGCCAACAGTAAAGTGCCCCCATGAGGAGCGACACTCGCCCAAGGGGCTGCCACCTGAAACGAAACACACACATACACACACACACACACACACACACCAATCCCTGTTGCGTAAGTGGTTTCTGCCCCCCGGGGGCCAGATCGGCCATATAGAAATAGGCCGATCTGGCCCCAAAGGGAGCAGAAAGGGCCTAAAATAAATTCCCCCCCCCCCCGGAAGCGACCCTTGCCTAAGGGGCCGCTCCCCTTGCGTGAAATTGGTGCAAAACAAAATCCCTGGTACCTAGTGGTTTCTGCCCCCCTTGGGTGCAGATCGCCCTAATAAAAATAGGCTGATCTGCCCCCAAGGGGGGCAAAAAAGGCCTAAAGACCATTTGCCCCCCAGCGTAGAGACCCACGCCTAAGGGGTTGCTCCCTACATATAAAAAAATTAAATAAACAAAAAAAAATCCCTGGTGTCTAGGGTTTTCTGCCTCCCCTGGGAGCAGATCAGCCTTATTACAATGGGCCGATCTGCCCCCAAGGGGAGCAGAAATGGCCTAAATACAATTTGTCCCCCAGGGGAGTCACCCTTGCCTAAAGGGGTGCTCCCCATATGTAAACGACAAAAGTAAACATAAAAAATATATATCCGTAGTGTCTAGGGGTTTCAGAAATTGGGTGCCGAAATGGCCTAAAAGTAACTTTGCCCCCCGGGGAGCGACCCCTGCCTATGGGGTAGCTCCTCAAATATAAAAAAAATAAATAAACCAAAAAAAATAATCCCCGGTGTCCAGGGGGTTTTGACCCAGGTGGGGGCAGAAATGGCTTACAAATAAATTGGCCACCTGGAGAGCAGCCCTTGCCCAAGGGGCCGCTCCCCTCATGACAATTACCTGTAAATTCCCAGGTGTCTAGTGGGCATTTCTGCTGCCCAATCGAATCACAATCAGGCAGCAGAAATGCTGAGAAAGGCATCAAAGACAAGGAAAAGCCTTTCCTTTCCTTTGATGCCTTTCTCGGCCCCTCCACGTGATCTGAGGTGAAATGCAAAAGTATTTCTCCTCCGATCCGCACAGGAAGGCCTCTGATGAGGTCAGCGCGCTGACGTCATCAGACGCCACGAGGGTGGGTGGGGGTGAAAGGGGAGCGATTCCTATTCCATCCCTGCAGTGGGGGCGCAGATGCAAGGCTCATGGGAGGTGGAGCGCTAGCACTCATCCCATGAGCCAGTCCAATGACGTAACGGTTACGTCCTTGGCGCCTCAGCACCGCAGCCAAGGATGTAACCGTTACGTCCTTGGCTGCCAAGGGGTTAAGGAAGGGCTTTTTAGGAAAAATTACTTATAACAAGTCCTCAATCTTTGAATGTACTTTTTAAATTTAATTTCTTATTGGAAGCATAAGTCAGCCATGTTTCGGTGATGTCATACTTTCTTTTTTCCTTTTTATTTCTGTGGCATATGTTCGCACTAAAAAACACTGGTCTCACCTATGAGAGCATTTGGGTTTAGCGGACAAGTTACTTACCTTCGGTAATGCTTTATCTGGTAGAGACAATATCTAGTTGTAAATTTCTTACTTTAGAATTTCCCCCAGGAGTCAGTCTGGAGATTTTTCTTGAGCAATGCCCCTGCACGCCATTGGGTGGCTTCGATCGGCTCTGCATCCATCATCAGCGCCATCCACCTGGGATATGTTTCAGGTCCTATATAGGCACCACCCTGGTGCACTGACGTCAGTTTTTTCATGACTTTCCTTGTCAGAAGCGCAGAGTCATGAAGAACACTGACCACTGGAGCGTCAATACTAGGCCCATTAAGGGGAAGTCCCTGTCTCTAGAAATCAAGTCGTACAGCGGGGTCAGTAAGGAATCTGCAACTAGATATTGGCTCTACCAGATAAGGCATTACGGAAGATAAGTAACTTGTCCATTTGAGAGAGGTATCTAGTTAGAGATACCTTACCTAAGAATAGATACCCAGGCAATATCATCTGCATAGGTGGGTCTGCGAACTAAGATCATGCTAGGAAGTCCTACAGGACCGACGGCCAACGTGGTCACAGCTTAACCCTAGTTCAGCTGGCACTCCTGGGGACAGGTTACACAACTTGCTGGGATTATCCTGTATCTTATTCTGTGACCATTCACACCATGATACTATTTACTAAAAGTAAAACCCTTAAATCCGCAGATGTGCCATTTGTAAGTACTGTAAACAACAGCCATTACTCAATTTATCGATATCAGAAAAATGAGAGGTTGAGTTGCCTACACTAACAGTGTACTACGCATTTGTATTAAAGAGTTTATTCATCTCATTTCTTTTAGAGGAGCCTCAGTGCTGTCTGTGTTTATGTTTGTATTCTATCTGAACAAAGAAGAATTCTCTACAAGCCAAATCGGCTTAATTTCTCTGGTGTAAAACAGTACTTATCCCAACAAAAAACAACTAGGTTAAAATAACATAGCATTACAAGGTCTTATGTGGTGCAAAATACCGCAAAGGAATTGAGCAAGAATCTGTGTTCTTCAAGAGAAAATAGCATTTTGCTATAGGAGTCCCTCCCCAACACCTCATAAACAAGCAATCTTCTGTATTTTTCTTGTAATCTGGTGCATCCTATTGGTGCTTCTCTAAGACAGTAACCTTTCCCCTGCCTAGTAAAATGCTGGCATTAACTGAGATGCAAATTTGACAAGCCGCAGCAATGCCAATAGGTCTCACCGTTGTGATCTATTGGTTCTGCCAATAGTTTTTAGCTACATTGGTCTCACCTTTGTGATCTATTGGTTTTGCCAGTAAGTTTTAGCCATGCTGCACAGCATCCTTAAAAAAGAAAAAAAGAAATCCCTTTGACACGGTCGGCTGCATGATTTTGTAGGCACATGTACCACAAGTGTATGTGCCTCCACAATGACACAGGCGCTTTTGTTGTGTTTTTGTTTTTAGCTATCAATCCCAGTTGGATTTACAAATAAAAAGAAAATAAAACAAGTATTTTTTAAGCAGGCAGAGCAGAAGGGCAAACAGCAAAGTAATATGAAAGACTGTGTGGAGGACGATGAAGTAACAAGGGAGGAAAGACAAAAAGATAAAGAGGGGATTGCTGGAGGGTAAGCAAAAGTAACAGGGAGGGCGGGAGCAAAAGCAACACTGGAGTTGGTGGTAGCAAAGGGGAGAAGCACACGGGTGAGTGTAAGGGGGAGTGGATGGGGAGAAGCAGTTGGGAAAAAAAGAGCAACACGTAGTTCAGGGGGAGAGATGTTCACAAAGGAGACAGCTCGAAAAAACATGTACTCTAATTTAGTGCTTCACACAAAAGAAAAAACGTAATGCTTGGAAAGCAAGCAGTGGAAACAGCGATGCAAGTCAGTCAAAGAAATTGTAAAGAGGTAATGCTCCATAGGAGTGACAAACACAAGATTGAAAAGCTGAGACACTAATAAGAAGCAGACAAATGACAGTGAGAAAGAACTCCGACCAATGCCAAGCAAAAGACAGGCTCTAAGCCCCTCCATGTTCTTAATAAGCCACAATATACCGCCCAGCATACAGGACATACGCTGTCAAGTAGGTTAGACCTAAAAAGAAAATTATAGCAGTACATGCAATCAAGCCCCAGTTTTCCGATTTCATGAGTGATCTTCTCAGAAGGCTGCCTGGTTTCATATGGCCAGGAACGGTGCAAGGATTTTCACTGCTGCAGGCATAACAGAAATTTGAATACTCAAGTGCAAATTATATGCTTAAACATCGCCAAAGTCACGAGATCTGGCTTTTTTTTAAGTGAAAGAGCTTCTTCCTTGATCCACTTCAGCAGGTGTGGTTGTCAGACTCTTGAGTGGGTACACGAGAGAATGAATCTAATGGTGGATTGATGGATGGATGATTACACCGACAAATGAATGAGTAACTGAACAGGTGAGAACAAGGTCAGATGACTGGATGAATAGATGGGTGTATTGGATGGCTAAACTAATGGGTGAGTCTTGAGTGCAAGGATTACTAGATGGGGATGATGATCAATGTGTGAGCATGACTGGATGACAGACATGCTCATGGCAGGGGCTATTCTCTACTCTCATAACTGCTGCTTATCAATTGCCTCACACATTTAACCACTCTGTACCAATCACTTCCTGGCTCATTAACCCATGACTGCTTAAATTCAACCACTCACATAACCCCAACATTCATTGACTTGCTCATAAATAAAACACCCACACAAACACCAAATGGACAGACTCATCACTTACCTAACTTTTGCACTAATAAAAAGCAAGACCTTTCGGCTTCACCTATGCTTGTTTTATTCAAGTCGACAGACTGCAAAGGCAGGCTCGAAGCTCTAAAAAGCTAATTTAGAAACAGCAACAAACAGGCTAGAGCATCAATTTAACACTGAAACTCGCAAAGCAAACTCCCTTACCAACGTTGAAAAAAAAAAACTTTTGACTATTTTCTAAGCATTGTATTGTCGCCAAGTAAATCCTGTGCTAACAACAACTACTAGGAAAGTTCTGTATCCTGTGTGGATGGATGAATAATACATGAGTGAATTGATGAAGCCTACATTACTGCATGAGCATCAGAAACAGCTGTGCTTGATAGGGTGGCACAAACTGAGCCCTGACCCTGAGCTTCTGCCTATGACGAGGTGGAGCAATATGGAAGCTCGTTTCAAGACGAGAAAGATAAGACACTAAGACCTCTGTGGTTGAGGAGATGCCTGTAACAGGTTCACAAACGCTTTCCCAAATGTATTTTTTCCACACAAAGGCAAAAGCACGCTTTTGGGAGCAAAGGAAAAGTCAGGCGTTTGGGCACAGGCATTTGCCACATCAGGCAAAGGGGTGGACTGCCGAGAGTCTGTAAAGTCTGGAGCGCAGAAAGGTAATTCAAGGCTCGCTTAGAAAATCATTTTATAGCCTTAAGGGACCCTTCCCTTTCCATTGAGATTAATAATGTGGTGGTTTGCTTCCTAGAACAATATCAGGCGACGTCACTTCTGAACATGTACCATTCTTGTTATTTATCACAGTTGACACCCTAAGTATGACAGATAGTCTCAGACCTGAGTCCAGTGCTCACTCTGCCATAAGAGTCAAGCTGCACCCTACACACAAGGCCCAAATACATCAAAACTGGCCTGGGGTTGCTTGAGTGACCTGACCTGACCGTCAGAGGTGGCCTGGTGAGAAAAAAAAACAAGGGGGTGGACTGCCATGCTGCCTCAAGTTATTACCAGTGGCCTGGATTAATTCAAGCATTCCACCCATCACTTTTTAGTATTATGCTTTATTTAGCAGACCATCTAATAGAGCAAACTAAGCCTCCGTCCTGATGATAATTTGCAACATTTATTACAAAAGACTTAAAAGATCAAATTCACAGGATGAAATTCTCTTCTAAAAATACATTAATAGATGCAATAAAAGGAAGGAACAGTCAAATTAAAGAATGTAACCTTAGTTTCATGAAAATATACCAGCATTTGTGTCTAACATGTCGACTTTTCCTACTGTCTGTTGTTCTGCCTGTATAAACGTTTTGTATAAGATACATTTTTTACACATCTGACTTTCCCTGACTGTTGAATTTATTACTCACAAAGCTAATAAATGAAACTGTTGCAGATTAATCCAGAAAGTTAGAAAATGAAAAAAGGACAGATTCCTCTTTGGCAGTGGAAAGACAGCTCTTTACTATTGCAACAGGGAGATCAACCCTCCTCACACAGGCAGGCAGATTGTCTCAATCCGATGTTGCACATACAGCTTCTTATAAACAAAACTACATAATGCTTTATTACAAAACAACAGATACTGAATCACTACATAGTCATACATTAATTGTGAAAAATATCAGGTCACCTGTGACCCCATGATCCTAAACTTTAACCTAAATTACTACACATCCTTTATTGCAGTACAGCAAATGATAATTGACTTGTCAGTTACATATTGAAAACAGAAAACACTAGAACACCTATGACCCTGTAACCCTAAACTCTAACCTAATCCCCTACACATGTGTCATTTGTCACTTTAACAAAGCTTGGCAAACTAAACATTCTTCATTCTTGAATGCATGCATATTTGCGGTAAATACAGATTTAATAGTGTGTGCTTTCTCACTGTGAACCTAAGATCTCTTTGTAGTCTGAACTGATTAGAGTTCCTCCACCCATTGCCTAATCAGGTTACAATCTATTTGAAAACACAAAGTACATTCCAGTGAGCCTGTGTGTTAAGATCGTAAATTCATTCATGCATACTAAACATGAGTTGGCCTTTAACTGCAACCATTTCAAGTTACTTATTCTATCATGTACTCAAGTGAACTCTTCACCTTATTCCAGTCAGTATTATATTTGGAACTACAATGTTAGTGAACTATATACAACTGTGCAGAACTTTCTGCTGGTGACTGTTGTTGCACTATCTTTTCAATCTGTAAAAAAAAAAAAATTATCGCATCACAATGGACAAGCTTACATATTTACTATACTGGGACTCAGCCCTGGATAGTAGACAGTATAAAACTGAAAAATATTACCTAAGTGTAGCCCTTTTTGGGGTTAGTTGTCTAAAAAGAGATTACTGTAACTTTGTTCCCTGAAGGGTATTGTGTTGCCCACTGCTTAGAACATCTTCCAGATATCCACATGGCACCTTTGAAGAACGCCCTACACTTAGCCACTCACCTCATCAATAATCGGACGGATCACCCTGCTCTTCAGGAAATACGCTAGCTCCCTCTCCCTACCCACATCACATTCAAGATTTGCTGACTAATTTTAAAGGCAGAAAATTCAAACACAACACCCCATTATTGTAGGAGGCTGGCAAAGTTTGTAGTGGGTACCAAAGGTACCTACACCTTATACCAGGTCCAGTTATCCCTTATTAGTGAAATACAGTCAGTGTCTTGCAGCTAGGCTGTCTAGAGGTAGCTTGTAACAGAGCAGCCAAGGCTGAACTAGGAGACATGCAAAGCTCTTGCAATACCACTGTAGTCACACAGTACTTACACACATGAAATAAAATACTCAGTGTTACAAAAATAAAGGTACTTTATTTTGGTGACACAAATGCCAAAAATACCTTAGAGACTATACTCCCTTAGGAGGTAAGTAATATACACAATATATACACTAGTAACCAAAAACAGGTAAGTACACAGTCAGAAAACAGTGCAAATAGTGAAAATCACAATAGGTTGCAATGGTCCTAGTGGGAACACAAACCATATAGTAAAATAGTGGAATGTGAAAGTCAGATTCCCACCTAGGCAGGTGTACTGTGTAGAGGGACGCTGGGAGTGTAAGAAAACACCAAAGGTAAGTAATATACCCCCACCTCAGAGCCCAGGAATACATGAGTAAATCATAGTAAGTTTCCTGAAATACACAAGAAGTTGTGATAGAAGATTATGCAAGAACCACGAGAGACTGCAAGACACCAACAATGGATTCCTGGACCTGAAGACCTGTGAAGAAGGGGACCAAGTCCAAGAGGCACTGAAGAGTCCAGGGAGAACAGGAGCCCCTGCTAACACAGATGAAGGTGCAAAAGAAGAACCACCGGTGAGAATACAAAGTCAGTATGCACCCAAGAAGACAGTTGTGGGTTCCTGGTTGGTGCAGAAGATGTCCCACGCCGGATAGATGATTGCAGTCTGGTTTGCGTCGCTGGATTCCGCCAACAAGCCTTGGAATACGCAAAGCTTGCGCTTACCGGAAGGTGGCACTGCCTGGGACCGGGGGGGGGACCTGGTGGGCTCTCCCCAGGAGGAAGAGGCAGAGGGGACCCTCAGAAGACCAGGCAGGCACACTGGAGTCCCACAGCCCAGGGACAAAGAAGTTGCAAATGGAGGTCCACGCAACACAACACAAAGGGATTCCATGCTGCCGGAGAACCACGCAGGAAGCTGTGCGTTGTAGGTGGAGTGCTGAGGGCCTAAGATGTGCTGTGCATGAAGAACTTCTCGGCAGGTCGCATACAAGCCTTGGCAACTGCAAGTCACGCGGTGCACAGGGGTACTGTCTTGCGTAGGGAGGCAAGCTCTTACCTCCACCAAAGTTTGACAGCTGGACGTTGGGACTCTCAGGGTCTCTTTAGTCTACCACCTGTGGTGCTGGATCCATGCTCGTCATCTGGAGAAGGGACCCACGCCACCGGTCATTACTGCAGAGGGGTGCCTGCTGAAGCAGGGAAGTGACTCTGTCACTCCACAGGAGATTGCTTTGGTTCTTCGAGGCTACACGACCTGAAAACTGTTGCAGTTGCTGGCAGGAGCTGAAGTTAGAATGTTGTAGAAGTCTTCTTTGCTTCTTTGTTGCAGTTTGTAGAGTTCCTGGAAGGTTCAGCTGCGGTTCTGCTGGTAGAAGATGAAGTAAAGGATGCACAGGATTCTTGCTGGAGTCTTGCAATCTGAATCTGAAGAAACACCCAGAGGAGAGACCCTAAATAGCCCTGAAAGGGGGACTGGTCACCTAACCAGGTAAGCACCTATCAGGGGAGGTCTCTGACCACTCAGATGCTCCCAGAGTGCCCCACCACCTTGGAATCCAAGATGGCAAAACCAAGGGACACTCTGGAGCAGCTCTGGGCACCACCTCTGGGGTGGTGATGGACAGGTTTGTAGTCACTCCCCTTCATTTGTCCAGTTTTGCACCAGAGCAGGGACTGGGGGTGCCTGAACCGGTGTAGACTGGATTATGCAAGGAGGGCACCATCTGTGCCCTTCAAAGCATTTCCAGAAGCTCTGGGAGGCTACCCCTCTCATACCTGTAACACCTATTTCCAAAGGGAGAGGGTGTAACACCTCTCTCCCAAAGAAAATCCTTTTTATGCCTTCCTGGGCTTGAACTGCTTAAGCAACAGGAGGGCAGAAACCTGTCTGTGAGGTGGCAGCAGCTGGGGCTATCTGGAAAACCTTAGAAGGCTGGTATGGCAGGACTGAGGGTCCACTGGGGATCGGATTGTGCAACCAATAGTGGAATCACTATTGGGGTACAATTCCCAGTTGTTAGACACCTTACATGGCCATTTTCGGGGTTACCATTGTGTAGCTGGACATAGGTATTAACCTATGTCCAGTGCACGTGTAAAATGGCATCCCCGCACTCATGAAGCCCGGGAAAATGGGCCTGGATAATGTTGGGGCACCTCTGCTAGTGTAGGGGTGCTCTCACACACAGTTACTTTGCACCCAGCCTTCAGGGTTGGAAGGCCTGACATATAGGTGACTTATAAGTGACCTGGTGTAGTGAAAATGGCATTGAAATAGTGCATGCACTATTTCACACAGGGTGCAATGGCAATCCTAAAGACGACTTTGCATGGGCTCCCTCTGGGTGTCAAAAGTTATGCTGCAGCCCATAGGGATCCCCTGTAACACCAATGCCCTGGGTACCTAGGTACCATATACAAGGGACTTATAGGGGAGGCCCAGGATGCCAGTTTGGAGTGAAATACTGATTTCACTGTATGTAAGGACAAATTTGGAAATAGAGAGAGCATGAGCACTGGGGTCCTAGACAGCAGGACTCCGATGACACTTTTAGAAAACAGTGAAACATACTTACAAACAGGCCAGAAATTGGGGGTAACATACCAAAAAGAGGGTACTTTCCTACAATTATTAAGCACATAACACAGCAATGACAATGCTAAGCTTGAAGTCATGAAATGTAAGGTAAAGAGAATCCTCATGGCACATACAGGCTGTGAAACTCCATTAAAACACAAACCCATCTATCCCCTTCGCTACTCCAGTTTGCAATGAATTGGATCCATCTCTTCAAGGACCACCATATCCACAAATAACAGCAGCTATGGAATGCCCTCAGAAAAGCTATGTGAAGTCTATCGATATTACCTGCTACTAAGCTGTACTTGCACCCTCGTCTTGCACCACTCTTCTCCTATTGCACAGCACTCTTACTTAACACCAAATTCAGCAACACCCCTTACTCTTTGTCATAGTAGCCCAAACTCCATACCCATCTGCTCAAACTTTATCTTGGCAGCTGTGTTATCAAGAAATGGCAAATACTTTGGAGAAACAGCCATCTTAATTTTCTATATGTAATACATTACTCCAATTATCAACTCATACAACTATATGTATTAAGTGTATAAAATATGTTGTTTACTTAGCATACACAATTCTCTTACGCCCATTCACCTACAAAATGCTTGAGACTAATTAAAGATGCCTAAATCTGATCAAGTTTGACTATGACATAACTATGGTCTTCAAAAACAATTGTCATAATTTCTTTTATATTGGGATACAATATAATATCTTTGGATGTCATCGCAAGATGTATATGATGTTATGCACAAATGCACTTTAATAAACATAACAACAAATAACTGCACAATTTTTCAAACGTTTTCTCATTTACATGAAGAAGAATATTTGACTCCTGAACCCCAATTTCCCCCCCCCCCCTTCCAGTGGAATGTGTGTTGAGTGCCACTGAATGCCGCCTCTAGGCAGAAGTGTACCCATGGATAATAGCCAACACCCTCCTTCAGACCTCACCCACACCCTCATCCCCATACGAGCTGACACTAGATATACACCCCCTAATCGCCCGCTGCCAAACCCATTTATATTGATTGTTACTCATTAACTCTAAGGATGAAAATCGTTGGTCTCCAGGCAATGGACTTTGGGCTTAATGCCATACATATGTGCTACTGTATATGTAAATTGCTGTGAGATAATTTAATGAAAAAATATATATATATATTAGCTACAAAATTTGACAAATACCAGTTTCTCAGCGATTTGACTGTAGCTGGGCTACACCAATGCCACACTGCACTACCAGAGCAAATGATTCTCTTGTCAATGGTTTATACTTACACTTCAGACACCGAAATTAATTCAGTCTTTATGTACCCAGTTCCACTTTGCCCTTCCACATCCATTGGTTCTGATGCTAAAAACAAATGAAAAAAGATGTGTACTCGTTCATCCACCATAAAATCTGCAGTTACATCATGAATACATTTATATTTCTGGATACTCTGTACCTCCTAATATGTAGACTCTCACACACTATTAACCTTTGGGTACCACACGACTTAGAGACAGGAGCAAAAACATTCTACTGCTGACACTCAACCATTACGTGCCTGTTGCATGCATGTCAACCAAGGAAAAACCACTCAACCCCATTTGGATGTGCTAGTATACCATTTAACTTCTTAAAACATGATCAATCAGAACTAGTATTTGCCTGATAGCCAAGGAGCTTGTGGGATACTGAGGAAAAAGGGAGACAGCCAGTGGAATACGAGTAATGTCATCAGAAGAAAGGTAATTGCATCCTAGTTCATTGTCATGGCTCTATACCGTTCCCAACAGATGACCTGTTCTAGAAAATAGAAAGGTGGCTGAGTAAATAGCTTCTGTAGAACCCCCTGCCCACAGTAAGATTGTTTCAAGTGAAAGCCACAAGTACTTAGTTTTTGCCAAAAGCAAGTGGGGGTACCACACCTAGCTGCGATGTTATTTATCTGGCAGGTATGTAACATGTAGGTGGATCCCAATGAATCCACGCCCCCGCAAACCCCCATCCCACACAGATGGAGTGAAGTCTAACATGACATTAGCCCGAGGGTCTGTTCTGTGGAAACTACACCAGTGGGAGATGCAAGATGTAATCCACTGGCACTAGTGGCCTGAGTCATAGCTCATCAAGCACCAATACCTCCAGAGGTGACAACATGTGGGTCTATCAAATGTAGAGCCCTGTTTCTACAAAGTAGAAATCTAAGGAAAGCATTATGTTGACGATGTACAGCTTCTGCTCAGACAAGAAACATGCAAGCATGTTAAAACATAGTGAAAAAGCAAATGTATTTGTCTTTTGTTATGGATAAAATACAATAATTATTTTTTGTTTAAGAAAATAGCAAGAAAAATCTCTTCATTTATGTAGAACTCATTTAACGCCCTGGGAACAAATGTGGAGAGAGCCTCAGGATCAAATTGCCTCAAATAGACATGTTGTATAGTTCAAAAGGAAGTACTGCTCAAAACGACCTAAAAAGGGGAGATGCAAGTCAGAGAAGGCCATGTGCTCAAAGGGTTTATGCATCAATCTAGCTAGAACCAGGCTGGGATCCAAAAGAATGCAGGACACCTGCTACGACCGAAGAGGAGCAAGTGGTCAATCCGATGTTGGTCTGTGACCTCTTTGGAAGTAAGAAGGATTTCTCTGCTCTATTTCCTTAGGATCCAATGTCCTCTAAGTGTTCTGGCAAATATTATTTTTGATGACTGATTCGGCTGGAAGTCCATTAAACAAATGAGTAGGTTGATATTCATTGGCAAGGTACAACGGCAGAACCTCAGTCACTGAGCTCTGGTGAGGGCTTTCAGGTCACCTCAGTTTCACATGCTGCATAGACATTACACATCAATAAGCATGTTAAATAAGAATGGTCAGACAAGACAAGATACTGGCTACAAATGTAAACGGGGGGAGAGACCACCTTTCACCATATGACAATTGCCCACCATATGGAAATTGCCCATACATGGTTGATTAGTGAAGTAGGTATGTGACAGTCTTGGTAATGTAGCGAGTACTGCAACAAAATGTGCTCCTAAAACATTTGTTAAGCATTAAACTGTTACGATAATATAAAATGATGAAAAAGGGGGTGAATTTACTCAAGCTGCTGTTGGCGAGACATAGACTTACCATTAAATGGAAGAACTAAGAACCACTGTGATGAAAGAATGAGGAGCTATAGCAGTCTACAGCTCTGAAGAAGTGAGATTAACGTTTGTCAGGATAGATGGCAACCTGATCTATGATTTAGTATTATGGAAAATATTTTCAAGGAACCTTATCTTTCCACAGAAAGGTCAAACATTCAGACTACCTTGACTGTTTATTAGAAAATATGAAGCGAAAAGATTTGACTCGGGTGAATGTGGCTAGTATAATCAGGCACAATATTGTGACAATTATACTTGACTGCTGATAGGTAAATGTATCAAATGGTACTGTTAAACATCGCTATCAATGTTGATGCCACTTGTTTTCCTTAGCGGAGTTTGGGAAAAGGTTTTAAGTCTGCACATGATGGAATAGGTATATGACACAGACTGCTACACAATAAAATGTGGAACAAAGTGGAAACGAACAAATTCTACCAATACAGTAGGAAACAGATGACTTTGTCCTGTTTATCAGGCTTAAGTAAAAAACTTGAGCGTGTCATGTCTGTGCAGGAAAATATCCAGTGTACATTGTTCTGGTAGCAGTGTCAGTACTGTCCTGGGACATCAGCACTTTTTGTCCAGCAGCTTCGATACCCAGTTTAACCATAAAGCTTACTCCTCCTAGGTATAGTCAGGGAGCACAGAGGTCTACCTTTCAAACTTGTACCCCAAGTGCAACCTGATACTCTGACTGTATTCCCGACATCACAGAAGATGATGTTCAGTACTTTAGGGAAGCCGTCAACACCACAACAGGCCAGGCTGGGGGAGTTCCCAGAGGCAAAGAAGACAGTGTTCATATGTCCAATCTGTGCTGTCAAGAGACTTTAGGATTGTAGACTCGGAAAGTTTTCTTCTTGGCCTCCTTAACCTGCTTGAAGTGATGGGACTAGTGGATGAGAGCTGTCTTCAAAGGGGGAGACTGAGGCTGGCACATGTGCACAGAGGCCCTCATTCTCCAGTTGGGCATCTGCGTCTCTATGGGTCAAGCCTTGAGAGTTTAGGCTAGAATTAAGATGTACTACAAGGCAAGGTCCAAGCTTTCCGGGTCTTTGGAGCCATCTTGGCATCTGGACCACTTAAGAGTGGCCTCTTAGGGGTAATAGGCTGGACCACTTAAGAGTGGCCTCTTAGGGGTAAGAAGCCCATGGCGATGGATCCTGTGGACATGTATCAACCCTCAATATACCTGCCAAAAGTTCCCAGAATAGGTTAGAAGCAGCCATCTAGGCAAATACTGGAAATCTAAGCCATTCCACCCACTGTTGAACTTAAGTATTAGATGTGTCATGCTTGTATGCCACAGAGTCTACATTCCTATAGGGAGGGTCAACAATGAGTGAAAACCGAAGTGTCAGAGTAATGAGGAGATTAACTGACTGTAATGGCTCTGACTCCAAAAGATTTGCAGGTGCACAGAGGATTGGTGCAAACTCTTGTCTAATATAACAAGAAGCAGCATTGGGTTCAGTTTTAAACGCTTCTGGGTGTGGGGCTACTCTAATGTCAGAGTGCCCTACAAACAATGGTGGAGCTTCTAATGGGTCACCCGAAGAGCAAACTCCACTGGTACTAGGGCCTCTCTATACCTGCACTTCTTTCAGTATCCTTGCACGTCTAGGCAGAAGGAATTAACATTAGGTATGGGGGGGTAAGCCTCCAACTTCCACCTGCAGAGGCTTTGTTGTCTCCCCCTTCTCAAACATCCTTTGCACAGGGTGGTGTCTGGTCGAAACAGTAGAGGATATGGAAGCAGAAAATGAATTGACATCATCAAACTTGGGTTGTCACTGAGCGCATTCAAAAGAGAAGCCAAGTTCTACTCCACTTGGATAACCCTTTCAAGTCATTATCTGTTCAAGCTGAGGAAGGGGTTGCTCAACCTTGTGTACTGAGCTGGCACAATCATTCAGAGAAAGGGAAACTGGCTCAATCACAGAGAAACAGCAGCTTCAAATGTCTGTGCCCTGATGGTAAGTGGAACTCAGCCCACCAATAAACAGAGGTTCAAAAGCAACATCAGTGAAGTGGCCTTCCGCCTTCTCAATCTTTTGGCTCCCATTCCCTTGATCTTGGAACTAATCAGGCAAAAAGTGAATGTTGAATATATTATACATTTATATGTTTTCACCCTCCCCATGGTTCCATCGCTTGAGTTCAGAAACTGAGCGCTACCCCACATGAAATAGGAAGGTCGCCATTTTCTGAACCCCCCCCTTAAAGGAACCTTAAACAAACAGCATAAGCAAATACTGGATTCTACAAACAGAAGATGCTTTGGTCATGTGAATCAGGGGCTGCACATGGAAGGTGACACAATGCATGGATTTAAAGCTGGAATATTGTGGCAAAAGATATCTGAGCTAAAGGAAGGGTAGGTGAGAGAGAGCGTGCGCGAAAGGGTGAGAGATCGAAAAAGAGAGAGAAAACGGGAAAAAGAGCACAAGAATCACACTATCAAGTGAATAAGCAGGACTGTGCACCCGCCTAGTCAGTCTCGGAGTAAGAGAGAAGCAGGTTTCAATCCATACCTGAAAGCGATCAGAACAAACGACTGGTAAAGGTATCTACCCCATCCAGTTTTAGTGGTGTGACCATGTAGGACATATTGCTCTGTGACTGCAGCATTTGTCTAAAGCTTCATATGCACATTTTCTATGTATCAATGTGGCAAGCTTTAGTGAATGGCAATAAGATACAGTTTCCCGTCCCACAACTGGGTGGAATGCTACACACAAAACTGACAACAGGAGAGTCTGTATGTAGGAGAAACGTTTATGACCTCTGCTTTGAGTCTGCTCATCTTAACATACAATTCCATTTTAATAAATTAATAAGAAATACTGACTAATTTGGTTGTGTTAACGAAAACATTAACTTGGTTTAATAATGAATTCACTGGAAAGGGTATCTTTCTTTACTGCGAATAGTGCATATTCCTGTCCAAGTTTAATTTGCTACTAACAATAAATTAAAATGAAACTGTATAACATACTTTCTTTAGGTCTGGAGTAGTATTTTCCAAAGGCCATATCTTTTGGAATATCTTTGTACAGGAATCTCAAGGGGTTTTCTGGGATGTTTTCAGCTGCCATGACTTTATAGTTTCGAATGATATCCGGGAACGTTACAGCAGACAATTCCTTTTTGGTGTAGGGCTCAACTGCATGGAACTGAGGATCTGAAAAAAAGTTGTTTAAAAGGTTTTTTTACAAAAGTGCACATAAACAATAATCGTTTTAAATATGACAGTCAACACTAAGAAATCCTAAACTTCATTTCATTATTTTATCTGTTGCCTAACTATCTTTGGTTAGCCAATTATCCAAATCTTATTTCCTTTCCGTCAATGGATTGCCAGTGGCCAACCCACAGGTCACTGGGAGAATATCAAAACGTATTCAAACTATTTTTGGCTCTCAGAGCTTTTACGTCACTTCTGAAAGACTTTGCCACCTTAAAATATTATACTTTGTGCCAGTATACTGTTTAAAATGTTGCTTTCCTTATGGTGTAAGTGAGCACTGAAAAGATGAATACAGTACTAGTGTTGAACAAGTTACTTACCTTTGGTAACTCTCTTTTGTAGTACACTCAATCTAGACACATAATATTAACCTTTTGAACATTCCCCAGGCATATAACTGGGTCCAGGAACTGTTTACGTAGTACCTCGGAGGGCTGGAAGGTGGCACCGTACAGCTCTACACTGATGTTGCCCCCATCCCCCCTTCTGGAAATGACGAGCGAGCCTATAAAAGCACCACTCCCAGTTGCAGAAGTCAGTTACTTTGGACGCTGTCCATGCCTCCAGACATGGGGCCCAAAAAACTAATTAGCAGACCAGGGCGCAGACCACCAGAATTGGTAGCTTATTAAGAGGAAGAGTTGGGAGAGTAATCGGAGGCCAGCTACAGTCTCTACCAGTAAAAATGTTGCCAAAGGTAAATAACGTGTTCTTCTGATAGAGCTTTCTAGCCACATATTTCTCACCTGTTGAACAGATACAAAAGCAGTACCTAAGCGAGGTGGGCTGTGGATAGATTCAAACCAGAAAGTCCTGCAGGATCAAGTGGGCAAAGTGCCCTTCTTAGCAGACTTCGCTGTTTAGACAATAATGCTTCCTGAATGTATGAAAGGACACCCACCTAGCTCCCTGGCAGATGTCTAGGACAGAGACTCTGCATGCTAACAGACTGGGAGAAGCCTTAGCCTGGAAGGAATGGGCATGCAGTCCTTTGGTGGCTGCACACTTCACCACTGCATAGCAGATCTTAAAGCACAGAATGATCTAGCTTCTGCACAGCCTTGCCTCTTTCACTCTGGGGAACCCCACAAAGAGCTGATAATCCACGAGGTGGTCTGCTGTGCAACAGATGCAGAAGATAAGCGTTCTCTTAGGGTCCAAGCGATTAAGCCTCTCCTCATTAGAGGGGTGAGAAGTAGCATGGAACACCAGCAGGGTGGTGGACTGGTTGATGTGGGAATAGCATCACAGCTTTTGGCAGAAAGTATGCAGAACCAGCTTGTCGGGGAAGAAGGTTGGTATATGGTGGATGAACACACAAAGCCTGAAGCCAACTACACTGTGCTGAGGTGATGCTAATGAGGAGCACAGTCTTGATTGTGAGAAACCATAGAGGACAACTGTGGAGCCTCTTGAATGGAATAAATATAAGATACAGATGTACAAGATTGAGGTCCAATTGGGGCATTACAAATGAAGATGGGGCAAGCATAGACTGCAGTCCTTTCAAAAAATGCAACAGATGTTTTAAAGAAAGAGGGCTGATCAGGCAACCATTAAAAAGCTGCAAAGGGCAAAAAATAACCTTTAACTGCTCACAAGGCAAAGCCTTGCCATCGAGAGACAGACCAAATAATAAAAAAACAGATAAACTGGCCTGGAAGGGGTCAATCTGGCCTATGCCACACCACAAATTTGTCCCAATGACAGGCGTATACAATTTTCAACAAGGGACACTTGGCTGCCATGATGACATCAATTGTCTCTGGAGGATGGTTGAAAGTGGTCATCTGTTGCTGCTCAATTTCCATGCATGAAGATGGAGGTTGTAAAGGCCAGGGTGGAAAACCCAACAGTTATGCTGCAACAGAAGACCCTCTGGGAGGGACAGCCTGATTGAAGAGCATATGCTAAAGCCCAGGAGTTCCATATACCGTACACTCTGTGCCCAATCCAAAGCCACTAAGATGACTCGGGCTCGGTTTGTCCTGATCTTCCTGAGAACTTGGGGCAAGAATGGTATTGGTGGGAAGGTATGCATGGGTCCCGAACTCCACTCAAGAAGGAAAAGCATCTTCGAGTGAGAGACACCTTGGAAACTGCAACGCCCAAAAGTGCTAACATTGTGAGTACTCAGCGATGGTTAAAAGATCGAGCCAAGGTTCTCCCCATTTGTGAAAGAGATCTTGCCTCACCTCCAGATGAATCTGCCATTCATGGTCCACCAGGCGCCAGCGTATGAGCTTGTCCACTCTGGAATTCAATGATCTGGCATGATGGTTCACCACTGGCAAAATATCTTGTTGGTCCAGCCATTTTCAGAGGCACAAGGCCTCCAGGGACAGGGTCAGTGACCCTTACCCTGTTTGTTGCAGTACAACATGGAAGTGGTGTGGTCAATGAGCACCTGTGCCAGCCTTCCCTTGATGGATGTTAGGAACGCTTTCAGACCCAAATGGATAGCCCTCAGCCCCAAAAGGCATATTTGGAGCCTAGACCCCACTGGAGACCAGAGGCCTCTGATATCCACCTCTCCCAGATGGCCACCCCAATCCAGAAGCGATGCATCAGTCACCACTGTCAGTACTGTGTAAGGAAGAGAGAGGAGTCTGCAACTGACCCAACATCTGTCCAGCAGGCGCCACTGCAGATCTTTCACAGTCTCCCCTCAGATCTGGACATGGTTGGAGAGGTCTCCTTGGTGTCCAGACCTCTGGTACTTCAGATCCCACTGCAGAGCCTGAATATGCCACTTGGCGTGCTCGACCAGCAGCATGCAGGAGGCAACCAGTCTCAGTAGCCTCGGAGTCGACCTCACAGAAATCAAGGATCAGGGCTAAAAGACCAGGATCATAGCCTGAATGTCCTGGACTCTCATCCTCGGGGGCAAGCCAAGAAACCAAACAGTATCTACAGTGTCTCAGATAAAAGAGCCTGTGAGGAGTCAGGTGTGACTCTAGCAGGTTGACAGTGAACCCCAAAGATGACTGTCTGCAGGAAAGTACGCTCTTTCTTGGTATGGTTACCCCCATTTTCTGCCTGTTTTCAGTGTGTTTGACAGTGTTCACTGGGATCCTGCTAACCAGGATCCCGGTAATAATGCTGTCTCTCTTCTTACTTGGTAACATAGTTACTTTCACCCCACAATTGCCGTACTGGTGCCACCATGTAAGTCCCTAGTATACGGTACCCAGGGCATTGAGGTACCAGGGGATCCCCATGGGCTGCAGCATGTATTATGCCACCCATAGGGAGCCCATGCAAAGTACTCTGCAGGCCTGTCATTGCAGCCTGCACTCCAGGTCACTGTAAGTCACCCCTGTGGCAGGCCCTCCTAGCCCAGAGGGCAGGGTGCAAGTACCTGTGTGTGAGGGAACCCCCTGCACTAGCAGAGGTGCCCCCACGAACTCCAGTGCCATTTTCATGGACTTTGTGAGTGAGGGTATGCATTTTATGTGTGTATTGGACATAGGTCACTACCTATGGCCAGCTACATAATGGTAACTCTGACCCTAGGCATGTTTGATATCAAACATGTCAGAATCATACCCCAATACTGTTGCCAGTATTTGAAGTATGATTCCATGCACTCTGGGGGCTCTTTAGAGGACCCCCAGCATTGCTCCTACCAGCCTTCTGGGATTTTCTGGGCAGCCCAAGCTGCTGCCACCCCTCAGACTGATTTCTGCCCTTCTGCTGCTTGAACAGCTCAAGTCTAGGAAAGCAGAACAAAGGATTTCCTTCAGGGGAGGGGTAACACCCTCTCCCTTTGAAAATAGGTGTTATATGACTTGGGAGAGGTAGCCTCTCCAAGCCACTGGTATACTTTGAAGGGCACATTTGGTGCCCTCTGTGCATAAACCAGTCTACACTTGTTCAGGCACGATCTGCTCAGCTCTATCTGCTCTGGCCCTAAACTGGACAATGGAAAGGGGAGTGACCCCTCCCCTGTCCATCACCCGGGGTGGTGGCCAGAGCTCCTCCAGAGGGTCCCTGGGTTCAGCCCTCTTGAATTCAAGTTTGGCAGGGACCTCTGGGAGCTTCTGAGTGGCCAGGTCAGGCAGGTGATGTCAGAGCCCCCTCTTGATAGGTGGTCGCCTGGCTAGGTGACCAATCAGCCTGTCAGGGCTATTTAGGGTCTCTCTCTTGGGTGGATCCTCAGATTCAGCATGCAAGATTCCAGCCGGCCTCCTCTGCAACCTCTAATTTGACTTCTAGCCACTGGAACCGCAACTGGACCCTCCAGGAACCAACAATCTGCATCCACGACAAAGGCTCTGTTTGCAACATTGTTTCCATGGCTAATTCCAGCTTCTGCAACATTTCCTTGGTGCTGCATCCTCTGAGGGCGCCAAGTCTCCAGGCTGCACAAGAACAAAGAAGGAATAGCCCTTTGAGTGAAGGAGTCACTCCCCTGCATCCGCAGGCACCAACAGCAATGACGACCGCCTGCGTGGATCTCCTCTCATCCTGAGCTGTGGGATCCTTCATCACGGGTGGTGGTCCGGAGTAGTCCTCTTGGTCCTCTCGATCAGCTGTCCAACTTTGGTCGAGGTAAACCCCTGTCTTCCCATGCAGGACAGTACCCCCGTGCACTGGGTCTCTTGCAGCTGCCAAGGCTTGTTTGCATCTTCTCCACGGGATCCTCAGGTTCAATGTAACCCCAGCCCCCAGCACTCCATGCTGCGACGCACAGCCCTCTTCGTGCTTCTCCTGCTGTGTGGGACCCTTCTCCAGTGGTGCTGTTTGGGTTCCTCTGTGATTCCTGGTTCCTTGTCCAGTGGGTCTCCTGTGGGGAATGCCTCTTCCTCTTTGGACTCTCTGCCTTGCTGAGGTTCCCCCTAGGACTCTCCCCATGGGTTGAGTCCTCCTGGATCTTGCTGGTCCTCAGTAGCTCCACTCTTGCTTCACCACGACTTCTGCCTTTGCCAAGGCTTGTTGGTGGCTTTTCTACACCACTGACCGACTGCAACCATCCATCCAGCGTAGGACGTCGACTGCATCCTCCAGGAATTCTTCACCTGCTCCAGGGCTGCATTCCTGACCATCTTTGTCCTACCGTCGATCAACTCCTGCACCCACAGCTGGGTGGGTAATAGCTCCTACTCCTCCTGGACTCTTCTGTGACTTCTGGACTTGGTCCCCTTCTTCCACAGGTCTTCCTCTTCAGGAATCCACCGCTGGTTTCATGCAGTCTGGTCTGGGAGTTGCATTTTCTGCTTTTCCTTCCTTTTGGATGGTTTGGGGGACAATCTACTAATTTACTCCTTTCCTCGTGGTCGCTAGGGGGCACTGTGGTACTTACCTTTGGGTTTTCCTAGTACCCCTAGCTTTCCTCTACACATTCCACTTACCTGGGTGGTGGTCCTGTGTTCGCATTCAATTTTTTTAGCATATGGTTTGGGCTCCCCCTAGGATCACTATTGTCTATCTGCACTTGCACTGTTTTCTATCACTTTTTATGCCTACTTCTGATAACTAGTGTACATATTTAGTGTGTCTACTTACCTCCAATTGGAGGGTTGCCTATCTAGTGTTTTCTTATTGTGTTACTGTAATAAAGACCCTTGATTTTTGTAACACTGAGTGCCTAATTACGACCTTGGCGGAGGGGATTACTCTGTCCCAAATGTGACAGATACCCTGTCCGCCGTATTACAAGTTACATAGGATATAATGGAACTTGCAATACGGCGGGCGAGATATCCGTCACATTTGGGATGGAGTAATCCCCTCTGCCAAGGTCGTAATTAGGCCCTGAGTGTTTTCTTTCATGTGTGTGAGTGCTGTGTGACTACAGTTGTAATGTATGAGCTTTGCATGTCTCATAGATAAGCCCTGGCTGCTCATCCACAGCTACCTCTAGAGAGCCTGGCTTCTAGACACTGCCTACACTACACTAATAGGGGATACCTGGAATGAGGTGTAAGTACCTTAGGTTCCCACCACACACCAGGCCAGCATCCTACACAGGCATTCTGCTTTTGCCTGGAAGTGGTTGACGACTGCTTGGGGTGAGTCAGCCTTCAACAGCCAGTTGAGGAGGTATGGGAAGACTGGCACCCCTAACTTCTAACAGTATACAGCCTGCACAGTCATCACTTTCGTGAACACCCGAGAGGCGCTGGTGAGACCAAAGGGGAGGACAGTGAAGTGAACATTCACCTCTCCCACCACAGACCGCATTAACCACCAATGGGCAGGACAGGGAATATGGAAACAGGTGCCCTACAGGTCCAACGCCACCATCAAGTCTTGACGTTCGTGAGCATTTTGTATTTCTCTGTGAAGAGGAAGAAACTGAGAGGAAGCAGATCTAAAACAGACTGAATAACTCCCTTCTTCTTGGGCACCAGAAGTAGCAGGAATATTAGAATAATAACCATGTCCTACTTATGGCACTGGTGTAATCTCTTTAACAGGCCTATTGGCCAAAAGGGCTTACACTTCCTGCAGCAAAATGGAGAGATGGTTTTCTGACACCCATAGTATAGAAGGAGGAAGGTGCGCTGGGGTTGAAAGGAAGGATAATGCATACACTTTGTTAACAATTTGAGGAACCATCAGTCCGATGTGATCACTTGCAAACACATAAACAATCCGTGGATTCTGCCTTAACTGGATGGCTGTGACCCTGCAAAGGTACAACAAAGAGGTTTGGCAGGAGGGGTTGCAGGTTGGGAATGGGATGGTGGACTGAGCGGCACACGGACTTTGGCTGCAGGGGTTGTGGGCACCACTGCCTCACCTGTGAAACTGCTGGATTTACCTTTGGATGGGACAGGCCTGAAATACGAAATGCTGTGGCTGAAGCCACAAAACAAACGTGTTGCTGGTGAGGTTGGGTAGAAAGGTCGAGGGAGTAAGCTTTAGCCCTACTATCCTTGAAGCATTCATGGGCAGAATAAGCCTTGTCCCGGAACAGACAAGCCCCATTGAATGGCATGTCCATCAGGTAGGACTTGACATCACCTGAGAACCCAGATCAGCATAGCCATACATGGTGACAAATAGCAACACTGGTGCCTATAGCCCATTTGATGGAGTCGGTGCTGTCCAATCCACCACGAATAGTAAACTTGATTACATCAAGACCACCCTGAATGACCTGAGACAGAACAAGGTAAAGATTTTCAAAGACACCTTGGTGGACTTGCACCACTAGTCCCAGAGAGCATGAATCTAGCAACCTAGTAAGTAGGAAGCATTAATGGACCATAGTCATAGGGCCAAACTGGTGGCTAAGAAAAGGCTTTAACCGATTTGCTCCACTCACTTCAATTCCCTGTCAGGGGAGTGGTAGGAAAATTGTTGAGGTTATATGGCTGGTGGAGGCCTCTACCACAAAGCTCTCAGGACAAGGTTGATGAGACAAAAAGGCCCGAAGCAGGAAGATGGCATCTGCCAATTTGACGGTTAACCCGAGGGCTGGTACAAGGCTTAGCACATACACCTAAAAGGGTATCTGTCAAGGCACCACTAAAAGGTAGGAGAGGCTCAGAAGCATTCTGGCCTGTCTGCAGCTTTACTACCATCAGGACGTTGTTTTAGGCTTCCATAGTGGTAAGCTTGAGGCCAAATACTTTAGCCACCCTACATATAACCTTGGCGTAGGACGCAGATTCTTCGGTGGCCGGTCCAGGAGAGGAGAAGAGGGCTGACTCAGGGAAGGTGTATAGCCCTCTCGCATCTTGCAAATCCTTATTTCAATTGTCATTGGCATAGGGCTGAACAAACTCATCACCACGATCAGGATCATTATCAAAGTCTGTGCCAAAAAATGAGTGTAGGGAGTTTTGTCTGACTGGTGGTAAGGCAAGAACAGAAACCTGAGTCTGATTCAGCTGGGACATCAGGTGAATTCAGACCGGCACCAAGTCAGCATCAGAAAGAACAATCAGGGTCTTCTCTTCAGTCGGCAAAGTCGTAATCAGCCTCTACTTGCTGGGGTCTGGATTGATTATGGGAGCCGAGGGCCTATTCAGTATTGAAGCCGAGCCGAGAGCAGAAGCGGCACTGAGGGTCCATCTGGCACCGATGCCAAACCCACCAGCATAGTCCAAGTGGTAACCCTCTTGGATCCACGGGGCCGAAAGGTGCATCAGTGGGAGTCGGTAAAGATCTGAAGAGCCTGAGCACAGCTGAGTAAAACTCTTCAATTTGGTGCCACGCAGCTGAAGGCCTTGTAAACTTGTGTTGTGCTAGAACCAGCTGTAGAATGGGCTCAAAAGGTGGCTGACTTTGGGAGCGGGAACAGGGCCGCTGTGACACCCACGAGCTTTGTCACGGGAGTGGTAATGATGCAACGAGTGGAACTCTGCTTTGACTTTTTATGTTGATTGTGCTTACATGAGGATTTGGAGCACAGTGAAAACTGGCCTGGGAAGCGGCTCCTTCGAATCCAGAAAAGGGAGTGAGACTGAGAACGAGCTTTCAACTTGGAACGGGACTTGGAGGGGTTTTGGTGTGTAGTCTTTTTTGTGTTTGCCTACGTACATTTTTGCTGTGCGTTTCCTGATTGCCTTTGGGTTCATCTACGTTCAGTCCCCGCAGGTCGTGGAGTCATAGTTCGACCCCAGAGACCACAGGCAAACTTAGCGGCATTTGTTAAGACATCTGCTTGAAACAGTCTTTAAAGGATTTCAAACCAGTCGTCTTAGTGGGTGACATCCCTTGCACACTGCTGAAAATTTGGAGAAAATATCTAACAAAAAGCAGTCTCTGAGAGACATGTGACGCTCCAGATCCACATCCAGAGGTGTGGAAAAACAAGAACTGACCTTTATAGGTCCCAGAGGTCACTTCCACAGCAGAACAGCGTCAATACAGAGTGACACAGCGCCACCTTCAGGTGTGACACTATGAAAAAAGCTTCTGGATCAAAACTGATGCCCGGGGAATTCTCAAAAGATGAGGAATCTGCGTGTGAAAGGCCTTATCAGAACATATTGTATATAAAATATACATGTCCTTTAATGCAGACCTCTCCTCTACATGGTTTGAAAAGCCATCAACTTACTGCTTCTAATTCCATCAAGAATGGAGGAAAGTAGAGGCAGACCCTGAGATCCATTTACATGAACCGTGTGCTAACTGGGGCCCAAACTACAACATGCAGCTTTTTGAGTTAAAGTAAATCAAGAAAGGCATTCAGCCATGGGGCAAGGCTCTGCTTCTGCCAGAAAGGACGGATGGCAAAGGTGCTTTCAACTGGAGGTGTCCTTCCTCCCCATGTAGTTAGTGACAGGCAGCTGCATAACATTATAGTGGCACAGACCATCCCAAGTCCTCTCTTCCAAGGTTATAGTACTGCCTAGAAACTTGCCTGTTCATTTTGAACTATCTTTCTTTGCTCATCAAGACTATCAAATAAAACAGGTTAATTTGCCAACAATGCTTGTTCTATGGTCTGTCAGAAAATATATTTACTTCAGTTGAAGTCAAATCAGACAAACATAACTGTAACTAACTATAAACCTTGTTCAACAACTTGTCCAAGAAGGCAGTTACTGCAGGAGTATGGAAAGTGAAGTACTTTTCCTTTATCCAGAGGAGGTTTTGGGGGAGCGTACAGTGGCACCTGTCTCTGCATCTGCCACCATGGTGAATGCTAAGTTCACATATGACCATGGAGGCGACTTACTCTACAATGCCATATTCTACATTCATTCACTTTGCCACTGCATTACAAAGAGAGAGTCATTGATCAGTACCACCCTGCTTTCTATGAACTATCTCTCTAAACAACTAACCCAGTGCCATAAACGCCTAATTCCCTTTTTATTAAATTTTCATCCCACATAGCAGAACAAATATCCGTGGAAGCAGATTGCTGTTCTACAAGAACTCACAGACACAAGATAATCCGGTTTCCCAGGGTGCCCCTACCGAATGGATACCAGGTTTCGCATCACAGCAGGAACACAAGTAGGGTACTGTGGGAAGTGCCCCCACTGTGACAGCCAAGGCCCTGAGAACCATGCAAGCATTTCAAGCTTTACCCTTCCCTACCCAATTATTAATAAAACTGATTTGATTAGAATGTGCGTAACCCTTAAAGAAATGCAGGTGCAGAAAGTAGTAATACTCAAAATGCACGACAGGAACACTTTAAAAAGAGATTTTATATGTATCTACCTACCGTTTTGGAGTCGCTCTACCCAGGTGAATGTGATGGCTCCTTCTCTGCTGCTCTCACTAAATCGCAGTAAAAATGTTCCAGGTGTCTGATCCTTCAACAGGCTACGTTCTCTCTCTTTGCTGATAAAGCCCATTATACAGCTGTAATAAAAAAGGAATTATAACCAGAAAAAAATAAAATAGTAAGAAAG
Source organism: Pleurodeles waltl (assembly GCF_031143425.1). Taxonomy (NCBI): domain Eukaryota; kingdom Metazoa; phylum Chordata; class Amphibia; order Caudata; family Salamandridae; genus Pleurodeles; species Pleurodeles waltl. Next base: position 1,827,676,755 of record NC_090440.1, on the reverse strand, counting down.
AAGCACTCCTATGCAAAAGGCACTTTGATTTAACCACGTTTAAGACGGCATACTGCGGTGCTTTTCTGTTTACTATTTAGACTATGTAGAGAGATGCCTCTCGGTACATTTAACAATGGTGCGGGACGACATACGTTTCAGCTCAAACACACAAAATCAAGAGAAGGCTCATCAAACCTCTGCTGGCTGAGAACGAGGTACTCACGACATCTGGCACTCCCCTATACACTGAGAAAGACAAGGTAAAGTGTGTTTGCTGACAAACGCTTCTTAAAGTGGTAATGTGGCATACACTCATAAATCAACAGAAGATGATGATGATTTCAAAAAGTATTTAAACACAGCTCTACGTACTAGTGCCAACAACTCATTGTACGTACGTTTCCCGTAAGATAAAGAAAAACAAAGTTTTTCAACAGTTAACACGAGACTCTACACTCAGCCTCACACCTCCTTAAAACAAACCCATTTCCTCAACTGTCACTTTTGTCTCAGTTATCCAAAAATGTGCATTCACTAGCGTGCGAATGGCGGGTGTACTCCACACAGGAAAAGAACAGTGCGTCCGATAATTGGAGATACGAAACGCTGTCGGCCAAATATGACATTTTCATTCTCTCACTTGGCCTCAGTTTTGAAAAACTGCTAGCATTGGGCGGATGAAGATCCTAACGACAGTCTCCAAAATCACTTCTCTCTGCACCGTGTAAAATTCTAGGAGGGGATGCCTGCAAGGGACAACAGGTCTCAGGGCTGGGCGTGCCAGGAGTCGCTCTGGTGGCCACGCCTGCAGAGGGGAGGAGATCTGCACCAGGCGCTACAAAGCGCCAGAAGGAATCCCGCTGCGTGGGACGCCTGCACTGCCGGACAGGGACTCCAGGTCCCAGAAGTCTTCGAGCCAGGAGGCACTCTGGTGGCCAAGTCTGCAGGAGAAAGATCTGCACCAGACGCTATAAAGCGCCAGGTTGAATCCCGCTGCGCGGGACGCCCAGAAGGACCAGCACCGCCTGACAGGGACTCCATGTCGCAAGACTCACTACGCCAGAATGTGCTCCTGTGGCCACACCTGAAGGGAGGAGGAGATCTGCGCCAGGCCATACAAAGCGACAGAAGGAAACCCAGGAGGAATTGCCCAATAAATGTTTGAATTGGCTTACGAGAAATAAAAATTTCCCACCCATGTTGGTGCATAAAATTCTTCTAACATGCAGAGTTGGAAGGATTGGGAAGAGTCGGGTGGACAGTCATGGTGACTGCATCATTATCAACTTAGGGACCCTAATTTGGTCTATAGACTATTAGTGGGTGAAGGACATACCCACGAGTGGGGTTCAAATATGTTTCTTTTGCCCATAGGCTATTTCTATAAACCTCTGGTCCCTGAAAAAAGGGATTATTTGCCTCCTCCATCCCAATACCCGCCCATGTTGATTCACCCCAACTGCCAACAAGGGCATTATAGCCAGTATAATATTCACTTTTCAAACCGGTTTGATGCTCTGGAGAGAGTGGATTGACTTTCCAAGGAAATGGGCGCCCAAAGTTTCTCCATGCGGGCAGGGGGGTACTTTAGCATCACATAAGGCTAGGGCGGTATGCATAGATATTGGGAGTATGTCTAACTTTACAGATTATGATGATAAAGTTACAGCCCAGCACAGCTGTGGACCAGCTACTAATTTTTCAGGTAGCCCATATGTAACATATTTAATAGACCACTCGTCCCATAACGAAGTCAACCAGCCGAGTTCAGGGGCAAGTGTAGTGGTAAATCCATTATATCATCTACCTGAGGAACTAGGGTCAGTCCCCAATCTCTTGGCCAGCCCTGGTGTAATAAATACAGCTGATTGTGCACCAAAAGCTGTAGGTAACCTAGTTAGTTCTTTGGTTAATGATGTGGGAAATATAACTGCAATACACCACCGACTGGACAAAGTAGGTACATGCAGGACCAGTTCGAACAGCAGTGTAGGAAAAGCTAAGGCCAGGGCTCTCCAAATAGAAGGAGGTACCCTAGGAGAAACACCAATTCGAGGAACAACTGAGGTGTCTCAGAAAATGGTTCCATCTAACCCCATGGTAAAGGCAGTTTCGTGGCATGTTGCTGGCGTAGGCACAAAAAATGACTGCCCGAGTTGGGGCTGTTTCAATAACCAGTTTGACATCTGCTTATTTCAAGAATTTTGGCTAACCAAGAAAGTGCAGCAGGCTGGCTTTTGTGCTCACAGCATAGAAGCAAATGATAGGAGTTGGGGTAGACCCTCGGGAGGATTGGTTACACGGACTGATTCTCACCTTAGGTGCACAGCAAAGAGGACTGAAGTAGCAACTGAAGATATTCTCTGTATAAAACTTAGGTTTCAGTTGAAACTAGATGTCTACATATATATATTGTTTACTCTAGACCCACCAGTAACGGACAGGAATCGCCTATTGTGGACATCCTTGCCATCCATGTCTGTTTTACCAGGGGAAGGCTTACAAATACAGAGGGAGGGGGATTTTAACTGCCAATTTGAGTCCCTAGAAGAGAGTCTAAAAGACCTTTCACAGAGTATTCCAGATTTGGTCCTATGACCCATTAAAACACGGCGTTCACTGGCCGTTCAAATTAATGCCATTACATTAAGTGAATCCATTCGTGCATGCAACGGTAGAACTCCATCCAATAGGGATGGGAAGCATACTTTCAAACGAAATCAGAGTACCAGTTTGATAGACTATATCCTGGTTGATGTAAGGCTATGGCTTTATGTCTCCGATCTGACAGTTGTGGCCAGACACGAAAATGATCACAATGCCCTGGCTCCGGAGCTAACCCCTTAGTCTGTAAATCCTATGTGACCTGGTGTGACCAGGTTGAAGGCAGGCTCCGTTTGGCATTAAACAGACGTACAATCAAATGGAAAAACATAGCACGCATGCAAGAAGCATTAAAACTAATTTGTCAGTTGGTAGGTCAAAGTTTAGAGGATCCGAGTAACTTAGGGCCAGATGTATCAAAGGGTTTTACCCATTCTGTGTCAATGGGAAAATGCTTTAGTACATATGGCCCTTAGTCTTTTATGTCAGTACTGCAGACTGTTCCACGAGGATTGAAGAGGTCCATTTACACTTATTCGATAAACTTAAACAACATTTCTATTTAGAAGCTAAAAAAGCAGAAGCCAGAAGCAACCACCCTATGTGGTTTTACAAACAGGGCAGAATAGCCAAACAGGCTTTAATCAATGCAATTAAGTGCCAGGATAGAACACACATCAAAACTATGACAGCTTCCTATTTAAAAAACTGTCACTAGTGCTAAAAGAGTGTGGGGCCAGGGTAGATGAGAAGACTTAATGCATGTAGGCGTAATGACCAAACTTCATTCTGGAATATTGGTGACCTCAGCCCTGTCTCTACAACCAACAAAGGAGACGGCAGGCAGACCCACGATTTTAAATATGGGGCAAGAGTTCCTTCCATGGACTAGTATGGGCAGAAAGGGGCTATGCTCTCATATAAATGCTAGAAGCGTAGGTAGAAATTTGAAGGCAAATGTATATTCAATATGTTTCATACTTATCGTCACACTTATAACTGTGATATGTTTCATCCTCCTAATAATGGCAGCTCATATCTTATCATAGGTTGCAGTGTTTTCAATAAATGCATTAAAAACTGCCTTGCATCTCTTTGTCTGCCTGTGCTTGTGTGAGACTCGTGCAAATGAGAGAAAGGAGCAGGACCTGCCAACCACGACTTCCCTGAGGAGGCAGTGTCATGCGTCAGGCTGCCACAAATTGCCTCTACTTTATAGGTTCGGGTGAGGTGCTGCTAGCTAGCCAAAAGGGGTAGGCCAACAGCTACTTGATAGTGTGGGATCAACTTAGTCCCCCACATGCAGTGGTGTTGCCTCCTGAGACCAGCTGTCTTGCTTAAGTTAAAAGTCCTATGACATGGCGCCACCAAAGTTGGTAACGCACTTATTTATAGGTCTCCTGAGTATCTCTCCCTCGGACATGCTAAAGGTACCCTAATTACCTTATGCAAAGAGGTCTGTAGTGTGAGGGAAAATCCTTAGCTAGATTTGGGTGTACCTAACTGAGGCTGTAGGTTGTTCAAGCTTGATTTCCCTCATTCCCAACTCTGATCCCTATCTTTTTAATATGGCTAACTCACATTCACTAAATATCCCAGAAAATGGTAGGCAACTGGAGGAAAGTGCCACTGTTGGCATGCCCTTCCTCCCCCTTTTTGCCCGATGTTGATGCCAACTTTGATTGAAAGTGTGCAGGGAACCTACTAACCAGGCCTCAGCACCAGTGTCCCTTCCCAAAATCTGTACTTTTGTTTCTACAATTGGCACACACCTAGCAAACAGTTAAATCCTTTGTAAAAGGTTCCCATGGTACCAAGGGCAATGTGGCCAGGGAATGTCCCCAAGCACATGTACACTGCCTTTGCAGCTTGTGTGTGCTGGTGGGCAGAAAAAGGCAAAGTTGACATGGCACTCCTCTCAGGGTACCATGCCCACAAACCACTACCTGTAGCATAGGTATGTCACCCCTCTGGAAGGTCACCGCACAGTCAATCAGGAGATGGTGAATGGAATCAATTTAAAGAAAATGTAGAAAGGCTATGAATGCATTATTTCGATGAACCTAACGTTATGATTGAGAGGCATGAATTTAGTATGTGTAAATGCATATGTCAAATGGAGCTTGGTCTTACACATCTTTATTCCTCTGCGTACAAGCCTGAACTCAATAGTCTAAACATGAAATCTATTCACCACACCCAAACGCTTACGCCATAGTTCTACGGAGTCAATAAGGAACCAAATGGGTCTCGTCATCGCTAACTCACAAGACAATACATATCCCCCCCTGATAAATAAAAAATAAATTTTGTTTACTGACCAACACACACTCTATATATATATATATCTATATATATATATATAGATATATATATATATGGAAAATGTAACTTACCCAGTGTACATCTGTTCGTGGCATGTAGTGCTGTAGATTAACATGTTATGCATAGCTTCCGCCATCTAGTGTTGGGCTCGGAGTGTTACAAGTTGTTTTTCTTCGAAGTCTTTTTTTGAGTCACGTAATCGAGTGACGACTCCTCTCGGTCATATTGCGCATGGGCATCAACTCCTTTGTTAGATTGTTTTCCCGCAAAGGGGTGTAGGAAGGAGTTGTAGAGTGAAAGAATGTAAATTTGCTTTAAAATGTAATAAGTAAATAAGATGTCCATGAAAATATAAATGTATATACATATGTACAAATAAGAAACTGCAACGACTACAGGCTTCCGGGGAGGGAATCAGCAGCACTACAGGCCACAAACAGATTTACACTGGGTAAGTGACATTTTCCGTAATGGCATGTGTAGCTGCAGATACGCATGGTATGCATGGACTAAAAAGCAGTTGCTCGCCCCAAAAATAAGCGGTGGCTAGCCTGTAGGAGTTCGAGTTGTTTGAAATAATGTTTTTAGGACAGCTTGACCAACATTGGCCAGTTGCTTTGAAAATACATCCACACAGTAATGCTTTGTAAATGTATGTGGACCATGTGGCAGCTTTGTATATGTCTGCCATTGGTAGGTTTCCTAAAAATGCCATAGAACTACCTTTCTTCCTCATGGAATGAGCTTTAGGTGTTGTCAAAAGTTGTCGTTTTGCCTTAATGTAACATGTTTGAATACATTTAACAATCCATCCAGCTAATCCTTGTTTAGAGATAGGATTACCTTTATGTGTTAGTTGAAGGCAACGAAAAGCTGTTTAGTTTTTTTTAATTCAATTGTTCTATCCATGTAATACATTAGAGCTCTTTTAAGGTCAAGAGTGTGAAGGGCTCTTTCCGCAGTTGAATCTGGCTGTGGGAAGAAGACTAGCAATTTCACTGTTTGGTTAATGTGAAAAGTGGATACAACCTTTGGCATAAATTGTGGATTAGTACAACTTTAAGCTTGTGTACTTGGAAGAATGGTTCCTCGAGAGTGAATGCCTGTATTTCACTAACTCTTCTTAATGAAGTAGTTGCTGCTAAGAAAGCAACTTTCCAAGTTAGAAATTAAATCTCACACGGAAGCATGGGTTCATATGGTGGGCCCATTAGTCTTGTGAGTACAATATTTAGATTCCAAGCAGGAACTGGTGGGGTTCTCAGTGGAATAATACGTTTTAGTCCTTCAGTGAAGGCTTTAATAACAGGAACTCTAAAGAGAGAGGTATGTTGTATAGTTTGCCAGTATGCTGATATAGCAGTAAGATGCATTTTAATAGATGAGCAAGCTAAATTTGCCTTTTGTAAATGAAGTAGGTAGCATACAATATCTTGTATTGATGCTGTAAGTGGGCCAATATTTTTAGATTGACAGTAATAAACAAAACAATTCCACTTGTTAGCATAGCATTGTCTAGTTGTAGGTTTGCATGCTTGTTTGAGAACTTCCATACATTCTAAAGGAAGTTACAAGTATCCAAATTCTATGACTTCAAGAGCCAAATCGCTGTTGAGAGCACTGGGATTGGGATGTCTGATTTGTCCTTTGTTTTTTGTTAACAAATCCGGTCTGTTGGGAAGTTTGCAGTGAGGTACTACTGACAGATCTAGGAGTGTTGTGTACCAATGTTGTCATGCCCACGTTGGGGCTAAGAGTATCATTGTGAGAGAGTCTTGACACAGTTTGTTGACCACAAATGGAAGTAGTGGGAGAGGGGGAAAAGCGTAAGCAAATATCCCTGACCATTTGATCCATAGAGCATTGCCCTTGGACAGAGGGTGTGGGTGTCTGGATGCTAAGTTTTGGCATTTTGCGTTTCGCTTGTTGCGAAACAGGTCTATTTCTGGTCTCCTCCACTTTTGAAAGTACTGTTGAAGTACCGGAGACTGAATTTCCCATTTGTGTATCGGTTGGTGTGTTCTGTTGAGCAGATCCGCTAGCTGATTGTGTATTCCTGGAATGTATTCTGCTAGTAAGTTGAATGTGATTGTGAATTGCCCATTTCCAAATTGTTTGGGCTAGAAGGGACAGTTGAGATGAATGTGTCCCGCCGTGTTTCTTCAGATAATACATGGTTGTCATATTGTCTGTTTTTATCAAGACAGTCCTGTGTTTGAGAAGGGGTTGAAATGCTTTTAGGGCAAGGAACACAGCTAATAATCCTAAATGGTTTATGTGATAATTTAACTGTTTTGAATCCCACTCCCCTTGTATGGTAAGGTTGTTGAGATGAGCTCCCAAGCCTATCATTGATGCATCTGTTGTTATTGTGGTCTGAGGCACAGGGTCCTGAAATGACCGCCCCTTCATTAAATTGTTGTGATTCCACCATTGAAGGGACTTGTGCGTTTGGTGGTCAAACAACACTAGATCTTGCAACTGACCCTGTGCTTGAGACCATTGTTGTGAGAGGCACAGCTGTAGTGTTCTCATATTTAGTCTTGCATGCGGGACTATTGCTATGCAGGACGCCATCGTTCCCAATAGTCTCATGATAAATCTTACTGTGTATTGTTGATTTGGTTGCGTTTGTGGTATGAGGTTTTAGAAAGCTTGTATCCTTTGTGTATTTGGATAGGCTAAGGCTTTTTGTGTATTGAGAAAAGCACATAGGTAAGGTTGAATCTGTGCTGGCTGAAGATGAGATTTTTGGTAATTGATAGTGAACCCTAATGTCTGTAGGATTTCTATTGTGTATTGAGTGTGTTGTTGACATTGTTTAATATTGCTTGATTTGATTGGCCAATCGTCTAGATAAGGAAAGACATGTATGTGTTGTCTTCTTAGGTAAACTGCTACTACTGCTAGACATTTTGTGAATACTCTTGGAGCTGTTGTTATGCCGAATGGCAGAACTTTGAATTGGTAGTGTTTTCCCACTATCACAAACCTTGGGTATTTTCTGTGAGCTGGATGTATGGGGATATGAAAATATGCATTTTTGAGATCTAATGCAGTCATGTAATCTTGTTTTTGTAGTAGTGGAATGACTTCCTGCAGAGTTCCCATGTGAAAGTCTACTGACAGGATATATAGATTTAGTGGTCTGAGACCTAGAATGGGTCAGAGAGTGCCATCCTTTTTGGGAATGAGGAAGTATAGTGAGTATACACCTGTTCCATGTTGAGATTTTGGAACTAATTCTATTGCCTCTTTTAGTAGTAGCGATTGTACTTCTTTTTGTAACAGAATGTTGTGTTCTGGGGACAGACTGTAAAAACGAGGAGGAATGTTTGGAGGGGTAGAAATCAATTCTAGGCAATAACCATTGCGGATAATTAAAAGTACCCATTGGTCTGTGGTGATATTTTGCCATTGGGAGTGGAATTGCTACAGTCTGCCCCCCACAGGAGATGAGTGGGGTTGTGGTATGCTTATGAAGTCACTGTTTTGACGGAGTAGTGACGCTTTTTGAGGCCTGGAATTTGCCTCTGGCTCTGAAATGTTGACCTCTATAAGAGCCTCTAAATCCCCCTCCCTGGTATTGTTGTTAGCCTTGTTTAGGTTAGGAGGTAGAAACATCTGTAGATTGGGGCTTGAATGCTCCTCTAAATTGTTGCTTACGAAAGGAGCCTCTATAAGGTGTTGTGTATAGGGCTCCCATTGCTTTAGCAGTGTCTGAATCTTTCCTGATTTTTTTCGATTGTGGTGTCAACCTCAGGACCCAACAGGTGTTTCTTTTTGAAATGCATATTTAACACTGCCAGTTGTATTTCTGGTTTGAATCCAGAAGATCGTAACCATGCATGTCTGCATATGGTTATAGCAGCGTTTACACTCCTAGCTGGTGTATCTGCAGCATCAAGAGCAGACCTTATCTGGTTGTTACTTATTGCTTGACCTTCTTCAACAATTTGTTGAGCCCTCTTCTGATGTTCTTTTGGCAGGTGTTGTAATAATTCCGGACATCTCGTCTCAAGGCTTGTGAATTGGCAATGTGCCACTGGTTAGCTGCCTGTGTAGCTACCCTCTTGCCAGCAGCATAAAACGTACTGCTTTCTTTGTCAGGGGAGGGGTATCCCCTGATGATTGACTATTGACCTTTTGTCTGGCAGTACTGACAACAACAGAGTCTGGAAGTACCTGATGTGTGATATACGCTGGATCTGTAGGTGCAGGCTTATATTTTTTATCTATGGGTGGTGTTAAAATGCTAGCCTTAACAGGTTCCTTAAATATTTCGTCTGCATGCCTGACCATGCCAGGCAGAATTGGTAGGCACTGGTAATGTAAATGCATGGAGGATAGTGTATTAAAAAGGAAATCCTTTTCTAATGGCTCACTATGCATAAGTACCCCATGGTACACAGCTGCCCAAGAAATGACCTGTGTGTATGCAGTTGTATCTTCTGGTGGCAAAGGTTTTGAAGGATAGAGGTCTGGGTCATTAGTTGGTATGGGATCTGGATCATACAGATCCCAAGGATCAATTCTATCACCATGCGAATAAGTGTGTGAGTGAGCTGGTGAAGGTAAGGGTGGTGGGCTAAGAGGTGGTGGTGAAAAAGAAAATTGTGGCAAATGTGGTGGAGGATTTTGCAAGGGTAATGGCTTCTCCGTTCTTTTAAAAATCGTTGCTGGTGGTAGAGCAGTATGAAGATGTTCCTGAGAAGCCAATTTTATTTTGTTTGTGGAGGAGGTGGTGCAATAATCCTCCCAGTCTTTGTGGATATGAATCCTTGACTGCTTTTCATCCATGATTTCAAGAATAGGTTGAATGTCAGAGTCTTCAGAAATATATTCTGATGTTTTTGGTGATTTAGAGGACTGGTTCATCAAATGTCTTTGAGCTCTGCTTTAATCGGCACGAAAGTCCTTGTTCTTCTGTGTATGAATACTTTTTCGGCTCTGAAGTTGGCAATTTTTTTGGTCCCAAAAATACAGCCTGTTGTTTCGGCTCCGAGGCAGGACGTCAAGGTTTCGACTTCGAAGAGTGTGGACGTCGGCTCGGTTCGGATGTGAATCTTTGGTAGATTTGCTAGACTACGGTATCGAAGTTGGTGTGGCCTTTTTCAGCACCAAACCCGAAGGTCAGTCGCCGATTATTTTCTTTCGGGTAGAACCATGGCTCTCTGGCAGTGGTGCATCCAAGGCCTTTGATGGTTTTTTAGGAGTGGGCTTAGGGGCAGTCGTACTCACGTGCTGACCCGCAGGGATGAGTTGGCTATCCTCCTGTGTCCTGAATGGAAACTGTCATCTGGGCCTGTTCTTCCTCAACGGTGTTGATGTATTCTGTAGTCTTCGATGCCATTTCCAGTCTTCAGGCTCTCCGGTCACGCAGTGTTTTCTTGGATCGGAACGGCCAACAGGCTTCACAGTCTTTTTCTCGGTGGTCAGGAGAGAGACACAGATTACATACCACGTGTTGGTCCGTGTACGGAAATTCCACATGGCATCGAGGACAGAATCGGAATGTAGTCCAATCCATCAGACTTCGGCGTGGTAGGCCTGAACAGGCCCAAGCTGGGCGCTCGTGCGCAAAAGGGAGTAATTTGGTTTTCGACTGTACTACTGGCTCGACTATAGATGAAAACACGATCACAACAATACTGACGGTCAAAGAAAGTTATATAGAGTTTCCGAATCAAAAATCTTGGAACGAGAGGAAACACATCCGAACCCGACAGCAGAAATAAAACAATCTAACAAAGGAGTCGATGCCCATGCGCAATATGACCAAGAGGAGGAGTCACTTGATCCCGTGACTCGAAAAAAGACTTCTTCGAAGAAAAACAACTTATAACAATCCGAGCCCAACACTAGCTGGCGGAAGCTATGCATAGCATGTGTATCTGCAGCTACACATGTCATCGAACATTATATCTCTCTCTATATATATAGTATATTATAACATATAATGTTCGATATATATATATATATATATATATATATATATATATAATGTATATTATAACATATAATGTTCGATGACATGTGTAGCTGCAGATACACATGCTATGCATAGCTTCCACAGCTAGTGTTGGGCTCAGAGTGTTATAAGTTGTTTTTCTTCGAAAACATAAAACTATTAAAAGTCCTGAATAAGTTGTCTTGGAGCTCTAACTAAATGCCCAGATTCTGTCCTTTGAGGCTGGGAAGAGACTTCTATAGAGTCCATCAGGAAGCAAAAGGGTCCCATCATCACTAACTCACAAGATACTACAGATAGCAGACAGTGGTGCCCTGTGTACCCATTTTTATTTACACTGTATGAGCAGCCGGCATGTTGCCCACGGAGAAATTAAAGCCTTTAAAGATGACACCAGCCCTGTAGAGCAAAATATTTCATTATATGTTGATGATTTCCTTCTTTATGTCTTGCAGCCCCTAACAGCTATCCTGACGCTTTTCCAGATGTTCCAAGAATATGGGGAATACAGTGGAGACAAAATAAACTGGGGAACTCTTCTATTACTAATTTACTTGCTGGGTTACGCAGGGGACTCGCCCTTCCCCGACCACCCCAGGGTATAAAGATTTCAGAAACAGGGTTCAATTCCTTAGGAATCCAAATGATACCAAAACCAAACCAGAGCAGAGCGGAATGTAGAACAGATACTAGTGGACTTTCAATATTATGTGGCCATATGAAAGAACCTACCAATAAATGGGAATGGCTGCAATATTCAAAACAATAACACCACCAGAAGGACTTTACAGTATACAGCATACAGCTTCTCGAATCCCAGAGACAATGAATAATGGACCCTGATGAGAGTTGCACTGAAAGGGAACAGGAGGTGAAAGCTGCTACTAGCTGCAATGACATAACTGATTGGAAGGGAAAAAGCCTCACATTGCCTGGGACAGAAAGTTAAACATGTGAGAAACAGCACAGGACTAATTCTGAAAGAGTTGCACAAGTGATGTGGCTTCAAAACATAGGGAAGATAGGCATTTACAAATTGTAGGATCTAAGGCCGGGGTGATTGAAAATCATTTGACACCTTCATGGTAGAATATCAACTGGCTCAAACACAGACATACAAATATATGCAACTGCAACATGCCCTCCAAGCAGAGAGGACTAAATGGTCTGAGGTCCAGTAATATACCCCAATGGAAAACATAATACTCCTGGGGGAATCTGGGAGGGAAGTGTTTTCATCACATATAAAAGCCTTATTAACAATATGCCAGACCTTTGGAGGCTGAGGGCTAAGTGGGAAGAAAATCTAGGGTCACAGAAGGATACAGATTGAGAGGCAGCACTGACACACCCTATGGAGGTGGCAAGTAAGGTCAGACCACACCTGATTCAGCTAAAGATGCTCTCCACTGGTGTGAGGCAATGTGGTGTATTTTATGGTCTGGTGGTGCGACCTCACCATGCAATACACTATCAATCCCTTTAGTACGTCAGGTTTCAATTGTCAAACCTTTAGCTGTGGCTCTGAGTAGTCTGGTTTACACAAATAAACAAGTGTAGAGCATTTAAACGGCACCAAAACAATTGAATAAAGAAAGAAATGAGACAAGTAAGAAATTCAACTCCAATTTATAAAAATAATAAACGTAAAAAGACATTTAAACTGTGTCTTTACGGTGGGGCGGAGCATTTTACACAAGACTGTACTGCCAAACCGAAGAGAATTCAGATGTTTAGTGCCTTGACTTCATATACGTTATCATAATGACTTCAGTGCCCAGTTGACATAGAGGTCAGTGAGTTGGACACAATTCTTGAACCAAATCCCTCTTTACCTAGCTGCTACCTCACATAAGGTTTGACAACATATAATGATACCAATCTCCCTGATCATTTCACCCAAACAGAGACAGGGGTTATCTATGCTCAACGATTCCAGGGCAACAGGGAATTTCATAGATTTAACCTTAGCCTGTTTCTTAGAAGCCCCACAGGTTATTAAGACTGAACCTGAGCAGGGTAGAACTGTAGAGGGCTCTAAGCTGTCTTCTTGGTTGATTGTACACCACACTACTCCACTAGCATTAGTATGAGAAAGGGCGCAGGGATCTTGACATCTGATCTCATTGACATACCTACCTTTGGCGCTATATGAAGAATTCCTTGGCTTCAGCTGCTCAGTCCTACCATTGACTGGTCTCTCCATTTTGTCACTTCTGAATCATATTACTGTCAAACTCATTGCTATGATAAAGTGTTGAGAGACCTGTCTCTCTAGGCATGTGCAGCTCTTTTACTTGACTCCTTGACTCTACCCTCAGGGAGTAACCCGAACTTTCAAGACATCTTCGATGAACAACACAATACACAACTATCTTCTCATAAGGAATTTGGTTGCTGCACAGATTTCACATCAGGCGCAACACATTCCTATAGTCAAACGGACGCTCCTTCAGGGCCTGAAACAGAAAGTCCTCTTTTTTGCCAAATTCAATAAAAGCATGTTTCATGCTCAATCTGCTGAATTCCCAGAACAAATCTTGTTCCCCAAGGGTGTGACCATGAATACAAATGAGACCCCAGTATTTGTACATTCAGGCCCTTCTCAACCTTCTCTTGTGGAAGCTGGTGCCTCACAGATTGCAGTGGGAAGAGATCCCACATAGCACAACAGTACGACAGGTATTACCGGTGGAACACAGACATATTAGGCAGGAGACTCAGGATCTGCCTTTCTAGAGCAGTTCCCTCAGAACACACTACAGTGGGCAGAAATCCTTTTTGGGGAGAGTTAGGCAGAGGTTTAGTAGAGGAGAAAATGACTCTTGGGTAACTGAAAAAGATCATTATGTACCCAAGCAATTCTCTCACCATGGTACCACCTCATCTACTCCTACAAAAGAATCTAGACAAGAAACCTTAATTGGGTGTTCTGACATTCCGTTAATAGAAGTTCTAAGAATCCAGGAGATTTTAAAAGATTGTCAGCTATGGTCTGAGTGATCCACGTTGTCTTAGAATGTGCATCACTGCCTAGTCCAACACTTTTTAAGACAAGACTTTTCACTTCGCCCTTACAGATGATTCAAGTTTCTTGCTCAGACCTCCTTTTTTCTTGGCATGCCATCATGATGGAAATTATTACTTATCTTTCAAACTCTAACAGCTATACCATTGTTGTGGTAGTAATTGATCTTTCATCCAAGATGACATTTTATTCCTCTTAAAGAAATAACTACTGCCCAAACTATTTTAAGTCATTTCTTCCCTTATGGCGCCTTCCAGTCTCGAGCACTCTGATTTTCATCTCAGGAAACCTGAACCATTAACCCTCCTGTGCTGTTACTATGCAAGTTTGGTCTACTGTGCACCTCAAGATATCACATGTCTAGTCAGAATAGTTACATTTCCACTATGAACCAAAGAATTGTCCCATCATGCACTTGGGGTTCCGTTGTACTTGTTTTTTGTTGTCAATTACCATTTGCATCTGGCAGGCCTCATTTCCGATGTATTTAACACATGATCTTCCCCAGTTTCATTGGAATATTCCATGCTTTCACATGGGACATATGCTCTTCTGGACACTCTTCTCCCTGTATAAATACCTCCTCTGAACCTGGATTGGGCTTGGCCTCGTCCCCTTCCTGTGCAAGCAATATCCCTGCACTCGTCTCCTGAGTTGCCCTGAGTTAATAGCACTATAGTCTTCCAAGCCAAGCTTCGTGTTTATCCTGTGACCCTGGCCTCTGCAACACTTCCAGTGCCTTCCTTCATGAGAAAGGATTCCGCCTTCTCTTTAGCTTCTTGCACCGAAACCCCTGCCATTTTCGGTTGCCAGTTAAAGTACTAGACAAGGCTAAGTTCTTTCCCTTCAGGTTAGTGAACACTAATCCTTTATAGTAATAAGCCGGCCTGACTATCTGCCTTTTCAAGGCTCCAGACCTGTCTCTGGTTCATTCACTGTAATTTTCCTTCAGTGCTCCTTGCTTCTCACTCCAGACCCTCTCTCGAAACCATGTTTTGGGTACATCCTTGGGAGTGTCAGTAACTCCACATTTGTTCTGAGTGTAACCTAGTTCAGAGTGAAATCTTGTTTCTAGCATACCTTGAGAC